>NC_132931.1:4280000-5020129 GCF_047675955.1 Chlorocebus sabaeus | reverse complement strand
AAACCTCTGTGGCCTGTGGTGTCTTTGCCCAAGTTTTGCTTCAGCCTGATGGGCTTGTTCCACCCATTTAGCTGAGCAGTTTGTGCTCAGCTTTTGCTGCCGGCCTGGATCCCATGCCTGCCAAGCGTGAGTAGGCACGGAGTGGCAAGGGGTGTGTGAGCAAGCGCAGGGTCCGGCCACTGCCACAGCCAGGCATGCTGGCTGTGGTAGGGTGGGCAGCTCCATGTGAGGCTGCGGCTGGACCAGGTGTACTGCAAGCAGCTTCCACTGTGGGCACTGTACAATGCAGTGGCACCTGGAAGCTTGTAGACGCCAGGAACCACAGAGCCCCAAAGAGGGTGTCACAATCCTGGCTTGTAGAGCCGCTAGGTTTGGGTTCCCTGAAGGGCTGCAACTCTTCTCTCCTTGTCACCTGCAAATGGCTAGTGGGGGTTGTGTTTCAGCCCTCTTTGTGTTACACCCCTTTCAGTCCCACCATTCAATGGGTCCTGAGTTTTGTCCTGCATCCAGGAAGAATGAGGTATGTGGACAACCAGAGGGTGAGCAAGGCAGAGAGGAGCTTCATTTGAGTGACAGAACAACTCTCAGGAGATCTGAAGTGGGTAGCTCCCTTCCATAGCAGGTCATCCTGATGAGTTTCCAGCTCTCAGCGGAGAGGAGACCCATAGTGGGTAGGTGCTTTCCATAGACAGGTTGTCCTGATAAGTTGAGAAGACCCAACGTCGGTAGCTCCTTCCTGCAGCTGGTAGTCCCAACATCTGCCTGAGTCCAAGGGTTTTTATGGGCTCAGAAGGGAGGAAGTATGTGCTGATTGGTCCATGGGTGGCCATGAGTGGGCCTGGAAAAAGCACCATAAGTTCTCATTCCAGCCACCCACTCCAGCTGGAACTGGCAGCGTGGCCCCTAGGCTTCAGGCCATCCCTGGCTTGAAGTTGGGGTTTCACAGGAGAGCCACCCCTTTCTGCCCAGGAACCTGTCTGCCTCCTACCATCAACATGCTGTCCATGGTGTCCAGGCTGTTTGTGCAGAGGGGTGCCTGCAGGCCTGTGCCAAGCTTCCCTCAGCACCCACCCCCATCCCCTGCTTCCCTCCTGCACCTGTTTGCACCCAAAGTCCAGAAGGGGCAGAGGTGGCAGAGGGCTGGTGTGTCAGTACCACCCTGAGCTAGTGTACACCTGGCTCGGTCGCGACAGTGCCTGGTCTCAGCCACAACTTTGCTCCACACCAGAGCAGGTGCCGGGAGTGGGAAGAGGCCAGGGAGTGGGAACAGGTACTTGTGAGCCTGTGGGAATTGGGCCCCTGAGAACACAGGGATGCCTGGGTCCAGAGCCACAGCTGGGCAGCTGCAGCTGTACCCAGCTGTACCCAGGAGTGCTCACCCTCTGGTTGTCCACATATCTCATTCTTCCTGGATTCAGGACAAAACTCAGGACCCATTGAATGGTGGGACTGAAAGGGGTGTAACACAAAGAGTGCTGAAACACAACCCCCACTAGCCACTTGCAGGCGACAAGGAGAGAAGAGTTGCAGCCCTTTAGGGAACCCAAACCTAGTGGCTCTACAAGCCAGGACTGTGACACCCTCTTTGGGGCTCTGTGGTCCCTGGCGTCCAGGGCTCCCACCCTGCCAGCTGGATAAGGGATGGGGCTCCTGTCTGTTCCTGGCTGTGCCTCCCCTGCTGCAGCATGGGCCGCTGCTGCCATCATCAGTGGGACCCAAGGCAGGAAGTGTTTTTTCCCGTAGGGAGGATAGATTTTTTTTTTTTCTCTGTTACAGGTAGCATCTGGCAGGCATGTAGAAATTAGACATGAAGCCTCCAGTCATGGATCTGAGCCAAGTAGACTGACCTGTGTAAGCTTCAGATGCCTCAATCTTGGTCTCCTTAGCTCCCTGTTTTTGTCAACTGTGCCATCCAGCTGAGCACCTGAGAGCTTGAAGCTGAGAGCTTCAGCGGTGCCAGTGCTTACAAGGGCCATGTGTATATGCTTTGGAGGTGGGAGAATTGGTGCTGCCAGTGGTCCTTTGGCCCACTAAGGAGAACACCTATGACCTCTACAATCTTCGCTATCCCCCACCCTAAGGGCAGACTACCTTGGCATTCCAAGTGCCATTCCAAGTCTGTAGAGATAGTAGAACAAACCATTTTTTGCATGATTGGCGGTGAGGACTGGAGGATAAATAATCACACCTTTGGAAGACTTTAGTGGTCCTTTGAAATGAGGAGTTTTTATAGAAACACTTATCATTTTAAAGACCTACCATTTTTAAGGTCACTCTTCTGCTAGGGCTGTGAAATAAAGACCTATGAAATGTTTTCCAGTGTTGCTCTGGGACTTATTTGTGTGATGATTTTATTGGAGAAATGGATAAATACGAGGTTGGAGAGTCTTTACATGTATGAACCATCACATATACAGTTCAGTAGCCTGAAAACATTAACAAATAGCATTCATTTATTGTATCCTTATGTCTTTCAATTTTGGTTCTTATCTGTTGTCTTTTCAGTTGATGCAAATTTGCTCTCAACTTTTCCTGAGGGGAAATGGAGAGACATTTTCTGGGATTAGCTGATGATCTTGAGCTTGACTATTTTAAAGAGTCATGGTAGATACCAATCTGGATTGTGTTTAGGATGGGGCTTGGTGGATGGTTTCTTTGTTCTCTTTTGGCCCACATCTAACAACCCATTTGTTTAGGGGGTTTTATGCTGCTTAGAGTGAGCTGAGAATGTGCTCAAGCATATAATTTTAGACTATTTTTCAGGTTTACATGAAAACTTAAAACAGTCTTCTGAAACCCCTCTGGGTTCCAGCTTTCAAGAGGCTGGTCAGGAATGCACTGACCCGGAGACCTCCCTCAAAATTAATTTACAAACACGCTAGAACTTTCCTCACCTTAATTTTGAGGAAAAGATCTCTCTCGTGGCATTTTCAAGTGTTATGATAGATGGAAATAATGAGGAAACGGTGGCACCTTGAACAGAGTGAGAGTTTTAGAGTTGTATAGACCTTAGTAGAAATTTTGACTCTGTCATTAATTACCTGTTCTGTCATGAGTGAGTTATTAACATTTCCTGAACCTCAGTTTCAGCATCTGTACAATGAGGATTCTATTTATTTCATAGTGTTGTGGTGACTTGAGCAACAGAATGTGAAAACATCTGTCAGTGCCTGGTGTATTTTGGACATTCTGTAAATCTTAGCAGCCCATTTCTCCCTCCTGGGGGTAAAGCCACAGGACTTTTTTGGCAAATAGTTGAGATACTTGGTGCCAAAAGGAAATTCAACTCATGCCATGACAAGATTTTTGGTATAAGGCTGGGATTCTGGAAACATGGTAATTTTTTCTCTTGGCCATATGGATTAGCAAAGCCTTTAAAAACTACAAAAAAGACTAATTTGTTGCCTCTGGATGTGTGGGTTATTTGGGGCTGTTAATATACTTGATTGCTTGTTTCAAGGACTGGAACCTTTTCTTTTACCTTTAAGATTACTGCATTTTCATGTGCGCATTCAGCTGAGATTTGAATTTCATAGAACCGGTAGTATTGGAGGTAGAAGAGATACTCTGTTATATCTCTCTTTCTCTCTTTCTCTCTCTCTCTCTCTCTCCACCCCCTGCCCCCCAAAGAAGAAAATACAAAATTTAGAGAATTTGAGACTTGCTCAAAGTTGTGTAGCTAGTTAGCGATAAAGCTGGCATTGCACCGGATTTGATTTCCATGACATTGCTTTAGCCTGGTGGTTCTCAAAGGGTGGTTACTGGACCAGCAGCATCCCTTGGGAATTTGTTAGGTATGCACATTCATGGGATCCCCGTTCCCTTATCAGAAATTTTAGTAAGCTGTGTAGGGTGATTCTGATGCCTGCTAAAACTTGGGAACCACTACTGTGGTCTTTACACTATTGGGCAGGGAGGTGGGAGACTGCAGGTAGATTTGCTGAATTCCATGGGCCACACTAGGTTTCATTTTACCTTATTGTTCTGCCATTTAGATGTCTCTTCTTAAAACATTTTAACTTGCAGTGGTGGCTTCCTTAGACTTGTGCGTGATTGTTGCTGGGGCAGTTAGGTGGAACTAATACTTGTTCCTTGTTTATTCCTTGCTACCAAGTACTAGTTCTGAAATTTGAGTATTCATTAAAAACAAATAGGGATTTCTGGGTCTCACTCCTGGAAATTCTGACTCAGTGGGGTAAGAATTAGGAATCTTCAATTTTTGGAAGCCCTGCAGGTGATTTTTTTCTACTTTTTAAAATTATAATTTTTATTTTCTTTACTGTTCTTTTAAGACATCCTGTTATAGCATCTGCAGGTGATTTTGATGCCCAGCCATGTTTGGGGAAAAAAGTTTGGGTTCTGAGTAAAAAAGGAAAATGTAATGACATGGACAGGAAGTCAGGGGATAAGAAAAGCTCTATGGCCAGCCATGGTAGCTCGCGCCTGTAATCCCAGCACTTTGGGAGACTGGGGTGAGCAGACGAGATGGCTTGGGCTCACGAGTTTGAGACCAGCCTAGGCAACATGACAAAACCCCATCTCAGGAACAAAGAATAGATCACAAATGAAACTCTGTGGGTTTTCGTAAGTGGTATAGTTGGCCTTCGTTTTTCTGTGTTTGGGTGCTTATGGACAGGGGTTATCTAAAGAAGTAATTATAGTTGTAATGCCGACCCTCAAAGTTGAAAGTAGATTGAAATCCATTATTTTACAAGGTGGCCTTACTATTTATAGTTTCACTATAGGGTATGGCAGTGAGAGATAAAATTACTTTTTCTTGCTTTGCAAAACGCCAAACGTCTTTGAAATTAAGAGTAAAAGGAGTTTAAAATACGTACTGCTTTATAAAGCAGGAAAACCCTGCTGGAACATTTTGGGTGTTTACAGAAATGGGTATTCCATGGGAGAGAAAGTGGTAACCTATGTTTTGTCATGTGCTAATATCATTTGTTTAATCACTGAAAATATGTTAACAGGCCAGGCACAGTAGCTCATGCCTGTAATCCCAGTGCTTTGGGAGGCTGAGTTGGGAGGATCGCTTGAGCCCAGGAGTTTGAGATCAGCCTGGGTAACACAGTGAGACTACATTTCTACATTTTTCTACAAAAAAAGAAAAAAGAAAAAAAAGTCACGTGTGGTGGCACAACCCTGTGGTCCCAGCTACTTGGGAGGCTTAGATGAGAGGATAGCTTGAGCCTCAGAGATCAAGGCCGCGGTGAGCTGTGATTGCACCACTGCACTCCAGGCTGAGCAACAGAGCAAGACTCTTGTATCAAAAAGAAAAATATTAAAATAAATAAATAAATATATATATATATATATATAGATAGATAGATAGATTAACAAAGTAACGGGATATGATATTTTCAGGTTGGCTATATAGAGGAAATACTAGATTGTGTTATTCAGCTTAATAAAATATAAAATTGAAAAATTGTAGTCAGATATTTGATTAGGGGTAGGTCCAGATTTGGATGAATTTGAATCACATCCAACTAAATATTGTGCTTTTTAATACTCACTTTAAAAACAAAATATTTAACTGGGCAAATGTTCATATCCATTTTAAAAAACTATCCTCTTAAAACTACATTGATAGTAGACATTAATAGGCTTGATGTTGTTTATAATATTTTGTTGTATTTTAAGAACCTGCTTTTGTACATTTTCTGTTTCCGTGAAGCATTTTAAAAACACCCCCCTCCCACAACTGCAGGAATAAACCTAACAGGTTTTGACCAAAATTACTCTAATTTTGAATTTCTTGAAACTGGGTATGGAAATTAGACATTAAAAAACATTTTTATTTTTATTTTTATTTTTTATTTTATTTTATTTTATTTTTTTTGAGACGGAGTCTCGCTCTGTCGCCCAGGCTGGAGTGCAGTGGCCAGATCTCAGCTCACTGCAAGCTCCGCCTCCCGGGTTTACGCCATTCTCCTGCCTCAGCCTCCCGAGTAGCTGGGACTACAGGCGCCCGCCACCTCGCCCAGCTAGTTTTTTGTATTTTTTAGTAGAGACGGGGTTTCACCGTGTTAGCCAAGATGGTCTCGATCTCCTGACCTCGTGATCCGCCCGTCTCGGCCTCCCAAAGTGCTGGGATTACAGGGTTGAGCCACCGCGCCCGGCCAAAAACATTTTTATTTTTAAGCATGGTTTCTTGGTCAGCAGCGTCTGTATTATGGGAGAACACAAGAAGGGGCCTTCTTGACACTCAAGAAATGCTCTTTTTCCATCTACAAATAGGAAGACACCCTTCCTGGTATTTTTGTTTTGTGGGCCCTGAATGAAAACATATTATTGCCAAACCAATATCAGTTTTAAACATTGCTGCCCCTTTACTATCTGAATATATTCTTGGCTAGTGAAGCACATGCATCTGTCAGATCATGGGTGAGAATTCACTTTTCTTTTTGCGATTTCTCCAGCCCTAAGGACAAATTTAGTTTTGCAGAGCAGTTTGACACCTCTAGAAGCCTGAGGTGGGCCTTGGGGCACCTCTGGCAGCTGCATAGGCTTAAGAGGACCTCTGTTCTTCCCTTTTTGGTTTGGTTACCCCTCTTTAGGGAAAGGCCAAGAGACTCAGCACTTCCTCTCCAAGTGAGTTTCCTTAGTAACATCATCCTTCTCTAATGCTGGCCAAGGGTGTCTGTGCTGGGCTGTTTTCCCTCCAAAATAGACTGACTGGTGTATAGAATTTTTTTTTATATGCAGGGCATAGAATTATTTTCAGTATAGCCGCAGGGTAATTAGGCTCATTGTTGACATGTCATTGAAGTCTCCATGTGAAAAAATTGCTCCTCCCTCTTTAAACACTCTGAATACCCTTACCCTGTTATCTTGATGTGCTCTTTAGAAATACCAGCAGATAATCTGGGAGAAGGCCGCCATAGCCATGCACAGAGTGGGGAGAATGAGGAGATCTTTGCTGAATGTCTTTTAGTTGTTTGAGTTGGAGATAAATGCAGAATGACCTCCATTTTGCCCTAAGAACCTGACCTTCTTGTCACTTTTTGTAACATTAATTTTCTAATGTGTTCTGGTCAGTTTGTAAAAATATTTTTTTTCTAGTGTGTCAGCTGTTGGTTTGACTTTTGTATTTTCATTGGTAAAATATGTATGTCTTTGCTGTGAGCAGAGAGAAACAGATTGATAAAAACCACTGAACCAGCATTGCATATGTAATTAATTAACACCACCAGAAAAGCTGGTTCATGGTTGTGTGTAAACTTATTTCTAAACATCTAAAAAATGTTTAGTTATCTTATTCAGTTGTCTCACTTCTAAGGGGTTGGTTAGGAAGCTGTAACATATATGTATGCACAGAAACTGTGGGACAATGATTCTCAAACTTTACTTTTCATTAAAATCATCTGGAGGGCTTATTAAAATGTAGATTGCTAGACCTCATCCTTAGTTTCTGATTCAGTATGCCTGGGCGGGGCCTTAAAATTTGCATTTCTTATGTGGCCCCAGGCATTGCTGATGCTGCTAGTCCAAGGAGCTTACTCTGAGAATCAGTTTTAGGATGTAGATCTTCTGTTCCTCTTTGCCAAGGGCAAATGAACTGAATTGTACAGACTTCCTTTTCTTTTGTAAGAAGCATTGCCTCTTCTAAGTAGACATCCACCAAATATTTATGTACTGTATCCATGGTGCCATGCACTGAGCTAGGTGCACTGGGGATAAATGAAATGGTCTCTGCCTTGGGGAACTCACAGTTGAGAGAGGATTAAAATAAGAAACCCACCAATTGTGATCCGATATGAGAAGCGCTGTGGTGATGTCAGGGGTAGGCTTTCTAGATATGCTATGAGGTGTGCAGTCTGAGCTTTTTCTCAGACTGTCTTAGCTTTATACCTACAGAAATAAGTGAAAGAAAATAAATGTTCTGCAGCTTAGGATTTTGTTAATGCTCAGATCAGTTTCCTCTCGTCCTTGACTTTGGATATCCCAAGCTCTGTATTCAGACATTCCTGAACTGGCATTGCCAGCTCTCCACCCCAGCTTTTGTGGAAGAGTCCTTCCTCCATTTTTAAAATGCAATTTCAGATACTGTTCACTGTGGCAGCAGGATTTGTAAGAAGACCAAGTTAAGTGATCTTGGCTGAACTGATTTATGAGACAGCTTCAGAAATTCATGAGGTACCACGGGAACTTTCTGTAGTGGATCAGCATGCCACTTTTCCTTCACTGCTTCAAGTATATCAGACATTTTGTGATAACACAGCAGTTTTTAGTGGAGCCTTCTAGATTATGGCCCTGCTGATTAAGACACTAAGACAGACCTGAAGAGAAAGAGAAGGGAGAACAGGATGTTACTTTTAGAAGTGCCTGTTATCCTAAGCTTGAGCAGGGACTTTGGGTAAAATACACTTATGTATAACTCTATTTATACGTAGAACTCTGAAGGGCAAGTTTTTCTCCGGGGGTGATCTGATATGGAGTGTCTTGGGCCGTTAATAATGGTCCCATAATTTTAAGCACAATAAAATATTAGGTGTGTATATGTGAAAAATTGAGTGACATAGTAGTTGTCTCTCCTCTCTTTATGAAAACCTGTAGACAGAAACAAAGGATGTGGCCAAAACCAGTGACAGGTTACAGTGCTTTCCCTATTTTATTGATTGCTCATTTCTAGTCTCTGACCTTATTTGCTTCTTATTGATCTAGTAGAAAAGCAAATAATTTTCCCTAGATAGCACTTTGTTGAGCTGGGCTTTGATGACTTGTCTAGCAAAGGGTTTTTAAAAAGTACTTGCCTGCTGAGTGGCAGCCTGTCTACCATTTAATGTTATTATCTGTGAGCCTGGGGGCTCCTTCTTGGTAGGATCGCTGATGTCATAGGCTGCCTCTTCATTCTGCCTGCTTTCCTGCAAGATACCACACATGCCCGTGGTCTATTTTAATGGCCTCACAGTGCACACAGCCTTAGAGTTAACACAAGAAACATATGAGTGATCCCATTGGAGACAATGTGTTGCCGAGTCAATTCAGGTCAGCATCTGCCAACATGTCAAATTTTCACACTAGGTTGTATTTTGAGATTTTTATTCATGCTTTTGGGCTCAGATTTACTCACAAATAAGTTCTGAACTTCTAAGTGCTAAAACTGCTGAGTTCTTGACTGTCTGTGCTTGGGGAGGGGAAGGTTAAGGATATGGGGTAGGTATGTATGGAAGGAAACAGTAGCACAGATCATCTAACATAGGAGGTAAGATAGATTTCCCAATGTCATCTATAACTTTGACTATATATCTTTTCTTAGGTTTACATTTTCCTGTTTGTGATTATACTCTTTTGGTTCATATTAAACTGGTGTTTATCTCCTAGGATGATATATGGCAAGGTGTGTCATAGGAAGCAATAGAAAAAGAATTTGGAGGCTGGTCACTTATAATTCTTGAATAATATAACTATGTAGAGGTAAAGGCAAAGATTGATCCTGTCATTTGTGGGATTGATGGGCGTTTTTGCTACTATCTTATTATTGTTCATTTCTGAGTAGATAATATATTCATATGACCCCAAAAGCAAAATTGTATTAAGAAGTATATAGAGGAATGTCTCACTCTCATCCCTGGACCTGTGTACCCCATTCTTCAGCCTTTTATAACTACTTTATTAGTCTCTATTACATCTTTTGTAATTTCTCAGATAAATTATGTGTATACTCTCCTATTTGTGTATGCTCTTGCTTTTTTTGCCCTTTGTTATACGATATTTAGCATACTGTAAGCACTGTTCTGCATCTTGCTGTTTTCTTGGAGATCATTCCATCTCACTACAGAGAGAGCTTCCTTATTCCTTTTTACAACTGCTTAATATTTCATTGTATAGCTGTACCATAATTTACTTAACCAGTCTGACACTGGGGCTATTTACAGTCTTTTGCTCTTACAAGTGATGCTGCAGTGATAATTTTTTGTTTGTTTGTTTGTTTTTGTTTTTGTTTTTTTTGTTTTTTTGAGACGGAATCTCGCTCTGTTGCCCAGGCTGGAATTCAGTCCATGATCTCGGCTCACTGCAACCTCTACCTCTTAGGTTCAAGCGATTCTCCTGCTTCAGCCTCCTGAGTAGCTGGGATTACAGGTGCCCGCTGCCACACCTGGCTAATTTTTGTATTTTTAGTAGAGATGGGGTTTCGCCATGTTGGCCAGGCTGGTCTCAGACTCCTGACCTCAAGTGATCTGCCTGCTTCAGCCTCCCAAAGTGCTGGGATTACAGGCATACAGTGAATAATCTTGATCATATGGCATTTCATCCTGGGTGTGTGTTCAATTCAGTTGTAGGATAAATTCCCAGAAGTGAAATTGTTACAGTGAATGTGCATTTGTAATTTTGATAGTCACTGCTAAATCCCTCTATAGAGGTTGTACCAATTTATATTCCCATCTGTTTAAGACTAGAGATTTCTCCACAGTCTTGTCAACAGGGTGGTGGTGTTAAACTTTTGAATTTTTGCCAATCTGATAGGAGAAAGTTGGTATCTCAAAGTGGTTTCAATTTGCATTTCTTATTATGAGTAATGTTGAGCATTATTTACTATGTTTCCAAGATCTGATAGTATTTCCTTTTGTGTCATCAACAGTCTGGTCATATTCCTTTCTTGTTTTTTCTATTTGATTATTGCTATTTTTTTAATTTTAAAAATAAACTATTTTGGAATACTTATACAGAAAAGTTGCAAAGATTATGGGGATTTTTTTTTTTCTTTTCTTATGCTCTCATTAGCTCTGTTAATTAGGTTAGATGGTTTGAGGAAGGATAGTTCTCCTGGAATTCTGGGGCTTGTCATAGGTATGTCAGCCTAAAGAAGGATGTACATCCAATTCATGACTCCTGGCTGCCTCTGGGGATTTTCCATATGGAGTGACAGACTTGGGAAATTCTGCTGAGCTTCTGACTAGCTTCCATTGTGAGGCATATAATTCAGAGCCCATCTTCCATTATTCTTCTTTTACTAGTATCAATTATTAACTAGAAAGGTTATTGAAGTGAAAACCTTGCCTCGAGTTTGTATTTCTTGAGATTTACTTCTAATAATAAATGCAGTTTTCAAGTGACTGAATCTTTCATAGACCAAGTTTCGAGCACATTAAATATTTGGTGGTTTTGCGTCCTTTCTGCATCACATGCTCATTGAGAGGATGAGTAGCTATAATTTTTCTGGAGCTTCAGGCTCTCATTCTGTCCTGTTAATTGGTTCTTGGAGTAAGGAGCTAAAATGTGGAGGCAGAAATGCTTTCCCAGATAGAGACATGCCTTGAAGCTTTGTGTCCTGTAAGTGTCCACCTAGCCTGGAAGTTAAGAATGCTGGCTCTGGGATAAAACCTTGTGGATTCACATTCCTACTTTGCCACTGCCAGATGTGTCACCTAGGACAAGTTATCTAACCTCTGTGTGCCTCACTCTCCCTGTTTATAAAATAGGGATTATAACAGTACCTGCCTCATCTAGTCGTTGTGAAGATTAAATGTGATGAGACATGTAAAGCACTTGGTACAGCCCTAGAACATTGTAAGTGCTCAATAAATATTGGCCTAAAAGTAGTAAAGGGCAGTGGTTTCAGAGGCCATGCAATAAAATAGTGGGTTATGTTGCATTTGACTTTTGTTGATTAACCTTTCTTCTTCCTCTATTCTTTACCTTGTGAGGCACTTGACCTACTAACTGAAATGCCATTCATTCAGCCAGTATTTGAGTGCTCAGCAAGTGCCAGACTCTAAACAAGATGATGTGTAAGATGCTGCAAGGAGCCCTCATCCCTTGCAGCCTGAGCACAGGTGTCTATAAACGCAAGGCTGATTGTCATCATTGCCATCCCCAGTATATTTTGTGAATACAAAAGAATGTAAGGTCACTCTCCTTTGACTGGGGTGATGAGGACGTGCATTGTGAAAGGGGGAACTGTTAGAACTGGGAGCCATTCGTAAGTGAAATAAGGATAAGAGGGATACTATAAGCATTGGTGCTAATTAGCATTTCTGTAGCATTTTGCAGTTTGGGAAATATTTTATGTATTTTATTTTATCTCAGTCTCATAAAATAGCTTTGAGGTATTATTATCTCCAGTTTACAACTGAAGAGATGGGGAGTCAAATAGGTTATCTGACTCTCCCAATGCCATACAGCTACTTGGTGGTGGAGTTAGTGTTTGAGTCCAGGTCTCCTAACTCTGAATCTCCAGGTGCTTCTCTCTGGTCTTTTGAGTGAAATAACTGGTACTAGCAGGAAAGAGAAGAGTATGTCAGCAAAAGAGAAATCTGGAATAGTTGCCGGTTGTCCCTAGGTTTAGATCACATACTTCTAGGGCATCAGAGCTAGAAGGAAGATGAGATCAGTGCATCCTCTTTATTTGACTAATGAAAACATTGATGTGCTTGTGAGGGACTTCGAGGGGTCAGTGTGGTGCTGGAAACAGCTCAATGGAGAGGGTAGACAGTTCCCCTTGGATGCTCATGGGTGGTCTTCTGGGGATTGACTAGTTGCTGGTAAGGAAGGAGCTCATTTTGGGGAAAGTAGATACATAGATTCATAAAGGGAAAATGTGTATTCAGAAGCAGGCAGTTTTTCTGCAATATTTTTCTGGGAAACACAAATAAAAGGGCTGTAGTTTAGTATTCAGATGTGGTTCTGGCTCTGCAAGGATAAGGAGAAAAGGCAGAGGCAGGGTGAGAAGGAAGGAAAATGAGTGATTTGAAAGAAAGTGAGTGAGAAGTCTGTGAAAGGTACATACTTAGTATCTGTAGGGCAGTCATTTGAAATCCAGCGTACTTAGTATATATATATAGGAGGACTTTGTTGTAGTTCTCTGACTGGAAGTGGACTGGGCTGCCTTTGGTGTGTGTGAACTTCCATCATGGGGGCGGTGGTTACTAGATGCTATTTCTAAGAGTTACACTTGTGGGGTGATTTCTCCTTTGGGTAGGAGGTTATTCTAGGCAGAGCTAGTGTGGATCAGCAACATCAGCATCACCTGGGATCTTGTTAGAAATGCAGATTTGGGGACTCCTACCCTAGACTTACTGAATCAGAATCTCCAGTGGGTGCAGTTCAAGAATGTATATTTTAACAAGATCTCCAGGTCATTGGTCTGCATTTCAACGTTTGGAAGCATTGCTCTAGTGCAGAGGCTCTCCAGGATCCTCCTCTGGGTTTTCTGCTTATGTGATTAACATGCCATTCACCAAACATTTATTGAATTTCACTTATGTAGGCACAGCACAAAGCCAACCCTAGCATGGATCCTACCTCTCCAGGAACTTGCATTCCAGTTGAGGAGACAGGATTGTTTACAAGTAACTATTAGGTTGGTGCAAAAGTAATTGAAGTTTTTGCCATTACTTTCAATGGCAATTCCAATGGCAGAAACCATGATTACTTTTGCACCAGCAGTAATAAAGACAGTGTTAAATGCTAGTGCAGGAGACACAGAGAATGCCTGTGAAAGTGGACGGTGGACGTTTTCATAGGTGTGTGCAGGGGCAGGTGGTCTTCACAGTAGGGGGAATCATTACTTCTGTGCAGGACTCCCGAGTAATTTTAATCTGTGGTTTGCTGCTGCTGAGCAAGCCCAGAGGCCTGTCTACAACTTGTTTAGCCTCCCCCAGCCCTTGACAGGGTCTACTTTATTGGCCTGATAAATGGTTTAAAAATTGGCAGAGTTATGAAGATGACTCGTGGAAGGATATCCTCAGCATCTTCTTTTGGATCTCCTCACACCTGCACTGCTTCTTCTTAAATGCCTGCATATCCACCACTTTGTAAAAGAAAAAATTGATTTGTCACTGAATTTCCATGCCTCAGCCTGAGAGAAATGTAAATGTTGTACTGGCCTTTAGTACTCTGCCTTCAAGCCTAGATTTAGAGCTGATCATTATACTTTTAGAGTAGGCTAGGTATGAAAATAGCAGCAGGTTGAAGAGTCAGAGGAAGCTGTTTGCTCTCATCTGCTGGTTTGGTCAAGGTAGAAGTACGAATATTAATACAGTCCACTTAAACAATAAAATAGCTCCCAGGGAAGAGGAACTATAAACTTTAGTAAATATCAGAGATGTTAAGTGCTAAAAATAAAAGCTCTCTGCAGTTGTTTGGCTCTTTAAAGAGATTGTTTATTGGTCGAGAGTGCTAGTCTGTTTGGTCATGTTTTGCTAGCTTTTTAAAATGCATGTATGTAAATGAATGAGAATATAAGTTAATTAAGCAGGGCAGTGTTTCTAGAATGTGAAAATAGTAACCTGGCTAGTTAATTTAATTAAGTCCTTGGTCATTTTCTTTTTGAAACAGGTTTCATCTTGGGAGGTCACAGCATCCTGGCGGTTGTGCTTCTGAGCTATACCTTAACTCCATCCTCTCCTCTCTGTCATCCTTTTCTCTGGCTCAGTCACTTGCATTTGCCCCCTGACTTGTCACCCTAACTTCATTTCCTCTCTCCCAGCTGTTTACTCTGCTATGACAGTGGTCTTTCAGAAGTCCCAAACTCTGCTGTTGAACTGGGTTCTAAAAAACTTCAGAGGCTTCATGTTGTCCATAGGATATACTGTTTTCCAAACTCCTTAGTGTGCCATATTAGGCTCTCTGCAGTCTGGCTCTAAAATACTATTACAGCCTAATTTTCAGGCTTACTTTTTCTTGTGGTCTAGGCCACAGGACTATATTCCCAGTACAAATAAAATATAACCAATAGCCACCCTGGAGTGGTAGGGACAATACAAATGCCTCGACAAGCATTGTCTGATTACACTATTCAATACAGGATCAAAGAGTTTTGTCATTTGCCCAAGGTCATGTACTTTGTGTTAGAGCTGAGATTCATATTCAGTATTTTGATATTCTGACTCGGTTTCCTGCTTTCATGTCTTTGTGCTTTCCTTGTATGTTTTCTTTCTTTTTTTCTTTTTGAGGCAGGGTCTTGCTCTGTCACCCAGGCTGGAGTGCAGTGTCTCAGTCACAACTCACTGCAACCTCAACCTCCCAGGCTCCAGTGATCCTCTCACCTCAACCTCCCCAGTAGCTGGGACCACAGGTGCATGCCACCATGCCCAGCTACTTTTTGTAGAGACAGGGTTTCACCATGTTGCCCATGCTAGTCTCAAACTCCTTAGCCCGAGCTCTCTGCCTGCCTTGGCCACCCACAGTGTTGGGATTACAGGCATGAGCCATTGCACCTGGCCTCGTTATGGTTTCTATGCCTAGAATGTCTCCTACCCTTTTTCTTCACAGACTTACAAATGTATAGGTGTTAGGTATTCCTAACAATGTGCATCCATAGGTCATCGGGCCTATCTCAATTTAGCCTGATAGTGTAAATACTAGTACTACTACTACCTAGTGCTAATACTAAGAGCTGATCCCAGATCTTAATTTTTCTTCATTTCCCCTCCAAATAATAGGCGGTTTATAAGTATTATGGAATGAATGCATGGATGAATGAAAGGATGACTGGATAGATGGATGATCAGTCCCAGTGGTTGGGTCTGTTTGTGATTTGACTAAGTTCAAGGCTGCAGAATTGCTATGTGGAAAGAATGCATATTATTTCAGCTATATCAAATAGCACCTAGGGATGGGCTGACAGGGAACAAATTGTCAGCCCCTTATTTGGATCCAACTGGAAATTCATCTGAAGAATTTCGAATGGGCCTATTCATGGGAAATTGCTTATTTTATAAGAGTTCATTTTCTAATTTGTGGCTATATTAGTTGGCTAGGGCCACTGTAACCAAGACCAGGTGACTTAAACAATAGAAATTTATTTTCTTGCAGCTCTGGAGGCTAGAGATCAAGGTGTTGGGAGGTTTGGTTTCTTCTGAGGCCAGTCTCTTTGGCTTGCAGATGGCTACCTTGCTATTGTCCTTACATGGTCTTCCCTCTGGTCTCATACATCTGTGTTCAGATTTCCTCTTCCTTTAAAGACAGCTGCCATACTGGATTAGAGCCCACCCTAAAGACTTCATTTTAACGTAATTACCTCTTTAAACACCACCTCTCCAAATATGGTTTCATTCTGAGGTACTGGGGATTAGGACTTCAGCCTACAAATTTTGAGGATCCCCCATTCACTTCTATGCAACCCATCCCCTCTGCCTTTTCCTCTTGTTTTCTTTCTTCTGGCAATTTTGTTTCACCCAAGGGCAGTCAGGAAGAGAAGTAAAGATAGAGGAAAAGGAAATTCATTTTGGGTGCAGTTCAGGAGGTGTAGTTGGGGTTGGGGATGGGCAGTGACTGAAGCTATCGGTGGAAATGAGATTTTGATAATGCCTATAGATTAGTATTGCCCTGGCACATTCTGTGCTGGTTTCCTGGACAGCTGAAAGCTGGCTGTGTGTGTTGGAGGGCCCAGGAGGTATCTGTTCTGTTAGTAAGTGAGGGGGAAATTGATAATCCTGCAACTGGCCTGGAAAAGTAAGGAGTCTATCTTTGTCTGTCAGCTCTTCCTCCCAGAAGTAGCTCAGAGACTTGTTGAGCACACCTAGGGTAGAGGCCAGGATAGTTCAGTTTTGGATGCTCTGCCATGGCTAACACCCTGCCTGGCATCTAGCAGATGCTTGTGAAATGTTTGTCAAATAGAATTACTTAATTTACTTGACTCAAATATTTTGTTCTTCTCCAAACCTTTTGTGAGGAGTTTTTTCTTCACCTTTGTTTGTTAATTCCCACCCTTCTCTCCAGTTCTCAGTTGTGGCTTATGTCTTTTCTTTCCATTCTCTTTGTAATTATCAGGTAATTTATTAAATGGAGACAAGCTTAACTAGACATTAAATAATTGCAGGTGTGCAGCTAACTGAGCCGCTGTCCTTTAACTAGGAAATCACAGCTGCTTGTGTTGTATTGTGTGATGAGATTACACTTCACCTCATTTGGTTACATGATATCTTGCTTATTGTAAGGTAAAAGAATGTTGAAGCTTCTGCTCTAAGCAGCACACAAAGGCTGGTATGTTCCCAGGAAACCAACATAAAAAAAAGTACTTGGAGGTTAGGTCTGGAGCCTTTGCAGCCTCTGATGCTTCTCTTTTCCTGGAACTTTTCATTTCCTTTGCCTTTTTCTGTATAGAGAACACCTGAATTGCTCCTTAACTTGATACCTGTTTCACATTTTAAAATTTTCTTTTGGTCACCTTAACTGTAAAAGCAAGATTTTTCTGTTTCCTTCTAAGAGATTAACAGTGGGTCCATTGGTTAGCTCTTTCTTTGCTTTTATTATCAGACCTCATCTGCATACTTTTTATACAAATTTTCCCCACTGGTAAAAATTGTAGCTTTTATGAATATAAATTTTAGTCATAGGTTAAATTGTGATGTCACGGTTAAATTGTGATGTCACCAGTCTGTTTTCTTTGGCTAGTTTCATAATTAGTGACTATTGCTAGAGGTAGACACTAGCTATATAGCAAGTACCTAGCTCATTGCAGAACTCAGAGTATGCTGCTAATAAAGGATTGCTTGATTGCTTGAAGGGTATGCAGGTATAAGAAACAGTCATCTTTCAATTGGTGTCAAAATTTTTATTTAAAAAAAAAGTCATGCTGCCACTTGCCAGTTAAGCAACCTTGGGCATGCCACTTAAATATCTTAATCATTAGATTCATCATCTAGGTAGTTGTGAGGGTTAAAGAAATTCAATAAATATTTGAATCAACAATCTTTTGTGCCTTTCTGGATGCTAGGGATATATTTGTGAATGAAACAGAGTAAATTCCTATTCTTGTGGGATTAACATATATGAATCTGGTTTTGACTGTCAACTGGACAGAGTCCAACTGGTGGGCAACATGATAGCTACCATTTATGGAAAACTTTTTAACTGAAATACGTGCCTAATAACACTAACTTTCTTTATTAGGGACATTTTAACCCCTTTTGGGATTTGCAGAGTAGGTCTTAGAGAAAGCCCTTCTCCATACTTGTTCATTCAGTCATGTATCACGTACAGTCATCCATTTTATGGTTTTGGCTATTGTAAAGAGATGGCTAGAGCCTGTGCATCTGGGGTTTTGGTGACTCTTAGTCTTGGGATGCTTGCCTCTTCCTCTGGGTCATTACTTTATAGTCTGTCCCTGAGATTCCAGAAGGGGCTCAGAGAATGAGCTCCAACTGACATGTTTGAGCCTTTGAATCTCTTCATGAAAGCTCAGTTTGTTCAAGTAAAATCTGAATGGCTCAGAGAGGACACTATGGTGTTTAGCTTACCAAGCCCAGTCTGATATCACTGGTTTGTTGATATCTACAGAAACACACACAGGAAAAATATCCTAAAGCATCATATTGCTCAGCTTCCCTAAATTCTTTTTTCATGGATGATTGAAAGAAAAACCTTTTTGAGTCTCTTGCTTTTGTGGATGACTAATAGAAAAAGACATTGGCAACTTTCAGAAGCATTGTGGCAGCATTCTGATGGCATTCTGGTGTTCAGTCATGGGAGGGTATTAGCAGCCAAACATCATTTCCTTTAGGGGACAGGAGGTAGTGGTCATCTGTGAGTCTAGAGCTGTCTTCGAGGGAAATGGCCGTGTCTCTTGCAAGGAGACAGAGATGTAATGCACCTGTCTCAGGCATGCAAGTGCTACATGTTATGTCCACAGTATTTGGAGTATTTAAACCAGGAATAACATGTAGTCTTCATTATTGGAAGAAAGAAATTAGGTCAGAGTTAGCATCCCATCATGTGATGCCAGTTTGTGTTCTTTAGTTTCTGTACTTGCTTCTAGAGAGGGAGTAAATACTGTGTGATAATGAAGAAAGACATGTTTTTGTGACTTTTCTGATTTAGGACACTTTATGTTGTGGATGTTTTTTGAAGGATGTGGAATTTGGTTGCTTATTGAGAACCCCTTGAGAAAATCAGATTATCTCTGATACACAACCAGGCCTACATTGAATTTTTTCCATTTATTGCTGTAGAGACATGAACATTTATTTTTATTGAAGCTGAGAGAGGCGTGTTATGTGGTTGTTTATCAGCTCTGCCAAAAGTAGCTCAGACATCCCTGATGACTCAGCTGATGCCCTTGCTGCCTGATTGGGTGCTTGTGTACTAAGTACTTGTTTCCTTGTTGAGGGCTAGGAATATGTCACAAAGCCCCATTGCTGTGAGGATTGTTGCAATGAGCAGACTTAGCAGAACTGCACAAGGCTGGCTAGAGGCCAGGTTTAGACTACCTTGGAAGAGTTGGCTTAAGGGCAGAGGAGAGGTTTAGAAAACTCCTTTCTTCCTCTTTGGTGGCATTAATCTTTGTGAAACCAGACTCAGATTCTTTTTGCACCTTTCCCAGGAATGGGGTAACATAGCTCTTCTTCCTGTGTGAATCACAGGAAGGGACTTTGTGTGGGTGCTGTGTGTTAATTGTAAACCACTGATGCTGCTGTCTAGGTGGAGTTAAAGTTGATACCAGCAGAGTAAGTTAGCCTGAGCAGGAGGGTTGAGTTCTGCAGTACGACCAGAAATTTTCACTTCATAGTGTTTCTACTGTAACTTCTCAACCTCAGTGTCAAAAAAAGGCACACCTGGTCATTTGCATTGTTTGGATATGTTTTAACCCTTAAGAGTACTGTCCTCAAAGATGATGAATAGAGACATTTATAGCTCCTTGGAAATAAGCACATTTCTGAAACCACCCATCTGAGTACATACTTGTGCAGATAAACAGGTACTTTTGTTTATGCTCTGACTCAAGTGGAAAGGGCAAAATAAGAGATTTTCCTTCTCCTGAATCTTTTCACTCTGAGGATTTTGTCCCTTAAATAAAATAAACCGGAACTGTAAACTTTATTATGGGAGGAGTGTGGGGGAGTTAGAAATAAGGCAAAATGCTCTCCCTGTTTCTCAGATAACTCTTGCTACCTTCCAAGCAGTGTCTCTTTAACAGATTTAATGCATTGCCTCAATAGCATCACACGAAATATATCACTCCCCTTTTTAGTTTCTTCCCTTTAAAAATTTTCTTAAAAATGCCAGAACCTTACCAAGTCACTTAATCAATCCAAGTATGAAATGATCTCTAAAGTGACTTAACGCAAATGATTCTGACTTTACTACTTGGGAGACTTTTTTTTTGAAGGCCAGCCCTCTAAATTGTGGAAGATCATTTTCTACCTCCCTATTGTCAAAAAACAAAGCAAAATCAAATTGAATAAGTCCCTTAATTCCCATAAGTAATTTCTAAATGATCTCTTTATATACTTTACTTGTATGCAGCTTGCAACTGAGTATCACTGTGAGAGCTACAGTTTGTCAGGGTTTAGATCTTAATTAGCTCATGAGATTGCATCCTTTTGAAGCTGTATACCACAGGTTGTTGGCTAGTTTTCCAAAAGCAATTAAAATGTCCACTGTTATAATTAAGCTTGTTACTGGTTGTATGTTCTAGTTATAAAATATATTTGGCAATTAAGGAAACTGAGATTGAGGCTTTTGGCTTGGCTCTTTGAGATGCAGTAGAGTGGCTCCCACCTTGATCTGTTAGGATGACTAGTGTGGGTGCCTGGATGGTGGGACATGTCTTAGTCCTTGAGTACCTATCTTTATGAGTAAGAGCAACCACAGGTTTTTACAAGAAAGCTAAAGTTAAAAGAATGTGACTTATGTCCTCACATATGCCGATTATGTCCTACTTCAGGAATCAAAACCTAAACTTCTAAGTTGCAGTCTCTTAGTTGAGAAGTCCTTTTTACATTCTCTTATCTTTAAAAGATGATGGCTCGACTCTGACTGTGAACATTTAATCTGTTAAACTAACACCTCCATGGCGCGGTTTAAATTTCTGTCTGGTTGTTGAAAGGAAGGTGTGGGAGAAATGTTGCAGGTACAGGTGGTTAATGTCCGTTTCTGAACTGTACTGCATTTGGGAGTTGTTAAGCTATGTGCCCACCATCTCAGAGACAGATTTGTCTGAACTGGCCTGTGGAGGAAGATCTCATTGTCAGGGCTGGACTCAGTGGCAGATACAGTTCTTAGTGGTGTGCTTTGTGTATTGTGTCTTTTATTCTCCCTTTCCTCCTGCTCACCCTTAGGAATGTTTCCTTTTTGTGCCTTAACACCAGAACAGCATGGTGGCTGAGACCATGGGACAAATGAGTCACCTAGTGGGCAGATAGAAATCAGTATTTAAAGTATGATTGAGGTTTTTGTATTTATTTTGAAGTTCATTTAGCACACATGGAAGAAAACAGCATTTGGTTTATGTGGTTCTATCCCATTGCTTTGCCTGTTTGTGCCCCCATGCAATTAACATGAAAATGATGGTTTAAGAATGAGCTCATTTACATTTAGAACTGGGTAGGAACAGGGCTTCACAGGATGTTAAAATCAGAGAAAAAGAGAAAAGAGCAGGTGTTTTGTAAATACTATGTGGTTTTGAGAAATAGTGAAAAGGTTGGGTCTTGTTTTAAATTTCCTTTTTCCAGAGTCCCTTTAAAGTTGTGATGAATGATATACATTATTTTCTTTATTGGGCAAAATATTAGAATTATTAGAGGCATATTTTTCTTGGGAAAACCACTGTAGTTCTCTGGACATTTCTATGTTAACTGTATAATATATTAGTATAGAATAAATTCAGAGGCTTGTGGGTCTGAGGACATTTGCTTGTTTCCTTTAAATCCGTTTATACAAACATTTCCTAATCTTCCTTCATAAGAAATTTTCCATAATTTATTTCTGGCCTTGTAAAAATAGAGGGAAAATAACCAATTAAATTACTAGCTCGATTCCTTACATGAGTTCTTCAATTTTTCCTAGGTACCAAACAAAATAAAACCAGTCTTTGTAACAGAGATTATCGGTTCTGAGGAAATGACTATCCACAAAGTATACATTTGTGTGTAATATGTGGTATGCATTCTGTGTGGTATTTTACAGTTAAAATACAACATAATTACCATAAAATAACACATATGAAATGAGATGTAACAGTAAGATAAGATTGACTTTTAAAAATAACCGAGAATAAACACAGCAGAATTCCTAATCAGCCTTACTCATAGGTCAAATTTGGCTTTGATATCCTTTCTCCATAAGCCATATTTAGGCATCAGTTCAGGATAATACCCCTTCTTTGTGCTCCCATAGCGCACTTCATCCTTCCCTCATCATGGCACTTACTGTGCTATATTGCTTATTTGGCTAATTCCTTCATTTGGCTATAAACTATTAGGATATGAGCAGATGTGATGTCTTTTTTCCCTTTGTCCTCTGAATTCTTTTTTTAAAAATTGAAGTAAAATTGACCTGCAATAAACCTATATTTAGTATACCATGTGTTAAGTTTTAACTTAGTGTTATCCATGAAACCATCTCACAGTGAGGATCATGAACACATTCCCCAAAGTTTCATCATGCTCCTTTGGAATACGTACTTCTACTTCTCTCTTTCCCTGTCTTGAGACAACCATTGATCTGGTTTCTATCATTATAGATTAATTGACACTTCCAACAATTATGTGTAAATGAATCTCATATAGTATGTACTGTTTTATTTTCCTTGGCTTCTTTCAGTGTAATTAAGATTCATCCATGTTGTAGTATATATTGATAATTTCCTTTTTATTTCTGAGTAGTAGTATTCCATTGTATGGATACACCAAAGTTTGTTTATCCATTTTTCTATTGCTGAGCATTTGAGTAATTCCAGTTTTTTGCTGTTATAAATAAAGCTGCTATGAATACTAGAATACTAGTCTTCATATGGATATCTACTTTTGTTTCTCTTGGGTGAATATGTAGGGTGGAATGGCTGGGTAAATAGGTATGTTTAACATTATATGAAACTGCCACAGTTTTCTCAAGTGTTAATACCATTTTACTTTCCCACTAGCAGTGTATGAGAGTTATAGTTCCTTCACATTCGTGCCAACACTTGATATGGTCGATATTGGTAAGATTTTAGCCATTCTAATAGGCATGTAGTAAAATCTCATTGCGGCTTAAATTTCCCTTTCCCTAATGACTAGATGTTGAGCATCTTTTCATGCTTGCTGTCCATGTATCTTCTTTTGAAAACCATCTGTTCAAATATTTTGCCCATTAGAAAAACCGTAGTTGTTTGTTTTCTTATTGAGTTTCAAGAGGTTTTGTTTGTTTTTATTGACACATGATTATGTGCATTTACGGGGGACAATGTGATGTTCCAATATATGTGTATATTGTGTAAAAATTAAATCAGGATATTTAGCACATCTGTCACCTCATACATTTATCATTTCTTTGTGACAACATTGAAAATTTCTGATTTTGAATACTACAATATATAACCCATCATTAGTATCAAATTTTGAAATATACAATCCAATATCATTAATTGTAGTTACCCTACAGTGCAAGAGAACACCAGAAATTATTCCTCCTATCTATCTGTAACCTTGTACCTGTTGACCAATCTCTCTGTGTTCCCCTGCTTTCCCTCCCCAGTGTCGGTAATGACTATCCTGTTTTTAAGATTTTTTTTTTTTTTTTAAGAGGCGAACTCTGGCTCTGTCACCCAGGCTGGAGTGCCATGGCGCAATCTCGGCTCACTGCAAGCTCTGCCTTCCAGGGTCACGCCGTTCTTCTGCCTCAGCCTCCCAAGTAGCTGGGACTACAGGCGCCCGCTACAACACCCGGCTAATTTTTTTGTATTTTTAGTAGATATGGAGTTTCACCATGTTAGCCAGGATGGTCTCAATCTCCTGACCTCGTGATCTGCCTGCCTCAGCCTCCCAGAGTTTTTTCTTTTTTTCTTTCTCTCTCTTTTTTTTTTTTTTTTGAGATGGACTGTTGCTCTTGTTGCCCAGGCTGGAGTGCAGTGGTGCAATCTTGGTTCACTGAAACCTGCACTTCCCAGGTTCAAGCGATTCTCCTGTCTCAGCCTCCTGAGTAGCTGGGATTACAGGCGTGCACCACCATGCTTGGCTAATTTTTGTATTATTAGTAGAGATGGGGTTTCACCCTGTTGTCCAGGCTGGTCTCGAACTCCTGACCTCAGGTGATCCACCCACCTTGCCCTTCCAAAGTGTTGGGATTACAGGCGTGAGCCGCTGCGCCCGGCCTCAAGAGTTCTTTATGTGTTCTTAACTAAAGTGTTAAATGTATGATTTGCAGATAATATTCTTCCAGCCTGTGGTTTGTATTTTCATTGACTTAACGGTGTCCTTTGAAGAATAGAAGTTTTAAATTTTGATGAAGTCCTAATACCAGTTTGTTCTTTTATGGACTATGCTTTTGGTCTCATAACTAAGAAATCTTTGCCAATTTAGGGTTACAAAGGTTCTTCTAGAAGTTTTGTCATGTTAGGTTTTACATTTAGGTCTATGATTCATTTTGAATTAATTTTTGTATATAGATTGAAATTGTTTTTTAGCTGGGGTTTTGGTCTGTTACCAAGTCTGGAGTGTGCAGTGGTATGATCACCGCTCACTGCAGCCTTGACCTCCTGGGTTCAAATGATCCTCCCACATCATCCCCTCAAGCTGTAGCTGGGACTATAGGCATGCACCAACACACCCAGCTAATTGTGTGTGTGTGTGTGTAGAGACCAACTCTCCCTATGTTGCCTGAGCTGGTCTCGAACTCACAAGCGATATTCCTGCCTCAGCCTCCCAAAGTATTGGGATTACAGATATAAGCCACCACACCCAGTCTAAATTTTTTTTTCATATAGATATCTAATTATGTCAGCATCATTTGTTGAAAAGACCATCCTTTTCCATTGAATCGCCTTTGTGCCTTTGTCAAAAATTAGTTGTGTATGTATGTGTGATCTATGTAAAAATTCCTTATTCTGTTCCATTGGTCAGTGTGTCTGTCCCTTCCCAAATACCCCACAGTTTTGATTACTGAAGCTTTATATTAAATCCTAAAATTTAACAGTATAAGACTTTCAACTGCTGTTTTTCATCCTTCTTTTAACTCTTCTACTGGTTCCTTTACCTTTCCATAGAAATTTTAGAATCAGCGTTTCTATGTCCACAAAAATGTCCTTCTGGGATACTGATTAAAATTAAATTAAATTTATATACCAGTTTGGGGAGAATTGTTTATTAGGTTGAGTCTTCTAATCCACAGTCATTCTCTATTTATTTTGGTCTTTCTGTAAGTTTTTTTAGCAGTATTATTGTAGTCAGTATTCAGCATACTTTTATATATATATATACACACACATATATGTGTGTATATATATATTTTACATTTGCTCTTTTTATGTAACTTTAATTCAAAAGGTACTGAGACTCTTCCTTAGTGCTGTTCTTAAGACATGTTTATATGACATCTTTCCATTGACATCTTTGGTCGTGTTCCTGCAGTATCCTCAGTTGTGCTCACCATTGCTTAACTCACCTTTGCAGCCAAGTTTCATTTTGAGTCAAATCTACCATAGGAGGTCATTTACTAGCTGAGAAATTCCCCACTTAGATTTAACAGAAATGAATCACTTTAAAACAATTGATACAGCTCCTCCTTTGGCTTGTATAATTTTCTTCAGGCATAAGCAAAAAAGAAAAAGAAAAAAGAAAAAGTGATTTCAAACATCTTTAGAGTAATTGTAATCCAGCTATGATTGAAAGAAGAATTGTAAGTGGTTAAAGAGCTGACTGACCATATTGGTGGCTCTTGAAACGCTGTCAGCTTTTCTTAACCAGAAGGCAATCAAGGACATATTTGAGGTTGGGAACAGATATTTCATAGGCCACTGGAGTGCTGCAGTGGAAGGATTACCTCTGGATCCTTGGTTCACAGACAGGGAAGGTGAAGCCTGAAGAGACTTGGTTACTTTGTTTCCTTGGAAGATCGTATGCTCAGTGAAGTCTTCCTGAAAACCAGCCTTTTCCCATCAGAAACTGCAGACATAGTACTTCCCATTCAGCAGGTTACATGGAGTCAGGGTAGGCAGTTAAAATGGAGAGATGAGGGATTGGTGTTCGGTAATGAGAGCAAGGGTGGTCATAGAACTCAGAGATGATGTGACCAGCAGGATCATTATGCAGATTTCCCAAGAGGGACAAATGTGGATGATGATTGTTTACATAAGCTAGTGGAGTTAATTTCTGTCAGACACTATTCTTAGTGATTTTGTATATGAACTCATTTAATTTTCTCAACAACCTTGTATGGTATAGGTACTGTAATTATTTCATTTTGTGAATGAGCAGAAATTAATCACAGAGGTGCCAGAGAACCTTTCTAGTAGGTAATGAAGGTATGAGAGGAACCCAGGCAGTCTGGCTCTAGAGCACAGGCTCTTAACCACTGCACTGTCTGACTGATGGCAAAGAGCATGTCTATTAAGAAAGCCTATGGGGAAATGGTCACCAAATCCCTCTCTAATTCTTGGGGACCCCAAGTTTCAAGGTTTTTTGGTTTTAGAAATAAGGGAAACTCCTGTCAATGATAAGATTGACATTTGTCATTTTTGGAGTTCTAAATGTAAAGGTCTTTGGAATGTATAGATTTTCAGATACTCTGTGTGTGTGTGTGTAAGTTCAACTCCTTCAAAAACCCCATCTCTCTCACAATTGCGTTTTTTTTCACACTGCATTTCACCCTACTAATACTCAGAGCTTAGGTTTTAGGGAGGTGACTAGGATACTGTTAATTAAAACTATATGACCTGATTAGACAAATTAAGAGAAATTTTAGATAGGGAAAAGAAGCAGGACAAGGACTGAACTACTAAGAGATAGTAAAAAACCCAAGGTGTTTTTCTTATTCTCAGTCACTTCACCTTTTACTTCTGACACTAGATGTGTGGTGGGTTTTCCCCACACACCAAGAAGTTCTCCAGAAGACATCAATTAATTAGTTGAGCTCATTCAATTTAATTTTGACACTATGTACCAGGCATTCTGACACTGTCTACCTGGAGATAGTGTCAGATCCCACAATCTCAGGGCTCCGTCCCACGCAACTGCCCCTGACTTCAGACACCAATTGCAAGTTCCAGGTTATGATGTGTACTTCTGACCAACCAGCTATAAATAGGGGTTCTCATGAACCCCTCCTCAGGTTTGATTAATTTGCTGGAGTGACTCAGAGAACCTGGCGGGGGTGGGGGGAACTTTGCTTATGTTTGCCCACTTATTATAAAGAATATTACAAAGGATACAGATATGAACAGCCAGATAGAAGAGATGCATAGGGCGAGAGAGGAGAGAAGGGGAGTGAGTGGACTTCTATGCCTTCCGTCGACTTGTCACCCTTCTGGAAACTCCACGTTTAGCTCTTGTGAAGCTCATTTAAACCCTATCCTTTGGGGTTTTTGTGGAGAATTTATTACATAGGCAGGATTGATTACATCGTTGGCCATTAGTGACTGATTCAACCTTTAGTCTCCTCTCCTATTTGTTTTAAACGGTTGTTTCCAAAGTGTTTTTTTCTGCCGTTTGAGGAGGACAGATTCGGGCTTACATCAAAATGGAATTAAATGTGCCATTGATTTGGAATGGGGCAACCAGAGCTGACTGCATGGCTGTGTATATTTATTTATATGGGGTCAGGTAAAAGCACTTTTAAAATAAGCAAGTATTAGAGATCAGAGGTTATGGAGCAGCTGCTGGCTCTGGATGACAAAGCATTCCTGGTGACATTTGCCACCATCTCTCTGGGTGTGGGCGTTAGAGAGTGTGAGAGTTGGCCTGATGGCCTTTGTGTTTGTGGCCCTGTGTGGAAACTTTATAGCATTTCAGCTGTTCTAATCTGTGCAGGCACAGAGCCATGACTGACCATAACTCTTAGGGGAAATGCGAACAGAAAAGTCGAACAGCATTCTGTACTGTGTAGAGTATGGAGACCAGAATGAAGAGAACAGAATGAAAGGAAAAAAATTTTTTTTTGATGTATCTTGCTTCAGTGTTTCCATTTTTTGGGAAACAATTCCTATAGAAATGACATTTGTGCTTTGTGAAGGGGGTGGAGGTAGATTTTCTGGAGTGTAATTTTCTGGAGTGATTCCTTATTGAAGGGGGAAAACAAATGATTGGAAGGGCTCTCACTCTGTCTCATGCATCCCCACACCCCCAAAATATGCACTGTCCTTGTTTTTCTTAAATACAGAAACTATGCACAGGGCAGTTAGAGTTCATCCACTCTTTTACTCATTGGATGAGATTATTAAGTGATAAGGCCATTTACTGCTTAGCATGAGAATCTTACTGTCCCGGCCGGAGGCCAAAGATTTCATCTGAACTTTACCTCTTCAGTTCAAGCCACCAAAGATCTATTGGAGCCTACTATGTACCAGCTATAACATATGGCATATAAAGGCTAATTTTAACAATTATGTTGCTGTTTATGTTGTTGGTCTGGATAGAAACCCGGTCTTCCACTAATCCTTACTTTTCCTATAACACAAAGATTATCATTGATGAAACTTATATTACAGATTATTATTTTAAGCTATTCAACAAATATTAGACATTTTTTTAGAGAATGGGCATATCAGAAATTTTGGTGGATATGTTGGTTTCCTATTTGCTGCAATGATAACTTACCACAAACCTAGTGACTTAAAAACAACACAAACTTTTACATTTTTGTAGGCTGGAAGTCCAACATCAATCTCACTGGGGTAAAATCGACGTCAGCCGGGCTGTGTTCCTTGTAGAGGCTCTAGGACAGATTCTATGACCTCCTCTTTTCCAGCATCTAGAGGCTTCCCTGCACTCCTAGGTGTGTGTGGCTCTTCCCTTCGTCTTCAAAGCCAGCGACAGCAGATTGAGTCCTTCTTAAAATGCCATCTCTTTGTTTCTCTTTTCCATAGTTACATCTTCCTCTTCTACTTTTAAGAACGCTTGATTACATTGGGCCCACCCTGACAATCCAGGGTAATCCCCTTACTTTAAGATCTTCTGGTTAGCATCCTTAATTCCATCTCCAACCTTGATTCCCCTTTGCTATGTATAGTAACATCTTCATAGGTTCCAGAAATTAAATGGACATGGATATCTTTGGAGAGCCATTATTTCTACCTATTACAGTAGGGTGGACTTTCCCCAAACTTTGCTCTTTCCCCACTCAAGTGAAATTGTATAGTGCCCTGTATTAATTCTTTGCAAAATAAATTGTTACCTATGAATGTGTCTTGTGTGAGTGGTGGGAGGTTTATGACTGCTAAAAGCCTCACTCTTCTTCACTGTGACAAAACCCCAGCCACTGAAGCACTTAATTATTAGTTTTGTACAATCCCAGTGTTCAAGGAAGCTAGAGATCCTCTTAGCCAGCCCGCCCTGCAGGAGTTTTGCAGACACATTGTTACATCTCTTCAAAATGGCTGTACATGGAATGGCCTGCCTTGGCAGATAAACCTTCTTTGAACAGTTCTGTTTTTGTTAGATAGTTCCTGCTTTATATTGGGAGAAAATATTTCTCTTTGTGGGTTTGTAGAACCTACTGGTTCTTGTTTAACTCTCTGGGGTCATATTGAAGAAATCTAATTTCCTCTTTCACACTTGAAGCCTTTGAGATTTTTTTTTTTAAAGATAGTTCTCATATCCCCCAAGTATCAGACTTAAAAAATCTCAATTTCTTCAACTGGGTCTCACATAAAACTGCCTTGAGACTTCTCTTCATCCTGTTCCTTCTCCTGAGTATGATACAACATGAAGAAGGGGAGACTGAAGGAAGATTTAATAGGAGGCTTTAAATGCTGGGGGAATTTTCCATACAGAAAAAACTGGTAAGGTCTTTAGCTTTACCATGGAAACAAGAAATCACAGGCTTATATCGTGGCTAAAGAGATTTAATTATCAGGACACCTGTCTTAACCTTATGGATTTGGTGTCAGGAAACCTGTCTTAACCTTGTGGATCATGCAGTGGACTGCCTGCTGTGGGAAGTTGAAGGATCTTTTGCCTCAGTGTAAGACAGGTCTTCCAGCTCAGAATTCGTATATTTTGTATAAGAGATGTTGCTTTTAGTTAAATGTTTTGCTTAAAGTATTCTTGTCATTGCTTGTCATCTATGCCTGATGCCTGAATTTCCCTCTTGTGTTGGTTCATTGGATGTAAGGCATCATCATGACTGCTGTTAATCATAGGGGGAAGGAATATGGTTCAGGGCTTTATGAAGGAAGGGAAACAGTGGCATAGCACAGGATAATTAATAGCAAGTGGAGTGACAGTTTGATTCCCTGGTAGGGACCCTGGCATTGTTGAAGGAAAAAAAATCACTTTATTCTTTCATAGAGGGAGGCAGCTGTAATTCTGGTTGGATGGAATCCAATTAAAAGGAACTGACATGCAAATTGATGATGAGACAGTGTGAGCATAGAAGTAGTCCAAGAAGAGTTCTGTAAGAAATGGCAGAGAAGAGTGTAAGTAATTTGGCATGGTAATGTGTGTAAGAAAATGGATAGCTGGTGGGTTGGCTACCTGAACAATTATGTCTGGAATCTCAGCCAGCAGAGAACAGGAGGCTGGTTGGTTTGGTAGAGTTACTAACAAAACTTTCTGGTGTTTTGAGTTGAGGTCTACAATTTTAGGAATTATAGCCTTTCATAATAGAATGAATACAAATCAACCCTTGAAGGTTATAGGCTTTCAAATTGGTGGTGGTTAAATATAATATTCTCAAGACTCTGTGATGGGAGTCCCAGGCTGGCTCTTGGAAAGAGGATCTCATTGTACAGGTGTACTTCACCTGACCTAATGATGTATTCTCAAAGATTTGTGTGAGAATTGGCTCCTAAATTTAGGATGAAATAGGAGAGCTTGCCATTTATAGTAATGCTATTATGAATCATTTTCTAAAGTAAAAAATCCTTTTATAACCAAAGTCATGCCCAATTTATCTTTTAAGTAAATTCATAAGTCCACATATTAGATTTGCTTAAACCAAAGGTATTTTTCTTTGAAATGAAATAATTGTAGGGGCATGTAACAGTTAAGCTTTAGAGTAACAGAGGAAAAATTGGGTAAGATTTTATAAGTCAGTATATTGCTTTTTAGGTAGGAAATTCTGCTTAGGAAGTCAGACAGCTTCTGCTGTTGTTATGGGAAAAGGAGAAGGCTGCCCAGCGTATTTCAGGGAGATTTACTAGGATCTCTTGGGAACTGCAGCAGAAATCACTACGAAATATTTTGAGGATAGAGGAAATAGGACAACAGCATTTACTAGGTTTTACTCTGAAGAAAGCTAAAGAAGGTGAAATGGAGTTCATCTTGAGAAAGCCGTAAAAGATTGAGAAGCTAAGAAAAGACTTACACAGCAGCAACAAGAGACTGGAGTAGTGGGCAGAGTTTCCAGTCAGCAAGAGAGCACCATCCAGTTGTCATGCTGGTCAGCAGCAAGGAACATTAACGAAGGAGATTAGGAATGACCAGGGTCAGGTTTGTTCATCCAGGTGATTCTCCACGCAGTTTTGCCTCCCACAATCTTTCTCTGATCTTTCCCTCCTGATCTGTTTGAGTGCTGTAGCAGCCATGCACTCTCTGCTGAAGGCTATCACGTTTACCTTTCACTGTGCCTAGAATGCTCTTCGCCTCAAGCCTCCCTCCTTCACTTGATTCAAGTTTCTGCTAGAAGCTCTCTTATCAGAGAGACCTTTAGAGACCACTCTGTCTGAAGGAGGCAGACACTCTTCCCTTATTCTGCTTTACTTCATAGCACTCATTACCACCTCATACATGGTGGTTTAGTGTTTCCCCAGTTTTCTCTGCTAGAAGTAAATTCTTTGAGAGTTCAGCTTCCGTTTCTTTTGCCCATCACTGTATTCCCAGTACCTAATTCATATAAAAATTTGTGGAATGGATTTTTAGGGTATCTCCTGCTATCACTGTGAGAAGAGCTGAGAATGAGGAATACAGGACTCAGCCCTTGTTCTATGTTATGCAATATATTACATAGTTATACTAAGTATAACAGCCTGAGGACAGAGTGCTGTGAACTTTGAGAAATAAGCTAGAGATGGTCATCACAGAACTGGATTTTGAATGATAAAGAGGAGTTTTGTTCTGTGGTGGAGACAAGGAATGATCTTCTAGGCTATCAAAGCAGCGTGAGTGAAGTTGGAGAGATGTAGAAATGAGTTTTGTGTTTGGATGTCATTGAGTGATTTTGATGTGGCTGCTAGAGCACAGGTGCATGGGAAAGCATGACAAAGGGGCCTGAGAGGTAGGGTTGGGGAGGATATGTAAAACATGTGGAGATCTGATTGGTAAAGTTATTGATAGGAGTTTGGACCTTATCTTTTGGCAAGCAAGGAAGTCGCAATATCCAAAAGAGGGTGCTTACGGATGGATTGAAAGAGGGAAGGTTATAGAGGGGATAGAGAACAAAGCGGGATATGACTTCCCAACCTGGAAATGCATGAGAAGGTTGGGGATCTTCACAATGAAGGACCAAAAAAAAAAAAAAAAAGAAAAGCAATTCTGTTTATCGATATATAGCAATATATTGTGTATAGGTGGTGGCTATTAGAAGACTAGTAGTTCTTGGAACTGTTCCTTTTTTTTCCTCAATAGTAGTAAAGCTGTGTAATTGGGATACAAAGGGGGAGGAGAAGGCTATTTCCATTCTTAGAATAGAAAAATTGGAAAATGCCTTGGCGAATGGAGGTATTCTTATTCTACTTTTTTTTTTTTTTTTTTGGAGATGGAGTCTCGCTTTGTCACCCAGGTTGGAGTGTAGTGGAGCAATGTCAGCTCACTGCATCAGTGCAGCCTCTGCCTTCTGGGCTCAAGCGCTACCATACCCGGCTAATTTTTTTATTTTTATTTTTTAAGAGATGGAAATTTGCCATGTTGCCCAGGCTGGTCTTGAACTCCTGGGCTCAAGTGATCTGCCCGCCTTGGCCCCCCAAAGTGCTGGGATTACAGGTGTGCACCACTGTGCTTGGCCATACCTTATATGTTAAGCAGCTATGTGACCTTGTGCATTTCATTTACCTGTGTTTCATTTGTCCTTTCATGGAGATAGACTTTGCTGATATCCTTTCATTGCTGATGTGCAGAACAGAGTATGCTGCTTGGGGAAATATTGTGTAATATCAGGAGTCCTTTGCTTTAATAGAAGTAGATCTGGAATTGCTTTTTTTTTTTCCATAGAATGTGGTAACACCAAACCATCTGAGCTACTCACACCGATTTCCAGAGGAAAACATGATCATTTCCAGGAGGTGGCCTGCATGGTTTTTAAAGCAGACAGTGGCTTTTTGCTGCTTGTTTTCTACAGGTCAAAACACATCCCATTTCAGCAATTGGTGAGCGCTACCATAGAGCTGTTCAGAAGCAAGAGGGAGGATTGAATCATGTTGTACGTGCAGCTGCATATTAACCTGTAGGTCATAGCAGTCCCTGTTCCAAAGGGCTGTCTGACACTTTATCCTCATTCTTACTGCCTGCATCATTCACAGCAGCCAGTGTAGGACTCTCCCACTTTAGCCTTGATCATTTGGAGTAGCAGAATTGTGGTCTTGTGTATATGTAGAATGTTATATAGGCTACATGATTCTCGGACACCTTTTTAGGAAGTTTGGGCAACCTTACATATTGGAATTCTTTCCTCTTTTTCAGAAGGAGGAAAGAAATGTGTAAGGATAGCTTTGAAATAGATCCATTTTGCAGGGTTTAAGTCAGACAAACTACAGACCAGCTTAATAGTTAATATTAAGTTACTGGAGTTTGAATGCCTAGGTCCCAATCTGAGCTTCACCATTATTAGCTATATGACCATTAGCCACTTTCCTTAGTTTCCTCATTTGTTAAATGGTGATAATTATAGTATCTTCCCACAGAGTGGTCCTGAGGAATCAATGAGTAAATACACGTAAATCACTTAGACCAAATACTGGCATTATGGATTCTCTGACTGTTAGCTGTTTTATTCCTGATTTTCTCATAGCCACTGGCATTTCTAAGACCTTGCAAGAACCCCTGGTCACTTTTCTGCCTGCTATCTTTAACTAGTAGAATTCAGAAAGTGACGTGGTGGCAGAGTGCTAGAAATGATTCAGTGGGTAAGTAATGGACTAATGAGCTTCGCACCCCAGTCCACTGGCATCATATAAGAAGCGACTCATTATACTCTAATGGTAGTTTAGTAAAATGGATGAGTAGTTTCAGTCTGCCTCCTCAGGCTGCAACAGAAAGTCAAGCCAAGCAGCCAGGAATGTCTGGGAATCACCTGGAGAGAGGACAGACATCTGAAGCACAGTGGAAGGTGATAGATGAGTGGGATCCAGGAATAAACTACAGAAGCAGTGTGGATTGTGTTGATTCTAGCAAGCAGGAGGGGTCCTCGTGGTATTTCTGAGCATAAGCCAAGGGATTGTGTTAATGTGGGGGGAAAAAATCACCAAACTGGGAGAGAGTCAGACTTCCTTGGGTGTGACCTTTGCCCTGTCACCAACATCGTATGTCACATTCCCGTGGACGAGTCACATTTTCTTTCTAACTTTGTTTCTTTGTCTGTAAAATGATTAAATGATTTCTTGACTCTTTCTTTTCTAGATTCTTTTTAACGATTTCATTAGCTTTTAATAACTATGTGGGGAAAGGAGAGCAACCTGCTATAGACCTTGGCCTGTGTGAGTCTTTAATTTTGTTTTTTGTTATTTCAAAGAAGTTCTTGTTCAAAAGACCATGAGACATTTCATCATTGGACTTGTGAGGGAGTTGTCTCTTTAATCTCTTATGTTTTCTTTTTTCCCTACAAATGATACCCACAATACTGCTGTTGTCTTGTGCTCTCTGGATCAGCACTTTTCTGGAGAAATGAAAACATTGCACTTTTAAAGGCACAGAAAGCAAAATTACTGTAGCATCAGGATTCAAGGTTACAGAATTGGTTAACTTTGTGGTTTGTTTTGCTGAGCTGAATGAAAAAGATTTGATCAAATGTTACTGCTTAGGGATAAATATTAATCACCACAAACTCTCTCGGTGGTCATTGTCCCCCCTTTTGTAAAAACTTTCAAAGTATGGTCTGGGACTTAGATTATGATTGTCAGCTGAATATGGGCATGAAATATGTGGAATAACCAGATAAAAGACCCTTAATTGGTTGTAGAGGAACAACTCTTTGGGGGTCCATGTGCAGAGAGAGAATTGGTTCTGGATTATTGATTTGTATCATTATTTTGATTAAGTGTCTAGCAGTTGCTGTAGACTTTTATAACATTATATAATAGAATTAGTATTAGAAAAAAGTAATCAAAGGTAGGTTTTTTTAAAGATACAAGAACTGAAGTTTTTAATCTTCAGTCCTTCATAGAGAAGAATTTATTAGGTTTGAGAGTTCTCAGTACCAAGTAAATTTTAACCGCAGACTTAACACTTGAGTACACTCACATATAGTAACCCCCTCCCCTGGCCTGGTTTTGTTCTCTATTCCAGTTGACTTTGCTTTAGGGGAAAGGAGGGAGAGTATTGGTATTAATTTATTTGAAAAATCAGTAGAAATGTGTCAGACACTTACTATATGCCAGGAGTTACATTGATACATAAGAGGTGGACCCCTGTCCTTATGGAGCCCGCTTGAATCAAAAAGTAAACATATGATTAGCATGCAAATAGATGGCTATAAGAATGTGATGGGCATGCTGTTTCTAGCAGGTTGCCTACCACATGGTCTGTATGTGTTAGAGATATGCATTAGGTACACAGAAGAGGGTGCATTTGTGGCATAGAGAGAGATTATAGGAATCTTCATGAAGGAAGTGACATGATGATGATATTTTAAATGACAGGAAGGAGTATGCAAAAAAAAAAAAAAAAAAAGGCAGGGTTGATTAGACTTTTTTTCCAGGCAGAAAGACTAGTATGGACCGAGACATGTGGACATGGAAATGGTTGGCTCCTTTTGGGGTACTGAAAGTAGTAAGTGCAATGAAGCTGGAGAACTGGGTTTGTCTTAAGGGGCTGTGAGAAATGAGGGTCAGAGTGTAGGCTCCTATGAAGGCTGTCTGGTCAGACAGGTATGCTGGTAAGTTGTACTGAGAATAGTTGCCAGCTGTCTCATATTTCAGCATCTCTTGAAATAGGTGTATACTGTGATGTGCAAGTTCCAGGATCCAGTCAGTTCATGAGCATCCAGTTAATGTGCCTGCAGGATTTGGGCAACAATATATATAGGGTGTTGTGTGAAAATACTGGATATGCATAATTACAATCTCGGCTTGCACAAGAAATCATTGTGATGCAGGAGGGAAGGGTAGAAAAGTTACATTAACTTGTTTTTTTCCCCTCCAATGCAGTGCTTCTCAACTTTGCTACAAATTAGAATTACCTGGGGAATCTTATTTTATTTAGGATATTGTTTACATGCAGTGAAATGCACAGATCTTAAGTGTACACATCAATGAATTTTGTCAAATATACCCATGTAGCACACATACCCATCAAGTTATAGACCATAGTCAGAACCTGAAAAAGTTTTTTAGTTTCCAGTTTGAATCAATTCCTACCCACCCCTCCCACATGTAACCACTGTTCTGATACGTATTAACATAGTTTAGTTTTGCCTGTTCTTGAATTTCATGTGAGTGGAATTATACAAGTATGTGCTCTATTGTGTTTGCCTTCTTCTGTTAACATAATGTTTTTGAGATTGTTCTATATTGTTGCATGTCAGTGTTTTTTTTTTTTTTTTTTTAATTGCTGAATAAGTACTCTGTTGTATAGTATACCACAATTTGTTTAATCATTTTCCTGTTGGTGAACATTTAAACTGTTTCAGATTTTTGGCTATTATGAATAAAGCTGTAATGATCAGTCTTGTACAAGTTTTTTTTCTTTTTTTTTGTAGACATAGGTCATGATTTTTTTTTAATGTAAGTGCCTAATTGTGGAATTGTGTTATAGGTATGTCAGTATATATTTAACTTTATAAGAAACTGCCAAACAGTTTTCTAGAGTGGTTGTACCATTTTACATTCCCTCCTGCGTTGTATGAGAGTTCTTGTTCCATACTGTCAACCATTTGGTGTGATAAGGCTTTTTAATTCTAGCCATTCTAATGGGCATAATATAGTATTTCAGTATGGTTTTAATTTACATTTCTCTGATGACTAATGATGTTGAGCACTGCTTTTTTTTGTGAAGTGCGTGGTCAAATTTTTTTTGACCCATTTTTAAGTTGTTTATCTTTATGTTATTCATTTATAGGGCTCTTTATATACTTTAGATACAAGTCCCTTGCCAGATATATGTAATATGAGTACTTCTTTCAGTCTGTTACTTGCCTTTTTAGTTCCTAATGGTGTCTTTGGATCATCATAAGTTTTTAATGTTGATGAAGTATAGTTTATCTTATTTTTCCCTAATATATTTCGTGTCTTTTGTATCCTCACTAAGAAATCTTTTCTTACCCTAGGTTATAGAAATATTCATCTTTGTTTTCTTCTAGAAGCTTTATTTACCTTTTTGTTTATGTTCCATCACAGATTTTTGTGTGTGATGTGAGGTAAGGGTAGGAGTTCATTTTCTCCATACGTTTATCTAGTTGTTCCAGCACTATTTGTTGAAAGACCTTCCTTTCTCCATTGAATATCCCCAGCACCTCTGTTGAAAATCAGTTGCTTGAGGGCTGGGCGCAGTGGCTCACGCCTGTAATCCCAGCACTTTGGGAGGCCGAGGTGTGTGGATCACAAGGTCAGGAGTTCAAGACCAGCCTGGCCAATACAGTGAAACCCCATCTCTAGTAAAAATACAAAAATTAGCTGGGTGTGGTGACGGGACCTGTAATCCCAGCTGCACGGGATGCTGAGGCAGGAGAATAGCTTGAACCTGGAAGGCAGAGGTTGCAGTGAGCTGAGATTGCACCACTGCACTCCAGTCTGGGCGACAGAGCGAGACTCCATCTCAAAAATAAAAATAAAAAATCAGTTACTTGTTTATGTCTATTTCTGTTTAGGTCTATTTCTGGACTCTCTGTTCTGCTTCACTGATTTATTTGTCTGTCATGCCAATATCACACTGTCTTGTTTATCTAGCTTTATAGTAAGTCTTGAAATGCAGTAGTGTGAATCCTCCCACTTTGTTTTCTTTTCAAGGTTGTTTTTACTATTCTAGGCCATTTTCTTTTTTATATAATTTTTAGAATCAAATTGTCCAATTCTTAAAAAGAAAGGTAGCTAGGGTACTTTACATTACAAAATCTCTTGATACCCAAACCATACTTCATCCCAATTAAATCAGAATCATTTAGAAATGAACATAATCTGGTTCGTTCCCTAGATTCTTCTGAGCGTAGCCAAAATTGAGAACCTATGTACTAATGGGATTTTAGTGTGTACACTAAAAAAGATACTGTCATGGATTGCTGGGATGGAAGCCATTCCAGTGGAATATATGCATGGGAGCTGACGTGGGCCCCTACGTGAAAGAAATTGTTGATGCTTATGGAACCAGGAGAGCTGATTGAGGAAGAGAAGGAGCAGGAGTGAGAAGCCTTGTGGTCCAGGTAGTAGAGTTCCCTTTCCTGGGGCACATGGAGCCCCATTGCTGAGACGCTGCCTTGAGTGGCTCCTATTCCTGATTATTCAGGGTATTCCCGCCCTAAACCTGCTGCAGCCAACAAACCACCAACTTGAAATCTAGGGAATACTCTTAGTAGAGCGTGTGCATGTACTATTTTAAAGAATTGCTTTCCCCTGGATTAGGGAAATGCTTGTGAAATCTGCATAGTAATGAACAGGGTAGGCACATTCTAGAAGTGCCTGTGTGGGTTTTTTGCTTTTTGAGTTTTTTCTGTCTTTTTAATTTAATGTCTTTAGACAAACATTGATTCATCCGTTCTTCCCAAGGGTAGGTAGTTCAGTCAGAAGTGATGTTTTCCTAAAAGGCTTTAAAGAAAAAAGGGACAAAAAGTTACACTCAAGTAATATGTTCTTTGGGAGCACAGAAAGTATGTAGGCTGGTAGGTGCTTGCTTGTGGCTTTTCTTCTTTTTTTTTAAATACACATTTTTCTCTTTGAAAAGAGAGGTTGCAACTAGTCAGCTGAGCCCCTCTTTCTGAAATACAAGTTCCCTAAACAGCTGTAGAGAATTAATTTCAGTCAAAGATAGCAGAGCTTTAGTCTCAACTTTCTGCTCAGTGTTATGGAAAATCCTTTCTAGAAAATAGCTAGTGTCTACCTGCTATGGGATGTTAAAAAATTCAAATGAACATTGGATTTTTTAGTGTTTTCCTAGTAGAAACAGCATGGAAAATCCTTTAGTGAGCTAGATTTTACAGTGTATACAGAAAGCAAGTATCTATGATACATTTATTATTTTGTGTGTGTCACATGTTTGTTGTACTATTTTCTTATTCCTAATAGAATTGAAATATACCATGTCCAACTCCAAACCTTATTTTTTTGTGTGTGTGAAGGGTGAAGCATTTTAGACAAGAAAGAGCTTTGATACTTAGCAACTGTAAACTCATTTATAGGATATATATATACATATATAATACATATATATGTATGCTCTTTCAAGGCAGAGGAAGAAGGTAGGCAGAGTATGAGAGAGTTGCCTTCGTTTTTCTACTTATGATTGTATTTAACACATACTCGCATGCACACACATGTTCTTTTAATAGCTTGCTTTTTTTTTTTTTTTTTTTGAGACGGAGTTTCACTCTGGGCTGGAGTATGCAATGGCACGATCTCGGCTCACCGCAACCTCTGCCTCCCAGATTCAAGCGATTCTCCTGCTTCAACCTCCCTAGTAGCTGGGATTATAGGCATGTGTCACCACGCCTGGCTAATTTTGTATTTTTAGTAAAGACGGGGTTTCTCCATGTTGGTCAGGCAAGTCTTCAACTCCCTACCTCAGGTGATGCGCCCACCTCGGCCTCCCAAAGTGCTGGAATTATAGGCGTGAGCCATGGTGCCCGGCCTTAATAGCATTTTTTTGTAGTGAGAGAAAACTTACCATTAAGAAGTCTCTAATCTGTTATGGGATTAAGAGTTTTAAAACTGTCCCCCAACTACTCCTCCCATTTTTATACTTTTATTTCTAGGATTTACATGTCATGTGGACATCACTTTTTGGTGGTGTGATTATATCAGAATACTTTTGTATTTTGCTTAACATTAAAAAAGCCATTTCTTACATTGCTATATATCATGGTAGTAATTTAATGGCAGCATAATACTACATCAAATTGTGCCATACTTCATATTCTTCTGTTGTAAGTTTTTTATTTTGTGCTGTTAAACCGCAGAGAACTTATTTGTGCATAGAATCCCTCTTAATTTCTTCAGTACATCCTCTGTGTAGAACAGTAACAAGGTGCATTTTGTTTTATCCTCATCTGTGTACAGTTTACACTGTATACAATCCTCACCGATACAGATTGTACTTACCTTAAGAATGATCATTATTTACATTTCTGGGGATAAAAAGCTACTGTATTTCTTTCATAATTGTATTATTTGAAAAGTCGTTCTTCCCCTTTATTTTTGTGCACAAATTTGAGCCCCATTTATATTTGTCTTTTAATGATTTGTGGGTTCAAATTTTTTTTTCTTAACTGATGTGTGTTTTTTTGTTTGTTTTAATTTTTTTTAAGAAACTAGGTCTTCCTAAGTTGTCTGGTTTGGCCTCGAACTCCTAGGCTCAAAGTGATACTCCCACCTCAGCCTCCTGTGTAGCTGGGAGTCCAGGTGTGGGCCACTGCACCTGGCAATATGTAACCCTTTGTAGTGTTTGTCATGAATAATTTTTCCAAGTTTGTTCTTGTTTTATTTTAGTGCCATTGTGCCTGGCAATATGTAACCCTTTGTAATATTTGTACCTTTTCCAAGTTTGTTCTTTTTTATTTTAGTTTTTCTTTACAAAGGAGTTTATGAAGTTGAGTTTTTTATATTTTCTTCTGTTGCCTTAAGATGAACAAACTTGTCATCTCTTCTGAGATCTAACATCAGTTCTATCCCCGCCTGCCCCCCAATATTTCCTATGGTTTAATTAAAAGCGGTTTTTAAAATCCATCTTGATTTTCTGTCGATATATATGCCCTCCCCTTACCTGCTGTGCTATGAGGAAAGGTGGGCTAAATCAGGAGCTTGTCTTGGGAGAGGAATAGAAACAGCCAGAACTCCAGTCTCAGCTTCCTGTAATGTCTACAAGTCAGTGTTTACTCATCTATAAAGCTGGGATGAAAATAACAAATGTACGGAGAATTTTTTTTTAATGCACTTAAGCCTTCTCTTAAGCACTGTTAAGAACTTCCGTTGAAAGTGTTTAAAATACGAAATAACTGTAACCTTTGATTGTTAATATGTGTGCACCATCATTTCTTGGATTTTTCTCAATAGCTAGAGACCACATGGGGTCTTTGGTGTTTTCCGAAATGAACCACCACGCTATTACCTGCAGACATTAAGTATCTGATTATACAAAGAAACTGCGAGTTGAGGATGTCCATCAGAAATATACTGTTTCAGAGCCAGATCTGAGTACTTGGTGAAGACTGGGGACTCCATAATAGTAATGATTACTAGAAAAATAAACACTGGCAATACAGATAGTGGTTTAAAAACATGGGCTTTGGACTGGGCATAGTTGCTAATGCCTGTAATCCTGGCACTTTGGGAGGCCAAGGTGGGATGATCACTTGAACCCGTTTGAGACCAGCCTGGGCAACATGCTGAAACCATGTCTCTACAAAAAATACAAAAATTAGCCAGGTGTGGTGGTATGCACCTAAAGTTCCAGCTGTTTGGGGAACTGAGGTGGAAGGATCACTTGAGCCTGGGAGGTCGAGGCTGTAGTGAGCCATGATCATGCCAGTGCACTCTAGCCTGGAAGACATAGACCAATCTTGTCTCAAAAACAAAACAAAACAAGACAAATAAACAAAAAACGTGGGCTTTAACAGAGAGACTTAATTAACTTAGTTTTGCCATTTAAATGATTTGGGGTGAGTAATTTTAGCTCTGTAAACTCAGTTTCCTCCACTGTAAAATGGGGATAATATTGATGGGTGGTTTTATTAAGAAAGTGTATGTGAAATGTTGAGCATGGTGCCTGACCCATAGCAAATCCTAAGTAGTAGCTGTTATTATTATTATTAACAAGTAACATTTGTATAACATTTATGACCTGCAGAGCTCTTTTACATGCTGTTTCTTATTTGTGAGTCTGAGTGTTTTCTACAGAATCGGTTTTTAAATGTTCCATAGGCTTTTTATTCATGGCTTCAAGAGGTTGTTCCCTTTTAGGGGCCTGTAAAGCTTGTGTGTACTCAGTTGGCATTTGTCATGTATCTTCATGCCAGTGTCTTTGTATCTAAATTCTAAAACTGTGTGAACACAAAGGTTATGTCTTATTCATCTGGGTTGTCACTGGAACAGAGTCAGGAGACATTCCTATTTATTACATGTGTAATCGTAGGCAAGTCAATCTCCGGCTTGCCAAAGCCGTCCTTTCCTCATCTGTAAAATGGGTAACAAGTTTCTTTTGAAGATTACATTAAATGGTGCATTAGGAAGTGCTTTGTATAGAAAATTACAAATAGTTTTTTTTTTTTTTTTTTTTTTTTTGCCATGCCTCACTAGTCTAGCATCACAGTAGATGCTGTAAGGTTGGAGGCTGTTAGGAAGGCTATGGAGCCAAGTCTTAACTTTAGTGTCATAATACCTTTGTTAAACAATGAAATTAAGTCTTTGGGGGCTAGTTGTCATGCCGGGTGCTATGCTAGGCTAATTAATACTTTGGTACCTTGCCTTTAAAGTACTTGCTGCTGCTGTCTCCCCCTCTCCCCTTTGGTATTCATTATTTATAGTATAAAGCATTTACTGCTTGCTGTGGTAAAGGTGGGGGATGGGGTGTAGTTATACATAGGTGCTTAGAGCAGGTTCAGTGATTTAACCCTACATGAGGAAGTAAACTTAATCTACATAAAATATAGATTTGGGGGTGTGTGGTCTCTGTGGTCATTCTGGAGGAGTGTGCGTGAGATGCGTCAGCCACTAAGCAAACAACGGAGTGCTGACTCTGTGGACTCTTGGCTGAGTCAGCATTGTTTCCCATGGAATTTCTTTTTCTCATAGCCCACAGGTGTATTTGTGTGTCCTGGTATTTCTTCGTTTTTATTTACCCCCAATTCTATTTCATAAATGATAGTGCAAAGTGCTGGTTATGGTTAATTTCAGTAAATAAGGCCCAAATACGAGGTATCTGTTTCTCTCTTGTTAAAAAATAAAGTCATGTTATGGGGAATAAAAGCAAAAGCATTTAATAAAAAATCCCTTTGTTCATTTTAGAAAATGGTACCTTTGTTAATTCCCTAAGAGACAATTTATTATATTCTGACAGTATCTTTGAATAGTCAAAGAAAGCATGATGTCTCAATTTAAATTTCTTCTTCCTGGCACGGCTTTTATTCTGCAAGGTTCGTGCTTTTAGGAAGAGGGTATTGTTTCTCATAGGAGAGTAGAGTGCCTAGTGGACAGAGAAAGGTAAAGATTGGTATTTCCTTGAGCATAGATTGGTGTTTAATTTCTACTTAAGGGTGTCTTTTGAGAAGAACAGAGCCCACTCTGTTTAGCAGCTTGCTTTTTGCTAATCATGTGGTACATGGTGTGTTTTTATCTAGTCCATTCCATTAAGTCTTATTTATGCTTTGGGGATATGGATAATTGGCTACGGCTCAGGTGAGGTGCATAGGTGATGTGCCATTTCTCTCCTGAGGGGGCAGAGATGACAGAATTCTTTTAGATAATCACTGTTGGTGGCTGGGACCCAGGAACCTTTGGTATTCCCCTGTTTAGTCAGTGGGTGGCAAATTTGATGCAAGAGCAGAGAAGGAACTGTTTTTAAACTATGTATATAGTCACTATGTGATTAACTCTTTGGTGGCCCTTTAAATACAGGATAAATTTGCATTAGGAACCTAGTGTCTCAGAGTCTTCGATTATATGCAGTCTGAAAAAATGACGACCAGTTGTCAATATTTTGGTCATATTCCATGAGTGCCCCCTCAGACCATTGGTAGAGATAAGTTTGCAGGTGGTGACCCTGGTGAAATCCTCCTCTGAGAAGGGAGTGGTCAGGGGCACACGTTGGTATCATTTAAGTGGCAGAAGAGATCACCCCATTGAGGTGGTTTAAAAATGAGTTGTTAACTTTCAAAGTTTTTTAAGTTTTATTTTTTACAATGCCTGTGACGCTACTATATTGTATGAACCGTATGTAGTGTTAAGGATGTGCCTCACATATAAGCCACCACTAGCATCCTTAGTGTGGGTGTACTGTCCCTTTTCTACCCAAATCCCTGCAAGGTGTTCTGAGACTTTAGTACCAAGGAGTCTCCCAACATTCAACATTGTTAAAACACACTTCCTTATCTTCTTTGAGGTTTTTAAATAGCAAATCCCAAGCCACTCACCTTTTTCTCATAGTATTAATGTTCTAAGAGGGGCCGTACATTATGTTAAAGTCAGTGTAGTTCTCCACGGGAAGGCTGTTTTTTAAATGAGACTTATTCAACCTCTTTTTAGCTGGTGTTTCATTACCACCGAGGATTTATAATGCAATAGCTCTGAGGCAAAGCTGGTAAGAATGCCAGCTTCGCTAATATTTAGAGTCATAAAATTCTGGATATTGGACAAGCTCTTAATTACTCTGAATCCGTCTTTGTCTTAATAAAAGTTGGATTGTACCCACTAAAACAAGATGGCTGTGTTTGCATTAATCTCCAAATGTAGGTTAATACCTTTTTAAAAGCTGTCTCCTAGACAAGAGACTTGAAAATTAATTTCCCATTTTCAGCTTGAAATGAAGAGCTCTTCCATGTGTGGAGTTTGAAGGGCTGCCATTTTTCTGATGCTGTAGATTCAAGTGCCAATAATAACTCTCTGTTCCTCTTTAGTTTTTTTTTTTTTTTTATGTCTTAGGTAAAGAAGTCTTTCTTTTCTGGTGTTTGGGGACTTGTATTTTTAAAAAATCTGCTTCAAAGTAAATAGATGAAATTTCATTTTCTCAGTGGAGTTTGGATCACTGGGATTGAGGGGCATGAGGAAGGGCTGGATAGATAGTATGAAACCTATTGGATTCATACTATGGCTGGAGAAATCTGGGCTTTACACATTAGGCTGCTACCAGCTAGGTATTTTGAAATCTATATATATATGTATATCCCTGTAATGTTTTAGCATTTGTGTGTTGGGGTTTTTTTTTTTTCTTCCCATAATGGTAGGTTCTTAACTTTCTCAAATGCACGGTAAAACTTTCTTTTCCTTTTCTTGTCTCCAGAGTACTGCTATGTAACCGCTTAGTACCACTGATGCCAGGATTCATTTCTGTGCTACAGATGGTCAGTGAGATTATAAAAGCTCTGGAAAGATTTTTATATAATTTGAGGTCTTCTCAGTTGAGAGTTTGTGTCTGACACACTAATTCCTTCCTGTCCGCCCCCTGCCCCATTCTCAATGTAAACCATATGGGACATGTGTTAAAAAAACAAATTTCAGGCACCTTCTGGAGATTTTAATTCAGTAGTTCTGGGATAGGTTGCAGGAATCTGACTCTTATGATCAAGCACATTTGACATTCAGACAACTCTATTGCATCCTCCAGAAGCTCCAGGATTCTGTATATACTTTGTAGGATATACTTGCCTCTTCTGTGTCAAGTCTCTTACCCAGTTTGATTATGTGAGTTGTCTTACACAGAGTGTTTTTCATAAACCTTTATGTAGGATAACACTACTCCTAAAACACTTTATTACATAGTTTTTGGATTGGTAATGGCCAAAGAATGAGAAGGCACCTGAGGAGGCACCATTGTGAGTGATGAAACTGAGGTGTCAGACCTGGTTATGAAAGGAGATGGTAACCCTTGTACTCTTTTCAGACACTTGCACAGTTATCCTATGGAGGAGGAATCATACTTTTGGTGGCCCTGCAGAGCAGACTGGGGACCGATGAATAGATGCTGTGGGGGCTGAACATAGAGAGAATAGGTTTAACAGAAGGGACCAGCATCCTTTGAGAAATACTACTTTTTACCTTCTAATTATTTTAACCCATGGAACTATTATTTTCTTGCAGAGACACCTGTTTTTAGACTATCAGTTAATAAAAAGAATGGGGCTACTTAGGTGGAAGCTGGCTGAGGGGTACAAGCAGATTAAGCCCCTTTTCTTCCCAAAGCTAGCAGTACCCTTAGCCAGAAGCCTTGGGCTCCACAAAAGTGGCCACAAACACAATTAGAGTGTGGTGAGTTCTGTTCAGTGGAGGTGGCTGCACAGACCCCTGACAAGGAGTCTTGTGAGCTCCGTAAGCACTGGCCCGTATCTGATTTGCTGCTGTAGACAGCCAGTGCAGGGGGCCAGAAAAGAGGGCAGAGCTTAGTGAAATGTCTTTCAAATGAAAGCTATGGTGGACATTTGTATCTCACATTCAGTGCTGAGTGAGATTTAAAAGTCCTTTCTAGCATAAAAAGTCTGTGATCTCTGCTTCCAAGATTAATTCTTAGGTCTCAGTATGGATGGCCCAAGGATATAAGCTGTGTGTCTGCAGGGACTTTGTTTCTTGTAGTGCTGGATTTCCAGTTGGTAGACTAGCACCTGACATTAATGGGCACTCAGTGAATATTTGTTGAATGCATGCATTTGTTGAAAAAAGTGAAAATTGTTTAAAGTGGTGCTGAGACCAGCTTGGTCGGGGAGACCCTAACCCAGCGGTGCTAAAGGAATTAAAGACACACACACAGAAATATAGAGGTGTGAAGTGGGAAATCAGGGGTCTCACAACCTTCAGAGCTGAGGGCCCCAAACAGAGATTTACCCACATATTTATTAACAGTGAGTCAGTCATTAGCATTGTTTCTATAGATATTAAATTAACTAAAAGTATCCTTTATGGGAAACGAAGGGATGGGCTGAATTAAAGGAATAGGTTGGGCTAGATAACTGCAGCAGGAGCATGTCCTTAAGGCACAGATTGCTCATGCTATTGTTTGTGGCTTAAGAATGCCTTTAAGCAGTTTTCTGCCCTGTGCAGGCCAGGTGTTGCTTGCCCTCATTCCAGTAAACCCACAACCTTCCAGCTTACCACAACCTTCCACTGTGGGCATTATGGCCATCATGAACATATCATAGTGCTGCAGAGATTTTGTTTATGGCCAGATTTTGAGGGGCCTGCGCCCAACAAAGTGGTGCTTTGTGAACCTTTTTTTCTCTTTTTCCTGTCATCCTTTAGAATTCTCGTTTAACCCCCGGTCTGTCTAGTGATCCATGCTCTATCCTTCCTTCATGGCTCACACCACCTCCTTCCCAATCCGTATTTGGCAAGGAGGAATAAAGACACTAAGGATGTTGTAGTAAACCAAAGTCATCTCAGAAACACAGTGAAATTCCCTAGGCACATGAATTTGGAAACCTATTGGCTGATTTGCTTTGACTTGGATATTTCCTGTGATTTTCAGTTGGGGTATGCTCCTGTGCTCAGAAGTGAGGATCTGTTGTAGGTTTATGGCCTAGATTAATTGGGATATTTTGTGAAGTCTCTGAAGTGTTATCACTTCATCTTTATCCTTGCCTGCTATTCCGCATGAAAAGCATTTGAATTATTTTAGAGAAGATATAAATTTGCTTGTGTTATCCAGTGTCAGCTTAAAGCTGATTAGCATTTTGCATCACCTTTGCAACTCATAAATCATCCACTTCCCCTCTCAGTGAGCAGGCTGTAAGTCAGCATGGAAGCACCTGCCGCAGCTTCTTGTCCTGTGATTTAGAGAACACTCCAGACTCTCTGCAGACCCTTCTGTGGTGTTATTCTCTGGTAAGCCTTCACCTATATGGGAAATGAGTAAAGACTTTTGGTGATTTTTTTTCCCCTAGGGAGTTCTTAGGTGTTAACCAGGACAAGAGAGTTCTCAGAAATATAGTCTTTAATAAACCTGGTCAAGGCACAGGTTTAGTTCATTTGGCATATTTGTTTTAAAAATTTTGGAGGCAGTTTCCAACATTTAAAGTCCAGGACATTTCACATTTTAAAAAATCCAGATTTAGGGTTATTCAGGGAAAATCAGAACACCTGGCAGTGCCAGGCCATGCTCCATGCCTGGCTTCATTTGGTATTGAGAGCAGGAGTGCTCTAGGAAAGGGGTACAGATTTTCCATTTTGCTGTAGACTCTACCCCTCTCAGTTTTTCCATGGGGTGAGTCAGCTTTACTCAAAGTCCTACACTGTAGGTGCTTGAATTGGTGACATCCTGCTATGTTGTGTGAGTGTATAGTTTTTTTTTTTTTTTTTTTAGTAATAACCATTTAACTCAAGTGAATAACAACAAGAGGCTAGCATTTATCAAATGCTATTAATGTACCAAGAACTGTGCTAAGTGCTTGTAATATGTTTGCTTATATATTCTTTACAATTATCCTAATTGTATAGATGAGGAAGAAATTGAGGCAAAGAGAGGTTAGGTAACTTGCTCAAGGCCACCTAGCTAGTAAAAGTCAGGCAGAGTCACTGTGGAACCAAGTCCTCAGAACCAAGTCCCTGCTTGGGCTAGCATTTTTGCCTAGTCCTGGTTATCTTCAGAACCTGGCCTGCTCCTCATACCCATATCCTGTTAGGAACAGTGGGCATCAGTTGTGAAAGTGGATGACAGTAACACACTCCCTAAGTCCCCAACCTGCTCCTGGGAGGAGCAGCCTGCCTTGTTCATGGCAGTCATAGCCACAGAGGGATGTTTGAAAGACAGCCCCTTATACAGTGTCTATTGATTTTCTTCACCCTCTTGTTTTGCTCATCCATCCTGTTGTTCGAGGATGCTTATTTGTCATGCATAAAAGCCTTGTTACAGTGAACCCAAACAAGTCATTGACATTTAAAATTAAATTGCAACAGGTATTGTCAATAGCTAAACTGCTCATTGACAGTGCATTGCTAATTGCATTGAGAGAACATCCTAACTGGGTATATTCTGCCAAATCAAATTGGAAACATTGGCTGTCTACCAGCAAATTCATTTTGACTTGCACAGAGTTTGGGGATCCACAGATCCCTCACCAATCTCAAAATACTGTGTTTATGGGAAACTAGCGATTTTTTTTTTTTTCCTTTGCTGAGGTTCTCTGCAGAGAAGGGGAATTCTGATCATCTTCACGGACTACTAAGCCAGGAGTTAGAAGCTGTGCCTTTGGAAGGGAGAGACCTACAGATTTGGGGTGGAGTAAAGTTCAATGCAAGGGGGTCCTGGGAGGAGGTGGGCCATTAGGTTCTTTATCTGTAAATCTAAGCCATATCCTTGGATCCATTTTCCCTCCCTTCTCTCTTTTTTCATCCCCTTCTGTGTTCTCTATAGGTACATGGGAGGGGGACAAAGGTGGAGACATTTAATGTATTAGACACTGTTCCTGGTATTTTATGTGAATTAATTTCTTTACTTCCCACAGTGACCCCAGGGAACAGATATGCTATCAGGTAAAGAAACTAAGGCGCAGAGAGGGTAAAACTCTTCGAAAGAGTCTTGTGGTTAGTCAATTTCTGTGAGAGTGAGAGCGGGCTGCCCTGAGGCCATCTGTTCCTTCTCCCCAGCTGATATTTTTGTGCTCTCAGGGTAAACATTTAAGCCTGTGAGTTAAACTCAGCCTTGGACTAGCTGAGTTCCTCTGGAGGCCTTGCAAGTAGCAGTTTGGTTGGCAGGGCAATTAAGTATGCTAGGTGCACTGTGCTGAGCCCCAGGAGGGAGGGAAGGAATGGAATCTAGTCTTTGCTTGCGTTATACATGCTTATTGGTTTGTGGCAGGCGTGATTGACGCCAGAATCAAAATGACTTAAAGCAGCTTCCCTTGAGAAGCACTACTCTAACGGTTTTTTTTCCTCTTTGTTGCCCTAGGTCCCTTGTGAATAGGATTTAGCTCTGATTCAGCTGCTGCTGTTCTTTTGGTAATCAGTGTGGAGGAAGGAGATGAGGGCTGCTATTAATGGCTTCTTATTTTGCATTCTCCTAATCAGATATCCTGCAGTTATTAATGTGCATGCAAGATGTTCGGTGGTGTCCCTGGGTGGTTTTCTTAGGTGTACTGGACTGTTAGCTTTCTAAGATGGAATGTTTTATTAGGTTCTGGCCTGGGGGGTTGGTTAGATGGGTGGAGGTTGTTAAAAAGCACTAAAGGAAAGGAATAGGATTTAAAACCAATCTTCAGGGGGTGGGAATAACAACCCACCACCTTCACTTCCCTCCCCTCCTGCCCTGAAAACCTTATCTTGCTAATACCCTTCAGATATTAAAAGTGAAATAACAGAGCTATTTACTAGGCAGCTAAATGCAAATTCTCTCCCCCATTAGTTTTAATTAGGATGAAATCATACATTTAAATAACCACTTCTGTTACTAATAACTGAACTTCTGATTCACTCTGAACCCAGGCAAATGCCTCTTCTGGTATGAATGGCCCACCTCTGAGTCATTCCGCACCTGCATATTGACATAGCCAGGCTCCTGATGTGGGTACACACATCTGGGATTTAAGGGCATGACTGGCATGTTGAATCTTGGGTATAAAGCTTTCTGCACTATACCCCGGGGACAACAGGATAGCCCAATCGGAGATTAAAGAGCATGCAAGCTCGAAAGAAAACAACCACCAAAAATACTTGTACCAAATTCTGCTGTTGCTTCTATCCTACTGTTTCTTTAGGTGTTTAAAGGGCTGTCGTTTTAAAAAAATCTCCCACCCATCTTATCTTTTTAAGTAAATGTCACAACAGTACAGTGTCAATACAGTTGAAAATAAGTATTTGAGTTGAAAGAATTGGCTCTTTGAGGCTTTAACTATCAGATTTGTGCTAATTATTTACTATTTCCTTGACATAGTATATGCAGTCTGTGTTGAGAGAGTATGGATGTTGTTGGTGGTGTGTAGAATGGTGACTATTATAAACTTCTGTATGTTGGGAAGGGATTGAACCTGCTGTCTGGAGAATCAGAAACCAGCAGCTTGACTTCAATCCCTCAGTGGCACAACCAGCTAATGAAGGAGAGGACTGCTAAACTCCCGGTTGTCTTTGTGGCTACAAGGACTTCCTAAAGTTTGAGATTATCTTTAGTGGGCCAGTGAGGTAGGAACACAATCAGCAGAGGACATGTAGTTTACAGCAGCCTGAAATATGCCAGAGACATGACTAGCTGCCTCTTTGGCCCTTGGGAAGTGTTGCTGGCCCTTCTTGCATCCTCTGTGAATGGGAATTGTGCCAAACACCAGCTAGACATGACCAGCTGCTTCTTCGATGTTCTGTGGACATGATTGGCTGTAGCTTTTGATCAGAACAGTGTTCCTAATGAAGTCTGACCAGCGTCATTTTGACAGGAAAGAATGACAGCTGATGTGCAAGAATTTTTCTTGATTGGCAGCATTTGGAACTAGTTACCAGAGAAGGTAGGTGGGGGGAGGAGAAGCCAGCTCTGATTGACAAGAGCTTATCTTTATTTAATCTACTTCTGAGGCACTGCAGTTGAAATTTTAGGCAAGTGAAAGAAAGGAAGACACAATTGTGAAACATAATTAAAGATTCTTGACAAAAACATACTTAAATCAGAAATGTCTTTTTTTTTTTTTTTTTACTTTTTTGAGATGGAGTTTTGCTCTTGTTGCCCAGGCTGGATGGAGTGCAGTGGTACGATCTCGGCTCACTGCAACCTCCACCTCCTGGGTTCAAGGGATTCTCCTGTCTCAGCCTCCCAAGTAGCTGGGATTACAGGCGCCTGCCACCATGCCTGGCTAATTTTTTTTTGTATTTTTAATAGAGGCAGAGTTTCACCATGTTAGTTAGGCTGGTCTCGAACTCCCGACCTCAGGTGATCCGCCCGCCTTGGCCTCCCAAGGTGCTGGGATTACAGGCATGAGCCATCACGCCCGGCCAGAAATGTCTTTCAATAGGAGAGCAATGCAGAGTTTAGGTGTGAGGTTATCACTGCTCCTTTGGCTATGAAAAAAAGCTTTTTGCCCAGAGATTGTTAATTTTTGGGCAAAATTTAAAGTGGTAATGGGCTTGGATGGTTCTAGCTATAAAAAAGTTCTGCTTTGAGTTACCATCTTGCTGACTTTCCAACCTACTTGGAAAGATTTCCTTTGCAGAGGCCAAGAACAAGTGCTGTGTATGGAGTGTGGCCTGTTGTGGTAATTTCTCATTAACTCTTGATCCATTGAGGATTTAGATCTTAAGTCCTCATGTGCTTTGAGAAAAGATGGCAAGCAGAAATAGTATGTTTGTTTCCTAAGGACACACATGTGATTTCTGAGAGCTGATTGTATGCAGTGTGGTGGTATTGTTTTGCGAATAGGCTTGGGGACTTGGCATCCTGGATTCGAATCTGTGCACCACCATTTTCCAGTTCATTCCTTCTTATTCAACTCTACCCCACCCCCAACCCTGATTTGGTTTTAAAGATTCAAATGGTATTGTTTTAGTAATTACCCTTGAAATAAAGTCATATATACTTTTGAGTCTAAAGTTAATCCAGGCCAGGTGCGGTGTCTCACGCCCAGAATCCCAGTACGTTGGGAGGCCAAGTTGGGTGGATTGCTTGAGCCCAGGAGTTGGAGACCAGCCTGGGCAATGTGGCGAAACCCTGACTCTACTAAAAATTAAAAAAATTAGGTGGATGTGGTGGCATGCACCTGTGTAGTCCCAGCTACTTGGGAGGCTGAGGCAGGAGGATGGATTGAGCCTGGAAGGCAGAGGTTGCAGTGAGCTGTAATGGCACCACTGTATTCCAGCCTAAGCAGCAGAGCAAAACCCTGTCTTAAAAAAAAATTCCATAGCCTAACTATCTTGAATAATATAAGTGGCCACCCTATATCTGATCATACTCCCACCCCAACCTAAATCCAGTATTTGTTTTGCCTTTTTTCTTTTTCTTTTTCTTTTTTTTTTTTGGAGACAGGGCCTCCGTCACTCAGGTTGAAGTTTAGTGTTACAATCTTGGCTCGCTGCAGCCTCAGCCTCACGGGCTTAAGCGATCCTTCTCCTTTAGTACTCCCAAGTAGCTACGACTACAGGCATGAGCCACCACACTTGGCTAATTTAAAAATTTTCTATTTTGTAGAGACAGGATTTCCCTATGTTGCCCAGGCTGGTATTGAATTCCTGGGCTAAAGTGATCCCGTCCACCTCAGCCTCCTAAAGTGCTGGGATTATAGGCATGAGCCACAGTGCCTAGCCTGTTTTACCTTTTTTTTGTGGGTGGGGCGGAGGGGGGAGGAGGAGAGGCAGATGGTCTTTTAGATTTACCTATATATTTGACAGTTTATTTGTTCAGAATTCTTTCTTGCATCTCAGACCTTCCTTCAGGTTTGACTTTTCTTTAGAATTTCCTTTAGCGAGTGCCTATTGGTAGTAAATGCTCTTTTTTGTTTATCATAGATGTCTTTCTTTTGCTCTTCATCTCAAAAGGTAGTTGGCTGGATACACAGTTCTAGGGGGAAAGATTTTCTGCTCTTTGAATCTTGTAGGTTTGTTGTGAAGATTACCTGAGTTCATATCTAAAGCCCTTAGCGCTATGCCTGGCATGTTTGCTCTGTAAATAACAGTGACTGTTACATTCTCAGAGAAATACTGGAACAGTTGGAGACAATACAGGCTTGGTTGGGATGTCCATAGTTTTACTAACTTTTTATGTTATTTTCTTAAGACTTTGATTTTATTGAGATTGGGTTGGGAATACATTTAAGCATCAAAACTAACTTTGAAGATAGATTTAATTCAAGTGACTTGGGAGGCACCACTTTGATGCTTGTCTTTAGGTGGGAAGGTAGCTTTCCAGGCCCAGTACTTTGCTAGTTGTAAGACTCTCACTTACCTGAAAATTGTTTGCTCTGGCTTTTCTTGTGACTTTGGGCAAGTTACCTAACCTCTCAGTGCCTCAGTTTCCTCATCTGTAATATGGGAATAATAATAGTTCCTTCGTCACAGGGTTGTTGTAAAGACTAGATGGGTTGATGCACATGAAGACCTTAGAGCATGTATGACACAGAGGATGTGCTTAGTACTTCAGCTTTCATCAATGTTGTCAGTAGCCAGGACTTCCTTCTGTACCATGTTGTTGACTTTCAGAATAAAAAATACATTGTTTGCTATGACTTTGTCCCAGGGCACGTGTATTAAGCTTCCACATATAATTTGTATCACTTATTCCTTAATAACATTGTCATGGGTTAGATGGGACATGTATTTTTTTCAACTTTATTTTTTACATACAATAAAGTGCATCGATTTTTAAGTGTACAGTTTTATGACTTTGAGCTAGAGTCACCACTGCTATCAAGATATAAGGATATTTCTGTCACCCTAAAAATTCCCTTATCTCTTTCCCAGTCAGTCTGTCATTCTTACATTTAGCCCCAGGCAACCACTCATCTGCTTCCTGTCATTATAGAGTTTTCTTATTTAGAGTTTTATATAAATGGATTTACATTTTACACACTGTCTTATGTCTGGCTTGTTCACTCAGCATAATTATTTTAAATTTTATCTACCTACCTGCATACCTACCTATCTACCTACCTACTTTTTGAGATAGGATCTTGCTTGTCACCCAAGCTGGAGTGCAGTGGCATGATCATAGCTCACTGTAACTTGGAACTCCTGGGCTCAAGCAAATTCTCCCACCTCAGCCTCCTGAGTAGCTGGGACTGTAGGCATGTGCCACCTTGCTAGGCTAATTAAAAATTTTGTTTTCCTTTTTTTGGTAGAGACTGGGTCTTGCTGTGTTTCTCAGGCTGGTTTTGAACTCCTGGTGTTAATTGAGGCCTCAGCCTCTCAAAGTACTGGGATTATAGGCATGAGCCAGCACGCCTGGCCAGCGTAATTATTCTGAGGTACATTCATGTTGTTGGCACGTATCAGGAGGCTGGTCCTTTTTCTTGCTCTGTGGCGTTCCAGTGTTGCATGTACTACAGTGTGTTTAGCCATTCTGCCATTCTGCCGGTGATGGGCTTTTGGGTTGTTTCCAATTTGGGGCTGCTGTAAGTAGAGCTGCTATGAACATTTATGTACAAGTCTTTGTGTAGCTATGTTTTCATCTCTTCTGAGTAAATATCTAGTAGAGTTTCTGCATCTTAAGGAATATGTATTTTTTACCCCCTTTTATTGATCAAGTGAAGCTTAGAGTGTTGGAGTTGACCAAGGTCTCACAGCCAGAAAGATATCAAGCATGGATCAACATTTGATATTCCTTTTCTGTTTCCTCTTCAAGACTCATTTTATTAGACCAGTTATTTCACACTTTTAGAGCACCAAGACTCTTTTTAAAATAAAGTATTGTTAGTCCGAGTGTGATGGCTCATGCCTGTAGTCTTAGCACTTTGGGAGACTGAGGTAGGAGTATTGCTTGAGCTCAGGACTTGGATACCAGTCTGGACTACAAATCAAGACCCCCACACTACCAAAAAAAAAAAAAAAAAAAAATTAGCCAATGTCGTGGTATATGCCTGTAGTCCCAGTTATCCAGGGAGGCTGAGGATCACATGAGCCCAGGAAATGAAGACTGCAGTGAGCTGTAATCACACCACTGCACTCCAGTCTAGGTGACAGAGTGAGATCTTATCTCTAAAAAATAAAAAAGAAAATATTGCTTAGAATTTCTGTAAACAAGCTACACAAATCACCGTAAACAGGCTCCTCAGAAAGTTCAGTCACTTTCTTGCTGTTATCCTGCTGTACACCCAAGTGCCTCTCAAGGAACGTCTTTTTTGCAAAGTGCTGCAATCCATTTGGCTGCTTATGGAGAGGAGCGTCCTGGACCCCCTGAGGCCTAGTTCTTAAACATCTCTTCTTAGTCCACATTGCATTAGTGTTTCAGAACAGGTCATTGAGCATTTCGCCTTTGCATTTTGGTGGTTCAGAGAGTAAGAAACTCTTTTTCTGTCTGACCAAAAAACCACCTCTCCCTGCGCCTCGTGCATAGGTTGGGCTGTACAACTGGTGAGGATAGTAACATTACCATCCCTGTTGCTATAAATCACTGCTGGTAATGTAGCTCCTTGATCCAAAGGGTACTTCAGGGAATGTAGGCCAGATAGGTACATTCAAACTCAGACTATTTACCTTTGTCACCTGGTAATATTTACAGATGGAGCAGATGCCAGTATGTTCCCTTGCCCTATTTTGGAGCAGTGATTCTCATTTTATGTTATCAGAGCCTAGCTTATGAAATTTGAAATGCACTTTTGCCTCCTTTGCACTGTTACCACTGCATCAGAGCATTTTAATCAACTTGCTTTCATTGAAGTGTACACTTTTTCTTCTCATTACATCTGCAAGCTCTTGAGTTTACAGACATGATCTCCTTGGCTAGACTAATATTACTTGGCCATTCTTGCATGCAAATTTAAAATTTAATATCTTGCTGCAGGTCTGTTGAGTTTTATGCAAATTCCAATATAGATTATATTTTGGAGCTGTAAATTAGAAATTACATTCAGGGGAAGTAATATTTATGTGGGTTTAAAAAACATAATCTTGCCGTTTGCATGGTACATGGCATTTCTTCTGAAGAAATGGGGTTTTGAGTATTCTGTGTGGGTTTAGTAGATGTCTTGCCAATTGTGTTACTGATAATGATAATACAAAAACAATGCCAGTCATTTAAAATTTTTTTTCCTTAGGAGACAAAGTCTCACTCTTTTGCCCAGGTTGAAATGCAGGAGCACGATCATAGCTCACTGCAGCCTTGAGCTCCTGGGCTCAAGTGATCCTCCTGCCTCAGCCTCTTGAGTGGCTGAAACTACAGGCGTGCCCCACTAATGAAAATTTTTTAAAATTTATTTTTATTTTTTATTTAGAGACAGGGTCTCCCTATGTTACCAAGACTGACCTTGAAATCCTGGCCTCAAGCAATCGTCCTGTCCTGGCCTCCCAAAGTACTGGGATTATAGGCATGAATCACTATGCCTGGCCTACATCAACATTTTTATGACATTTGGCTGCTTTTTCTAAGTTGTTTGGGATTAACTGTGTTCTCTCATTTATTAATTCATCGAACATATGGTTATGGATGCTTGATAGGCTCTCCTCTTGGCTTTGATGGTACGCAACAAACAAAACAGGCTCTGTCCTCATGAAACTTACCTTCTACTTGGGAGAAACAGACTTCAAGCAAATAAACATCAAGTAAATATTTGGCATCTCTGATGGTGATACATTCTATGGAGGGAAATAATTCAGGGTCTAGGAATAAGGGTGTGTTGAGATGGAGGTGCTAGACATCAGGAAAGACCTCTTTAAGGTTCCATTTATGCAAAGACTTGAAGAGGGAATGGAATGAGCTGGCACAACTCTTCTTAGGAGAATATCAGTCTAGGTGGAGACACTGCAAGGTACAAGTGTCGTAAGTGGGTACTCTTGCCATGTTTGAGGAGTAGCAAGGACGTCAGCCTGACTAGAGCAGAGAGGGAGGTAGAAATAGGGCAGAGATTAGAGGGGTAGCAGATGATGGGGAGGTGTCACAGGTCATACAGGACCTTGTAGGTACTAGAAGGACTTTGGCCTTTACTCTGAATGAGGTGGGGCACTGTGGCGAGGGTTGTATTGGGTAAGAGGACTCTGACCATTGTGTTGAGAATGGAGTTTGTTGGGGAAACTCAGATCTTTGGATGATGGACATGGGACACCATCATCAGCCACTACAAGTGTGGACCTTGGATGCTGCCTGCCTAGGGCTGGTGACCATAAACAAGGTAGAGTTGGACACAAGAGCCTGGCCTTGTTGGCATTTTTGTGTTTGAGTGTCCAAAAGATCATGGCAGAAGCCTCAGTATCTGTGTTGCTTGGACCTAGCATCTGTGTTTTAACAAATCCCCCAGGTGATTTGATGCACTCTTTAAAACATGGAACGTTGGGCACTATCCAAAGGGTTTCTGATTCAGGAAGTTTAGGGCAGGGTCCAAGAATTTGCATTATTTACAAATGTCAAGGCATACCAGTGCTGCTGGTCAGGGACCACCCTTTGAGAACCACTGCTCTGGTGAATGGGAATTGCTGTGTTGTTATCTGCAAAGTTACCTTTGTGTACTTCTGCTTTACAAAATAGGAAGTAGCCTGAACTCTGAACCAAACTGCCATTTACTGTGGTATGACCTTGGATATGGCATAAAAGAGTGATTCCTCGCACATGATATTAATAAGTTCTTAGTAAATGCTAAGGCTATTTGAATATGGTATATAGGTATAAAATGATGTGGTGGAGGTAAAATATGAATAATTTGCTGAATATAAGCTCTGGACTGTGGGCATTATAAACGAGATCTTGTTTTGTTTTCATCATGACTTGGAAGGTTCATTAGCTTTGTTTTACACATAGAGAAGTGGCTTATTCATGATCATGCAAGTAGAAGTAGCAACGGTAGATTTCAAATTCAGTTATTTCTGGCTTCAAAGCCCGAGATTTGCCACCACATGAGCTGCTTGGAGTACTGGATTGACTCTCCCACAGTTTTTGTCATTTTGTGTGTGTGTGTGTGTGTGTGTGTGTATGTATATGTATGTATGTGTGTGACAGAAGGAGAGAGGTGTGCGTGTGTGTGACAGAGAAAGTGTGCCAGAAATTATTTGCATAAGTTTTAAAATCTGTTAGGCCATTTTTCAATCTGTAAAATGGGCATGAAGCATACAGAGTTCATAGAGTTTCTTTGCTGAGTAGAATATGAGATGGCTTAGCATTTTTTTTCTTTTCTAATTAAAAAAATTTTAAAGCCAAATCAAATCTAGATAGAATATATTTATGGAATTTTTCTTTAGGGTTCCTTATGAGAATGGATTTTTCCTATTATGAAACTTGAGTTATTGAATTTTGTGTAGGGGTCTCAGTTTGGAAAGAAGAGATTATGTTCCCTTTAAAAACAGCTTACCGTGTTTGCGATTTTAGACCATATCTTTAATTTTTGAAAGGGCTAGGGTAGCCTGGTCATTTGGAAAAATTAGAAGTATTGCATAAAAATCAAATGTGATAGTAATTATTGTTACTGTTGTAAACTCCCACTTATACCAATCAGATGGGTGGCAATCTCTTTATCTTAAATTCTGGTTATAAAACTGAAAAAGCCATTGATTAACAAATAACTGTCACAAAACTGGAACTTTCATAGTAACAGTTTCTGGTGAAGCTTCCCTTGACCCCTTAATCAGCTAGGTAGAGATGAAAGAGAACTTTTATATTCTGAAGATGTACAGACAATTTTAAAGAACTCTGATTGACTACAGGGGGAAGAGACACAATAGCTATTAAAATAAAAGTATGACAGTTGGGCTAAACGGGCAGCCTCAAACATCCTAGGAGTCCCTGAGGGCAACACTGTATGTAGTGACTCAGGTTCTTAGAGAAAAGTGGGTCATCAACAAGAAGCATACAGGCTTGTTTTTGGTATCTTTATAAGAATAGAGGGAAATAATGAGTGTGTCAGAGAGCTCCTGTCAAGTTTAGTTTCAGTGAAACAATTTGCTTAGGGGCAAGTTTATTTGAGAAAATAAATCACTGATACAGTATAAATACTGTGTTCCTCAGTGATGAGATTAGATGAGTAGGGAGGTAGTGGGGTAAGGTGGAAGGGGCATGGACTTGGAGACGGATACTTGGTTAGAAGCAGAATCACCTTAGATATCTCTGAGCCTGAGCTTCTCTGTCTGTAAATTGGAAATAATGCCTGAAGAGGTCGTTGTCAGGATTGAATGAGATGACATAAGCAGTGCACCTTGCCCAGGGCTTAATAAATAGTGATGAGACTGCTAGATTTCTCTGTGATGGGGCTTCAGGATATACCTCCCATATACTGACTTCTATTCCTTTGAGTCCACCACCCCCCACAACATCTTTATGTACTGTAATGTATCTCATACTATACAAGTCACCCATTTAAAGTATACACTTCCATGACTTTCAGTAGATTTACAGAGTTGTGCAACCACTACCACCGTCAGTTTTAGAAAATTTTCATCACCTTGCCAAGAAACCTGTACCCTTTAGTTATCATTGCTTTATTCCCTCATCCTCTTCCTCTTCAGATGTTGTGGGCACCACCTTCTTTCCCTTCCCTTATCCTCTTTTCAGCTGTGGACTGTGCTGATTTGTCTGTTGCTGGACCGTGTGATTGAAATTCTTTGAATTTTTCTGTCAATGGCCAATTTAGCTTTTTCCCTTCCCAAGTATTTGTTCCTTTGGGTGTGGAAGCAGCTGCTGCAGCCAGTGCAAGGGCTCACCATTTTGCACTTTGCGGCTGTTCTTATGGCAACTTTATTCAAAACCACTCCTGCACTGCTTATTTGTTTTATACAGAAACAGTTCTCCCTGACTTGCGGCTTCTCTGCTGCCATGTTGACAAATGTTGCTTCTAGTGAAATACACAAAAATAAATAGCAGCAAGGGAGAGGGGAGCACAGAGCTAAGTGAATTCATTTGGCCTCTTGAGTGCCATTCTCATTTGTTTTAAAAACCACCCTGGCATTACAGACAGGAAAGGGGGAGGGAGGAAAATAATGGGCTACATTCGATTCTTTGAATTGGGCTGTAGGGGCTGGCTGAACAGACAATTTGAGAAGTATCTGGAACGTAGGGCCTGGGGATGAGGAAGAGTTTACAAGGAATCTGAATACCCTGCAGATGTTCATATTGCAACAGCCCGCATTTACATAGTCTTCAGGGTTCATTTGGTATGTTCTCTTGTTTTCTCATTCTGTTGATGAGGAGACCCAGATTTAAGTACTGCTGATGTAGTAGTACATGACCGTTGTTGGTTTCTGTCAGTGTGGTAGGGTGTGTATTAGAAACTGGAAAAAGGCAAAAGTGTAAGGGTGTTGGGGTTCTCAAGTTTCAGTCCGAAGGTCTGACCCACATGAGAAGGTGGAGGGAATGCTGACAAATATTGATTGCCTTTCTGAGCCAAGTATTTCCACAAATACTATGTTATTACTATTATATTAGGATATATTAGTATTATTATTAGTAGTATTATATTAGTATGTTAGTATTGTTATTTGTGTGTAACAAATACTGTGTTATTATTATTAGCAGTATTAGTAGTAGAAGTATTTTTCAGAGGGACGGTCTCCTAGGCTGGAGTGCAGTGTTGAGATCATAGCTCACTATAGCCTCAAACTCTTGGGCTTAAGTGACCCTCCTCCCTCAGCCTCCCAAGTAGCTAGACCCACAGGCATGAGCCACCATACTCAGCTGATTTTTAGGTTTTTTTGGTAAATATCTGGGCCTCACAAAGTACTGGGTTTATAGGCAGGAGCCACCAGGCCTGGCTTCAGAAACATTGTTTCATTGGTTAGCATGACAAAGGTTGGTGGTCTTAGCTTCATTTCACAGACTAGGGAGGACAGAGTTTTGAGGAATTATGGTACTTTCTTGCAAAAGGTCTTACAGAAATTAGGGAGTGAAATGAAATGGAAACCCAGAGCTTCCAGACCTAGAACTTGTTCCTTTTCTATGTTAATAGTAAGAGGTATGGAAGAAGAAAAGGAGAAGGGCGTTGGAAAATAAGCAGGGATAACAGCAAGCAGTAGAGGCCAAAAACATTTTGTTTAGGGAAGTTGCACATCTTCTTTGAAAGCTTTTGTTCATTAAAAATCACCAGGAAAACTAAAGTGACTTGCAAGTGCACACGAAACTTTGTTTTGGGTGTGTGAGTTAAGAATGATCACCTAACCAATTATAATTGACTAGAAAAACATTTCCCTGAGCCTTTCATAAATTATCTTAATGTGCATATTGTTAAGGCAGTGTCTGATAAATAACAGCCTAATTGGCCACCCAGGGTCTGAGAGGTTTGCTTAACCAGAACTAGCCTTTCATTCTGGGTCTGGCAGATTGATTTCTTTCCATTTGTTGAATGATTTTTCAATGCTATTTATCACCTAAGTATTCTGTTCAAAATAATTTTTTTTTTTTGGTCTATTGCTAATAGTAGATGCCTCTAGGGGGAAGAGGAGAGAAGCAAGAGTGAGGTGCCAGGGACTTACTTTTCCTTATACTCCCCTTGTTACTTTTTGAATTTTGTTCCATATACTATTCTATATGATGGAAAGGAGGGAAGTATATTTAGGCAGGTGGAAGGTAGGAAGGGTAGATGAAAGGATGAATCATTGACCTGAACTTTAGGCCTTTATTCATCAGTGGTTTAGCCTGTGGGATTGTTTCTCAGTATGTAAACTTCTTCAGTTACGTAGACATATAATAGGTACTTGTTCAGTTTATTGCATCTGCAAAGGTATGGCCAGGTGTCGTCATGAGGAAGTATCGTACTACAGTGTTTAGGCTTAAAAGAGTCTGAAACCTAGACTTCCTGGGTTGTAATCCTTTCTCTACCACTTAGTGGCTGAATGTGACCTTGGATCTTACCTTATATAGCATTTTTGTGTCTTGGATAGCTTGTTATTAAAATAGTGGTTATAACAAAGCCTGTGGAGTTGGAAGGATTAAATATATTACTTTATCCACTTGAAGTTCTTATAATAGTGCCCAATACACAGTACTTACTAAAAGTTAAATTTTTTTTATGATGACTATCATCACAGCTGGTGATTTGCCTCATCCATCTCTCTGTCCCTTTCTTAATGTGGTCCAAAATTCTGCCCCCCTCCACCCCCACCTTAATGCCCAGACAGTGCCCCTGTGCTGACTAAGGAGGCTTTCTTTTGAGTTCAGTGGTCTGGCACTGGCTCCTAGAAGTACTCTTTTCCAGTGACAGCAGGATATTCGGACCACTGGGAGAGTCAGTGGGCTGGGGTGGACCCTCGCTCTCTGCAGAGGTGTTCTTTCTCCCAGTGGGAGGAGACACCACTTGTCAGAACACAGCTTTGGCTTGCCCAGGTTCCTGTTGTGCAGATGGGGCCTAGAGTCTTTCTGGGCCCCTTGTCATGGATCCAAGCCAAGGCTGTCGCTTGCTGAGCCAGGAATAATATAGGAATTAGTCTTTTTCTTCTTTATACTAAACACTAATCAATCTACAGTTAACTCTATCTAATTTCTGAACCAGATGCCGTGAATAACTGCCCCTGAATGTGTTTGCCAATAAAAGGATAAGTTTAAGGCTTTTAATCAATGCCGCTTGCGCTCAGTATTTAAGGTCAGAATCTTGTGTGAGACTTATTTTGATCAGGATAATTGTTGGGTTAAAAAATGAATGGTTTTTGAAATTGTGACACTCGTGGTTGACTCTTGGGTGAATTAATCTTTGAGAGGATGGAAAATTGTCGATTTCATAAGAGTTCTCTTGCTCTCTAGTTGTCTTTCAGGTCAGTTATGGAAAAATATGACTTTTAGACGGAAGACATTCTTTTTCAATGGGAAAGGAGATAAGAGACTAATAGAAATTTCTAAGGAGTCAGTGATGGAGGCTCAGGGGAAATTGGAAACGAAGCTGAGTATTTTGGATCTGCGGTGAGCTGAGGGACTGGAACTGCAGCTGTGTATGTTCTAGGTAATATAAACTTGTAATTTTATGTCTCCAGCATACCTTTCTCAAAGGAACTCATATTTCCTGGCTAATGACTGTGTACTGTCTAGAATAAAACATACTGTTTAGAAACATCTGGAGTTTAGTTATTGGCTTCACTGAATGGCCTAGGGCAAGTCACTTAGCCTCTGTGCCCTTAGTTTTTATAATTATAAAATGGGGATGGTAATAGCTACCTCACAATTGGAAAATTTAAATGTGATCATGTATGTGAGAATGTGAAGTGCAGTGCCTGGCACACAAGAGGCGCTGAAAGGAGCATCTCCTTTTACTTCTTTGTGGAGTTTGCTTGGCTGGTCTGTCATACATTTGTCTGGTGTGCATCTGGATACATGTAGTGTGGAAATTTCCCTACCTTGTAACAGTGAGTTTGAAATTGTTCCTGTTGACCTATTTTTTTTTGTTTTTTTAATTATACTTTATGTTCTAGGGTACATGTGCACAACGTGCAGGTTTGTTACATAGGTATACATGTGCCATATTGGTTTGCTGCACCCATCAACTCGTCATTTACATTAGGTATATCTCCTAATGCTATCCCTCCCCCAGCCCCCCACCCCACGACAGGCCCTGGTGTGTGATGTTCCCCGCCCTGTGTCCAAGTAATCTCATTGTTCATTTCCCACCTATGAGTGAGAACATGCGGTGTTTGATTTTCTGTCCTTGTGATAGTTTGCTGAGAATGATGGCATGAGAAAAATGAGTCAGGACGCCCTCCATTTCTGGAGAAGCTCGGTGGTAATTCTGTTCCTCAGTGGCTCACAAGCCTGTGCAGTTCAGAGAATCAGAACTGGTAGATCAAGGAAAACTAGACTGTGCTCCTTTGGTTATGGGGAAGTTACTTAGTCTTCCTAAAGTTTCCTGTCCACAAAATTGGGATGTGTGAAGGTGCAATATGGGTAATGTTTGTGAACAACCTTTGTTAGTGTCAGGAAGCTCCAGAACTATGTAGTGTGGTATTTTCATCATCTTGAGTTGACAACAGTGCTTATCCAATAGTCAGTTCTGGCATTTTGTCAAATGTTAAAGACTCAGGAAATAACTTCCAACTCAAGGAAGATTTGTATCCACTCTGGAGCTGGAGGAGCTTATATTAAGAATGTAAGATAGCTGGGCTTCCAGGATTTCTGGGAGAGCTGACAATCTCACTGAGGTTCAGGTTCTCAGACCAGCAGGCCACTCATGGGGGCTTGTGGTTAAGCTGGTGCCGAACATTGCTGAATTATAGGTATTTGTGTGCCATGGGTTGGTTTTCGGTGTTCACATGTAGTCCAACAGTGACCTGTTTTCCTTTGCCTCAACTGTGATATCCCCTTGAAGGGAACTTTATGAAGAGCATGGATCTGCCTTGCTTCTTGCTGCCTACTGTGCGGTTTTGTGCAGAGTGCTATGCTTGCTCTCCTTTCCCTCCTCTGGTGTCCTCACAGGTGACTCAGCTGGAAGAGGAAGTTGCAGAAAGTCAGGTTACCAAGCACCTCTCCTCATGACTCAGCCAATCGAGACCCCAACACTGTGTGGGAAGAGGTGCTTATCTGTTGAGAAGGGGTGGGGATGACATGTTACATACAGAGGCTCCAAGGTGGTTCTGATGAGCATAGAGTGTAGTGGGAGAAGGAGCAAAGGACGGTTTGGGAGGTAGGAAGTAAAGTTTCAGCTACAACTGACCGTCAAAAGCCTTTTCTGTCTTTAGACTTTTACTCTGTAGGATATAGGGATTTGTATATGAGGCTTTTGACTTTAACTCTGTTGGAATAGGGATTTGTTGGAGGATATTAAGTAGTGGGGATGGTATGAGAGATGCATTTTCAGGGGTTTCATTTGCTCATGGCATGGTAGAAGATGAAGGGTGGATGGCGAGGAGAGTGGAAATAGGAACACAGAAGACTGCTGCAGTATTTCAAATGGGGATTGTGTGAGGCCTATTTAGGTCATCTCCAGTGCAGGTGCCCAGGAGAAGTTACAACAGATACCGTACTTGCAACGGAAAATGGCATTTGAGTGCCTGCTTTGTGCCAGGAACTTTAAGTAATTTACATATATTAGCTCATCTCATTCTCACAACAGCAACAAGGGGAAGGTGTTATTTCTCACCATTTCTCAAATAAAGAAACTTAGGTTTAGAGCATAACTGGTTTGTCTGAGATCCCTGGACAGCTCCTTAGTTGCAGGGTTGAGGTTTAAACCTGATTACATCCAACTCCAAGTCCTTTCTGTTCGCATTACACCACACTGTGGCCCTCAGGACACGGCCTCATATAGTGATTTTGCATTAGCAAATAACTTTGCAAGGACTAGTCTATTAATAGTGATCTCTTTCAACATTCCCATGAGATGAGGGAGCACAATTAATTGTTCAGCTGAGGGATTAGAGATATAAGGAGGTTAAGTGACTTGACGAGGTCACCCATCAAGTGGTTTGGGGAGGACAGGCAGAAGTGAGTGAGGCTTGGAGCTGGCCATTTTGAGACAGTGACCTTATCGAGAACAAGAATTTTCCAGCCTCATTTTATAAATCCAGGCTTCTAGTTCTATAGATTAGGGAAACTGTCATGGAAATGGTATGCAAGGCAAGTGCCTGAGGCTGAGATGGCACAAAGCACCATGGTATCTTGGGGTTACTTTATAATCAAACTCTCTCTACTAGCATAGTCTTTAATTAAAACAACAATCATCTCCACCAAAAACTAATCATCTTTATTAAGCATACAGATTGGAGTAAGGGTGGGGAGACTGTTGTCTGAGAAAGATCTCACCAATAAATTGTTTCCTTTGCCATAAGAATTGTGTTGCTGAGTTTAATAATTAGAAGAATTCTCACTCTACCCTGCTTCCTTTTTCTGTTTGATTTTATGGGTCTGACATTGCTGTTGTTTTTCCTGGGAATACTTGAGGTGTCACAAAGAGCAACATTATGATGAGAGCCATGGGAAACACTTGCTAATTACAGTATATTGTGCCCGTGTTCCTTATCTATCAGTCTCTATTGGTCATTATTACTCATTTAATTTTTATTTTTGAGAGGCGAATGCACAGGGCAGAATAGGTCCTGAGAATGAATCTAGAGCTTTGCCTTTGACTTGGATGGACACTTTGGGCATGTATGGGTCAAGAAATAGATGATTGGGTATCTTGTAGTAGGAGTTGGAAGAACTATTAATACATTTAGGAAGGGGCAGTGAAGGCCAGGGACTGAAAATATGCCGAACTACAAACCTGAATGATTTTATAGTTTGCTAACGGTTATCCCTGGATGCCATGCACCTTCATGATTTAACTGAGCCTTGCAAACAGGGACGATACTTTTCCTAACCCCCTGCCATCTACTGCTTTCTCCCCAGAGGTCACAGGGCAAAGACATGTAACACTGGCATTGTGCATGTATGATGGGTAATTGTAGGTAGTAAAGTGGCCACCTGTACCATTGCAACCCTGTGTAATACTCTAGTGAAGTGATCTGGTTTCTGCACTCGGGATGCCAAATACGGGGGAGAAGGAAGTGACAGTCATTTACAGTGTCATGTTTAGTCTTTTGCAGATGTGCTTACAGTTTTAACAAAGGCGGAGAATAAATTATAGGGTGGGAAAGAAATGCCTACAGACAGGCTGCTAAAGCCTAAGAAGGAGGAAACTAGTATTTGTGTGTTTTAGGAATGCTAAGCCCTTGCTTACATATCAGCAAGCAAAATATTGGCATTCACTTCTGACTTGAGGAAGGCATCTCTGAAGTCAATAGAAGGAAATGCCTAAACACAGGCCTCACTCAGAAAGAAAGGAGAGCTGTGGAAATGCTCAGGATTATCTCATAAAAGCCCTTTGTGTATTTGAAGCCTCTAATGAAATCAGCCTTGTTTTCCAGGCCAGACAACTCCAGTTGTTCTTACCTTTCTTTATTGTATCTTTTTTTTTCATTTCTTTTATGCTTTTGTCATCTTTTGAAATTTCTTTTCTTTGAATAATACCAATAAAAATTGAACTTTGTGCCCGAATGCGGGGATGACTTGCTAGTAACTACCAGTTTTTATCAGAAAGCAGAGTGGGATGCCCAGTGATGTTGTTGATGGTGAGGATGTCCAAATCTTCTTTTTATATACTAGCTCCATTCTCTGCTGCATTTGCCTGTGTGTAGTGTTGGTGCATGGAACATGGTAGGCATATAAATGTTTATTGAATGATTGAATGTAGATATACTGATTTTTTTTCCTTAAAAAGTCAGTATTTGCTCCGGGTCAATAAAGAAAAAACCCTTTATTTTGCTTTGTCTTCATAAACACCAAAATCCTAGGAAATATTGGCTTTAAGTTGCCACAGCATTCTGCAGCTTGTACAGGCTTTTCCAGAGATGAAAAATTCTTTCTCACTTCTATATTAGTCCTTCGCTTTATCCTCTGATTCCTCCTTCCTTCTCTTTTCTCCCTTCCTCTCACCCATTCATGTATTCATTAATTCAGTAAATACTTCTTCAACCTCTGCTATAAGCACTGTTTTAAGTGCTAGGGATATTGTTATAAGCAAAATAATGTCTCTGCTTTCATGAAGCTTATATTTGGGTGGTGGATCAAGGAAATGATTGACCAGAAGAAGTTAGATTTCCCTGTTAGGACAAGGCTTTCAGAGAAGTAAGGTTGGTGGTTGTATAGGTAGTAGAGAGAAAAGGATTGCTTCCTGTGAGGGACTTGCTGGCAGGATAGGCTGTGATTTCACTTTATTTGCTATTTACGTAACAGTCTGAATCCTGATATAGTGTTTTACCTGATATGTAAGATTCTGTTCGGGCAGGGTTTTGTCAGTTATCATTTATATCTCCTTTCTCGAAATTAGATCAGGTCCCTTTGATTTATTTGGAGAGAAAAATGGGCAATACACAATGTATTTCTGCTGAATATTTTGCTATGATGTTGACACAGTAATATATACTTTATTTTGATTTTAGTGTGTTTTATTTGAACATTCCATTATTCAGAAATTGATGCCCCTCCTTGTTATTACTGTTTGCCACCAGTTATTTAGAAAGCAGTTTAATTAATGTTCTTTTACTGCCCTCTGCTTCATTATGAGTTTCAATAATTTTAATACAAAGTATACATATCAACTGTATGAATTTACTAAAACCCAGGACTGTGATATTCATTCATTCATTCATTCATTCATTCATTCATTCATTCATTGCTTTATCCAGCAAATGTGCAATACAAAAAAAGATATATGCTTCCTCTGTACACATTTCAGTCTAATACGAATTGTTTGGTTGAAATACAGAAACATAACATGGAATTCTCTGGGGTAAACATTTTACTAAATAAACAGCAGTGAGAATTCTGAAGATACACTTAACTAGGTCAGCCTGGGCTTATCAGAGAAGGCTTCACAGAATAGGCGATCTTTGGCCTGGTTCTTGAATGGTAAAGATGTGTTTGCCTCCCAGGGACCAGTTGAGAAATAGCTAGAATTAATTAGTTCTGCTGTAATCATTGAGGTACTGATCCTAGAGTGTGGCTTCCACTGCAGTACTGGATGTGGAGATGATCATCTCGTTGCAAATACAGCCTGGGTGGGTGTTTTTGGTTTTGTTTTAAAGACTCTGAAGCAGCATATACACAAGGTTGACATCGGGACCTCTTGAGTTGGTTGCTGCTGCTGTTCACAATAGGTTTAGATTGATAGGGCTTCAGTTTTCTTACTGTTGCATTCCAGCATTTTGGATCAGTCACTTTATTCCATCATTTACTTTCTGGCTTAGGCTTAGTTGTTATTAAGTGAATCAGGGATAAACCTTAGGCTACTCTCCTGCTTCGTTTTTCAAGTAATCTGGAGTAAACAAAACAACTAAATCTCTTTCATCACCGTGTTTTGTTCCCATCTCAGAACCGGTAGAATGGCCAACATTTTCATTGAAAATGTATTGAAATGCATTTCACTGAATGAAATGTTCACATTCAGTGAAATGTGTCTAAACTCTAAAAAGAGTTTAGGAAAGCTCATTGACACATTTGTTACTTGCTGAAAGCCCCAGTGAATTTTCCAACCTCCGTATTGTCCTTAAAAATTGCCTTTTAGTTCTTAAGGTGATGGAGGTGTGTTTTTTTCCTTCCCCCTTAAACCCTCTTCTGAGCAATCTTTGCAGAGACACCCAGTGAGAGAGTAGTCCCTTCTGCTTTGTGTGCCCACTAGTAAGAGATGACCAGCAGCAGCTTTATATCCTAATGTAGAAAATGTGTTGTGCTAGATGATTTCAACCCAGCAACTCACCTCTTCATGCCTAACGCCTGTAGCTAGGGCCTTCTTTCTCTCTACATTAGCCAAAAAATAAATAAATAAATGTGGGTGAGGATAATAATAATTATGATGGCAGGAACACTTATTGAGTGTGCAATAAGCAAGTGTTTGCTTATTTAATCTACCTGACAGCCCTACCAGATGTAGGTACTGTTGTTTTCTCCATTTGATGGATAAGAAAACTAAGTCACTGAGTCAGTAATTTGCCAAGGTCAGGCAGCTGTCTGCCCAGGGAACCTATATACTTAATTGCTATGCTATACTGTGATTGAGTATATCTTATCTGAATTGCTTGGGACCAGAAGTGGTTCAGGTTTTTGATTTTTTTTTTCAGAGTTTGAAACATTTGCATATACATAATGGGATATGTGGGGGATGGGACTCAAGTCTAAACACAAAATTCATTTATGCCTCATACACGTAGCCGGAAGGTAATTTTATAAAATACTTTTAATGATTTTGTGCGTGAAACAAAGTTCTGACTGTGTTTTGACTGCAGCTGCTCATGTGAGTCCAGGTGTAGAATTTTTCACTTGTGGTATCATAAAAGTTTCAGATTTTGGAGGATTTAAGACTTCAGATTTTTGGATTAGGGATGTATAGCCTGTACTTCATGAGCCAATTGAGAAAAATGCCTTCATAATTTCTTTCTAGGGCCTCAAACACCTGGACATCACCCCTGACTCTTGCATGTTGTGCATTGGAGAGTCAGATCTCCTCAGTGCCTGTGAACAAGTATTCTTTTGAGTGATACTCTTCTTTATGTAACTCTACTATATAATATAGCTTTCATAGCCCCCACTTTATTTGCTCTTATTTTATTCCTCCCACCCCCCCAACCCACACCCCATATAAAGGACTCATTTCAAAGATGGGCGAACCTGGAAGCTGAACCTGACTCTTTACTCTTCATGTCTTCAACTTACTGGCCATCAAGGGTTCAGTTTTGCCGTTCTGTCCTCCAGAAGATCCCATACAAATAGAGGCTTTAATTTCTGCTTGCATTCTTGTATTCTGTGTGATTTATTGCCTAATAAATGAAAGAAAAAAGTTTATTTTAATAGTAAACTGAAAATGAAAAACCATTTTTCTTTCACGAACTTGCTAATTTTCTTCCATTGTATAGTATGAACTCAATCTACAAAGACCTGGCAAAAAAACGAGTATCATGTTCTGTAAGAAACTCAGTTACACTAACACCAGAACTTACCGAGTTTAATTGGAGATAATTGTTTTTTAAATGTGTTTTTTTGTTTTTTGGTTTTTTTTTTTTTTTTTTTTTTAAATAGAGATGGAGTTTTCCATGTTGACCTGGCTGGTCTCAAACTCCTGGCCTCAAGCGATCCTCCCATCTTGGCCTCCCAACGTGCTAGGATTGCAGGTGTTAGTCACCGCACCTGGCCTCTTACTGTAGATGGTTTTTTAAAATGAAGATTTGTTTTATAATAAGAAAAGGGAAACCATAATTCTAGACCACGGAGAAGGGCTTCTTTAATATATTTAACCTCTTTATTTACAGATCACTTCTTCCTACAGAGACTGAAATTAGGGCAGAGAAACCTAAATCCTACATATAAAGAGCTGCTGCCCATTCAGAATAATTACAAGTGACAGTAAAGCATCTCCCCACATAATCCTGTGTATCAGTCCGAAAGTATGTTTTGAGATTCACAAAACTCAATTTACGAATCTCTAGTTGTAGTTATTTGACTTAATATGTAAGGCACTTATCGGAGGAGATGGTTGCAAATAGATTTGATGACAGGTAAATTTTTCTAATGGTCTGCTAACTTCTTATTCAGTCATGGCCAACCACTGATATAATGCTGAGAGTTGCTTTCTCCTTTCCCCTCTACTAGCTTGGGGTCCACAGACCAAAAAATCTGTAACTTGCAATGCTAATAAATGCATGCTTCAGCTGCCTGGAAATGCTGCTGGACTGGTGATTTGCTGCCCTGCTCTAATAGAGACTGCCTCAGATCTGGTCTTTAACCTGGGTTAGCTGGACAAAGAGAATCCTCTGGGATCCTGTTTGCCATCATCTGGTGATGCGTTGCTATATAAATGTAACATCCACTAACTTTGTCAGATGATGTCTGGCCTGGCTGCTGTGGCTGTGATAGGAATTGAAACATACGGCTTGTTATTAAGGTAGTGACTGGCTGTGGGGGACACCGATGTCTGTTGATTTTCATTGTTTATTGATCTAGTGAGTTAGAGTGCCTTTCCTGGGGTGTTAGTTTTAAATAGTTGAGTGTTGTTAGTCATTTTGTGGATTGTTTTTCTGTGTGATTTGTGTGTATTTCCTTGATCTAGTGGGGTGCAGGGTCAGGGACTGAGGGGAAGGTATAACTGTTTACAGGAAATGTGGCAGGACATGGATTTGAAATCAGATAGGAGGTTAAGGAGTGCTGGGCTCCTCTGAATAGTAAGGAAAATCTTTAAGCCCCTAATTAATTTCAAAAAATCCCCTTGCTCTCACAGTTGGGAATTTGGCTGGATAAACTAATCACTGGAATAAGAGCTAGGAGTTGTGGGTTAAGTTTCTCCCTGGCAAATACCAGTATTTCAGGATTACTTCTACTCTTGTCCTGCTGCCTCCCACTGGATCTTTACAAACTCTATGCGGTAGAGATTATCTTGATAAAGATTTTGGATGCATGTTGCACCTTTATTGAATGATGAATGTTGCTTTTATTCATTTAGCACATTTATTGAGTACCTGCTATATGCCAGCCCCTGTTCTTGGTCTTGTATGGTGGTATACAAGAGAAACAAAATTCTTAGCCTTAATGGAATTTATATTCTAGTAGACTATAAATTACGATGTTCACTATTTGAGAGGACCCAAGCTTCAGATGTTGTGGCTGTTTGGCACACTGGTCCGGGTTGAAAGAAGAGGCTGGGATTCAAGTTGTAGTTCTGTCCTGATTTGCTGCATTTCTCTGGGCCTGAGTTTAACTACCAGTAACATTGTGACATTGGGTTGTATCTCATTATAGGGTTCTTTCCAGTTCTTTCACTTATGATCCTGATTTTCTCAAACATTTTAGCCCAGTTGTCTTTTTTTTTTTTTTTTTTAAAGACAGGGTATCACCTAGCCACCCAGGTTGGAGTGCAATGGCACTGTCTCGGTTCACTGCAACCTCTGCCTCCCTGGCTCAAGTGATCCTTCCACCTCAGCCTCCCAGGTAGCTGGGACCACAGGTGTGTGCCACCACGCCCAGCTAATTTTTTGTGTTTTTGATAGAGATGGGGTTTTGCCATGTTGCCCAAGCTGGTCTCAAACCTCTAAACTCAAGCCATCTGCCCTTTTCGGCTTCCCAAAGTGCTGGGATTTCAGGTGCAAGCCATTGTTTCTAGCCAATCCAGTTGTCTTTAATTGAGTTGGGCTTCCGGCTAATTTGTGATGGTGACCAATGCTTACATATTAAATCAAACAATCAGTTATTGTACTGAAGAAAAACATAATTGTTTCTAAAAAGTTCTTATTTTGACTACATGGTCATGCCATTTTTTAAAAAATGTAGTAAAGCAACAATAAGGAAATACTCTTTTATTCTGGAATTACATACCTACATGAAATTTTTAAGTTTCCCTGTGTCATATGAGCTGGTTGATTGCAGGTGAGGAGAATTGCATGTTCTTACATGCTCCTCAGAAACACTTATCACTGTGTAAAAAATGCTTTTTTGTTTGTGTGAAATCATAATATAGAGCCCATTTCACCATACACCTTCATCATCAAGCTCAGGGATGCAAGCGGGAATACAGGAAGTGAGACATGAAACACTGGTTTTATTTTCACACCTCTAAATGAGTGACTGCAGAAGATGAACTTAAAAATAAAAATGCCACCTCATACTTGCATCACACCTTTTAATAAGGTGGTTTAAAAATATTTAGGGTGAACCTTCATCAGGATGCTTTAATTGCCTCAGCATAGTTGAATAGTACATTAGGGTGATGCCTCTGCTGTGCTGAAAAGCCTAGAGGGAGCTACTGTCACTCAGTGATGTGTTGAGGATGATTAGGTAGAACCCCTTCAGATCCTGGGATCTCAGTTTCCTCTCAGATGCATGCTGTGAGTAGAGAAGCCTGGGCTGATGTGTGTATAATTTACATCTGTTATAAGTGACTAAACTTGTAAGAACAGGTACACAAGGCATCCTTAGTAAGAAGTAATAATATCTACCTTAGTAATAATATCTTCTCATCCTTGTAGGTCCATTTGAAATGCCTCCATCTGTAGTACATCTTTCCTGACTACTCCCACCTGGCCATCATATCATCTTTCTCCTTTAGATTTCAGACAGACTAGACTGAGAGACTGAGACTGTGGGTTTTTATCCTGCCAGCCACTTAGAGGCCGTTTGATCTTGGGAAGATTACTTGCTTTTCTGTACAAAGTATCTTTATTTCTGCATTTGTAAAGTGAAGGTAAGAATCCCTACTTCATAGGGTCTTAGTGATATGAGTTAGTATACATAGTGCCCTTAGAGCAGTGCTTGGCATGTGCTTCTGTGGTTTTGTTATCATTATTACTCCACTTCTTCCTTGGTACATAGCTCACGTTCTCCTTAATTATACGGATGTATTTCGCAATCTGCCTTAAATTGTGATGTGTTCCTTCTGGTCTGAGAGCCTTGTCACACTTAACACCATAACTTTGACTTGGTAGGTACCTAGTGAGCATCCTGGATTGAGTTCCTACAGGATTTAGTTAAGAATTCAAAGCAGGGTGTATTCTCATTCCTGACTTTTAAAGCCTTTGAGGTCAGTTGGGGGCAGGTCTTACTTGTTTCTTAACTGGTGAAACTGCCACACCAAGGCCACTTGCCCATGGTCGTCCACTGGGTAGCCTGATAAGAAGGTCAGTTACTCAAGGCTGTGGACTTCATTCCATTCTTGCTGATATTACTAGCGTAAATGAGATGCCTTTGGATAATTCTCTGAGCAATTTAGGCCAGGTGAATACTGGACAGTAATTTCCTGAAGTGCCATGAAGTGGCAGGAACATGATTTATGTAGCATGGGCTCCTGCTAGCTGGGATGAACACTGGAGCCCCTGCTGTGCTCTGGAATTATGAGTGCCTGCCAAAGGAGCTGCTTTTGTTCTAGAGAGTTTTTTTTTTTTTTTCCTTTCTTTTAAGTTAAATTCTCAAGTGGTGGGCATGGGCAGGGGTCTCTATGGTGATGAATGGAGAGATGTAGGGCTGAACTGGCTGGTTGCAAACCTTACCCCAGCAGTTGTTAGAGACAACTGGGATAAGGACATTTTAGCTGGCTGACACTTGGGTTGAAAGTACTGATGTTAAAAAAAAAAGTGATGCGTGTATGGGGAGGGGCATGAAAAAAGAAGTGGTACCTTGGCTTTCTAGTCAGATAAAGGAGATCTGTGTTTTTTAAGGTAGGAGCTTTGAGAAAAATGCAAAACTTGTATATTTCAGCATGCAGAAAATTGCACTTCATTTATCAGGCAAACCTCATTCATATTAGCAAGAGTATTGCTAGCATGAGAACTATGTGGTTGTGGGAGGCCATTATCAGGAAGTTACTATGTTCTTGACTTTGGGCTCTGGAAGAACGATTAGCCCCTTGCATGTAAGCTTGCTCAGGAAAGAAAAAGTTTTGGCCCTAAGGCCTGTGGAACCAGGCTCAGGATGGATGGATTTATTGTTCTTCACAGCCAAAGCACAACAGTCTTTCTCTCTTTCTTTCCAGGCTACACATGTAAGTACATTGATAATATCTCTGAGAGTTTTAGAGAATTTTCCAGCAGAATGAGAGAAGATAGAAGGACTGTCTTGATAATTTAAGGACATGCTCTTATCTTTTGATCTGCTGTTTTTTATTTTTTTGCTTCTGCTTAGGCCAGTGCTGATAGTTACGTTGTCTTCTCTCCGCTGGGCGGATTACATGTATGCAATCCAAAATTGTCAACATAATGATTCCACTCTTCTTTGGTACATAGCTCATGTTCTCCTTAACTGTACTAAATTGTGATGGGTTCCTTCTGGTTGAGAGCCCTTGTCACACCTAACAGGATACACTGAACATGGTAGGTACCTAGGGAGCATCTTGGATTGAGTTCCTCCAGAATTTTGTTAAGAATTCAAAGTGGGTTTATTCTCATTCTGACTTTTAAAGCCTTTGAGGTCAGATGGGGGCAGGTCTCATTTGTTTTGGATTACATATATGCAATCCAAAAGAGTTAGCTTTTTTAAAAAAAATTAATTACCCCCACCCCTTTTGTTAAAGAGGCAGGGTCTCACTGTGTTGCCCAGGTTGGTCTCAAACTCCTGGCCTCAAGTGGTCCTCCTGCCTTGACCTCCCAAAATGTTGGAATCACAAGCATGAGCCACTGTGTTCAGTGCAATTTTTATTTAAAATTTAAAATTTGTGGTATAGTCCAGGCACAGTGGCTCATGCCTGTAATCCTAGCATTTTGGGAGTCCTAAGCGGGAGGATTGCTTTGAGCTCAGGAGTTTGAGACCAGCGTGGGCAAGGAGTTTGAGACCAGCGTGGGCAACATGGCAAAATCCCATGTCTACAAAAAATACAACAACAACAACAACAACAACAACAAAAATTAGCTGAGCATGGTGGCCTGTACCTGTAGTTCCAGCTACTTTCGGGGCTGAGGCAGGAGGATCTCTTGAGCCCAGGAGGACAAGGCTGCTGTGAGCTGAGATTGTGCCACTGCCCTCCAGCCTGGCTGGCAAAGTGAGACCCTGTCTCAAAAATATAATTAAAAATTGTGGTACAATATAAATAACATAAAATTTGCCATGTACAGTTCAACAGTATTAACTGTATTTGCATCATTGTGCAACCAATCTCCAGAACTCTCCATCTTGCAGAACTGAAACTGTCTACCATTAAATAACAACCTCTCATTCTCTGTTCTTCTTAGCTTCGTGGAACCCACCATTCTCGTTTTTATCTCTATGAATTTGATTACTCTAAGTATCTCATATAACTGAAATCATATAGTGTTTGTCTTTTTGTGACTAGTTTATTTTACTTAACTTACCCTCAAGGTTCATTCATCTTGTAGTATGTATGTATCAGTACGTTGTTCTTTTTAAAGCTAATATTCCATTGTATGTGTATACTGTATTTTGCTTTGCTTATTCATTCAGTCCTCAGTCTACATTTGGGTTGCTTCCACTCTTGGCTGTTAAAAATAATGCTGCCGTAAACATGAGTGTGCAAATATGTTCTTGAGAACCCCCTTTAAATTATTTTGAATATATACCCAAAGTGGAATTACTGGATCATATGGTAATTCTATTTTTTTTTTTTGAGGAACTACCGTACCATTTTCCATAAGCAGCTAGATTTTTGAGAAGCACGTTTAAATTTATCGTTTTGGGCCTTGGTCTCCACACTGCCTTGAATTGTCCCTGGGTAAGTGAAGTTCTCTGTCAGTCACCTGCTCTGGCATACCTCTGAGCTTTGACACACTTCAGCCACTTTCCATGGCTCACTTTGGCCCTTCGTAGGTTGGTGCCTCTCATTAGATTCAAAGAACAATTTCTCAGGATCTGGGCCTAACCAGTGGTGTAGAATTTTAGAAAGACTGAGCTGAAATGCTCATTACCTGGTGCCATGCTTCTCACATTAGGTAATATCTCCAGTTGTGTTTGGATAAGAGTTGGAATGGCATGATGGTCTCCCACAGAATCTGAAAACATAGTTCCAGATGTGCTTCTCCCAAACTTCTTCTCTGCCATTGGGGTTGCACCACTGGAAAAGTGTGTGAAGCAATACTTCACTCTGACACCCTGCTACTCTATACTTGAGGAAGAACTGAAGACTGTATCATGGAATGAGTGGCCCATAGGTCGTGCACATATGCACGTGTGTGTGTGTGTGTGTGTGTGTGTGTGTGTGTGTGTGTTGAGATGGGAGAGGGAATCTATGGATCCTTCTATACTCCATTGATTATGCTAACATGGATCTTTTTTTTTTAAAAATTTTTTAAATTATACTTTAAGTTCTAGGGTACATGTGCACAACATGCAGATTTGTTACATATGTATACATGTGCCATGTTGGTGTGCTGCACCCATTAACTCATCATTTACATTAGGTATATCTCCTAATGCTATCCCTCCCTCCTCCCCGCTCCCCACAGTAGGCCCCGGTGTGTGATGTTACCCTTCCTGTGTCCAAGTGATCTCATTGTTCAATTCCCACCTATGAGTGAGAACATATGGTGTTTGGTTTTCTGTTCTTGCAATAGTTTGCTGAGAATGATGGTTTGCAGCTGCATCCATGTCCCTACAAAGAACTCGAACTCATCCCTTTTTTATGGCTGCATAGTATTCCATGGTGTATATGTGCCACATTTTCTTAATCCAGTCTGTCACTGATGGACATTTGGGTTGATTCCAAGTCTTTGCTATTGTAAATAGTGCTGCAGTAAACATACGTGTGCATGTGTCTTTATAGCAGCATGATTTATAATCCTTTGGGTATATACCCAGTAATGGGATGGCTGGGTCAAATGGTATTTCTAGTTCTAGATCCTTGAGGAATCGCCACACTGTTTTCCACAATGGTTGAACTAGTTTACAGTCCCACCAACAGTGTAAAAGTGTTCCTATTTCTCCACATCCTCTCCAGCACCTGTTGTTTCCTGACTTTTTAATAATTGCCATTCTAACTGGTGTGAGATGGTATCTCATTGTGGTTTTGATTTGCATTTCTCTGATGGTGAGTGAGGATGAGCATTTTTTCATGTGTCTGTTGGCTGTATAAATGTCTTCTTTTGAGAAGTGTCTGTTCATATCCTTTGCCCACTTTTTGATAGGGTTGTTTGTTTTTTTCTTGTAGATTTCTTTGAGTTCTTTGTTGGTTCTGGATATTAGCCCTTTGTCAGATGAGTAGATTGCAAAAATTTTCTCCCATTCTGTAGGTTGCCTGTTCACTCTGATGGTAGTTTCTTTTGCTGTGCAGAAACTCTGTAGTTTAATTAGATCCCATTTGTCAATTTTAGCTTTTGTTGCCATTGCTTTTGTTGTTTTAGAGGTGAAGTCCTTGCCCATGTGTATGTCCTGAATGGTATTACCTAGGTTTTCTTCTAGGGTTTTTATGGTTTTAGGTCTAACATTTAAGTCTCTAATCCATCTTGAATTAATTTTCATATAAGGAGTAAGGAAAGGATCCAGTTTCAGCTTTCTACTTATGGCTAGCCAGTTTCCTCAGCACCATTTATAAAACAGGGAATCCTTTCTCCATTTCTTGTTTTTGTCAGGTTTGTCAAAGATCAGATGTCTGTAAATGTGTGGTATTATTTCTGAGGGCTCTGTTCTGTTCCATTGGTCTATATCTCTGTTTTGGTACCAGTATCATGCTGTTTTGGTTACTGTAGCCTTGTAGTATAGTTTGAAGTCAGGTAGCGTGATGCCTCCAGCTTTGTTCTTTTGGCTTAGGATTGTCTTGGCTGTACAAGCTCTTTTTTGGTTCCATATGAACTTTAAAGCAGTTTTTCCCAATTCTGTGAAGAAAGTCATTGGTAGCTTAATGGGGATGGCATTGAATCTATAAATTATCTTGGGCAGTAAGGCCATTTTCACAGTATTTATTCTTCCTATCCATGAGGATGGTATGTTCTTCCATTTGTTTGTGTCCTCTTTTATTTCACTGAGCAGTGGTTTGTAGTTCTTCTAGAAGAGGTCCTTTACATCCCTTGTAAGTTGGATTCCTAGGTATTTTATTCTCTTTGAAGCTATTGTGAATGGGAGTTCATTCATGATTTGGCTCTCTGTTTGTCTGTTACTGGTGTATAAGAATGCTTGTGATTTTTGCACGTTGATTTTGTATCCTGAGACTTTGCTGAAGTTGCTTATCAGCTTAAGGAGATTTTGAGCTGAGACGATGGGGTTTTCTAAATATACAATCATGTCATCTGCAAACAGGGACAATTTGACTTCTTCTTTTCCTAACTGAATACACTTTATTTCTTTCTCTTGCCTGATTGCCCTGGCCAGAACTTCCAACACTATGTTGAATAGGAGTGGTGAGAGAGGGCATCCCTGTCTTGTGCCAGTTTTCAAAGGGAATGCTTCTAGTTTTTGCCCATTCAGTATGATATTGGCTGTGGGTTTGTCATAAATAGCTCTTATTATTTTGAGACATGTTCCATCAATACTGAATTTATTGAGAGTTTTTAGCATGAAGAACTGTTTAATTTTGTCAAAGGCCTTTTCTGCATCTATTGAGATAATCTTGGTTTATGTGTTTGGTTCTGTTTATATGCTGGATTACGTTTATTGATTTGCGTATGTTGAACCAGCCTTGCATCCCAGGGATGAAGCCCACTTGATCATGGTGGATAAGCTTTTTGATGTGCTGCTGGATTCAGTTTGCCAGTATTTTATTGAGGATTTTTGCATGAACGTTCATTAGGGATATTGGTGTAAAATTCTCTTTTTTTGCTGTGTCTCTGCCAGGCTTTGGTATCAGGATGATGTTGGCCTCATAAAATGAGTTAGGGAGGATTCCCTCTTTTTCTATTGATTGGAATAGTTTCAGAAGGAATGGTACCAGCTCTTCCTTGTACCTCTGGTAGAATTCTGCTGTGAATTCATCTGACCAGGACTTTTTTTGGTTGGTAGGCTATTAATTATTGCCTCAATTACAGAGCCTGCTATTGGTCTATTCAGGGATTCAACTTCTTCCTGGTTTAGTCTTGGGAGAGTGTAAGTGTCTAGGAAATTATCCATTTCTTCTAGCTTTTCTAGTTTATTTGTGTAGAGGTGTTTATAGTATTCTCTGATGGTAGTTTGTATTTCTGTGGGGTCATTGGTGATATCCCCTTTATCATTTTTTATTGTGTCTATTTGATTCTTCCCTCTTTTCTTCTTTATTAGTCTTGCTAGCGGGTTATCAATTTTGTTGATCTTTTCAAAAAACCAACTCCTGGATTCATTAGTTTTTTGGAGGGTTTTTTGTGTCTCTATCTCTTTCAATTCTGCTCTGATCTTAGTTATGTCTTGCCTTCCGCTAGCTTTTGAATGTGTTTGCTCTTGCTTCTCTGGTTCTTTTAATTGTGATGTTAGGGTGTCAGTTTTAGATCTTTCCTGCTTTCTCTTGTGGGCATTTAGTACTATAAATTTCCCTCTACACACTGCTTTAAATGTGTCCCAGAGATTCTGGTATGTTGTGTCTTTGTTCTCATTGGTTTCAAAGAACATCTTTATTTCTGCCTTCATTTCGTTATGTACCCAGTAGTCATTCAGGAGCAGGTTGTTCAGTTTCCATGTAGTTGAGCGGTTTTGATTGAGTTTCTTGGTCCTGAGTTCTAATTTGATTGCACTGTGGTCTGAGAGACAGTTTGTTATAATTTCTTTTCTTTTACATTTGCTGAGGAGTGCTTCACTTCCAACCATGTGGTCAATTTTGGAGTAAGTGCGATGTGGTGCTGAGAAGAATGCATATTCTGTTGATTTGGGGTGGAGAGTTTTGTAGATGTCTATTAGGTCCGCTTGGTGCAGAGTTGAGTTCAATTCCTGGATATCCTTGTTAACTTTCTGTCTCATTGATTTGTCTAATGTTGACAGTAGGGTGTTAAAGTCTGCTGTTATTATTGTATGGGAGTTTAAGTCTCTTTGTAAGTCTCTAAGGACTTGCTTTATGAATCTGGGTGCTCCTGTATTGGGTGCATATATATTTAGGTTAGCTCTTCCTGATGAATTGATCCCTTTACCATTGTGTAATGGCCTTCTTTTTCTCTTTTGATCTTTGATGGTTTAAAGTCTGTTTTATCAGAGACTAGGATTACAACCCCTGCTTTTTTTTTGTTTTCCATTTGTTTGGTAGATCTTCCTCCATCCCTTTATTTTGAGCCTGTGTGTGTCTCTGCATGTGAGATGAGTCTCCTGAATACAGCAGACTGATGGGTCTTGACTCTTTATCCAATTTGCCAGTCTGTGTCTTTTAATTGGACCATTTAGTCCATTTACATTTAAGGTTAATATTGTTATGTGTGAACTTGATCCTGTCATTATGATATTAGCTGGTTATTTTGCTCATTAGTTGATGCAGTTTCTTCCTAGCATCGATGGACTTTACATTTTGACATGTTTTTGCAGTGACTGGTACCGGTTGTTCCTTTCCATGTTTAGTGCTTCCTTCAGGATCTCTTGTAGGGCAGGCCTGGTGGTGACAAAATCTCTAAGCATTTGCTTGTCTGTAAAGGATTTTATTTCTCCTTCACTTATGAAACTTAGTTTGGCTGGATATGAAATTCTGGGTTGAAAATTCTTTTCTTTAAGAATGTTGAATATTGGCCCCTACTCTCTTCTGACTTGTAGAGTTTCTGCTGAGAGATCTGCTGTTAGCCTGATGGGCTTCCCTTTGTGGGAAACCCGACCTTTCTCTCTGGCTGCCCTTAAGATTTTTTCCTTCGTTTCAACTTTGGTGAATCTGACAATTATGTGTCTTGAAGTTGCTCTTCTTGAGGAGTATCTTTGTGGTGTTCTCTGTATTTCCTGAATTTGAATGTTGGCCTGCCTTACTAGGTGGGGAAGTTCTCCTGGATAATATCCTGCAGAGTGTTTTCCAACTTGGTTCCATTTTCCCTGTCACTTTCAGGCACACCAATCACATAATCCCATATTTCTTGGAGGCTTTGTTCATTTCTTTTTACTCTTTTTTCTCTACATTTCTCTTCTCGCTTCATTTCATTCATTTGATCTTCAATCACTGATAATCTTTCTTCTAGTTGATCAAGTCGGTTACTGAAGCTTGTACATTTGTCACATAGTTATTGTGTTCTGGTTTTGATCTCTATCAGTTCTTTTAAGGTCTTCTCTGCATTGATTATTCTAGTTATCCATTCATCATTCTTTTTTCAAGGTTTTTAGTTTCTTTGCTCTGGTTACGTAGTTCCTCCTTTAGCTCTGAGAAGTTTGATTGACTGAAGACTTCATCTCTCAACTTGTGAGTCATTCTCCGTCCAGCTTTATTCCGTTGCTGGCGATGAGCTGCGTTCCTTTGGAGGGGGAGATGCGCTGTGATTTTTTGAATTTCCAGCTTTTCTGCACTGCTTTTTCCCCATCTTTGTGGTTTTATCTGCCTTTGGTCTTTGATGATGGTGATGTCCTGATGGGGTTTTGGTGTGGGTGTCCTTTCTGTTTGTCAGTTTTCCTTCCAGCAGTCAGGACCTTCAGCTGCAGGTCTGTTGGAGTTTGCTTGAGGTCCACTCCAGACCCTTTTTGCCTGGGTATCAGCAGCGGAGCCTGCAGAAGATAGAATATTGCTGAACAGCGAGTGTTGCTGTTTGATTCTTGCTCTGGAAGCTTTGTCTCAGGGTGTACCCAGCCATGTGAGGTGTGATGTGTGGGTCTGCACCTAGTGGGGGATGTCTCCCAGTTAGGCTACTTAGGGGTCAGGGACCCACTTGAGCAGGCAGTCTGTCCGTTCTCAGATGTCAGCGTCCGTGCTGGGAGAACCACTGCTCTCTTCAAAGCTGTCAGACAGGGCCTTTTACATCTGCAGAGGTTTCTGCTGCTTTTTGTTTAGCTATGCCCTGTCCCCAGAGGTGGGGTCTACAGAGGCAGGCAGTCAGGCCTGCTTGAGCTGCAGTGGGCTCCACCCAATTGGAGCTTCCTGGTGGCTTTGTTTATCTACTTAAGCCTCAGCAATGGCGGGTGCCCCTCACCCAGCATCACTGCCACCTTGCAGTTAGATTTCTGACTGCTGTGCTGGTAATGAGGGAGGCTTCATGGGCATGGGACCCTCTGGGCCAGGTGTGGGATATAATCTCCTGGTGTCCTGTTTGCTAAGACCCTTGGTAAAGTGCAGTATTAGGGTGGGAGTTACCCGATTTTCCAGGTGTGTGTGTCTCAATTCCCCTTGGCTGGGAAAAGGAATTCCTTTCCCCCTTGTACTTCCCAGGTGAGGTGGTGCCTCGCCCTGCTTCAGCTTTCACTGGTCGGGATGCACCTGCGGACCAGCTTCAACTGTCCCACACGCCCCAGTGAGATGAACCCGGTACCTCAGTTGAAAATGCAGAAATCACCCATCTTCTGGTTGCTCTCGCTGGGAGCTGGAGACTGGAGCTGTTCATATTTGGCCATCTTGGGCTCCACCTCCACTAACATGGATCTTATTTAATATTACAAGGACATTTCTTTGTCATTTTTTTTTTTTTTTTTTTTTTTTTTTTTTGAGACAGGGTCTTGCTCTGTCACCCAGGCTGTATTTGCAGGGTCTCATGGTGTTGCCCAGGTTGGTCTCAAACTCCTGGCCTCAAGTGGTCCTCCTGCTTTGACCTCCCAAAATGTTGGCATCACAGGCGTGAGCCTCTGTGTTCAGTCTAATTTTTATTTAAAATTTAAAATTTGTGGTATAGTGGTGTGATCATGGCTCGCTGCAGCCTCGACAGCTGGGCTCAAGTGATCTCCCACCTCAGCCTCTCCAGTAGGGACTACAGGCACACACAACCATGCCTGGCTAATTTTTCTATTTTTTGTAGAGACAAGGTTTCAACATGTTGCCCTGGCTGGTCTCAAACTCCTGAGCTCAAGTGATCCACCTGCCTTGGCCCCCTCAAAGTGCTGAGTTTATAGAGACGTCAGCCACTGGCCTAAAAAGACGTTTCTAATTAGAAAGTGTATTGTGAACTTTTGCCGTAGTTGGACTTCTCTCCATGTGGGCCTTTAAACACTGATATCTCAGTCATGTGAAGCTATCAAGGACCAAAATAAGGGGCATTTGTCTTTTCTCTTCTGTCAGTGCAGAACCAATAAGGGCCAGGCCAGGTATGACCAACCCATTGTATGTGCAGTGGCTTGCTCCATCTTTCTGTCCCTGGTTTATGTATGTGATCATTTGCGGATTCCAGCAGGCACATCCTCTCCAAGACCTTACCTGGTAAACTGTCAAGTAAGGTTTATATTTCAGACCATTAGGGGTTCCCCCTCTTTGTGGCACATACACTGTGCCTGTTACCTAATATTCCTTTATTGTCTGCAGCATCCAGAACCGATTTAAATGTCATTTTGTGAAACTTCCTCAGACCCTCCTCTAGGGCAAGTTAGTCACCACCTCTTCTGTGCCTTGCTTTGAGGTTATTGTCATCACTGAACCTGACCCAGTATATTTTTATTACTTAAAACAGTCTCTCCCAACAGAGTTTATCCTCCTCTGTGCAAGTGCCATGTTTTAGTCCTATCTGTCTACCTTAGGACCTTCTGCAGTATTTGGTATATTGTTCTGTCTGTGGCAATTATTGTTCTGTCTGTGGCAATTATCTGGTAAATGTTTTATTAGACAAGTCTGTGATGCAATGGGATGGAGTCAATTATAGTTTTAATCATGACCATGGCCCCAAATAGCTGTTTGACAACATCCAAGCCACTCACTCTCGCAGACTCTCATGCTGGGTTGTGTAATTCTTTCAAATGAATTCTTTCAAATGAGCATAAGTTAAAAAATACTTAGCACTTACCATGTGCTAGGTACTTTGTATTTAAGCATTTTACTTACATAAATTCATTAAATTTTACAATAACCTAGTGGAGTACATTTCAGTTTCATAGACAGTGAAAAAGACACACAGAACAGAGGTTACCTGGTCAGTTCAAACCCTGGAGTGTAGCCTGTGAATGAATATTTCTTTTTGCATGTGGTTAATAAACTAATGTTGTATTTATAGCTTTGCAGAGCTAGGATGCCCTTAACACATGCAGCTCTGGACCTATATAAGCTGTCAGGTGTAGAAGAGTGAGTAGGAAAACCTGGGGGGAATTGAATTTGATTCAATTGTACAATGATTCCTTGTACGAAAGAACCAGATTTCAGTTAGTGATGAAAATGGAGGAAGTGATGAGTCCAAGTCAAATGGTAGAGAAGGTTATGTGTTGTTGGGCAGGGGTTCAACAAGACCTAGTTGTCTTGATTAGAGAGGAGGGGGGCTGAGGGAAAATGAGTCACACAGGAGGAAATAATGAAGATGAAGTGGCCAGAGAAGACAGGCTCCTGCAAGGAGGGGCCTGGGTTTTAGATAGCCTCCAAGAAGGACAGGAAGTGTGGCCTGATGGGATTAGCTAGTCTCAAGACACCAGGTAGAATGCAGGCCGTCTTTGTAGACTGGGCTTTGGGATGTCCAAACCATGAAATGCATGGCAGAGTGTGGACACACTTGTTTGTTTATACTCTCTTCTCCCATCCTGTGTAATGAGGCAGAACATGAAGGAAAAATTAACAAACACCCCAAGTCTCTCGAGACAGGGATCAAAACATATTGATGATGTCTTGCAACTCTGATAATTTCATTGAACCATATGAAGCTTAAAATTGATACATAGGCATACCCTTGATTAACATTAAGTGCTGCTGTCAGTCTGACATAGCTGGATAAACCGATGTTGAATAATCTATTAAATATGTCACACTTGAACAAAGAACGTAAATCATATTATATTATTTCAGCTGTAATTAGGTGGGAGATAAAATCAAAAAATGAGTTTAGTGAATATTTCTTAGTATGTACTCAGTGTCACTGGAATTTCTTTCCTTGCTCTATGGGAAGAAAGAAATTGACTGCCTTCCAAATATTGACTGCTGTCCAGGAAGTGGGAGGTTGAAGGGTGACTTATGTAATGTTCAGAGTGGGTTTCATTTGTAAATTCAATGAGATTAGCTACAATCTTCCTGAAGTTAATGGTGATGGAAATGCACTATTCTGCATTTAGCTGGAAATAGCTAGCTATCCAACTTGGAGACTTAATTGTTCCTCAGATTATGATATGTTTGCATTTATATTTTCCTCCCCTCCTTTCCTGGGAGCTGGCCGCTGCCTTTATTGTCTAGAAATTAATAATGCAGACCAGAGCTTGTGGGTGAACAGGGCGATGTATTGTCAGTATTTTGATGTTCCTGTTTCCCAACCCACGGAGTAAACTTGATTATTGAGAATAAACAAGGGACATAAACTAAGGTGGAAAAGATAAAGAAATTGCATTAGGCGGGTCCAGTGAACTGAGCTGTAGTTAAGAAATGGAGATAATTCTAGTCATTACCCCACAGGGTTGTTGTGAAGGGTGAAATACATGTTAAACCTTCAGAACAGTGCCTGCCATGTAGCAAGTGTTTCAGTATATATCAAGTTGCTTTCATTGTGATAAGAAAACTAGTTGGCATTTGTAGTGGATGGTCAGGGTGGTGTGAATGTGAAATTCGAGAGCATAAACACGGTTGTCTCCTCCCAGATGGTTGCTATAGTGAGACAAACAGTTAAGGGTAAGGAAGTGTAGGCCCTCATGGGGGCTAACACATCAGAGCATGTTATTAATATAAGCAGTGTGTACTGGTCATCTTTTATTGAGAGGCTCTGGTTTGGTTTTGTTTTGGTGCTGGTGGTTTTAAAAATATTGGTTTGATTCATTTCAGGTGATTTTGTTAATCTAGCAAAACATCTTTTTGCACTTTTTACATTATAAATGAGGACCATAGAACTTTGTGTGGACATTACAGTCATTCAGCAGACATTTAGCAAATGCCTAGAATGTGTGTGAATTTTTTTTTGTATGAAAGGTTTGCGCCACCTGAGACTCACTACCCTCAGCCCTGAGTTCACATGATGGGTCGGTGGATTTCCAGAGAGGCAGGTGGAGGCGCCACAGTGGGAGCATCCTGGCTGCCTGAGATGTGTTTTGAGGTGCCAGCCTCTTGGCTCCAGCGGGAGTCCACTGGCCTGTTGGGCATGAGCTACATGGCATGTAAAATGAGCTACGTGGAGTTAGAGGCGGTTATCCTACTTCTGTATCACAGCTTTGCAGAGTGCTTCATACAAGACCTTTGTAAATTTTGGAGATAGTGTGCTTTAGAAAGCAAGGATTTCCAGGGACCTACTAGAAAACAACAGAAGGCTGACATTTCCCCCCTCCAGACCAGTTGCTTGTCTTTCATTACCTTGCATAATAGCTACTTCCACTTGCTTTTTTTCCCCCTTACCTCAGCTGCACTTAGGAAGACTTAATGACATCATTTAAAGTTAAGGATAAATGTAAAACCGATCTGTTCATGAACACCAGTAAGTTGCACTTAAAGAAAAATGGTTTCGCATAAGGCAGAACAGGTTGCTACTTGAAAGAGCTAATGGCCAGTGGGTTTTAGAGTAGATCACAAAAAGAAATGTGGCTTCACCCACCAACTCCTTAAAGGACCTGTGTTTTTGCAGTGTTGGAGAACCATAGGGGAGGATTAAGAACTTCAGGCAGGAAGAACTGTGAATGACTAGCCCTGTCATTGCCCTGGCCACTGTGCACTCATGGCTTCTGCACATTACTGTGTAAACTCCTTTCTCACCACCTAAAACCTACCAAAGCACCCAGCAATCTTCCTGTGTATGAACCCACAGGTTTTTTCTTGGATAATTAGCCTTTCCATTGACCTACTTTCAAGAGCAATTTTCCCTATAGCGTTAACAGGTAACTAAAAAGGGGAGTGGTGAGAAAGTAAATTTGGAGTTCCAAAGGGAAATTACTTGGCTTTGAGCTACTTAATCAAAAACACGTATTGTGTGCAGGTAGGTCCCAGGCACAGTGTTGAACACTGGGGTACAGAAGTGAATAAACATTGCTTCTGCTGTCAAGGAGTTCATAGTCTAGTGTGGAAGATATGTGTGCAAGTAGATGGTTTCAGTGCAGTGTGGAAACTGCAGCAGTAGAAGTGACAAAAGGTATGTTCGTAGCACGGAAGATGTAATGCTAGTTCTGTGTGGCAAAGGGTGAGGGTGTCCTGGAGGACTCCTTGGTCAAGAAGAGTTTGGAGGACAACAGGGAGTTTGCCTAGTAGACAACAAGGCAGATTACTAGGGCAGAGGAACAGTGGTCTCTTGGGGAGATTAGGAGCTGGGAATCAAATTTCAGGATCAGGTTTTTTTATTTCGGTTCAGTCTCATACCTGCTGCCTGTCATGTGACCTTACCTTTTTTTTTTTTTTTGAGTTGGAGTTTTTGCTCTTGTTGCACAAGCTGGAGTGCAGTGGCGCAATCTTGGCCCACTGCAACCTCTACCTCCTGGGTTTAAGCAATTCTTCTATCTCAGCCTCCCGAGTAGCTGGGATTACAGGCATGCACCACCACGCCCAGTTAATTTTTGTATTTTTAGTAGAGACGGGGTTTCTCCATGTTGGTCAGGCGGGTCTCGAACTCCTGACCTCAGGTGATCTGCCCACCTCAGCCTCCCAAAGTACTGGGATTACAGACGTGAGCCACCGTGACTGGCCCGTGATATCACTTTTTTTTTTTTTTTTTACTGAGAAGACACAGATATGGGGATCCTTATGTCTTCAGTTCCTTTTGTTTGGCATAGGAAGCTGGACTACATCCATAATTGTTACCTTGTGCAATTTCTGGGTAACTGAAGCTTACAGAACCTGAATTGTACACAATTAGTTAATGACAGATCTAGTTCAACTCAGAAATTCACAATTGTCCAGTATCATTCAGTTGCCCTACACTCTAAGTGTATTTTCTGATGTTGGATTCATTGCTTCTCTTACGTCTTCAATAAATGTTTGCCAAGTTTGTTATAAACAACTGTGCAGTCTGATAAAGGTATAAGGTCCTTTCTGTCAGGGAATTTAAAATCTTTTTGTTTGTTTGTTTTGGAGATAGGGTCTCGCTCCGTCGCCCAGACTGAAGTGCAGTGGCACGAACGTTGCAGCCTCCGTCTCTCAGGCTTAAGCCATCCTCCCACTTCAGCCTCCTGAGTGGCTTGGACTACAGGCACACACCACCATGCCCAGCTACTTTTTAAGTCTTTTTTGGAGATGGGGCCTTCCTGTGTTGCCCAGGCTGGTCTCAAATTCCTGGTTTCAAGTGGTCCTCACGCCTTGGCCTCCCAGAGTGCTGAGATTATAGGCATGAGTCACTGTACTTGGCTGGAATTTAAAGTCTTAAAGTGGAAGTAACTTTGAAAATATAGACTTGTATCAGATTATGAGGAGTAAGACTAAGAAGTTAAGACTTAATGATTTATACCTCTCAGCCCAGAGAGGATGCCAATGAGTTTCTGAATTTACTGCCTAAGGCAAATTCGTTTTGATTTCTGTGTTCCTTGACTTTATTTATTACGGTAGGATAATGCCTTAGTGTATTTGAATAAGTTTTAAAAATTCATGCATAAAGGTAGGTTTATGAGCTTTGCATTGTGTAAAAGACTACATAGTATGTGAGAATGAGGGCTCCAAGAGCTAAACAGCCGGGGTTTGAATCCCAGACCTACTATTTATTTATTTGAATTTTTTGGAAGGTTAGTGTGCAGCAGACCTAGTATTTATGAGCTATGTGACCTTGGGCAATTCACGTAAATGCAGTGTCTCTCACCTTATATGGAGAATGTCCATGAAAATCATACCCACATGAAAGTTATTGTAAGGATTAAGTGAGGCTGGCCGTGGTAGCTCACACCTGTAATCCCAGCACTTTGGGAGGCCAAGGCAGGCAGATCACTCAAGGCTGTTTGTTTGAGACCAGCCTGGCCAATGTGGCAAAACACAATGCATGTATCTGCAAAGCTCAATAAAGCAAAACATAGTAAAACACAGCTTGCATGTGTCTCATACAGGGTACTACAAAATCTTTAAACCAGAAATGCCAAGAGGCATAGACCAAAAAAAAAAAAAAAAAAAAAAAAAGGCTTTAAGAAAAATATTTTTCCCCAAACCAAAGGCCTGGGGAAAGGGTGGGTTACAACAGAAAGCCTTTTTGACAGTATCCTCCCTGTTGCTGCCAAACACCCAGGGAAAAACCACACCCCATATCACCAATCCCTGCCATTGCAGCTGGGCTGTGCAGAGTTGATCTTCCACGCTGGTCCTTGGAAGCAGGCGGTGCTTCAGTTCCTCTGCCAGGTGGTGTCAGCAGAATGGAGCAGGGTGCTGATCTTTCATTCCCCTTGCTGAGCAGAACTAGATAGTACTCCATGGCAGAGCCAGGAGTATCAGCGGGGTCCAGCCTTATGCTGAGCTTCTGTCTCTACCCTGTAGCAAAAAAATAATGTGAGTCAGCTCTCCTCCCTGGTGGCACTGGAGCTAAGAGGAATCCTGTCAAACACCCTAACTTAGAGGAAATAAACCAGTGCCAGTCAGTGCCTCATATTCAGTAGAAAGTTGTGTGCAGGGCCAAGTTGGGAGGAGAACTTCTACCCCATTGTCTGCAGCCGTCAATGTGACCCAGTGCCCTGCTTTTTCCACTCTAGTGATGGTAGGGCCCTGGAGGAAGCAGAGTCCACACCCACTACCCCATTTCAACAGGGGTACATTTCAACAGGGGTACTGCCTGCTAAGCAAAGATGTCCAGGACTGGGAGCCGTGGCTCACCCCTCTAATCCCAGCACTTTGGGAGGCCAGGCAGGAGGATTGCTTGAGGCCAGGAGTTTGAGACCAGCCAGGACAACACAGACCCCTGTCTCTTTAAAAAAAAAAAAAAAATAGCTGGTGGTGGTGTGTTCCTGTTGTCCCAGCTACTCAGGAGGCTGAGGTAGGAGGATCTCTTGAGCCCAGGAAATCGGGGCTGCTATGAACCATGATTGTGCCACTATACTCCAGCCTGGGCAACAGAGCGAGACTGTCTCAAAAATAAAATAAGTAAATAAAGATGTCCAGGATACAGTCAAAAACCAGGAAGAGCACAGCATGAATGTGAATAGCCAATAATGGATACAAGCACTGAGATGAATCGGATGTTGGAATTCTGACAAGAATTTTAAAACAGACATCATAAAAATGCTTCAATAAGCAAGTATTTATTTATTTTAAACAACAAAAATAGGAAATCTCAGCAAGAATTTATGGGCCTACCACGAGGGAAATTTTTGAGGTGATAGAAATATATATCTTGGCGTTGTGGCTTATACATTTGTCAGACTCAACAAATAGTGTACTTAGAATGGGTACTTTTAATGTTCTGAGTAAAGTATACCTCAGTAAAGTTGATTTACAAATCAGGGATTTTCATCCCTGAAGATTCTGGTTCAGTAGGTCTAGGATATAGTCCAATAATTTTTGGTTTTAAATTAATGCCCCAGGTGGTTCTTGGGAACTCCTGATCTCTCCAGAGGAACCTAGACTAGTTGCGAATTCTTCAGAATATTAATCTGTTAGCAGTTTGTGTAAATATAAACTAGTTCTGGTAAATTATGAATTAACCAGATAACTACTTTCAGAATAAGCAGAATACATAATTAGAAATCTTTAAGTATGTTATCACCACATGGAAATGTTTTGTATATTTTTTTTTTTAATTGGGTAGTGTTGTGAAGAATATTATGTGGTATCCTTGGAAGCTGTAAATTGTGATGCTGGGTTATAGAAAAACTGCATTGTGGTATGTTTTTGCCTTTCTCACTTAACCCCACCCTTCACTCCATTCCTTCTCAGGACGCTGTCTTCTTGGTGGCTAATGGCAGGGTGGACTCCCCATTTGGGAACTGCTGTTGCCTGGGCAGTCGTGGTTTTCATCAGTGCTTCCCAGGGGGTGGTGCTTTCTGTCGACATCCTGCTCTCCTTAGAGGCTGAGAATGATCCCTGATGCTGTCATCGCGGCTTTTAGGCCTCTCCCGTTGGCCTCACTTTAACCTGATGGCTAGCATATTTCCATCTAGGCTGCATTTTTCAATCTTGCCAAGGAAGCCCAGGGATTCTACCTCACTGATAAGCCATTTCCAATCCAGGCCTGGGGTTGAGTCAGGTCACCTTATGTTCTTACTCTTTCCCTTAACTTAGACTGGTCTGGCTGGTCCACCCAGATAAAGTGTAGCAGGTGTCTGAGGCTGGATGTGAAGGGTTGGGGTGTTGTTGATGGGGATGCCTTCATTCCACAGCACACATTTCAGGGCAAGCAGATCATTTTCCTGTAGCAGTAGTGATCAGAGCTGGATTCTGGGGAAGGCTGCCTGTGTGTTCCACCTGGGCCAGGGGAGCTGCTAGCATTTCTCTCAGTGCTAGAAGGAAAGTCATTTTTTGAATGTGGTCCCAGATTCAAAATGAGTTTTGAGTGGGTGTCAGAATGTCATTCCTGATAGCTTCCCTGTTTTGACAGTGCAAATACCCCTGGTCTCATTTCTCTGTTTTTAAATAATAGATCCCTGAGATTGGCCCTGGGTAGGAGACCTCCCCCACCCCACTTCTTTCTCTGAGTTCACCATGGGATTCTCCTGGTCTAGCAAGAGCTGAATTTGATCCTTGGGTGACTCCTGTGGTCTCTATCCCTCCTCAGTGCTTACTTGGCTGGTCTTTGTTTCTATTGGGTGTTTCTGTATGTGTCATGGTTACTGTCATCATATGACTAATGTCAGAGGGTCAGGCACAGTTATAGCTTCTAATTGTGTTGGCCTTTTGGCAAGGGTACTATGTGTGGGGGAAAAATACATATTAGGAATCATCAGCCTGCATGAAAGGGTCGTAATTCTTGAAAAATTTGCACATGATATCTATCTCTACATCCTATGTGGATTGTGGTTTCTAGGAGGGATTAGTTAGGTTTTTCCTTTCCTAGTGTGGAACCAGGACTAGTAGGGGAAGGCATAGAGGAAAATACTATGGCTCTGTTTTGGGGAGAGCATTCTTGCAGGGCTTTCCCAAATGTAAATTGTTTTTGTTTTTTAGAGATAGTGTCTCAGTCTGATACCCAGATTAGAGTGCAGTGGTTTGATTACAGCTCACTGCAACCTTGAACTCCCGGGCTCAGGTGAGCCCCTCATCTCAGCTTCCCAAGTTAGTGAGACTACAAGTGCACGCCACCACACCCAGCTAATTAAATAAAAATATTTTGTAGAAATGGGGTCTTGCTATGTTTCCCAGGCTTGTCTTGAACTCCTGGCCTCAAGCAGTCCTTCTGCCTCAGCCTCCCAAAGTGCTGGGGTCACAGGCATGAGCCACCATGCCTAGTCAAAAATGTAAATATTAGGTTTTATGTTACTGAAGGTATTCCAGGAATGTCTGCATGTGGTACAGAAGCTGTGGGTATGGGGAAGCCTCTAAGAATATTTCCAGATTTTATCTTCTGTTGTTCTTTAAAAAAATATAAGCTGTGGATACAACTGTGGAAACACAAGTAATACAAGTGTAGCTGGTTTCTTGGTGCCTGCACTCCCGACTAAAGATCCAATCTGCTTGCTTATTCAGTAAACCTTTGAGTTAGTGCAGGGAGTCACTCTGTGTTTTCTCAGGGAGCCCTGGAAACTGAATATGGCAAGGAATACTGTGGCTTATGGTCATATTTGTGTCTTTTTCTGCCTTTCCTTTTGACTTGCCTGACTTTAGAGGACGCTTCCCTACCGCCATGTGTTGTGAAGCACAGTTCTGATGTGTAGTAAGCAAGGCCATTTCTAGTGTCTCTGTTTGACCTGTAGAAGAAAATAGCCAGGTCACTGATCATTAATCTTTTTCAAGACTGAGGCAAACAGCTTACTCAGGAGTGAGCTGCCATTCCTACTTATGATGAAGCATCTTTCTTTTTTTTTTTTTGAGTTGGAGTCTTGCTCTTTTGCCCAGGTTGGAGTGCAGAGGCACGATCTCGGTTCACTGCAACCTCTGCCTCCCAGGTTCAAGTGATTTTCCTGCCTCATCCTCCCGAGTAGCTGGGACTACACGTTTGCGCTACTACACCCGACTAATTTTTGTATTTTTAGTAGAGACAGGGTTTCAACTTGTTGACCAGGATGGTCTTGATCTCTTGATCTCAAGTGATCTGCCCGCCTTGGCCTCCCAAAGTTCTGGGATTACAGGCGCGAGCCATTGCACCCGACCAATGAAGCATCTTTAATTGAGGCCACAGTGAACTCAGAAAGTGGCTATTTGAGTAACTGTCATTACCTCTTTCCCTAACTCACTGCCTTTAATTGTCCTTCTGTGGTTAGAAAAACTTAGTGTTTGAAAGGCATAGTATCTCAAGGGAACTTTAGAAGTATATCTTACCTTTGCTCTTGGGCATTTCCAGATGACCCTGGCAGCATGGCCACAAGCAAACTGGAGAAGGCTACCAGTATGTGCACGTTTTAATAACTGGAGGATACCTAGCACCTCCCAACCCTTACTTTCTCCTCTGTCTCATCCCATTTTCTGATTGAACACTCACGTATTTCTAGTCTTAAATACTTAGCTTTTCTAGTTGCTTTAATGGAATTGTTGTATGTATTTCAATTGTATTACTTAAGTGTCTTCTAAAATACATTTGTATACTTTATAATTAGAGAAAATTCTTTGGTTGATTGAAGATGTTGCTACCAGGTCCTGGTGGAAGCAGCTAGAATTTCGTGATCTGTTCCTGTGAATGTTTCCTTTTTATGTAGATCATTTCTTGGAAAGCTGTGTTTTCAAATAAAGCCCTACAGGCACTACTGTTTTACTCTAAGTCCTTTGAGTTCTCATATCTAAGACATATTTGTGTCTTCAGCTATGCCCAGGACAGTGCTTTGCATTCAATAGGTGATCAATAAGTGTTGAGTTTTTGAATATAAAATTATTTACAAATGATTTTTTGTTTTTTCCCTTTAAAAAGTAGGCTTCAGAGAAAACTTTGGGCTTAAGAGTCCCTGCTTCCAAGCCCCTCTTTGTAACACTCTATGAAATGAAAAGCATCTTTGGATGGTATGGGGAGAGCTGAACCATGTGAGGTGGGAGGGCTTTGGCCTTTAATCAGGTTTCTGGGGACAGATCACTCATGCTGGTTCATGCTGGCCCAAGGCTGTCTTCTTTCTTGTTTGTGGATGTGGATTATGTTCCTATACTGAGATGTGCTGGATGAAAAACCAATAAATATTAATGAAGCAGTTACTTCTGTCAGGCACAGTATTGGCTAGAGGGATAGGTAGAAATAAATAGAAAATATAGTTCTTGACTTTGAGGACCTTATTGTGTAACTGGAAAGGTAAAATGTAAATGCTTTAAAAGTTAACTAAAAGTAATTCGTAAGGATCCTTAGATTCTGTAATACAGTGGTTCTCAAACATTAGTGTGCCTTAGAATGTCTTGGATAATTATTAAAATACAAATCGCTGGGCCTCATCCCCATACTTTGTTTTTTTTTTTACTCATTTGGTCTGTGTCTTAAGAATTTGCGTTTCTCAGTTCCCAGATATTGCTGGTCTATAGATCAAACTTGGAGAACCACTGGTGTGGTGCAGTTATTCTCAACCTTGGCTGTATGTTAGAATCACCCGGGGGGGTTAAGAAAAAACCCATGCCAAGACCTCACTCTAGACCACTCAGAATCTCTGTGGGGTAGGACCTAAGCATTTTTTTAAAGCTCCCCAGATAGTTGTAATGTGCAGTGAGGTTTGGGACTTACTGCTCTAACATGTGTCAGGGCCATAGAACTTTAGATTCAGAGACATGATGTTACCGTGGGCTGCAACAGTGTGGACAGAACAGAGGAGTTAGCCTGATCTTAAAGAATGATAAATAAAGAAAAAGGAATGATTAGTGTTCTTGTAAAGTTAATGCTGTGAACAAGCCTGTTGATTTTCTAGCTGTTTCTTGGGACAGACTGATGAGTTTGTGAGCTCTTGGGAGTCAGCATGATTTCCCATTCAGCGTGGAAACCAATGAGTGGGACTGAGGTGGGGTTGCCACCATCAGTAATAAGCATTCACTGACCACATTCTCTTTTTCCTGATATAGATGAGCTTGCGTTTATCCTAACAAGCTTAGATATGTGTGTGTTTGGGGTGGGGTGTGGTTGTGGACTGTGCAATAGTGAAAGGCCGAACTTTGAAAAATGACATTGCCATTTTTACATTTTATCTCTTAAAGCCTCTGTTAAAAGAAAGTACTACACATAGTTTTGAGCCTTAAAAAAAAAAAAAAAAATGGAGTCTGGGTCTCCCTGTGTTGCCCAAGCTGGTCTTGAACTTCTTGGGCTCAAGTGATCCATCTCTGCCTCCCAAAGTTCTGGGATTACAGGTGTAATTACAGGTGTGAGCCACCATATCTATTTGTTAGTATATGTGTGAATAATAGTACAATTTTAGGAACACTGTTCTATTTAGGGATCACCAGAATCTCTATCAATGGGCCTGACACATAGTGTCTGCACAGTAAATCCAAATTTGTTGAATGAATTGGAAAGGCTGTCTTTTCACATTGACTGCCCAGGCATTAGAAAGGATGGGAAGAGCTTGCTTCCTGAGCTTTACAAAAAATGCTGCCACCTTGGGTTTTCCAACTTAGCCAAGAAATCTGTTATATTCAAAATAAAGGAGTAAAACTTAAAAAATATATAGATGGAGGCTGGGTGCAGTGGCTCACACCTGTAATCCCAGCACTTTGGAATGCCGAGGAAGGCGGATCACGAGGTCAGGAGTTCGAGACCAGCCTGACCAACATGGTGAAATTGTGTCTCTACTAAAAATGCAAAAATTTAGCCGGGCTTGGTGGCACATGCCTGTAATCCCAGCTACTCAGGAGGCTGAGCCAGGAGACTCTCTTGAACTCGGGAGGCAGAGGTTACAGTGAGCCCGAGATTGCTCCACTGTACTCCAGCCTGGGCTAGAGAGCGAGACTCTTTCTCAAAAAAATATATATGTGTGTGTGTGTGTGTGTGTGTCTGTCACCCAGGCTGGAGTACAGTGGTGTGATCATAGCTCACTGCAGCCTGGACCTCCTGGGCTCAAGCAGTCCTTTCACTTTAGCCACTCTAGCAGCTGAGACTCCAGGTGTGTGCCACCATGCCCAACTAAATTTTTTTTTATCTTCTCTAGAGATGGGGGTCTTTCTATGTTGACCGGTGGTCTTGAACTCCTGGCCTCAAGTGATCTCCCGCCTTGGCCTCCCAAGGTGCTGGGATTACAGGTGTGAGCCACCACAGCTGGCCTTACCTGTGATCTAAAGAGGTATTTTCAATTGATATTTAGCCATATCAGATTTTAGTTGCTATTAAATTTTATTCTGAATTTATCAAGTTTAATTGATTATTAAAACATTGCACTCTAAGAATAAGCTTGTGTTTTATTTCTTGGAAGTTCTAGAGCCTTTGTTACAATAAATTTCATAGGGCTCCGAAGTTATAAAATAAATATTGGAGATTTGGTGCTTGTTAAAATTTTGACATTTTCTATTAAAGCCCATTGGAGTGAAGTACAGAGAAGAGGCTGTCTTGTGTTGTGATAGGGCCATACTCCATCCACAGGTCCTGGGAAGGATTATGTAACTGTGGTCTAACAGCATTGTCTGAATTTTTGGCCTAGGGCAAAGAGGAGGAGGGCGGGTAAAGAAACCTGATCAGACCATTTGATGCTAATTTCACAGGTGACCGGTCACTGTGTGCCTGGCTGTTGTTATTTATAGAGCTGTAAGTGGCTGGAGCTACACACAGGAACCTGAAAGGATGGTTTGCATTAGGGTGTGGTGGTAGATAGAAGCACAGCATTAGAATCTAGGGACAAATGGTCACTGGTGAGTGTCATTGCTGGAGTTAAATGAGACTCATAAGTGGCTGTTATGATTTCCACTCTTACTTCATTGCTGTTCCTGAGTTCTTTTGAAAGCAAACAACAAAATAGACCCAAACAACCTCTGATAGACTCTCCCTTATTTTTAATTGAGGTTGATAGGATTTTAAGCAGGTCATCTTGCATACTGATTTCAACCACAATTTAAAGAGCTATCCACAAAGCTATAAATTAGTTAGAATTACATTTCAAAAGGTCTTGATTGTTTTAACCTACTCCTCCTATTCCCCAAATTATTGATGGGGAAACTGAGATCTAGCAGGGTTAAAAAACCAGCCCAGTTTCACAGTTAGCAGTGATGCTGGAGCTGTGACTTGGATCTTAAATCTCCCAGTTTAGCCTTTTCTGTTTTCTACCGTATTAGTCCTATAATGAAAGTGCACTTCTCAGTCTTTAAATCTCAGATGTTGTCTCCATGGCCTAGATGAAGGTTATCCTTTGTTATGATATTTTCTCAGAATTACTTTGAAAAATGGTTCCATTGTTATTTCTTAAAATGAAAATAATATGAAAACAAATTCCTTCTATTGATAATACATTTGCCCACTACTGACAGTTTTAGGAATAATGAGAAAGGAGGGGGCCTATTTATGGTACTGGCCAAGAAGGAGCACTCAGCACTGGACTGCTGTGTGTGGGCTGGAGGTACCAGCAGATAACAGTGGGAGGCAGTGGGTCCTGTGAATCACAGCTTGGCCTCTGCATAAGCTCTGGAGACCAGCTCTCCTAAGGAGAATTGTCTTCTTTGGCCCTGCCCTCAGCAGCCTGTTGGCAGAGGACTAGAATAATTGTTTGTTTAAAGTTTTACGAGCTAATTATACTGCACCGAATTGACAGGCATCTCTATTAGAGTCTTTCCAGTCTCTTGAAGGCTCTTCACCACATTACTTGTAATCTTGCCTCAGTGTAGACTGCAGTGGCTGGTTTTTGTTTGTTTGTTCTTCTCTTCTTCCCTTCCCACTTGTTGCAAAGGCCACACACCAAGTCTGGAGAGGGAGCTGCCTGTGGGCTGGGAATTGGCTGCCTTACTCTGGTCAGCCATATGTGGCTGCTGGAACAAGTGCCTTTGGGTCATTCATTCTCAGGTCACCAGGCCCTTGAGTAAAGCCCTAAACATGGGCTCTCTAGCAGAAAGACTTATTAATTCCCCATCTCTTTAAGTGGAGGCAAGGAGGTGTTTCTGAACCTTCAGAATAACCGGAGGGAACTTAAAAGTACAGATTCCTGGATGCTATCTCCTGGATGTGGGTTCAGGTTCAGTAGGTCTGAAATGGGACCAGATTTTAGAACCTTTGTTGTGGCCTGGCTCACACCAGTAATTCCAGCACTTTGGGAGGCTGAGGTGGGCAGATAGCTTGAGTTCAGAAGTTTGAGACCAGCCTGGGCAACATAATGAGACCCTGTCACTACTAAAAAGAGAGATCAACTGGGCGTGGTGGCATATGCCTGTAGTCCCAGCTACTTGTGAGGCTGAGGTGGGAGGATCACTTGAGCCTGTGAGATTGAGGCTGGAGTGAGCTGTGATGATACGTATTACTGCAGGCTAGGTGATAGAGTGAGACCCCCCCCCCTCTTTTTTTTCTTTCTTTCTTTTTAAAAGAACCTTCATTGCATTAATTGACTTCCAAGGTCTCATCCAGTCATGATGGTTTTTGCATGGTCCCTACCAGTAGAAGATGGATTTCAGACCACAGGGAATTTATTTGTAGCTACAGTCAATTTTCAATTATTTGCCTTACAAATGTTTTCAATCCCAGAGACCTTTTTCCCAGCTGGTTCCTGGGTTATATTGCCAGTCCCTGGTTGGTATGCACCCAAGGACTGAAAGATAATTTTCTTCTTGATTTTAAGAAAAGATAATTAAAGAGGGAAATCTACCATTAAAAAAAAATCAGACATTACAACCAAGTATGACTTTTAGAGTGGATCCTCTATTGGGAAGGAGCAATATGTTATGTTACCTTGTATTTGGGTAGTTAATTAGGGTCAGATATAGTTTAGTTCTCAGGCTTGGGCCTTGCAAAAGTAATTCCCTTTTTGGAAAGGCTTTGTTGAGTCCCTTGGAATTATTTTAATGGACTCTAAGTATGTTTGACTCAGTAATAAGATTCTAGTTGTTTGGATTTGTTGTGTATTGACATGACTTAGATATTCTTCCCTGCTCTGGGCTTTACCTCTTACTCATACCCAAATCCATGGTTCACATGCTGTGGTGCCCCCTGGGCATGCCCAGCTTTGCCATGTGTGCAGGGTAATCTCTTTGACCCTCTCAAGAGGGTGCTGCTCATCTTTTTTTTTTTTTTTTTTTTTTTTTGCTTCACTTATCCCACTTGACATTGCCAAACGTGCTGTGACTTGAAACACCACTGCTCCTGTGGCTCTCTCCTTTGCTTTTCTTCTTCGCCTCATTGAGAATCTGTTTGAGATACTTGTCATCCTTTGGAGATTAGAACATTCACTTTAGAGGGAGGAATGATTTTACACTGGGACTGTTAGGGTCAGTTTAGGAGGAAACAGGCCCATGGTGATTTTAGGAGGGGTTTCTACTGTGGTCCTTGTAACCACATGGTTTGTATTGAGCTGGACACTGGCCATTTAAGTAGATGCTTGTTCTCCAGTTATAGAGTGGTTCCCAGCTGGCAGATTTCCCACTGGGATTCAGTTTCTTTGGCCGCTGCTGTTTGTTGTGCTCACACTGATTTTTGCGGCATCTTTCCAGGCCCTTGAGTCTTTTCCAAGCAGAAGAGATAGCAGAATGCCTTGCCCTCCCCTTCGCTTCTCCTTTTGGGTATTCCATGGCTATTAGGGAAGGACTTCCTGTGAAATAAAATGAGGGCAAAGGAAAGTAGCATGCCTGTGGCATAAAAATGCTGTTAGCAAGCTTGAGGCATATCAGAGAGATTGGTCCTAAGAGTAACATTTACTGCCTTTCTGCTTTTGAACTTTTTTTTTCCCCCTTCCTTTGCCTGTTTCTGAGGTCTGGGATTTATCCAGAATTTAAGAACGGACTGTTTTTGATCATTTGAATAGGTATCATCATTCAGCAGGGAATACATGTGCAGACTGAGATGTCTCTTAAAGCCAATTTGTAGTATAAGTCATTTGAAATGATTTCTTGAGTCAGTAATGCATTTCTACTTCAAATTCTCTGCCTGGATTTGTGCATTCATCTCCCATTTTACCAGGTGATTTGCTTTATTGTGCTGCTCTGACAGCCCCCCTCCCCAAGCTTCAAGTGCTATCCCCAGATACGTAGGCATGCTTTCCAGGGTGAGTAGCCATTAAACTACCCAAAATGACACCAAACGTTAGCTACACAGGCTTGGAAACATGGAGGGCCTGGATTCCAGTAAAATTCTCCAGGCTGCTTGGTCAGGCTATGCAGAAAAGATTACAGCGTCCTTTAAGTTTAGTTTTGGAGAGATCTAGGCAGATGAATGCGTGAAGTCCCAATGGGAAAGCAGTACCCAGCTGCCACTTGGAATAATCTGAAATCCTGGCATGATCTTTCCTCTCATAACTTGAAGTATTCAGCTAGAGGAGAGCCTCTCCTTCCCAAGACCCAGCTATCTCTTTGAGAAGAAAAGGGTGTAGATGAAGTTGTCTTTAGTTTGGATGGAGTCCAACCTTCTGGTTTGTTTTGCCTGTCTGCCATTTGCCTTTTCCTTGTTGGTGTTTGCTGCTGTTTTTCCTTTGGAGTCTGAGGGGCTCCTGACCTTGGCTAAGGGCTTCCAACCCTGGACGGGTCCTGAAGGAGTGACATCAGATAGTTGTGTTTTGATTTCACATATCCGTTATTTCTTTAAGAGGAAATGGGCCAGGTGCGGTGGCTCACGCCTGTAATCCCAGCACTTTGGGAGGCCGAGGCAGGTGGATCACGAGGTCAGGAGATCGAGACCATCCTGGCTAACATGGTGAAACCCTGTCTCTACTAAAAATACAAAGAATTAGATGGGCACAGTGGCGGGTGCCTGCAGTCCCAGCTACTTAGGAGGCTGAGGCAGGAGAATGGCATGAATCCGGGCGGTGGAGCTTATAGTGAACGGAGATCACGCCACTGCACTCCAGCCCGGGCGACAGAGCAAAACTCTTTCTTGAAAAAAAAAAAAGGAAATGAGCAACTGGTAGACCCAGAACAGTGCCAAGGGGTGCTGAGGAGTTGTTATTTGTTTAAGTGTAGAGAAAGAAAGGAACAGTTACAGGGAGGTTCGGTGCATGATACACAGCTGATGCCTTCAGAGAGTAGGAGGTTTTCTTTCTGTGATTTTTCTCATAACATTGGAGGAAGAAGAAAGAGGAGGCATGTGGCTTGTTGGTGGTTGAACTCCAGTACAGAAGTTAACATCATTTAGTTCACTAATTTATTAATTAGTTTCACAAATACTTATTGTGCTCCTACTATGTGCCAGGCACCCTTCTATTCTAGGTGCTGGGTTTACAGTGGTAAACAATAAAAGATCCTTGCTCTCATGAACCTTATACTCTAGTAATGGGGTGGTGGTGATGAGGACACATTTATAATGGTGGTGTTGTTAGTAATAAATACTATGAAAAGAAAAAAAAGAAAAGGGAAGAGAATGGGATAGGGAGCTATTTTAGTAAGTGTGTTCATGGAAGGCCTTATAAATGACTATACAATAAATACATAATCATTAAAGTGATATTTTATTACCTAAAATGTTTTGAACACTTCAGTTGTTAAAGTTATTATGGAAGGAAAGCATGCATAGGGACTGAAAATATTTTTTTCTCTGAAGTTTTGAGGGTTTTCCAAGGATTTAACTTCCTTTTGTATCTCTGGATATTCAGACTCACATAGCTTGATTAGAGTTCACCATCACAGTTGCTTTCAGCATTGATTGAGTTAGGACAGTCTTATATTGTAAGGGTCTGCTTTTTCCAAGATTGCTATAAAATTGTTCTGTGTGATTGAGAGGCTCCCTCTCACTCAAAGTAGATGTTTGACTGTTTTTGTTTTTCTCTTTTAAACAGTAATAAGTACCTTTTGGTAATTTAAGTCCCCTTCCCAAAACTGTAGTGAGTGATAAGACGTAAACAAAGAATCCCTTCTGCAGAGCAGAGTGCCAATGGCCATAGACATAACTCAGGGGCTGTTTGACCGCATAACCCAGTGCAGTGGCTTTTCACCATTGAAAGGGTAGAATGGTCTGGTATGGTTTTCTGGATTGCCCTGATAAATAGGAGTTATATTTGCTGTCAGTTTCTATGAAAGGACAACATTATATGAGCCATGGTTTGTCAAGGGCTTACAGTGTGCTGGCCTCTTTGCTACTGGATCAAATGCTAACTACTATTCCACAAGACACCCTATCACAATGATTGTTTGTTTGTTTGTTTGTTTGTTTTTGAGACGGAGTTTTGCTCTTGTTGCCCAGGCTGGAGTGCAATGGCACGATCTTGGCTTACTACAACTCCTGTCTCCCAGGTTCAAATGATTCTTCTGCCTCAGCCTCTCAAGTAGCTGGGATTCCAGGTGCCCGCCACCACACCCAGCTAATTTTTTGTATTTTTAATAGAAATGGGGTTTCATCATGTTGGCCAGGCTGGTCTCAAACTCCTGACTTCAGGTTGAGAGATGAAGCCAGCTGGACTTCCTGGGTAGAGTGGGGACTTGGAGAACTTTTCTGTCTAGCTAGAGGATTGTAAACACACCAATCAGCACTCTGTGTCTAGCTAAAGGATTGTAAACGCACCAATCAGCGCTCTGTGTCTAGCTAAAGGATTGTAAATAGACCAATCAGCATTCTGTAAAATGGGCCAATCAGCGCTCTGTAAAATGGACCAATCACTAGGATGTTGGCGGAGAAAAATAAGGGAATAAAAGCTGGCCACCCCAGCCAGCAGCAGCAACCCGCTCGGGTCCTCTTCCACGCTGTGGAAACTTTGTTCTTTCGCTCTAAATCTTACTGCTGCTCACTCTTTGGGTCCATGCCACCTTTAAGAGCTGTAACACTCACTGCGAAGGTCCACAGCTTCATTCTTGAAGTCAGCGAGATCAAGAACCCACTAGAAGGAACCAACTCTGGACACCTGCCTCGGCCTCCCAAAGTGCTGGGATTACAGGCGTGAGCCACCGTGCCTGACCTATCACGATGATTTTTTAAACTGCATATCTCAATCCATTAGTGGGTGACAGTCAGAATTTTATTTTATTCAGTTTAACAAATAGAATCAAATAGATGACACCAGAGTATACTACACTTAGAGTGTGTATTGTTTCAAAAAAACTTGTTTTAAGTGTATGTGCATGCAGGTAGACATCATAAATTTTTATGTGTCATGCTCTAAAAAGTGTGAAAACAAGCCTATCAGATGAGGTTTGGTATCATTTATAGGCAAGGAAACAAACTCTGAGGTTAAGGACATTGCCTACTATCAGAGCTAAAATTTGAACTGAGTTCTTTCTGGCTTGCAGCATTTGATCCAGTTATGTTTCTCACAGAGCTTTCCCTCTCTAATGGTTTTCCAAGACTTTTGAGATCACAGAGACACTAATTTGCTCCTAAACATTGTTCTAAAATCAGAGGAGAAACATGCACTCTGATGACCAGGCCCACGTTTGACTGGTTTCTCAAAATATCTTTACATAACGTAGTCTATTTCAGGAGAAGGGAAGAGAAAGATGACTCTAGAACTTGTCTTTATGAAGAAACAAGGAAAATCTAGACATTTAGTTTCTATCACAGAAAGATAGCCTCGTTTTACCAAAGAGGAGAAATTCTAACTGGAAGTAGTATCAGGATCTTTCTCTCTAAAGCACTTAAAGTCTTTTGTTGGCAAGACTATTAGAGCAAGAGGAATCTGCCACCTTGTGTAAAACATTTTGATTTTACTAGTCAGGCATATTTTTGAATAATTTTCAGTAACATGTATTATAGTAATTACTGTTATTTTATTTTATTTTATTTTGACACAGAGTCTCACTCTGTTGCCCAGGCTGGAGTGCAGTGGCATGATCTCTATTCACTGTAACCTCCACCTCCTGGGTTCAAGTGATCCTCCTGCCTCAGCCTCCCAAGAAGCTGGGATTATAGGCGCACCACCATACCCAGCTAATTTTTGAAGCCTCTATTTTACTTTCCCCCAACTTTACTAGAGATGTGGTTTCACCATGTTGGCCAGGGCTGGTCTCGAACTCCTGACTTCAGGTGACCCGCCCACCTTGACCTCCCAAAGTGCTGGGCTTACAGGCGTGAGCCAGTGTGCCCGGCTGTTACAACATTTTGGCACCAGTTTTACCTACTTCCCCAGCCTCCTAGGAATGAAGTGGAACTTTTAGTAAGGACAGATTTTTCAGAGGGGCATTATTCTCACTGGCATTCCTTCCCTCTTGCCTGGAATCACCCTTGAATGAATTCTGGATTGGTTCAGCTAGACTTTTTCTTTTACAGAAGAAATTGTTCTTGGTGAAGATGCCAGAAAAATATCATAAAAACCTGCTCCCTGCTCCCTTATCCTCTTCTCTGTACTACTTTGTTACCCCACCCCACCCCACCTCAAGCCCCCAGTAAAAAACGACCTTTTGGCCCAGGGCCCTATCTGAGTATATTGTGTGTCAGAGTTGTCTCTGGCTGACTCCCAGGATTGTTAATGACTTCCTTCTCTGTCCCTAAATAATTGCTTGAAAAGACAGCTGTGGAGAGACATTGCCCCCAGCTTGCAGGCTCATTAATTCAGCCCTATGAAAGAGGGTGCAAAGGAAGAAGGTGGAAGTTACTTTGCCAAGAGTAGCAGGCTTGAGGGAAACTAAAATAGAGGCTTCAGGGGAAGGGCAGCAGCATGGTGTCAGAGATTAGACTTGGAGTTTGTGAGGTCTGGGCAGGCTTCAATCTCAAGAAACTTTATGCACAAAAGCCCAAATCCAGGGAAATAAATGAAAGTGATTATTCACTTTTCTGAAGTCCTTACAGTAGGGTTCCTCTGGTATTGTTTGAATACAATTTAACCTGAAGGGCACTTGGTTTTTGTGCAGCTCTTCAAGAACAGAAGCATCTAAGTAAGTGGAAAGTCTGAGAAATTAACAGAGAAGATTCCCTAAAAGTCAGCCTTCATTACTTGACCATTATTCATAATTCTGCATTTGTCTATTCCTACAGTGGCCATGAAGCAAAATTAAATAAAAAGATACTTCTATGCCCCTTACAAAATGAATAATCAAAACTTGCATAGACAGAGTAAGAATCAAATACACTAGGGAACAAATACTCTGATTAGCTGTCCAGTTCAACTCGGACGCGTCAGCACTCTGAGTTATAAGGGAAACAAGACAGGACACTTGGTTTTTATTTTCCAACAACAGGAAACATATCAAGTTTCTAAGAAGATGAAAAGTTTTTCTTAAAACCCAATTATAGAAGGAATTTATGCAAGTCTTTAGGCAAGGAGTATTAAACAAATTAATGTTTAATGCCACCAACAAGTTTTCAAGCAGATGCAGAAGTCTTAGTGTGGGTAACTTTTTGGTGTTTCTCTTACATCAAGAATGCAGCATTTAAGGCCACTTTAACAGAGTGCAGCTAAGCCTTTTGGGTTTGCTTGTGTGGGCAATTTCCATTCAGCAGTGGCTCTCAAACTTCAGTGCACATCAGAATTACTTGGGGGCACTTAAAAAAAAATACATGCCCAGGCTGCACCCAGACCAATTCAGTCAGAATCTCTGATGGTGAGCCCCAAGTATCAGTATTTTGTAAAACTGATTCCAAAGGTTAGCTAAGTGTGAATCAGTGCATTAGATGATCTTTAGTGTTAATTATCTCAGCTGGATTTCTCAAAGGGGTAGTCCTAGAATGCTGATATTCCCTGTTATTAATTTAAGGAAGTCCCTGTAGTTTCTATTAACATTCTCTTAGAACATTGAGACTTATATTTCTGCTGGGACCCAGGGCTACTGCACCTTTCTCGGCCTGTAGGAATGTTGTCAGAACCAAAGTACTTGTTTAGCAGCAGCTTAGGATCAACTTTAGCAGACCTCATTGTGGCTCTTGGAGAATATAGAACATCAGATGAAGTAGGGGCTGGACGTTTCCACAGCCCCAAATCACATATTTCAGGGTACATTAAGGTTCCTTTTGGAACTCAGATCTTTTTCTGGCCATGGATAGACTGTTGTCTTGGGGGAATGCCAGTTGTCTCTCCAGTGAGAAAAGGAGATGTTTATGTATTGTCTAATTCCTTTCTGGAAGTTAAAAATACCTGTCATTGTTAGATGTGGTTTCTGAACTCTCTGCCCCTAACAAAGCTGAAATGATGACAGTGAGTGAGTATTTGCTTAAATAAATATTTTTTTTTCAACATCGAAGAACTAAATATATCTCAAGGTGTTGAAACATCAGAGGATTGGCTGGGCGCGGTGGATCACGCCTGTAATTCCAGCACTTTGGGAGTCTGAGGTGAGAAGACTGCTTGAGCTCAGGAGTTCAGGACTAGCCTGGGCAAAATACTGAGACCTTGTCTCTACTAAAAATAAAAAAAAAATTGGCTGAATGTGGTGGCATGTGCCTGTAGTCTCACCTATTTGGGATGCTGAGGTGGGGGGATCACTTGAGCCCTGGAGGTCAAGGCTGCAGTGAGCCTTGATTGTACCACTGCACTCCAGCCTAGGTGACAGAGTCAGACTCTGTCTCAAAAAAGAAACATGAGAGAATCATTAATTTTATGTAATCTAGATTTCATCCCATTCCAAATTGTGCTTCTGTGAATACACATTGTGGAGGATAATGGAAAGGGTGTTTAGGGAAGGGGGTAATGGGAGGAGAGGGAGGAAAGGTGGTGGCAGAGAGAATATAAATGAGAATTACCGTGACTTGAATTTTAGTAAAATCATGTAATAGGAACCACGTGGTAATGGTGTTCTGATTAAAAGCCACTCCTGGCTTTGTGACCTTGAGTAAGCTATAACCTCTATTTCTCAGTTTTCTCACCTGAAAAATTATAATGATATCTACCTCTTAGGATTGTTTTGAAGATTGGGATTGTTCATAAAATACTTAGAAAAGTGCCTAGCACATAGCAAGTACTATTTAAGTGTTTATTAGAGCATAGTATCAACTTGTCCCATTAAGAATATTATAAAACTGTAAGGTCCAGATGATGCTTTATTCTGTAAAGGCCATTAATGGAGATGCTTGAACATCTCTAAATTACCTTTCCTTTTGCTTGCTCAGGACATTTGCTAATCTAGATTCTTCATGCTGCACTGCTGAGTGTCACGTGTGATTGCTTGTGCCTGGGGACCCAACTGGGTTCTCTCCTCACTTAACTGAAACTCAAGTTATTCCCTCTCTGGTCTTAATTCCTGTCTTCTAACTCTCCAGTCGACTTCTTGGCTCCACTAATTCAAACCTACCCCAGTTTTCTCATGCTATTGAGCAGGGATCTTCTTGAGACTGATTATGATGGGAGAATGACCTCATAGTTTCTGATGCCATCTTCCAATTTATATAACTCAGCCCTTAGCATGCTTTTTAAAAATAATGGCCCTAAATTGCTGACATCTTGTCATCTGCTCAGACTCCTAAATCTTTTTGTGTTCCCTCGACTGAACGGGATTCACTGGAGCAAGATGCCTTTGTGCAGTCTGCATTTAGTGCACTTGGCGAGTGACCTCCAATAGAGCTGTGTGTTCCCTTCGAGCAGCATGGGTAATGATTACAGCGACAATGCTGCTATTGTGTCCGGAGGTTTGGGGCTATAATTTCATAATGAAATTGAAAAACATGAGATTAAAAACCTGAATATAGCACAGTAATTATATTTAAGTATCACAAATCATCTCTCTGTATTTAGTTAGGTGTTTGAGATCTGGCCTCTTTGTGGAGTGCAGTCACGTCGTTTCATACATCTGCAAAATGGAAGGCTTCTAATTTATGGCTAAAATGTGGGAATTGCTTTCTCTTAATGGGAAGGTGATGAGAATGGTATTGAATTTGAAGGAGCTGGTTTGCTTCATTGACTAGAGTCAAGAAGGGAGGTTGTAGAATAGCTGCCAAGGTAAAGAAATGTTTGGGTCTTTTCATGGTTTAATTCCCAGATACTTAGACATGACTACAGTCTCCCCTTTGAAATTAACTGACATAGGCTGGCCTGGGAGATTCTACAGGCCTGCAACAAATGGTGCAGTTGCAGAAGTGTGAATCTTTACCTAAGGCAGGGTTTCCAGGATAGATAAAAGACTTACCTGGGGTTTGTTTCTCACAGGTAAGTTATGGATGAGCTGTGCCTGACCCATTTCCATTTGCTGTCTGAGAATCTGCATGTGGCCTGCAGGCTCTGTAGTTGGGCTAAATCCTCCTAGAGTAGGAGGTTGGGGAAGCTGTTGGTGGTGGCTGCCAATAGGTATTCCTGCAGGATGGTGGGGTGGAGGGTTAGTTAAGGTGAGGGGTATTCTTTAATAAAGGAATAGAAGTTAGAGTGGAAAGTGGTTTAAAGCTAATGATACCTCCTTCTCCTTGATTTCTAGGAACCATCAAGTATAAAATGAACATAGAAGTTGTGAAAGGAGTCATTATTGTCAGTGATTGATTGATTACTATAGGCGAACACTTTAACTTCACAGTAGACATTGACATAGAGGTATACTATCTCTGCACATATACTGCCTCTCACCCCAAATAATTTTTGATACAGCAGTGCAGATTGTCCCTTCTTTTCCAAAGTTTTCCTCCCAGATTCTTAGTGAATCTATAGGACTTGAATATCTGAATTGCCTTAGGCCTTTGTAATAAAAGTCCTTTTACACTTGCTAGCAAGTGTACATACATTCCCAGGCTTCATCAACATGCCCTACCTAGAGATATTCCGGTTCAGTAGGTGGGGGTGGCAGAGGTTGTGGTCTAGGAATCTGCATTTTCAACAAGCACCCAGGAATTTTTTATATACAATAAATTCTGAGAATCATTGCCTTAGGGCCTTCTCTCCCAGGGGCAGGGCTATTCCAGTGGGTGTGTTATGTTGAGATTTGCTCTGTGGAGACATGAACTTGCTGTTCAGTCCCTTTTCCCAGCCCCTGACTTTATGTATCTTTCACAAAAATACCTACTTTTATTCTGTTTCCACTGGAAGACTGGGCTTTTTGCTGTTTTCCATTATTACAAGATAGCAGGTTGGGAAATGATTTAAGTCCTGTGTTTGCACTCCAGGCCTACTAGGGAAGAGGTGGCCTGCCTCCAGCAGTAAACTTGTAACCGTCCAAGACCTATGGTACTGTCTGTTTCTACTGGAAACTCATTGAAAATACTACCACTATACATGTTTTTGGCCTTTCAGAGCAAAGCATATAAAAGCAGCAGTTCAATTAAGTTCATCAAACATTTATTGAGGAGTGGCTGAGGCTAAAGTATTATTCTAAGGGGCCCGGCACAGATAAGTATAACACAGTTTCCAGTCTCCATCTATCCTGTCTTTCTTTCTAATGATGTAGACAGTCCCGACACAGAACTATGACAGACTTAGCTGTAACCTGTGACATGATCGTGTCTTTGAACAAGTGAAGTTAAAGTGCTATAGGAATGTCTGGGTGGGAACAGTTAGTTTAGGTTAGGCAAAAGGCTTCTTAGGGGAAGTGGCTTTAGGAATGGTGTAGGGCAGAGACTCACCTTGGCTGTGCTTTAGAATCACCTGGGAGAAATTTGAAAAACCCCAATATCTAGACCAAACCCTGTAACAATCAGATCAGAACTTCTGGAATTTGGACAGAGGAAACAACATTTTTTAAAGCTTCCTACATGATTTTAAAGTACAGCCAAGACTGAGAGCCACTGACAAAGAAGGATAAATAGGCTGTCATTCCGTTGGGGGATAGTCAGAGAAGGAAAGATATTCCAAGCTTGAGAGAACAACATAAACAAAGCTCCAGAGGCAGGAGAGTGATGGCTCAAGTTGGAGAATGCCACTCAAAGGGGGGTGATTGGAGCATGGGGCTCCTGGCATGAGCATGGAGGGAAAATTATCTTGATTAGGTAGGATTGGATTAAAATATTGCATCAAGGAATTGGGAGACATGATTTTGCACTGTCTTTGGAACTCGTTTTCACCTCATATTAGGTTGGAGAATTGAGGTTTGGAGAACTTCGTATTTGCCGAAAGTACTAGTAAGTCAGGACAGATAGATACCAGGAGGCATGCTTGGTTCCCTTTGCAAGGCTGTTTGCCATAGACCTGCTGTCTCAAGCTGTGCAATGTGTAAGACTTCTCTTTTGGTATCTGTTCTATAGCATGTTTCTTTCGTCAGAGCCCCCTAAAGGTTATTTAGGGTCACAGTGGTAGGAAGCTATTGGTGTCAGGCAAGAATATGGCAGGATTTCTTATCTTTTTGCTGGGCTCCTGTGGGAATGATATGGGAGAATTGCTGGGCATAGTGGGGGCAGATGTTTGCAAGTAGAAGTGTATATGTTTCTGTGTTCTTATTAGTTTTGTGCCTGATTCCACTAAGGATTGTACTTTATCTGCTTATTGCTGTTTCTAAGAAGTTAATTTGCAGGTGCTATAAATATGCACGGTTCATATACTTCATTTATTCTTTCTTCCTTGAAGTCTGTCTTCTTTATTAGGCACTTTTCATTTGTCTACTTGGTACTTGTATTTTTTTAATGTCACTATTTTGACAGTACCAATAAGGGTAAAGCCACTCAATTATGCAAGGCTCGCTCTTTATGCTTTGGGCAGGTGCAGTTGTGCAACTGAGGGGAAGGCCAGTGTTATCAAGGTTACCTGTTATTACAGGTAGAAGAACCCACAGAGATCAGGAGAGAGCTCATTTTCCTCCATTACTAGGAGGAAGGACTATACATTCATAAACACGAACCTTAAAATAGCTCACAAAATAGTGCCATACATGTACCCACCCATCTTTTCATTCATTCCTTCTTGAAAGGAATGTAGTACCATATAGTAGTTAAGAATATAGACTCTGGAGCCAATCTTCTTGAGTTCCAATAGTGGCTCTTCCACTTTTTAAATCTCATTTTCCTTCATCTTTAAATTGAAGATAGTAATAATCTCACAGGGTTGTGATAACTAACGGAGTAATGCATCTAAAGTGCTTAGAAAATGCCTGGACATAGGAAGCTCTAAGTTTGCTGCTACTACTGTTATTATGGTTACTATTATTAATCATTGCAAGGAAAATTATCAACAGATGAATTTAGTTCCACTGGCTTCTAGTTTTGTGACCTTAGAATTTATAGGAATGAAAAAGGTTTGAAAGAGAGGTTGGACTGGATCATAGAGAGCCTTGATTCCATGTTTTAGGATGTATACACAGTGAGAAGTCTTTCAGGTTTTGGTCTTGGTAAGAGTTGTGAATCAGAAAGTTAACTCTTGTAGCCAGGAGCAGTGGCTCATACCTGTAATCCAGACACCTTGGGACATCGAGGCAGGAGGATCACTTGAGGCCAGGAGTTTGAGACCAACCTGGGCGATGTAGCGAGACCGCTGTCTCTGCCAAAAAGATTTCTCTTGCAACTTCATGCAAAATAAATAATTAGCAGAATTAGAGCAGTTAGGAGGCCATCTTAATAGTCCAAGGCACAATAGGGCAAGGAAATGAATGAGAGCAGTGACAGCAGAAATGAAGATGAGCAGTTGGATGCAAAAGGTTTGTTCTATAGGTAGATTCCTCTTGGTTTAAGAAGGGGAAATAGGAAATTAATTAGTAATCAAAAATATTTGCATATTAGTCTTCTCCATCTTCATCCTTGATGAGAGGAGAGCTTGTTATGTACGTACCATTGCTGGGTACAGGAGGCAGAGGAGCTAGCACCAGAACAAGGAGCTCAGCTTTTTCTGGCCTCTGCTTTTATGTGGCTTATTATAAACAGGACCCAATTAGTTCTTTAAGCATGCCTGCCTGTTCTCTCTCCACCTAATTACTTTGTGGAGCTTGGGTTCATGCACATAGTTACCTTGATTAAAAAATAAGTTTTTGGAGCTATAAATTTTCGAACACTGCTTTGAGAGGGTCTGTCAGGCATTAACATTCGAGGCTTCTGTGGTGGGCTGACGATAGCCTCTAGCCCCTGGATGTTTCTCACATTCCGGGAAATGACACCTGAAGTTTTCAATTCCTTTCCACATCTTCAGCAATCCATAGACAGTGGGGTGAAAAGATGAAACCTAATTGAAGACAGATGGAGTGGAATGGAAGTTGAAAATAGGGAAGAGGCAGGGTGTGGTAACTCACTCCCGTAATCCCAACACTTTGGGAGGCTGAGGTGGGAGAATCACTTGAGGCCCGAAGTTTGAGACCAGCCTGAGCAATACAGTGAGATCTCGTTCTCTACCAAACAGACAAACACACACACACAAACTAGCTATGCATGGTGGTACCCACCTGTAGTCCCACCTACTTGGAAGGCTGAGATGGGAGGATCATTTGAGCTCAGGAGTTCGAGTCTGCAGTGAGCCATGATTGTGCCACTGCACTCCAGCCTAGGCAACAGAGTGAGACTGTTTCCAAGAAAAAAAAAAAAAAGAAAAACAGAAGGAAGAGAAAATAGGGAAGAGACTGCATGAGTCCTGCCATGCAGTCTTTCCCAGAATTGGACATTTTTGTGGTGTGGTCTGGAAGAAGGAAAACATTTATGGTCATACCTCTCCAAATTGAACAATTGTGGGAATGTGTACAGACAGATTTGCAGGGTAGCTGAAAAGAAATGCTGTTCTGTTGTTTTTTTGTTATAGAGTGGTAACTTGAGTGAGGATTATGAAATATTGCCTAGCAGAACTGTTTTTTTATTGACCTTCATGTATAATTAAGAATATCAATTATGAATATTAAATATATTGGAATTTTAAAAATTGTGATTATTTCTTTGTAATCTGATTTATGCTATTTGCCCTGATACCAGAGTGTTTTTTGTTTGAGATTAAAGTTGTCTAGCTTGGGTTCAGTTTGCACCAGAAGTTTTGAATTAACTAGGCTCCATCTGAATGTGGAAGATTTTCATTGTGAGGATGCAATGGAATCAGTAAGTGTAAAGTGCTTAGTATAGTGGATAGTAATTTATTTTACTCCCTTTTTTTCCACTTTGAATGAAGAGTGGCTAAACTTCAACTTTTGGGACACTGTTCTCTTACCTGCACCTCCAGAATGTAACCTCTTGGGGAAGATATTCGGGGACCTGGGGACTTTTGGGGGGTGGGTAATATTATGCAGAGCCCAGATACTCCTGCCTTCTGGTCTGGAAATCAGTGATTCTCAAACTGCTTTGTGCTTGAGTATTACCTAGGGGGACATGTTCCGTTTTCAGCTCCCCAAGCCATAGAGTTAGATTCAATAGACTTGAGGAGCTGCTCTCAGTGCGGTTTATGTGCAGATCCCGAAAGTGACCTTGGGCTGCTGTGCTTTTCCAGTGCCCACTCAGCATTTCTGGGGCTGTGAGGAAGGCAGTGGTTCCCCCTCACAAATACGTGAAGCTCTTGCCTCCATTTTTGTCCTTTTAAATTCACATTAAAGAGAGTTTTAGATATACAGGAAAATGAGAAGGGAAATTGACCTTGCCTGTCTCTGGATCTTGTGAATAGAAAGGAAGGGCCTGCGTTTGGAGGCCACTGGGAATTTGTGGTGTTCCAGAAGACTTCTGCTCTCATGTGTGCTCTTGGCAGCCTCACTGAGAACCACAGTGGGCTTCCTTATTTAAGATGCTCTTAAATTTTCTTTTCTAACACTATAAGGTTATGTCTTCACCAGTTTCTTAGATTTTAAAAAAAGAAACAGGGAGGTAAAACAAATCCCAAAACATTTTTTTTCCTTCTTGTAAAGGTTACAAACATAAATCATATTTGAGAACAATGAATGGATCTTATTTTTTATCTTCAGAATGCTGGGCCTCTGGCGTCTTAGAAAGTCTCTATTTTAGAAGGGAAGGAGACTGATACAGTGAGAACATCACACCCTGGGGATCAGGTAACTTGGCTGTGCTACTGGGCACCTGGGACTTCTTGGTCAGAACAAGTCTCCACTGTGAGCTCTTTTTTTTAATCCATGACATGTGGGGATCCTGGAGCTATTGAAGCTCTAATGTTTTATGATTCTAGTGATGGTCTTCTGTCTGTGTGACAGGCATTTTCCAGACTTTGTTGATCTATTTCGAGCTTGTGAGGAATAGTATATACCACCCTTCATTATGTCACTTCATCAGTGCTTTATAAACTGTAGTGTGTTTGTGCTGGGAGGAACTTAAGAGAACATGTGGATCACCCCTTTACTCATTTTACATATGAGAAAGATGATACCCCAGGTGATTTTTCTCTGAGGTTGGGACATGACTGGGGCTCTTTTCTCCTTGAGATTTGCCTTTCCCTTCAGCACGTTTGGTAAACATTGCATTACCCCCCTTCAGGGTGTTACTCTTTCAGTTCTGTATGCCTTTCCTTTCCCCCGGGATGCTGGAGTGTTCATTTGTATTTCTGGGCAAAAGTACTCCTAACTGTGGCCCCTAATTTTTTTTATTATGTATCTTTTCTAGAAAGAGAATTTGATTATACAGTGTCAATATGTTTATATACTGTACTCATAAATGAAGTTATAAAATATATGTAAGTTAAAAATGTGAAGAAAAGGGAAGTTTTGTGCACCATTAATGGGGATATAAATTATTATTGGCATTATGGAAAATAGTATGGAAGCTGCTGAAACAATTAAAAATAGCTGCGTGTGGTAGCTCACTCCTGTAATCCTAGCACTTTGGAAGGCCAAGGTGGGAGGACTGCTTGTGGCCAAAAGTTCGAGATTAGCCTGGACAACATAGTGGGATCCCATCTCTACAAAAAATTAAAATTTTAGCTGGGTGTGATAGTGCACGCCTGTAGTTCCAGTTACTTGGGAGGCTGAGATGGGTGGACTGCTTGAGCTCAGGAGTTCGAGGCTGCAGTGAGCTGTAATGGCACCACTACATTCCAGCCTGGGCAACAGAGCGAAACCTAGTCCAAAAAAACAAAAAAAGTGTGTATATAAATACACACACACGCACACCCCCCCGCCCCAATAAAGCTAGAGAGAAAAATATTGTATGTAAGGATGGTATTGTTTTTTCCCTCAACCACAGTAGATCAGTTTATACCTTCCCTGGATCCAGTGTGAACTTGTTTTGAGGACCACTGATCCAGAAAGTGGTGGAGTTAAGTCTATACCACCAGCTTTAGACTCTCCTGTGGCACTTATTAAAAATATGAATTTTGGAATCTCAACCCAGATTCACGGAATGAGAATGTCTCCTGGTGGAACCTGGGAGTCTACGTTGTCTTCATTTTTATTTTTTTACAAATAGACATGGAGTCTGTTGCCCAGGCTGGTTTTGAAATTCTCAGCTCGCAGCCCTCCCACCTCTACCTTCTGCGTATCTGGGACCACAGTCACAATGTCCAATGAAGTCTCCATTTTAAACCAGAGGCAAGTCTCCAGGTGCCTCTGAGGTCCAGCCAGTTTGGGGAACCAGCATTTTAGACAGGCAGGGAAGTGTCATTCATGGGTTCATGAGCATGGGACTTCTTACACTGTCAGTGTTGTCAGAAATTGCTCACTGTTAAATGGACAGGGATTCAGTTAGCACTTTGGAAAATCAGATGGGCAGTTTTCACGTGAGTTACATGTGAGGGACTATAACCTGCATAATCATACATGGAATTTCTCAGAACTCCTTGGCATTCTCTATGTGGTTTTTTGATTTGTAAATCCAAGTATTTGCTATTGTGCCTCAGTCTTTTTTTCCTCATTAGAAATCTAAGCTCTCCCCGCCCCCTCCTGGCGCTGTTCCTTGAAGGGCTGTGTTTTTATTTGAGCTTTTCCCATTTGTGTGTGTTCTTTAGTCTGGAGTATGCTCAACTCCCTCACCTTTTTACCTGGGCAGTTCCTACTATCCAAGAAATGTCCTATAAATGACACTTCTTGCATTCTTCTTAAAATTTAAAGATAATGAAGAACTAGCTGATAATCAGCATTTACCAAAATAGATTTAAGGGTTTTTATTTGTAGTAATTCATGTATCAGTAACCTTATGTACGTAAGGATAGATCAGTATCCTGGTTATTAAGCATATACTCTCTGAAACATTCGAATAAAACCTGTGTAAGTCAGATAAATATGTAACAGGAAATTTGTTTCTGACTGTTCACTCCAGGTCAATGTATTCCCAGCTGCCTTGTGGGTATCAGGGTTATCTGTTCCAGGATCAGCTTTAGGAAAGCCCCTACTCAAATCTCCATGTAGCAAGAGTGCAGGCTATTTGAGAACATGTGATAATTAAGGTTAAACAAGAAAACCAAGGCTGAATGACTAGAAGTCAGGACAGTAGGGAAAGCGAGGGAAGTGGTTGAGCTGGTAGAAGTGGGTAATACCAATGATTATTTCTGGGATCAGCAGATACATCCCTGGTGTACAAATCCTAAGCAGTCCTTCTTTTTGGTGTCTTTTCCTGCCCTTGGTATGATAAGCCCCTCCTAACATCTGGCACACTGCTGGGGTGACATTGTGACGTTACATCTGCCTACAGTACTTATTCTGGTTTGATGTTTTTAAGAAATGTTCACTTTCCACAAGCCATAGTTTATTGGCTTTCAGAAGTGTCTCTGGCAGTGAGTGTGCCAAAGGTCAAGAATTCTGGCAGAGTTTGATTTATCTCTGCTCCCTCAATAGCAGCTAGCCTTGGGGGCATAGAAGCTCTTGACAAGTACTATGAGTCAGAAGGCCACATGTGACTAGGTCCCTGCCCACCTCTCCAGGGTCAAATAGATCTTACCTTTTCCCCCAGCTGGTCCCTGCACTGTTCCTGAAGAGGGCTGAGTTTTTCTTTCTGAGCCCTCCCATTTATTTACATTCCTTCTATCTGGAGTACTTTGCCCCCTCACCTTTTTACCTGGCTAATTCTTACATATCTTTTAGATAATTCTACATAAATAACCCTTCTTTCACTCTTCCTAAGTTAGGATAGGTATTCCTGCTGTATGCTTCTATGGTCCCCTCATTTCCCCTAGAATAACTTATTACAGTTTTTCATTCATACTTACTGTTATCCCCCTACTGTTATCCCCCTGGACTGTCTGTTCTGCTAGGATAAGGATTCTTGCTCACCATTTCCTCATTGCTAGGCATAAGGCATGGGACATAGCAGGTTATCAATAAACATTTTTTGACTGAATAAAGTAAGTGCATAATAAAACAATATGTTAATTAATGGGGTGATTGGCAGGGATCTAGTTGCCAATTTCAGCATTGGTAATTATCATGGCTAGATTTATCTGCTAGCTTCTATGAGAAAGAGTGATGAAACATAAACAGAAAGGAGATGGAAGCTGATACGATTAAAAACCTTTTATGTGCTTGCTGATGGACCTAAAATGGGGCAAACCTTTGCAAATAAAGCTCTACCTTGATGGTCTTATTTATATACCTATAGGTATATATGGTATATAAATAAGATATACCTATATATAAAATATGTATACCTATGTATGGTATATAAATGAATATAAATATAAGGTATATATAGGTATATATATGTGGTGTATATACATATATTTACTTATGTATGTATAATAAAAGACATTACTTTCCATTGAAGTGTTTACCACATTATGTACTATCTTAAAACTTCCCACAGGTGTCAGTACAAACATGCATTTGTTCATTTATTCATTCATTCATTCATTCATTCAACAGTTTTGTTGATTGTTTCATATATGTCAGGCACTGTTCTAGGTGCTCAAGATACAACAGTGAACAAAACAGACAACAATCTTTCTGACTCAATGGAACATGCATTTTAGTGGAAGAGAATGTCAATAAAGAAACGTCTAATATCTAGAGTATTAGAAACTGGTAAGTGCTATGAAGGAGGAAAGGGGGCCAGGAAATGATGTGATGTGATGTGTGCTGTTGTGGTGGTGAGGCATGCAATTTTAAATTCAGTGGCCAGGAAGGGAGTCACTGAGAAGGCAACTCTTTGAAGAATTACCTAAAAGGGGGTGAGGAAGTAAGCCAGGTGGGTATTTGGGAGAAGTGAGGTAGGACATTGTGCCTAGCTCTTTGGAATGTGCTCCTCGTCCCTCATGTTTCTTACGTTGGCCAGACCAGCAGGTTGGCCTTTCAGTGGCCTGTTTGATCAGAATCTGCAATGTTTCCTGTCTTTGGATAGTTTCCCTAACTAAATCTTAGCCCGAAGATGTATGTTAAGGGCAGTGCATATGTTTCTTCTTGCGAACTTAGTTTTATGGAAAAGGCCCTATGGAAAGAGCCTTTCTTTTCCTTTCCATGGTTCAGAATTTGTGTTTTGTCATTTTCTAAGCTCTAGTTTGTAGTGGAACCACCTCTCGCAGATCTTGTTATTCCTTCAGGGTACAGTGTATTTCCCATTTAAGTAGTTTATACAGTCTTATCACAGTGTCCCCTGCATGGGGACCTGATAACTTACTCTGATTGATAACAGAAGGGCTTTTCTGTCTCCTTCTGTCTCCTTGATGGCTTCCTTATCTGTTGTCCTGTAACACTGACTGTGAACTCATTTCATTACATAATGAAATGTTATCTTCTGTAATTGCTTATTTGTGCAACAGTCTTGTCTTTCCAACTGGAGAGGAACTTTAGGTTCTTTCTGAACCTTAGAGTACTGGCTCATAGTGCACATGCTATAGCCATCATTGATTGCTGTTGGTTAAAGCACCTGACTTTTTAGGATAAGTAAACCAACATCTTGCTTTTCAGTGTTTTGTTTTTCTGGATTACCCATCTATGTTTTGGGTTTAATGCTCCTTAGGACTTGACCTTAGTATGCTGCTGGAGGGCCCAAGGTAACAGTATAGTTAGTAAGGGATGAATTCTTTGTGAATTCTTAAATCTTCCATTGCAAGGATCTTTGTAGAGAATATTGGTCTCGTTCATATTGACAGTTCTTCAGAGAATTGTGTGTTGACTGTTCATGGCAGAAACACCATAAGTTAATTGCTGTTTCAAATTTCATTGACATTTTTCCCCTCATTTGGAGGTCATTTCCTCAAAAATTTAGTTGTCCACATGACAGTTTGTGTATGCTTAATAACAGAGAATGACAAACCCAAGTTCAGCTGTTGTTGCTGGACTGGGTGGTTTTTAGCTCCTCCCACAATGGGCAAGAATCAGATCTGTGTCTCAGCAGAATTATAAATGCCTGCATTTCATGGTCTTCCTGAAGGAACTGCTTTACTTGGAATACTGTAGTTCAGACTGCTGATGTTCCATGCACTCCTTTCTTTTTGATGATCTGCTCTGAAGTGCACCAAGTGGAGATAACTCTTGAATAAATGCTGGCATTTGTCACATGTGATCACTTTTTGGGGACTGTGCATGTGCCTGTGGGGGCCATGTAGAAGCCACCGATGCCCATTAATATAATAAAACTCACTGGGTTTGCTTCTCTATAATGATGTTGAATTGCTTTGCTGGAAATCCTTACCATCTTGGTTTCTCTCCTCTGTTTCCTCTATGTACCAAATAAAAGTCCTTGCATACAAATGTTATCATCTTTGGGGAAAAAAAGTCCTTGTAGTTGTTAATAGTTATAGAAAATACAACCTGAAGACTTGGAGTCAAAAATACCTGCCTTCCTATGCAGTCAGTACCAGCTATAAGCTAATTAAACTCAACTGTTCCCACCTGTTCGTGGGGAGGCCTCTAACAGTGGCACATGCTTTTCTCTTTGGGATTTGTTAACATTTTTCAGAATTTCATTTTCTAGGCCAGGCATGGTGGCTTTTGCCTGTAATCCCAGCACTTTGGGAGGCCAAGGCAGGAGGATTGCTTGATTCTATGAGTTTCAGACCAGCCTGGGCAACATGACAAGACACTGTCTCTACAAAATAAACAAATTAGCCAGGCGTGGTTCCAGGCACCTGTGGTTCCAGCTACTCAGGAGACTGAGGTGGGAGAATCATTTGAGCCTGTGTGGTTGAGGCTGCAGTGATCATTGTTTGCATCACATCACTCCAGCCTGGGTGACAGAGTGAGACAATGTCTCAAAGAAAAATTTTTTTCATTTTCCATAGAGACCATACTAAACAACCTGTATTTCCAGAACCAACCTTATTTCCCTAAGAAAATGTAGACTGTGATGTCCCTGGTGAGCAATAAGTTAATATTGGCTGATAGTATTTGAGTAGCAGTGACAGACAGGAGGAAGACAGGAGGGAAGAGATGGGAGTGTTGCTGGGGGAGTGGGTGTGAAGCCATAACACACACATGTGGTCACACAATCTGTAGTTTACTCCAATGGCATTTTCACAAAGCACAGTAGTGTTGCAGGTATCCCCCGGTGGGCACACACAGCTTTCAGTCCTCACTGTGTGAAACTTCTCATACCTTTGATGTTGAATTTAAGTTCATTAGTGGCTCCTATAGCATGTCAGAGGTTTACCTCACTTGGTTTCTGACTCAACTCTGAAATGCTGAGTTTAGGGTGGATTTGAAGTGTCACCTTTGTCTCTACTTTCTAAGAGTCAGTAAAGAGCTGCCATGATAGTTAATCCTGTAGTGCCTCCGATGAAGACTTAAATATACTTACTAGCCCAGACTTCGCTTTATTGTTCTCCTGATCTATTAGTTTTATTCCTGTTGACAGCCAAAATGTGGGATCATGAACCCCACAATTACATGGATGGTGACCGACCTGAGTTGTTGTCGAGAAATGTGCAGATTTTTGTTATCACATTTCTTGTCTTGATTTGTAGCATCTCTGGATTTTACTTCTTTACCAGAATAGGGGTTCTCAAAATGTGATCTTCGAAGCAGAAATGTTATCATCATCTGGGAACTTGTTCACAATGCAGATTTCCAAGGCTCTACCATGACTTCCTGAATCAGAAACCTTGGAGGAGGAAGCTAGCAATCTGTATCTTAACAAGCCCTCCTGTGATTATACCCAAGTTTAAGAATCACTACACAGACAGACATTGCTTTCCTTTTAGTCTCTTGAGCTTGTAACAGTTGATATTTTAACTTTTATATGAGAGAGGACAGTTATATCTTCCTTTAAACTCTTATTCGGTGCAGTTGATTGTCAGATGCAGAGTGCTGATGTGAGGATGGACTGTGAATATGATCCACTGTGGCAGTATTTATAGTCTCAGCCCAATGCCTTGTTGACTTAAGTAGCAGCCTTGATAACAGCAGATAAATCTGCAAAGATACTGTGAGGTTACATGGCAAGGCTTTCAGAATACACCAACATTACATTTGTGGCAAGTGCTTTGCTGAGTGTTGGCATTTTTGAAGTCACCCTTTACCTCTGCCCCCTGCCCAGAAGTTTCCTTGTGAGAAATGTTTTCATGTTAGACAAACTGCCATGGGGGAGGATAGTCAGAAAGAGGAGACAAATAATATGCAGAGGCAGACTTCTTTTTTTACATTTGTTGCTCAGAAGAAAAAAATTCCAATGAAGAATGAAAGAGGCTTCATATCCTGAATAAAGTAAATGCTCTGGGTAGGATGGTACAGGAATAGGATGTGACTGTAAAAAGGAACCAAATTGTGCAGACAAGAAAATATGAAGGAACAAAGAATAGGAAAAAGACACAGGGAAAATGCAAATTCTGATGGAATATTTTTGCAAATCTGTGTACAGAAGGAACCAAGCAACCCAGATCAGTTCTCCTGAGGCTGAGAGTTCTAAAAATTATGCAGTATCAAGGAATACTTTCCTCCTGAGTCAAGCGTAGGAAGCAGAACCAACCTTTATTTCTCTATGAAAATGTATATTGTGATGCCCCCAGTGAGCAATAAGTTAATATGGGGTGATAGTATTTAGACAGCAGTGACAGAAAGTTTTCTTTCTCCTGACTGAATCTCACACCAAGGTCCTTTTTTATTTTTAATTGTTTAGTTTTTTTTTTTTTTTTTTTTTTTTTTTGAGACAGGGTCTTACTCTGTTGCCCAGGCTGGAGTGCAGTGGTGCGTTCATAGTTCAACTACAGCCTCAAACTCCTAGGCTCACATGATTCCCCCACCTCAGCCTCCTGAGTATCTGGGACTATAGGCATGTGAACCACACCTGGCTAATTTTGTAACTTTTGGTAGAGACAGGGTCTTGCTATGTTGCCCAGGCTGGTCTCAAGCAGTCTTCCTACCTCCATGTCCCAAAGTGCTAGGATTACAGATGTGAGCCACCATGCCCAGCCAAGGTCTTTTTTTTTTTTTTTTTTTTTTAAAACCAGCGTCACAACCACAGAAGACAGACCAGAGAAAGATATGAAGACAAAATTCCAATTTTTTTTTACTTAGTGTATCTAGGTAAAAGTTTAGTAGGAGAGAATGTAGAAATGACATATGATAATAGCTTATGTTTGTTGAGTGCTTCAATGTATTAGATATTATCCTAAGGGCATTATACTTGTTGAACCATCTACTTCTTACAGAGTCTGATGAGCTATACTCTTTTTGTTTGTGTATTTGTTTTTGGTGACTTTTTTGAGACAGAGTCTCACTCCGCTGCCCAGGCTGGAGTGCAGTGGTGCCATCATGGCTTACTGTAGCCTTGACTTCCCAGGTTCAGGTGATTTTCCCACATCTCAGCTTCCCAACTCGCTGGGACTGCAGGTGTGCACTACCATGCCTGGCTAATTTTTTTGATGAGCTAGGCTCTGTTACCCTCATTTGCTAATTGATGAAATTGAGACAGAGAAAGAGAAAGTAAACAATCTGGCCAAGGCTGCACAGCTAGCTAATGGGATTTAATCCCTAGCATTTTTGTTCCAGAGCCTTGCCTTTAGCCATCACGCTCTACTGTTCTCCTCCACAGTCCCCTTCTTTCTTGTGATTCCAAGTTAAAGAACTGTCATGGATTAGCTTTTTCCAGGAGTGAAGGTACTTGTCAGACTCTTCATCAGATTTCGTCGTGGGAAAAAGAGGTTGTTGCTCTTCCTTAGAGACCCGTTCTTTCTGCATTTAAATGCTGAGTGTAAATTTTTTTTAGCTGGAAATTTTAAACATGTGTAGCAAGTGTGGCCAGCTTGCTCTTTTAATGTTTAGTTTCCTGGACCTCATGTTGCCTCCCTAAAACTTAAATGGGGTTGTGGTCGCACAATAGTATTGTGGAATTGAAATGAATCTTAAGCCTAATGAGTTTGAATAAGATGAGCACAATCTAATTTTGTTTCCAGTCGTTTTTCCTCCTTTAAACAAAGAATATCATGCCAAATTGGAAACATTGGATTGTGTCACTGTGGATATTTATTTTTTACTACGTCACCAAGATCGAGATTTGTTGGGTGTATTAGTTACGTATGGGGTAAAATTCTGATTTGTTAGGTGTATTAGTTATGTATGGGGTACAGAATTACTACAAAACTTACCATCGTGAAAACAGGAAACTATCTTAGTTTCTGTGGGTCAGGAATTTGTGAGTGACTTATCTGGGTCGTTCTTGCTTGACTTCTCTTTTGAGATTCCAGGAGTAAAGGTACTTGTCAGACTCTTCATCAGATCTGGTCCCAGGAAAAGAGGTCTTCTTCCTTAGAGACTTGTTCTTTTTGCATTTAAATTCTTAGTGCAAATTTTTTTTTTAGCTGGAAATTTTAAACATGTGTACCAAGTGTGGCCAGCCTGCTCTTTTAATGTTTAGTTTCCTGCACCTGCAGTTGAAATGTTGTCTGGGGCCGCTGTCATCTGAATGTTTGACCGAAGCTGGAGAGTCTACTCCTAAGATGGCTCATTCACATGGCTTTTGGCAGGAGGCCTTGGTTTCTCACCACATGACCTCTTAACATGACAGCTGGTTTTACCAGAGTGACTGATTCAAGAGAGAGGAAAAATGACCTAATCTTGCAAGTCAGACACTGTCACTTCTGCCACATTCTGTTAGTCAGAAGCAGGTCGTTAAGGACAGCCTGCACTCAAGGGAAGAATTAGGCCCAAGCTTTTTTTTTTTTTTTTGAAATGGAGCCTCACTCTGTTTCCCAGGCTGGAGTGCGGTGGTGCCATCTCCCAGGTTCAAGCAATTCTCCTACCTCAGCCTCCGGATCCTGAGTAGCTGGTACTACAGGTGTGCACTACCATGCCCGGCTAATTTTTGTATTTTTAGTAGAGAAGGGGTTTTACCATGTTGTCCAGACTCATCTTGAACTCCTGACCTCAGGTAATCTGCCCTCATCTGCCTCCCGAAGTAGGGATTACAGGTGTGAGCCACCGCACCTGGCCAAGGCACCACTTTTGGTGGAGCGTTAAATTGTGGATGTATTTTAACTACCATAGTAGGCCTGACTCCACACCTACTAAATCAAAGTCTCTGGGTCTAGTAATTTTCATTTTTAAGATTCTCCCAAATGATTTTTACACACTCTTAAAATAGAGGACAACTGGGTATCTGGAAGTAAATGAACGCTATCATGGCACTATACCAGTTTATTTAAAAAGCCAGATGTTTTTTACATGTTTAGTATTCTAAATATTTAAGGTTTTTGGATGAGGTCACTTGGAACTAAAAAAAAAAATTTTTAAAGGTTTGCACTTAGGCACTAAATCATGTGCTAACTAGGTAATATAGTAAACTCTGCTCAGACTACATTTTATCTGGATAGGCCCTTAGCTTTTTTTCTGTTGCTCATTCAGGCAGATGAGCCCCACGCTAATGTAGCCTGTGTATCTGACCAGCTGCTCTCAGTGTATATAGGCCAAGCAGGAACTGTAGCTCCTGATTAGAAAGAATGAAGTATATGTCTGGGCAGGGCAAGGCAAAAGGGATTCTGAGGTTTTTCTCAAGATCCAGGGTGAGCCAAGCACCATCTGATCATGGTCTTTGGCTTGTTGGCTCCTACAGCCGCATACTTTGTTAGGAGACATGAGGGGTATAGAACCAGGAGTTTGCAAAGAGCAATCAGTTGCCTTCTGGAGCCCGTGTAACCTGGACATCACACCCTTTTTATGTTAAATGACAGATTTCTGGCTCTGTGTGACATCATACCTATCTTATCTTAGTGTACCTCAGCTAACCTCCTGAGGCTTTTGGTGGGGAATCAGGCCTCCTTCTCCATCATAGACATAATTTTTCTTACCTTCCCATTCACATTAACTCTTAGCCATCTGAATCCATGCCTACAAGGAATGCAATTGGTTACCTAAGAATGGAGGAAACATGTCATGGAAATATATATTTCTCTTCAAATGTTTGTACCACTCACCTACCCAATTCCCTTCCCACCCCCGTCAAAAGAAGGCAAATACCCATGCTTAGAACCTGGGGGCTCACATTTTACCTGAAATTCCACAATTAATAGAAGCACACATTTAGGGGATAAAACTCCAGAGAGGGAGTAACACAATCCTGGCTGCCATCTCAGAACAAGAGAGCATTGTACCCAGAGTCCATGATCACATACCGGAATGACTGTGTGATGGAGCTGACATGCCCCAGTAGGTACAACAGATTGTTCTGCTTGTAACCCATCAATACTACAATTAACAAATATTTATTGAACACCCCGGAAGCACCCTGGTTTATACTGTCCTCATCAGCTATTTGTTAGAATAACATGAAACCGGATCCCTCTGTCTGCCTTCAGGCTTGCCTCTGCCCCAATAAAACCAATTCTCTACATCAATACCAGAGTGAATTTTCCTAAAATATACACATTTGACCAGGTCATTTGCCTTAAAATGTTCTGGTTGATGTTCAGCATCCAGAAAAAGCCCACACTCCCCAGCATGACCTAAGAATCTGACCATGTGACTCTCCTTCCCTCTTACAGCTTCTCCACACATGTTCCAGCGTCCAGGCACTCTCCACTCATGCCTCCCACCATGCCCGCCTCTCTTGTCCTTCCCACCTTTATGTGCCACATAACAGCGGCTAAGAGTGCTGGCCTCAGAGCTCGTAAGGCTTTGATTCAAAACCTAACTCTATGACTTAATAATTGTAGAGTCTTGGGCAAATTACTGGATGTTTCTGAGCCTCAGATTCTTCGTATACAAAAATGAACCATGAGCCTCACAGGATTCTCATAAGGATTAACTGCAATCATATTTAAAATGTTTAGCACAGTGCCTGGCCCATAATTAAGACTGAGTAAGTATTGCTGTTGCTGTATTGATGTATGGAAAGCCCTTGGCACATAGTAGTTGTTTAAAAAAAAAAAAAAAAGGATCCTTGTCTCCCGGAGCCTCAGTTTGTTTTGATCATTGGAACTTCTCAGTCTGACACTCAGAGTTTGATATAGGAGTGGGGATGGCATTGGTGTGGGTAGAGAACTAGGATTTTGAGGGAAAGAGAGAGAAAGTTGGTAAGAGGAGCATAGGTGTAAAAACCATTATATGTTTCCATGTGCTCTTTCTCCTGTTTGAATATGACTAAAAGCGTCATTCGTTTTGGGACAGGGAAAAATGGTGGACCAGGATTCAGAAGAAACTGACATTCTGACGTTGAGTAAGTCACTACTTTGAGCCTTTATTAGTTCGTCTGTAAGATTGGTTCATCAGATATTGTTTTTCAGAGCTTTTTAAAGACTAGAAAACATAATGTGAAATAAAATAACAATATTATACCCCAATTCTACATTTACAATATATTCAAAAATTTTTTGAAAGCAACATTTTTGTGTTTATACACAACAGATACTGAAGCATACAGCCCCTAGAAATAGAGGTTGTCAGGAGGATAAAGAAGATCATGAATGCTGCCAGTGTCTGTAATCTTTGCCCTCATTCCTTGTGTGTCTCTCATTTGAGAAGATCTCACCTTTCCTGGCGGTTCTCTGGCCAGTGTGTTTTTACTCTGCACCACTCTACATGCCATTGACTGGGTTACCTTCATAAAAGAGGAATCTGAAGGGCCTTGTGGGAAGGGTACTGCTGGTGGACACATGGAATCAGGAAGCATAGTTTGAAATCTAGCACAGATTAAAACTTGACCTAACACTCAAAAGGTTTTCTTCTCTGTGATCTAGGGCTCTCTGTGGTCACCATATCGTCACTCTGAGGTTTAAGATGAATGTGTAGGTTACCTAGCAAAGGTCTGGCATGTGATCGACATGGGACAGCCTTTTCTTTTCCTACTTGGACACCTGAAATATTTCCCCAGTGTACCCTGAATATCTGAATCCAAAATTTTCAGTCAAGAAGGAGCCTCTATGGACTAGATCCAAGCGTCCCTTTCTGATCTTATTTCTATTCATTACCTTCATGCTCCCCCTCCTGTCCATAATAATTATCCTCCAGACTCAAGGCCCTTCAAGTGATTTTTAATTTATTATACCTTAGCTTTTCCTTTCTTCTGTATAGACTTTGCTGTACCTGCAATAAGTGATACCTTTCCCAGGCCCATGGGACTTGAAAGTCCTGTTTCCATCAAGCTTTTCTGCAAATCACCCCTCCTCACCAGGTGGGAGCCATCGTTCATTCCCTGTTCCCCCAATGCATGTTGTTTTACTTCTATTATAGCTCTTATCACAGTCTGCCTTGTAGCATAGTCATTTCTGTGTGTTTTCCCTCTGGATTTGGAGCCCCTGGAGGGCAAAGACTGTGTTTTATTTTATGCTGTATTTCCCCACCCCCACAGTGCCTGGTGCAGTAGGGGTTTAGTAAATATTGCTTGAATCAATGTGTGAATGAAATTGCCTCTCCTAGTTCTGTTTGCAAGGCTGTAATGCAGACCAGGTGAATGTAGAATTTTGGCTTACTGGATTTAGTTTAGCATAGGAAGGGAGTTTTCCAAGAAGCAATAGTGGTTTTGAAAACAGAAATTGCCTTTAATCTTGTGGAAAACACATGCCAGCCCTCTCTATAATAGTCTCAGTTACAGGAGAGCATCGTGTTACTGTAAAAACACAAATAAATAAACCCATGACAATACTGTGTTTGGGAGATAAAACCACATAAAAGCCATCTTTCCCCAACTCTCCAGCATCGTAATTAGGGTATTTCTGGGAGGGGAAAAAAAAGACACCAGAAAAAAACAAGTGATACTATGTTTAAGAATACTTCTTGCTATTGGCAAGATGGGAATAGGGAATTACATTTTCCATACAGCACAAATTCAAGGGTTCCTCCCAGCTCCCGCCAGGCTTGATGCTATATAGATTACACTGCATGATAAATTTGGGCCCTAGAGGTGCCAAAGATGGTGGCAGTACCTGGAGGGCAGAAAATGTCACCCAGAAGGTGATGCTGTGAAATTTATTGCTCTGCCACACTTTACCTAAACATGTCCTATTATTCTGAATACTGGGTCTTCATTGGCTCAGGGATGCCCTTGGTGTGTCCGTTACTGTGGGCTACAACTTTCAACTGGATTTTGTTTATTGCTGGTCATTTGAGTCTCTATCTGGATTTTTTTTCTTTTAACTTGAGGGCTCCAGATTTAGGTTCTTTTGAGGTAAGAGTAGGAATGACTTTGAAATATTGCCTACTTGCGTCAGTATTAGTTAACAAGCACTGAGGGCTGAATGACACTGAACAGAACCCAGCCATTTCTTAGCACCTCTGTTGCCACTACCGTGGTTTGAGCTGCCATCACGTTTCACCTGGACTGCTTCAGTAGCCTCCCACCTGACCTCTCTGCTCCAACTTCGCCTCCCTGCAGAGTGTTCTTCACTTAGCAGCCAGAGTGGCCCTTTTAAAATGTACTTTAGATCATATCACTCCTCAGTTCAAAATCCTCCAGAGTGCCTCCCATTTTACTAAGAATGCATTTCAAAGACCTCACTTACCATGGCCTACAAGACACTGCACGGTCTGGTGCCTGCTATCTCTTACCTCATCTCCTACTATCCCCTTAGCTTAATCCTCTCTGACCCTTCAGCTTACTTGCTCTTCTTGAAGATGGCCAAGCATTTCCCAACTCAGTCTTTGCATTATTGTTCTCTTAGCCTGGAACATTTGGTCCCCAGATATAAATGTGGTTCATACTCTCACTTATTTCAGGCCCCTAAGTGTCACTTTGTTGGGGAGGTCCTATCCACCTGTGTTTCCATTGCTCGAGCAATGCCTGAAATATGGCAAGCACTTAGGAAGTCTTCGTTGGAATTTGTGAATAAGCATTGCCAAGAGATTCTAGCACATCTGGAAAAAGAGCGTGTGGTTTAGAAGGACAGTGGCTCTGGAGTCAGAGCAGTTGGGCACTGCTGGGTTTGCCTGTCCCCCATTAGATAGATGGCTGATGTTGGGAAAATTATTTAACCTCTCTAAGCCTAGGTTTCTCTACTAGTTAAATGAGATTATGTCTATCTCTCATAATCATTGTGAAGAGTAAGTCAGACAGTGACTGCAAAGTGCTTGGCATTGAATCTTGTACTCATATTGGGAGTCTTCCTAAATATTAGTTCTCACAAATCCTACTTCCCGCTTTTGAAATTGTGTTATATGGAAGAAGGGGAGTGTCTGAAAATAGTTTGAATCTTATGTGTAATTCTCAAGTACCAGCAAGTAGTTGTGATTAAAGCACCTAGCCCTGTGTTTCGCATGTGGCAGGCCTTAATAAATACCCAAGCCTTCCTGTTTTTAATCATCAGACAGACTCTGGGTGTGAACTAGGGTGGCTCTGTGGGCACATAGGGATTTTGGTAAACAGAAAAAGGGAGAAGTCCGTAGCTGAGGTAGGGGTGGTTCACAATCTTGCTTGTGGTTCAACAGGGACTGCATTTATGAAAATGGCAAGTGAGCCCAGGGCAATTGGAACTTTGGGCCTTGCCAGCAAGTGTGGTATTTCAGTTTACATCCTCAGAGTAAGTACAATTTCACCATTATTCCACTGAGGCTCTCCTTGCCAAGAAAAACCCATTGTAAATTTCTGGTTTAAAGGTTCTGCAGTTTTAGGGAGTTGTACTTTTTGTTGCTTTAACATTTTCTTGGCACCACACATTTTAAGCTGCACTGGCTTACCTTGTAAATAGTATACAAATTTTGTGAAAAACTGAACCATGTCATTTGTTTTCCTATGTTCCTTGTAGGAAATGGTGATGCTTCTGCCCCACTAGTTCTCCTCGGTTTCTGATCAGGCAGTTTGGAGTGAGACAATGAGACTGAGATAAAATGTCGATTGTCAGGAAGAGATTGGAGCTGTATTCACAAAAGCACTTTGTGGACATGGTAGAGCCAGGCAGGAGAGAAAAATCTGTGGCTGACAGGGTGTCTGTGTGACGTGGACCCCATTGTGTGTATGGACCCCTCCTGCTGTACCAGTGGCCAGCTCCCAGCCAGGCCACCCAGGCGAGGGCCTCTGAAGCAGAGAGCCCTGCACAGTCTGGAGCCGCTCTAACCCAGTGTACTGAATAGGACTCCAAAGAATAGGAGCTGTGTTCCCTTTGTCACCTGCAGCCCTGCTTTCAGCCTGCACAGTGAATGTGCACTTGGGGGCTGAATTGGCACTTGGAAAAATCTGCAGCAACTTTGTGTGTGCACAGTGTGTGCCCGGCGGCATGGGTGAGTGGAGCATGCATGCTGGAGATGTCTGGGGGCTGGGTGCTTGCAGAGGAGGGGCTGCCCTCTTTATGCTGCAGGGTTTGCCAAGAATGCTCCGCCCTTGACAGTGTTGTGGCCAACAGAAAAGCATTCATGGCATCTTAATGAAAGGCAGCAGTTCCTTTTTTCATTCTTTTCTTGAGTGAGATCCCCGTTTAGAGATGGAGAGAGAAGCCAATTATTTTTCAGTTAAAATTTATTTTTTAAAATAGTGATAAATAGTTCATTTTTTAAAAGAGTGGTAAATTACCCTGGCTTTGCCCTGAAGACATTTACAGCTAGCCTTCTGACTTGGTTTTAAGTTGCTACTTTGTAGAATAATAAAACAGTAGCCCAAACTGTGATAAGGCATCAAAGACTTTCATATCCTTTCTGTGTAGTTGATATGCCTTGCCGCATAACTAAAAAGTTGGTATATTTTCTGAAAAGGAATGGGTCTATTTCCCTTTACCTTGTAGCTTGCACACAGTCTAACACTTCTTTTATTGAAATTGGGGGTTTTCTCCCTTGGACTTAATAAGGATTATATATAGATATACATATATATATTTATATATCCTTAAGAGGGAGTTTCATAAGTTCAAAAGTTGTCAGGTTGAAAGGATTGAGGTATCGGAAACAACAAATTAAAAGTTATCTTTGGAATGATAGATCTTTGAAAGAAACAAGATCTGGACAAGTAGTTTTTAGTACATTGGAAGAAATGCTCTGTTGTTTTGCATCTTCTCCAGGCCTCTTTATGACTACTTTGTTTTGAGATGGAGTCTCACTCTGTCGCCAGGCTGGAGTGCAGTGGCGCGATCTCAGCTCACTGCCACCTTTGCCTCCAGGGTTCAAGTGATTCTCCTGCCTCAGTCTCCCAAGTAGCTGAGACTACAGGCACATGCCACCACGCCCAGCTAATTTTTGTATTTTTAGTAGAGACGGGGTTTCACCATGTTGGCCAGGCTGCTCTCAATCTCTTGACCTTGTGATCCGCTTGCCTTGGCCTCCCAAAGTGCTGGGATTACAGGCATGACTACTTTTTAAAATGCTTCAATGAAACTTAACATAATGACCTACACATTTCAGCTGTGCATATGTTCTACCTATTAATGGTGAGATACAACAGAGCCATCTTTGACTACTTCATGCTGTTTACTCTAAGAGGCCTGTATCATTAGATGACTTCCTGTTGGAAGCAGTAATTTGTGTTTGGACTTGGGTGACTGTCAGTATGAATCTAGCCAAGAAAGGTCATGTCATCTGCTACATGGTTTGCTAGAGGGAATACAGGCCAAGCCTTTGCCTCTGAAATCAAAGCACTGTAGTAGGTGTAATAGAAATGATGCCTAGGTTTGTGTATGCAGGGCCTGAGTTTCTGAGTAAAGCTGTTAACTACTGGGGGCAAGCTTTCCCCGTGGGAGACAGGCTTCTTGGATTTAAACCTTTCTGACATCTCAAAGCTTTATTTCCTGATGATTTCTAAAAGGGAGCGAGCCAGCCCCTTGAAATTAAAATAACGACTTACATTCTGTTCTCCCCAGACGGAAGAATATTAGCAAATTGAATCAGTTGGGGTTAGTACTTTCTTTTATGTGTTAAACTCAGTTATTCTGGCTAAGATCAGATTTTTGTCTAGGACGGGGCTGAAACACATGCGGAATCCTGTTGGTTGAGGGCTGGAAATGAACATTGGCTTCACACAGGTTGCTTCTCCAAACTGTAGGTATACTCTTAGGCCCCGCACGTGGCATTCATAGTTGCTGTCTGCTGCGCCTTCTTGCTCCATCCTGTCTAGTCTCAGAAGTTTCATGGTACTAACATCTTGGATCCTTACAAAGGACTGACTTTTGACCCAGTTGACTGATAACTATAGAGTACTTCACAATTTACCAAGAGCTTTCATTCATGTTTGCTCTTTACATCAAAATTACAAGATGGGTTTTATTATCCACATTCTTTTTGTAGATATGAAGGCCAGAGAGGTTATGAGTTAGCCAAAGTCTGTCCAGTAATTGACAGAGCCAAGATTCTAGGCTGGGACATCTGATTCCAGATCTACTGCTCTTCATGTTCCTTTATACTGCAGCTACCTACCTGCTCAAAGTACATCATTCACTCATTCGTTCAGCAAGTTCTTGGTGGCATGGGCTTTGAAGCCAGACAGCTGGGTCCCAGTATCTGCTCACTAGCTTTGTGACCTCTGTTACCTCTCAGAACCTCAGTTCTTTCATCAGCAAAATGAAGACAGTAATATTACCTCTCTAGTAAGGCTGTTGTGAAGTCCTTTAAACAGTGCTCTGGACATAGCAAATACTCCATAAATGTTTGCCATTCTTCATCATGGGCTCACTCAGTGGTACAGGGACTCCACACCAGTGACAACACTGCTGTTGAGGATCACTTGTTCTGATGCAAATATGAAAATAGAAAACTGACAATTGCATAGTAATGGGATTGCTAAGATATAAACAGGATGCTGGGGAAACTTGAAGGATGAACAGCTGTGTTTTCAATTGCCAAGAACCCAGCTCTCTAGCAGCTCACCTTTGTTGCCTCTACCCCCATTTGGTCACATTCCTGTCTTCCTTATTCTTTGCTGAAGGCAGTATTTAATGTGCAGGGATTTTTTTTTTTTTTTTTTGAGGTGGAGTCTCGCTCTATCCCCCAGGCTGGAGTGCAGTGGCCGGATCTCAGATCACTGCAAGCTCCACCTCCCAAGTTTACGCCATTCTCCTGCCTCAGCCTCCTGAGTAGCTGGGACTACAGGCACCCGCCACCTCGCCCGGCTAGTTTTTTGTATTTTTTAGTAGAGACGGGGTTTCACCGGGTTAGGCAGGATGGTCTCAATCTCCTGACCTTGTGATGTGCAGGGTTTTATGGGTACTTTGTGTATAACCTCTTTGAGGAAGGAAGAGAAGGAGAGTATGTCTGACTAAGGGAACCTCAGTGGTCATTTGGGATTGTAAGACCTGTATTTAACAGTTGGAGGACTGTTCAAGACAAAATAAATTCCAGGCTTCTGATGTGCAGTGTTCTGTGTGAGCACCACAGGGTGTCAGATGTGAGTGGCTTCGTATGGGTTGCTGAGGGTGGGACTTTGTGGGGGAAGGAGGCCTTGAGTTGGACCTGAAAGAGATGAGGATTTGGATTATGAGTAGCAGAAGTATGGAGAGCTGGGCAGAGGTGGAGTTATGATATTTAAATCATGGCTTGCCTTGGGTGGTGGGACAGTCCTGCCTGGGGATGTGGGTGGTCCAGGAGGCAGGTGCTGTCCCCTCCTGCATGAGAACCTGTCTCCGGACCCCAACAGGATACACACAGCTTATTCCCACCCTCTGCAAAGCTACCTAATAATATATTTGTGTTTATGGTAATGCTTTTTGCTGATTTGGTGGGAGATAAAACCTAGAGAGACCCACAGTATGGATGCTAGGTCTGAGTGGGTCTGTGAGCTGCAACCTAGCTGCAGCCCCTTTGTTTGTGAGCTGTTTGCCTGCATTTAAATGCCATTTACATAAGGAGCTGTCAGAGTTGAGTTGGCCCATGATTATTCCTTGATGTATGTTGAAAAAAAGAGAAGAAAAGAAAACCCTGGCTAATGAGGAGCTGGGTTCCTTTTCTCCATTGATGACAGCTTCCTTTCTGATCTGATGGTCCGTCAGAAGCTAAGGTGGTGTGTGACTGTGGGGTTATGTCCCTGCTGAAGCCGTCTTTCCCTCAGAGTTGTAATTGATGGGGAGACCTGTCACTTGTTATGCTGATGCTGTGCAGATTTTTGTGCAGCTGCCAGCCAAGAGAGTTTTAGGACAGCATCTGATTGGGTGCAGGTTGTGGCAAAAGCGATAATAAATAGAGAGCTGGTGAGGGTAGATTTTGATTGACCCGAGATTGTATATTATTAAACTGAGTCTGCATGTACATGTCAGTTTATGAAGAACCAGACCCATAATCCAACTTTAGGGCTGTGGCAGTTTGGGTTTATTAAATGTGCTTTATATCACTATTAATATTGAGGAGCAAAGAGGAATATCTGTAATCTTTTAATCTATGCAATAATGGTTTGGAGGGAGATTACCAGATACATTGGACCATTGTTTGTCTATAATTGTATTCAGAACTCTCCGAAGCATTGATTTGTTTCTGGCATACTGATTTGGCTCAGCAGTCTCATAAAGCTCTTTTATAGTCCTCTTTGCTTTGTGTTTTCCAAAAATAATTGGAGAATAATAATAATGTGGCTGGCGATAAAGAAGAGAGAGTAAGGTTGAAAGCAAATTTCTAGCCGAGTGGATAGCCATAAACATCTTCTATGCTCATAAACACCTGGGTCTGTGACCTTTGTGTTTATAAGATATTTATCGCTTCATGGGCTCTCTGCTTGGGGGTTATCACTTCAGTGCCTTGTAAAATTTGATTGTGTTTAGTAAGTAGATTCTGAATTTTTGCTGAGTAGGGAAAAAGTGCCCCTCTCCTTAGTTTTCCTTGGAACAACCAATCGGCCAACAGGGGCAGATCTCACCAAGGACAGAAGCAGAGAACTTGAGTGTGCTTGAGTTTTGTGGAAATGGTACAGTGGGACCCAGTAAGGGTACCTTTTGTACTTGATTAAGTGGCTTGTGATGGAAATGACTTTTGAACGGAAGGGAATTGTGCAACACATCAAATAAACTCAAGCAGTGTCGATGGGTTTTTCTGTCCAGTAGAAATGGAATTTTTGATTCAAGTCAAGGAAGCTTTCTTGGGATTTGGATTTTTGCCACTTCCTCACCCTTTCTTCCCATTTCCAAAGCAGGCCTGAGGAAATGAGCTAGAGAAATGGTCAAATTCAGTTTCACTGACTTTAATACGAAGGTAAGACTAAGTGCTGCAAAAGCACAGTTAGTTGTTTCCATCTTCAGCAGTCCTCTAAACATTTCTTCGGGAAGTTTTAGGCACTTTGTCAACCTCTATTGTCCTCCTGATGGTGTTGCTTAATTACTCTTGAAGGAAACAGTTGGATCCCTGTGAACTGATGACAGGTGTATGCTGAGCTGCCTGTGTAAACTACTGGCTGCCTGTTCATGTTGTGCACGGTGGATCAGAGGCGTATGGGGGAATGTGCCAAAACAGCAATCTTCAGGGAGTTTTTTAAAAAGTAAAAATTGTTTGCTGTTTCGCCCTGGTGCCATCATGGCTCACTTCCGCCTTGACCTGCTGAGCTCAAGTGATCTTCCTGTGTCAGCTTCCCAAATAGCTGGGACCATAGGCACATGCCACTGAGCCTGGCTAATTTTAGTGTTTTTTGCAGAGATGGGGTCTCACTATGTTGCCCAGGCTGGTCTTGAACTCCTGGGCTCAAGTGATTCTCTGTGCCTTCCAAAGCGTTGGGAATACAGGCCTGAGCCACTGGACCCAGCCCCCAGTGAGTTTTATTATAACTCAACTAGCTTTATTATAACTAAAGTATGAGCCAGTCTTGAGGTGTGTTGGACCTATATTTATCAAAGGAGACTGTTCTACCTAAGACTTAGTTTCTTGTCCTACGAGGTTAATTGCTGCTGCATTTTATGGAGTTTATGAGATGTGCTTCCCTCTGCCCTGCTTCAATCAGATGGTACTGCCTAGGAGTCATATACATACAGGATTGATAAAGAGCTGCTCCCACAGTGCCAGTACCTACGGTGGACTGTGTTGTGGGTAAAGGGAAGCTCCACCACACTGGCATGTGGGAACTGGACAAAAAGGCCACGAATCCCCCAACACCTACTCTCTGCCCAGCTTTGTGAAATATAAAATAATTATTGGTTCCAGACTCCAGAGATGCATTCCACCCAGTTGGGGAAGGAGAGGTTTAGGTGAGTGGTTCTCTAAGTTGGTCCCCAGACAAGGAGCACCCTCATTCTCTGGGGATTTGTTAGAATTGCAGATTTTGGGGCATTGCCCAGACTGACAGAATTGGAAACCATGGATGGTGGTTTACAAACTGCAGGTGATTCCGATTTATGCTAAAGTTTGACAACTGCTGCTTTAGGTTCATGAGTTCCAGGGGGAGTAAATGAGTAAACAAGGCACATAGAATTAAGGGCTTCCTATAGAGCACAGAGAAGGAGAGAATAAGGTGCTTTATAGCAGGATGCTAAGCTGGACTGTCAATCATGTGGGAAAGGGGTCAAAGACGGGAAGAGCAGGGATGATCAAGGCAGCATTTGCTGGCGAGAGAAGTTATTGAGCCAGGTTTTGAGGAGACAGAGAGTAGCATGAATGAGCACAGATGTGATAGGGGAGCTTAGTTAAGTGTAGTGAAAACACATGCACACACACTCCAGACAAGAAAAAATAATGTAAAATCAAGTATAGAACTCAGGCAGATTTGTGAAGAAGAAAATATATTCCTCACAAGTTGGATTCCTGTGAGTTCATTTCTTTTATTACCTCTGGCAAGGGTGCAATTAATTGGGGCCAGGGCTCTGCACCTGGAGAGGCTTTATAAAGTGAGATTCTCAAGAGGAAGATTTTATTTGCCTAAGGCTACTACTTTAAAAGTGAGAAAGGCACTCATGAAAATTAGGGGTAACTATACAAAGTGATAAGCTGCCCAACATAGATTCAGTGCCCAGTATGTATAAAGTGCTGTGTGTATACTGGAGAGAGGGAACTGGAATCTAACTTGGGGATGGGGGTGGATCCAGAGGCAGAGACATGAGGAAATACACATTTAAGTCCAGTAAGGTTTTCATGCACCTGTAGTCCTGAGAGGTGAAGCCAGCTGGACTTCCTGGGGCGAATGGGGACTTGGAGAACTTTTCTGTCAAGCTAGAGGATTGTAAATGTGCCAGTCAGCACTCTGCATCTAGCTAAAGGATTGTAAATGCACCAATCAGCACTCTGTAAAATGGACCGATCAGCACTCTAAAATGGACCAATCAGCAGGATGTGGGTGGGGACAAATAAGGGAATAAAAGCTGGCCACCCCAGCCAGCGGCGGCAACCCGGCCTGATCCCCTTTCACCCTTTGGAATTTTGTTCTTTTTCTCTTTACAATAAATCTTGCTGCTGCTCACTCTTTGGGTGTGCACCACCTTTAAGAGCTGCAACACTCACTGTGAGGGTCTGTGGCTTCATTCCTGAAGTCAGCGAGACCAGGAACCTACCGGGAGAAACAAACAACTCTGGACGCGCCACCTTTAAGAGCTGTAAGGCCCACTGCGATGTCCCTGGCTTCATTCTTGAAGTCTGTGAGACCAAGAATCCACCAGAAGGAACCAACTCCAGACACAGCCCCAGCTACTCCAGAGGCTGAGGTGGGAGGATCGATTGAGCCCAGGAGGTTGAGGCTGCAGTGAGCTGTGATTGTACCACTGCACTCCAGCCTGGGTGATAGAGTGAGACAGGGTCTCAAGAAAAAAAAAAAGGTCTAGTAAGTTTTTGTTTTCCTTCAAAGGCAGAGGGGAGTCACTGAAGGTTATTGAGCAGTGAAGTAGCAAAATTAGAGTTGTAATCATGAATCTAATTAAAAAATCAGTGACTAGAGGGAAGTAGATAGGTTGGAAGGCTAATCTAGTTTTAATAGTATGAGGCAGATGAGAAGGGCTTGAACTAGTACAATTCTAGAAAAATGGTGGTGTAAGCAACAATAGAGTCATATTAGTTAAGGGTGAGAGGGAAGAAGTATTTACAGTTCACTGTGGACCAGCCACTATGCTGGTATCTATCATAGGTAGTTTAGTAAAGTACTTACGCCTGTCATTGGTAGAGCTTAACCATCACAATTCTGGCGACACAGAGATTGATTTTTATAGAAGGTCCAAAGGGTATGTAGCTTGGAGACATATTCAAGATTTGACTCATGCTGAGTGTTGTGGCTCACACCTGTAGTGTGGCTCACTCACAGCTACCTGGTAGGTCAAGGTGGGAGGACTGCTTGAGCCCAGGGATTGGGACCAGCTTGGGCAACACAGCAAGATCTCATCTCCAAAAACAAAAGGTTTGATTCAAGCCTGCCTGCCTGCAAAGCGTGTACCCTTTTTGCTCTAGATTCTAAACTTTGGCGAATGGAATGATAAATTTTGTTTATAATTGGACAGTTGTTGATCTTGGCAGAAGTGTTGACTGCTGGGAGGTGTTAAGAGAAATAAAAAAGCAGCATAAGATATGAAAGTTTGTTTGATGAAACTGTATCTCAAAGAGTTTAAAAGTTTTAGGACAGGACAGATGGAATCTTGCCCCACCCAAGATTATGGAGGAACAAAACAAAGTCTGTGCTGTATTCTTTGTTAACCAGAGTTGAGAGTGGAGTTTAATCCAAAATCTGCCTAGTGGGAATCTCTTGAGTCCTGATCCCGTGAGAACATACATATGGCTGCTACTCCTGTTGTGCAGAAGGTTGCAATTTTAGAAATAAACCTGGAGCTTTTCAAGGTCCTATTTATTACTTCAACCCACTTACTGCCAAGGTCCCCATGTTTTGCAAGTGACAAAAATAAATCTAAGATGGAATAGTAGGGAGAAGATGAGAGAAAAGCGTACAGAGAAACTGGAGACTTTGAGTTGTTTGGTCTAAGCTACTTATTTGCATTTTTGTCTCCACTTCCTAGCAAGCATATTGGTATTTAGCAATGGTGGGAGGAAGGCAGAATCCTAAAAAAACGAAGTCATCATTCTGTCCCTACACTTGAGTTTCCTTTCAGCAACCTCTCTTTCCTCCCTCTTTGTCCTGTCTCATAACAGCAGTTTGATGTGCTGCTATATCTGCCTTGCTCCTTTCTCCTGAGTGGAAGCTGCAGCTACAGTGTTGGTTATTACACCTGGAAATTAGATTGTGCAGGACAGTAGTTGGCTAGGAGTGGGATAAGGCTGCATGCCTCATTAAATCTGAACTCCACTCAGCATAGACTCTTGTAGAAGCGTAGGGGATTTGTTTATGTAAGGAGCCCTTGAAAGGAGCCTGCTTGTTGAACTGTATGTTGAGCAGCAGTGATGAAAAGATGCCTAAACATGTGTCCCACAGCAGCTACAGTCCATCAGCATTGGACACATTGGTAGATCACCCCTGCTGTTAACACAGGTCTTCTCAGCTTACTCGTTTGTGTACTTAACTGTTGAGTGCTCTTTTAATTAGGGGCGACTAACACATCAAACTACTATAGCTGTGCTGGGCCTGCTAATCAACAGGTTTCGCTTATACTAGGGATCACTTCAGCTTACACCACCATATCATGACATTGATTTTTCTGTGCACATAAAAAGAAGCACTTATTGAATACGGGAAAAGATCATGATTGCTAAGTGGAAAAAAAAAAAAAAAGAAATGCTCAGATACCCAGGGAAAATGTGAAAGTTTCATATGAACATTTACAGAGAAATGGATGTGATGAGTTTTGAGGTGATTTTGTTAGATAATTTGAGAGAAATTGAGAATTCTGTATTCCGAAGAGACAGCCTGACTTGAAACTCTAGCGGTATGATGTTGGCCAAGACCTTAACTTCTCTTTGCCTCAATTTTTTCATCTATAAAATAGGGTTAGTAATAATAGCCACCTCACTGAGATACTGTGAGGATTTTGTGAGATATTGTGAGATCAAATGATTAGCTTTGTCACTGGATGTAAGTACTCACATTATAGCTGTTAATAAGTGTGATACTTAATATCATAAATCATTGTTATTATTTCTGAGAACTGATACCTTTTGTTCCATCGTTGTGGCAGAAGGATCCATTACATAGGAACAGAAACCAGCCCTCGATTTTTTTTTTTTTAAATTGCCAATCTTGGTTGGGCTTCACTATCATTTTCATCAGCTTCACAGCTCCTCAGTTCTGAGAACCCTCCTTGCCTTACAAGCCACTGGAGTATGTTTCCTTTCTGTGGACATTGTCACCTTTCCCTTTATTTTGGTAAGGCCTTGGAGACAGAGCAGTTGGATAAAAGACCTGGGCGTTTGGCACTTTCAGTGGCCATACTTCTCCCTCTGGCTTGAGTTTATATGTGGTTTGGGGTAGTTACTGGTGAAATTGAGCTTTGCAGCTGTCTACTTATCTGCATTTCCTGATCTGGTTTGGCTGGCAATCAAAAGCTGTATCTATTTCAGAGATTGCCCAATAAGACTTTTAATGACAAGTTAAAAAAAAAAGAGTTGGTGGGATTGAACCTTAAGCAGACAATACTTTCACTATACTTTGGTGGCTCCTGTTTACTGGTGATTTTGTGTGGATAGTAACTTAAAATCAAGAAACATTTTTGCTAACATATTTCCTGGGCCATTTTAGAAAGAAATTTCTCTATTTAGCCAGTAAGTAGAGCTTTCTTTAGCGTTTACATAGTTGTCTTTTTAATATTAATTTCTGCGATCCATATGAATGAGGCCACATGTCCTTTAACAATTTTAGACCTCTTCTCTTATGCATTGCTGCCATCTGTCAGTATGAGAGAAAGCTTCCTGAGGCAGAAGGACTTAAAACAATGGTTCTCAACCCTGGGGTCACATTAGAATCACTGGCAGAGCTTTTAAGAAATTTAATGCCTGGGCCAGTTCCAGATACATAGTTGCTCTGGGATGGGACCCAGGCATTGATGTTTTTAAAAAACTCCCTAGGTGATTCTAGGGTATAACTGGGTTGAGAGGCTCTATTCCAAAAGCAGTGTCTTAATGGAAGAACAAGTGGCTTGAGAATAGTTCTGCTTTTTCTCAGCAGCAACCTTGCTGTCTTCCACAGCAGTGCCGATTTTGACAGTGGAGCCATGCAGTTGTATTTGGGTAGCAGTGTGGAGGGTAACAAGTGTGTCTTTTGTATCTCTGAATCCTCTGCAGCCAGCCTAGTGCCTGGCATATACTAGATGCTCACTATCCTCCACTCCACTTCTTTTGGATGACTAAATAATGGAATGGAGCCCAGATGTACTAGCATTTTTACTTAATCCCTGAGCCTTTCTCCTTCAGTGGTCTGTGAGGGAGCAGGTCCACAAGCATACACTTTTATTGTTCCAGGAGGAGGAAGACACCCAGCTTTGAAATGCTTAAGGCATAAAACTGATCTTTGGTTAAGATCAGCAGAGGCTTGCTGTGTGCAACATAAATTGTCAGGTAAAGAAGCAATTAACGTAGTGCTATTTATTTCTTCTTTAAGCACCTCGTCCTTATGAGTGTTGTGGTTCTGCAGTCCAAGTGGAAACAGGTTCTCTATTGCCCTGTTTTGCTCTTAAACACAGACACCTTTTTCAGTCAAGAGAATTACGGCCTTTTAAAAACTCTTCTTTCTTTCTTTTCCTTTTTAGGTAGCCCATATTGAATCAGGTCCTGCAGCTATAGTTATTCATGCAGGGAGAATTCTATGAACACAGGGGAGAACGGCCTGGGAGTTTGATAATTTGTTATTTTTTGGTTTGTAGATTGAGAAGTATATTAAGTAAGGATAACCCCTTATAGTTAGATGGTTATTTTATAGTTTTCCTGTCCGGAAGGTTTTAATCTCCCACACGGCTGTGGACTGGCAGAGCAACTCATTATTGTCTCCAGTTTATGGACAAAAACATTTAAGATGCGGCAAGGTTGAGTGACCTGCCTAAGGTGATAGAGCTGGGCCTTGAATCCACAGCTTTTGACTGTAAATCCCTTCAGTACACTGAGCTTTGGATAGTGCTTTTGCTTGGATTAGAACACCCTATAAATGTGACTAATGGCATCTCAAGGTTCTGTCCTGGCTGTCATGGTTGAAGTTTTTGTTTGCATTGCGTGTGCTTGCTTGTGTGTGTACGTGTGCCACTATTAATATTAAGCATCTTGCCATTTGCCTCTGTAGAGCACAGTTGATAGACAAGAATATACACTTGAGGTAGTCAAGAGAGTGTCATCTTTTATTAAGAATTCTGATCTTGCCTCATCAAAATGCCTATTTTCACTTTTAGTCTATTGTGAGTGTGAATATTCGTGTGTGGTATTTTATTTCCAGGCAAGGTGTTTCTCTCAATCTATGTTGTCTGTCTAGGATGATAATGTTAAAGCTTAATATATTTAGTTTTGGAAGACTACATTTTTCTAGGGTGGTTTATGAATTGTTTTCCTTCATCCAACAAATTGTTGAGTGCCTAGTATGTGCTCTGTGCTGTCTACCTTTATTTCCATCTCAAGGAAGTCTAGGATAAAAATAACATTGTTTATCTGTTAAGGGATAAAGAGTCAACACCTATTTAGTGTCAACTCTGTCTTTATTAGGCATTTGGCTACTGAGCTTTTTGATTTCTTGACTTTTGGGAGTGTTTCTCCCAGTTACCTGACAGGTCCAGGGTGTGAAATGCTTTCCTTGGGCCCCTGAACTAGCTCATGGAGTGGTTGTGGCTTCTGGGAATTTTTAAAAGAGCCACACCCAGGGATCTACTTGGACTATGTGTTCTTTCTGTCTTGCCTTTACCGCCCCTCTCCTTTCTTCCTCTTATAAGCAAAGCATCTTTTTGCTTCCTTGCCCCCAATCCCAGAGAGACTGTTAATTTATTTTTGCATGTAAGGAGAACAGTCAGGGTTGAGGATCTCAAACTCAGGAAAGTGGTTTTTGTATTCAAGAGCTCCCTGTGTGTTTGCACAGTACATTTACCTCCATCCAGGATGCACTTATCCTGCTTATATGGATTGTAAATGATAGAGGGCGAAAAAAGAAGAGGGGGAAAAAAAAAAACCCTAAAAAACCCCTGGATTCTGAAGATGGCTGCAGTATATTCTTCAATAGAAATTTGAAGCATGAAGTGGATTTTAGAACATCACATGAAGCCCTTCTTACTTAAAACACAAGAACTTAAAACTTGGCCAGAGGAAAGCTGTAGGGAGGTGGAGAAAAGCACTCCTTCCATTTAAGGGGAAGTAAGCACTTGACTTCATCAACTGTGGTTAAGATAAACAAAGCTCATCTTTTTGGTTGGCATCAGAAGGGGCGTTTAAAGTCTCATGAAATGAGAGAAGGGTTGTTCTTTTCCTTATTTACTGTACTTGAACGGAGTCACTGAAATCCTTGATGGCATGTCTCTATGACTGCTCATTCCTAGTTGTCTGCAGCACTGTGGCCAGTGAATATGCTGGTTCCCACAGAGGAAGCCCACCGCATGGTTTCCTTTCTCTTCTGTCTTTAATTTTGCCTTGTGTCTTTTGTAGACGAGGGTGCTCGGCAGTACTTTTTTTGTAGAAACTGCCATGCCTCAATCACATCACACAACACAGGCTGGGGACCAGCATTCCATGAGGACTTGATCAGTGGGTTGGGAAACAAGGTTGATAGCATTGCTCTGGAGGAGGTGTCAATGAAAATTTGTCAGCTCACCTCACATCCTTGCTTGCAGAACCTTGATTTTATTTAGGTGTTCACTTCCATGTGGATTTGAATCAGGGGGGTACATCTTGATTAGTCTAAACCCATCATTATATTTCTACTCGTTATGTCAGTGATTGGCTTAGGAAGGTCCAGGTTTGGCTAGCTGGACAAGAGGGGAAATCTTGTGTGGGCACTTCTGGAAAACGTTTCCTTGATTTTGATGAGGAGAAGTGTAATTTCTATCTGGTTGTTGTCTGCATGTGGTACTTTGAAGTTGGCAGCTGCCATCTTTGAACCATTAGCCAGCGTAAGAGGACAGGCCCACATGCAAGGGGATAGCAAAGCTGTATAAAAGATAGATAGCATCTTTGATGATATTGTTGAGCTGTTGAATTGACCAGCCTGAGTCCATTTCATTTTGGGACTTCTTGTTATGTGTGAGAAAGAAAAATCACATTTTAACTATTTTGGCTGGATTTTCTGTTTCCTTCAGTCTAGTGTATTATAACTGATAACTGCTTACCCCATTCATATAGGATGGTTTGAGATAAAATTAGAAAATGTTGGAATAGTTTCAGAAGGAATGGTACCAGGTCCTCCTTGTACCTCTGGTAGAATTCGGCTGTGAATCCATCTGGTCCTGGACTTATTTTGGTTGGTAGGCTATTAATTATTGCCTCAATTTCAGAGCATGTTATTGACGTATTCAGGGATTCAACTTCTTCCTGGTTTAGTCTTGGGAGGGTGTATGTGTCCAGGAATTTATCTATTTCTTCTAGATTTTCTAGTTTATTTGCATAGAGGTGTTTATAGTATTCTCTGACGGTAGTTTGTATTTCTGTGGGATCGGTGGTGATATCCCCTTTATCATTTTTTATTGCATGTATTTGATTCTTCTCTCTTTTCTTCTTTATTAGTCTTGCTAGCGGTCTATCAATTTTGTTGATCTTTTCAAAAAACCAGCTCCTGGATTCATTGATGTTTTGAAGGGTTTTTTGTGTCTCTCTCTCTTTCAGTTCTGCTCTGATCTTAGTTATATTCCAATCCATAGAAAAAGAGGGAATCCTCCCTAACTCATTTTATGAGGCCAGCATCATCCTGATACCAAAGCCTGGCAGAGACACACACAAAAAAAAGAATTTTAGGCCAATATCCCTAATGAACATTCATGCAAAAATCCTCAATAAAATATTGGCAAACCAAATCCAGCAGCACATCAAAAAGCTTATCCACCATGATCAAGTGGGCTTCATCCCTAGGATGCAAGGCTGGTTCAACATATGCAAATCAATAAATGTAATCCAGCATATAAACACAACCAAAGACAAAAACCACATGATTATCTCAATAGATACACAAAAAGCCTTTGACAATATTCAACAGCCTTCGTACTAGAAACTCTCAATAAATTGGATATTGATGGGATGTATCTCAAAATGATAAGAGCTATTTATGACAAACCTACAGCCAATATCATACTGAATGGGCAAAAACTGGAAGCATTCCCTTTGAAAACTGGCACAAGACAGGGATGTCCTCTCTCACCACTCCTATTCAACATAGTGTTGGAAGTTCTGGCTAGGGCAATCAGGCAGGAGAAAGGAATAAAGGGTATTCAATTAGGAAAAAAGGAAGTCAAATTGTCCCTGTTTGCAGATGACATGATTGTATATTTAGAAAACCTCATCGTCTCAGCCCAAAATCTCCTTAAGCTGATAAGCAACTTCAGCAAAGTCTCAGGATACAAAATCAATGTGCAAAAAACCAAGCATTCTCATACACCAATAACAGACAGAGAGCCAAATCATGAGTGATCTCCTATTCACAATTGCTTCAAAGAGAATAAAGTACCTAGGAATCCAACTTACAAGGGATGTGAAGGACCTCTTCAAGGAGAACTACAAACCACTGCTCAGTGAAATAAAAGAGGACACAAACAAATGGAAGAACTTTCCATGCTCATGGATAGGAAGAATCAATATCATGAAAATGGCCATACTGCCCAAGGTAATTTGTAGATTCAATGCCATCCCCATTAAGCTACCAATGACTTTCTTCACAGAATTGGAAAAAACTACTTTAAAGTTCATATGGAACCAAAAAAGAGCTTGTATAGCCAAGACAATCCTAAGCCAAAAGAACAAAGCTGGAGGCCTCACGCTACCTGACTTCAAACTATACTACAAGGCTATAGTAACCAAAACAGCATGGTACTGGTGCCAAAACAGAGATATAGACCAATGGAACAGAACAGAGCCCTCAGAAATAATACCACACATCTGCAGCCATCTGATCTTTGACAAACCTGACAAAAACAAGAGATGGGGAAAGGATTTCCTATTTAATAAACGGTGCTGGGAAAACTGGCTAGCCGTATGTAGAAAGCTGAAACGATCCCTTCTTTACACCTTATACAAAAATTAATTCAAGATGGATTAGAGACTTAATTGTTAGACCTAAAACCATAAAAGCCCTAGAAGAAAACCTAGGCAATACCATTCAGGACATAGGCATGGGCAAGGACTTCATGTCTAAAACACCAAAAGCAATGGCAACAAAAGCCAAAATTGACAAATGGGATCTAATTAAACTAAAGAGCTTCTGCACAGCAAAAGAAACTACCGTCAGAGTGAACAGGCAACCTATAGAATGGGAGACAATTTTTGCAATCTACTCATCTGACAAAGGGCTAATATCCAGAACCCACAAAGAACTCAAAGAAATCTACAAGAAAAAAAATATCCCATCAAAAAGTGGGCAAAGGATATGAACAGACACTTCTCAAAAGAAGACATTTATGCAACCAACAGACACATGAAAAAATGCTCATCATCACTAGCCATCAGAGAAACAGAAATGAAAACCACAATGAGATACCATCTCACACCAGTTAGAATGGCAATCATTAAAAAGTCAGGAAACAACAGGTGCTGGAGAGGATGTGGGGAAATAGGAACACTTTTACACTGTTGGTGGGACTATAAACTAGTTAAACCATTGTGGAAGACAGTGTGGTGATTCCTCAAGGATCTAGAACTAGAAATACCATTTGACCCAGCCATCCTATTACTGGGTATATACCCAAAGGATTATAAATCATGCTGCTATAAAGACACATGCACATGTATGTTTATTGCAGCACTATTCACAATAGCAGACTTGGAACCAACCCATATGTCCATCGATGATAGAGTGGATTAAGAAAATGTGGCACATATACACCATGGAATACTATACAGCCATAAAAAAGGATGAGTTCATGTCCTTTGTAGGGACATGAATGAAGCTGGAAACCATCATTCTCAGCAAACTATCACAAGGACAAAAAACCAAACACCACATGTTCTCACTCATAGGTGGGAATTGAACAGTGAGAATACTTGGACACAGGAAGGGGAACATCACACACTGGGGCCTGTCATGGGGTTGGGAGATGGGGGAGGGATAGCATCAGGAGATATACCTAATGTAAATGACAAGTTAATGGGTGCAGCACACCAGCATGGCACATGTATACATACGTAACAAACCTGCACGTTGTGCACATGTACCCTAGAACTTAAAGTATAATAATAATAAAAAAGAAAATGTTGGAAATGCTTTTACACAAGTATGACACACACAATTAACATAAACATTAACATAAATATTATATTGTAATATCCAGTGTTCTCTTACTTTGCTCCCATATCACTTCTGCTAGCATTTTCTCCATAGTAAGGGGACGGGCCATGAGGATGAAAAACAGCCATTTAAAAACTGTCTTGGGGGTTTTCAGTATTTTTTCTGTAAGAATTGACATGATACATAACTCCTAAAACATAGTATGAGGCAAAAATCATTCTTTCCTGATAAACTTGTATTCCTTCTTATTGGAAAGTGGCAAATAAAATAATCTAGTATAGGAATCATCATGCTACCTGACTTCAAACTATACTATGAGGCTACAGTAACCAAAACAGATATATAGACCAGTGGAACAGAATAGAGACCTCAGAAATAAGACCACATATCTAAAACCAGCTGATCTTGGACAGACTTGGCCAAAACAAGCAATGGGGAAATGATTCCCTGTTTAATAAATGGTGCAGGCAAAACTGGCTAGGCATAGGCAGAAAACTGAAACTGAACCCTTTCCTTACACCTTATACAAAAATTAACTTAAGATGGATTAAAGACTTAAATATAAAATCCTAAACCTTAAAAACCCTAGAAGAAAAGCTAGGCAGTACCATTCGGGACATAGGCATGGGCAGAGATTTTACCATGAAATCCCCAAAAGCGATTGCAACAAAAGCTAAAATTGACAGATGGGATCTAATTAAACTAAAGAGCTTCTGCACAACAAAAGAAACTATCATCAGAGCGAGCAGGCAACACTATGGGAGAAATTTTTGCAATCTACCCATCTGACAAAGGTCTAATATCCAGAATTTACAAGGAACTTAAACAAATTTACAAGAAAAGAACAACCCCACCAAAAAGTGAGCAGAGGCTATAAACAGACACTTCTCAAAAGAAGACATTTATGCAGCCAAGAAACATACGAAAAAAAGCCCAACATCACTGATCATTAGAGAACTGCAAATCAAAACCACAATGAGATGCTGTCTCATGCCAAGTCAGAATGGCCATTACTAAAAAGTCAACAAACAACAGATGCTGGAGGGGCTGTGGTGAAATAGGAACACTTTTACACTGTTGGTGGGAATGTAAATTAGTTCAACCATTGGGAAGACAGTGTGGAAATTCCTCAAGGATCTAGAAACAGAAATACCATTTGACCCAGCAATCCCGTTACTGGGTATATACCTAAAGGATTATAAGTCATTCTACTATAAAGAGATATGCACACGTATGTTTATTGCAGCACTATTCACGATAGCAAAGACATAGAACTAACCCAAATGCCCATCAGTGATAGACTGGATAAAGAAATATGGTACATATACACCATGGAATACTATGCAGCCACAAAAAGGAATGAGATTATGTCCTTTACAGGGATATGGATGAAGGTGGAAGCCACCATCCTCAGCAAACTCACACAGGAACAGAAAACCAAACAGCGCATGTTCTCACTCATAAGTGAGAGCTGGATAATGAGAAAACATGGACACGGGGAGGGGAATAACACATACCAGGACCAGTGTCAGGGGAGACGAGGGGAGAGAGAGCATCAGGACAAATAGCTAATGCATGCAGGGCTTAAAACCTAGATGATGGGTTGATAGGTGCAGCAAACCACCATGGCACATGTATACCTATGTAACAAACCTATATGTCCTGCACATGTATTCCAGAACTTAAAGTAAAAAATAAATGAATACATAAAAATTCAGTATATTTTCTTGTTGTCTTATTTCACTAATGAGCTGAAATCCAGCTTTAGTGGTTAATAACACTTTGTCTAAAATTCCTAATATATCTTCTAATATTTTCTAGTTGGTTTTATTTATTTTAGTTATTTTAACAACAGTCAGTGATCTGTATCTCATCGTCTTGGAAGTACCTTGGATTTCATTATAACTGAGGAAGTATTTCTTATTTATTTAAATGAGTGTCCCAGATAGCATATTTATTTGTTTACTCTCTTATCCATTCACTACACATTTATTGAGCTCTTACTAAAAATTAGCCAGACATTTGAATCGTTTTCTTTGGCTTGATTGTAGAGCTCATAAAAGAAAGTACTAGGAACTTAGAATTGTGGATCACAGAGCATTAGAATAGGGGAAAGTCATTTTTCATTGCTGGGCCTGAGGAGAGTTTCGAAGCTGACTTGACGGTATTGATTTGAGGAATGCCGATGGTTTTCATCTCCTTTTCCCATCACTAAACTAAGTGTAATCCCTTCAGAGGTAGAGAGCCAGGAGACCTTTATAATAGTGAAAGGACAGGAAAGGAAGGCTTTCATAGACAGCCTGGTACTGGAGTCAGTATTCAACAGTGAAATTCTGGGGTCAAGAAAATAGTTAATTTATATACGTTAATTTTCACCTGATCCCCACTCCCCAAGAAGGTTAGAATCCTTCTTTTTCCTCCTTTTGGAATTTGCTACTTTGAAGAGTTTTTTTCTTTTGAAGGAAGGAATAAAAACAGTCTGTTCATTGTGCTATTTAGTGCAATTCTAATTAGGGAGCAATATTTGTTCTGTGAGTTATCTGCCCTGACAGAAGCTCTGATAGAAGCTCAGAATAGTTGACTGCCCTAATAGAGGCTTGGGGCATCATTGCTGGAAATGAGATGGCTAACTCCAGGGCTACTTCATCTTGTGGACGGCAGAATTAAATGGAACCAAAGAAAATAAGCAACAAAAAACAGTTGGAACAGCTTCTCAGTGCTCTTATTGCTGCCAGTCTTGGTGGGGAATCACCAGTGCTTCTTGGACTCTGGCTACTTTGATCTTCCCGGCATGCTGGAGAACCTGGAAGGACCCAAGTTGTCTGTCTTGTGTCCACTGTAAGCCTTGCTAAGAAGCCATGAACCTTCTGTAAGCCAGGACCCAACTGACCTTTTAAGATTTTTTTTTTTTTAAATCATCTAAGCATGCTATGCCGTTGTCTTGGCATTGCTTTGATCTCAGATGTCTCAGTTTTAAAGAGCACCTATACTAAGTGGCAAGGAGAAATTAGAATTATCCACATTGAAGACAAAAAATAAATCGCAGAGGGCCTCCAATTGCACCCTAATTCTTCTCCCTTAGGATATTGAGAGAGCGAGGTGTAGAATTTAAAGTTAAAAATTTTTACATCACTTTACTGCATAATCGAAAGGTACTTGGCTTTGGCCCTTGGCGTGATTTAAATCACAGTGGATTTGGGAGTTGCTTTGTCACTGACTTAATTTTCAGGATTTTAACTCATTCAGTAAGTTGGCTTGGCAGCCCTAAGCAGCATTAGTATTTTGTGTGACATTTTCAAAATATCCTTTGAACCTGTGGTAATCCCTAAGGTAGCCATGTTCTAAAACTCTGAGAAGGACCTCTCCAGGGGCTTGAAATACCTGCCTTTCCTCTGCCTCACCAGTGCCCCCCTACCCTGCTCCCCATAGCAGTGTTTTGAGGTTGTGGGATCTGGATCTGGGTTGAACTCCTGCAGTGTTTTAAACCTTTTGTTTCTTTCTTCTTTAATAACAACAGTGTTTCTTACCCTGGTCATCTATTGAGAAGTGTAGGTGAAAGTAAGCATCAACAGAATGGTGGTTTTGAATATGCGAATGGGTTCTTGGGAGCCACTGATGTACCTGTAGGGATTGGGGATATGATTGGCAGTTCTAGAATGAAGTTCCAGTTGTTCTATACATGACCCATCACATGGAAGACCCTGATCTCAGCAGCACACAGCAAGCACCTAATAGCTGCAGAGAATAATGCTGAGCACTAGGCAACTGTTGAGCATTACAGACTCCCCTGCTTCTCTCTCCCATTGGTCAACTGGTGTTGAATAGCAGGGAGACTAGTACTTTGGACGTTTTTACCTACTGAAGTTGACTCATGCTGCTCCTTTAGAAGGATAATAAATTTTTGGTGATGTAACTCAATAAATTAACAACAGGCTAAGAGAATAATTACAGACCTATTTAGGAAATCTCATTCTTCGTTTTACTTGGAGATTCTTGCCAGAACTTTACCTTGTAAGTTAGATATTTTTACCTGTTGCTTCTCAGAAAAACCTACAAGCATACTTGTAGGTTTATACCTACTGTCCCTAACAACAACAAAAACATTAACTGTAAATTGCCCCCTGTTACCTGAAGGTAAAGTGGTAAAAATCAAAGAGTAATTTTGAGGAGAAAGTCGTGGTAACGAAAAACACACAGTTGTCTGTATTGTGAGATATGTTGCTTTAGAGTATCTAAGCTTCAGAGAACATATAATTTCCCCTCCTTGATGTCCACAAGGAGCTTCGAGGATACTTTATTAAAAGATGAGTAATCACTTATTATTCTTCCTTGGAATATCTCAAACTGCAGCTTTAAACAGAATCAGCTAGAGGGCTTGTTACAATACAGATTGCTGGACTCCACTCCTGGTGGTATGCTAGGTCTGGAAAAGGGCCTGAGAATTAAAATTTTTACATTCTCCAGTGATGTCTAGGCTACTGGTCTGGGAGCCACCCATTAAGAATCACTGTTGTATCTGGTCCTCTGCCTCTTTCTGCACATCTTACATCCATGCAGCAGGTATGAAAATGAGCCCCCCAAAAGCATTCACCTTCACTGTTGACCTGATTATTATATAATTATAATTGGATCTCAATCTTTTAAAAGGCCAGTCGTATCTGAACTACATATTAATTGTAAATCTTAGTGAAAACTCTATTATATTATCTCAATTTTTTTTTCTTCTGAGACGGAGTCTCACTCTGTTGCCCAGGCTGGAATGCACTGGCGTGATCTTGGCTCACTGCAACCTCTGCCTCCTGGGTTCAAGCGATTCTCATGCCTTAGCCTCCTGAGTGGCTGGGATTGTAGATGTCCACCACCACGCCCAGCTAATTTTTGTATTTTTAGTACAGTCGGGATTTTGCCATGTTGGTCAGGGTGGTTTCAAACTCCTAACCTCAGGTGATCCGCCTGCCTTGGCCTCACAAAGTGCTGGGATTACTGGTGTAAGCCACTGCACCCGGCTGTTACCCCGGTTTTTGATCCTGAAAAATCTTGCTTGAACTTTTAACTTGTCCTAGAATGTCTTTGAAAAGTTCATATTCCAATGAGTGTATTACATTCTACAACAATTATGCTAAAAAGTTGCTTCACAGAAAATTATATCCACACTCATGTAGAATCATTTGGAAGTTTAAAAAATATAGTCATGATTGGACTCCATCCAAGACTGATTGAATATAACCCTCTGGGATTGGGTACCAAGTCATATACAATTTTGAACATTTCCCAAGGGATTTTAATGGGCAGCTAGGTCATGAACCACTGCGATAGGCCTTGGAGGGATACGGGAGCAGCAGGGCTCTGGTAAGTCATTTACACTTGCTTTAACCTGCTGCTCTTTCCACTTTCCACTGTTAAATTCCCCTGCACCTCTCTGTCACTCTTCTTTACAGGCTGGCTAGCATCATCTCATTGTAGGTCATTGTGGGCTTAGGAAAACAGTCCAACAGACTGTTACCCAAGTGCATGCAATGAAAGGCCTCTATTCTTAGGGTTCAAATTATTTTACAACAAAATTGTTTCCTTTGGAGCCTAGCCAGTCATCTCTTCTATATTCCAGGTTGAGCTTCTGTTTTAGATGGTGTTCCTCACTCTTCCTTCTTCACCTGAATAAAGGAACAGGCAGGCAATGTTTCCAGAGCTCCTGAGCTACCCTTAGTGCTGGAGGCAGGTTTAGGAAAGAGCTGGCTCCCTCATTGCTAAACAGAATTAATGTTGTTCCATCACTTTATTCTGGCTCTGTGAAATAATAAACAGGAGGAATTGCTGCTTTATAACTTTAGTCTGATAAACTACCTGCTCTGGTGTGTTACATTCTCTGTGTGTTTCTCTGCCACCACTACAGAATAATCACAGCCTTAAGTGTAGCAACTAGAATGCAAGGTTTAAAACTCAAACCAAGCCTTGACGCAGACTTCAAATAAGAACTACTTTAGAATGCTCTGTGATAATGCTAGGCACTTAGCGTGACTGCTGGGGCTCCTAAAAGGAGCCAGAAAGTGGCAGAACCTGAGAATCTTGTAACATTTCCTTTTGAGCTTGGGTCTGAAGCAGCCAAATGCTGTAACCAAATGCAGAAAAGCCAGTTTACCTTTTGCTTTTCTTGTGTCTTCTTTTCTTGTTCTCATCTTATAAACTTTGTTCACACTTTTCCTTTTTTCATTTCCATTCATGCCTTTCCTCCTGTACTCCATGCATCTGCCGCCTGTCTGCTTGCTTGGTTTTTCATCTATCTATGTTCTCTCAGCTTTTCACTTTTGGAAGAGTCAGGAATCTTGTATATTTTGAGAATTAGCAAAACATCCTGGGTATTTATCCAAAGTGGACCTTGTACGGTCTCTTTTATGCTCATTTTTAACTTCACTAATTTCTAGAATCTCACTAATTTCTAGGTTTGTTAAGGGACAACATGGTGTATTGCTGGAGATCAAGACACAAAGAGTGACAGTGCCTTAGAGCTCATTAATGGTGGTCTGAAACAAGGGAAGAATTAAAATGATATCCTTAACCTAGGACATAAGATACAGATATAGAGACGGCAAAATCCATGGCATGTCTGTGACAGTTTTCTTTTTTTGTAGAAAATATCATAAATAGATCTTAGAACTCTGATCTTCTGATTTTTCTTAACACAGTACTCTAGGGAGAGGCCATTAGACAAGATGAATCCCGTCACTGTTAGTGGGAGCTTAGAGGGAATTTTAGGTGAGGGAAAAATGCTATGGAGGTAAATGCCATCTTTTGAGATAGGTCTTTTGATTCAGCATTGAAGATTTGTGTCAAGAGACCCCCAAACCATGATAGATATTGCAGGCCTTCCCTTTACTGCCTGTTAACCCAGGCATGTGACAAGAGCAAGATTTCTAGAGATTGCCATAGAGGAAGAATAATTTCAGTGACTTTGGGAAAGCCTGAAGACTGATTTAGGGTGAAAGGCGCATGTCATTAAAGAGTTTCAGTATAGATTGCTGGTTTTCTTAGGAAGTAAGTGGTTGGAGACATTCGTTTCCTGGAATCATGTAGGACATTTAAAGTGTTCAATGCTATATACAATACCCCAGAGGTGAGGAAGATGTTTATGAATTTAGGTGCACAGATGTCAGTCTGATTATTGGGAAGAGGGTGAAGAGGTTTGACAGTATCAGAGCATGGACACATTTGAGCAGCAGCAGCCCATTGTCCTAGAACGAATTGCCTCCTGGCCGTGATTTATTGACATGGCTGATGGAGGGACTCAGCAGAAGCCACCATTTATCTGTTTCTTCAGTTGACCATCGGAAAGCCTTACAAAATTATGTGTGTAAGAAATGTCAGAGTGACAGATTTGGGTTCAAAGGATTGTACATTTTTATACATCCACCCTTTGCCCTTCTTTTTGGACTTGAGTATTTTAGACAAAACTAACATTTTCTTCAGCTTTATTATAAACAGATTTCTACTCAGATTAGCTGAGAAGGCATACACCATGTTATCCTTTTATGGCTGCGTGACACATGTGACATCTTTGTCAAATAGCAATTGCCCTCTGCCTTGTGTGTTTGGAGAGATGACTGGCCACACCTCTGAAGCAATCAGCTGTGGCCAAATTAACATAATATGGTACCTGTACATAAAATTAAATATAGAACAGTTTTATCTTTTTGTGGTAAGGATACTGTATTCTGAAGAGTTCATGTAAGTTGAGTTATTTAAAGTGGATTTAGGGACATTCATTGTGAAGTTAGTCTTTGGTAAATCCTTGTGTGGTGATTTTTTTTTCTCTCCTCTGTTGCATCCCCATTTGAAAGCCCACAATTTAATCTGTTTTGGTAAGGTGGATTCTTATATGATTAAATCACTCCAGTTTATACCCATTGAGGAGTAAAGTCACCAGACTAAACCCCTCAGGGACAATGACAGAGAGTTTTGCCATGGGTGTTTGGGAAAACTGCATTCACTGTCTGCACACTTAAACTCTGTCTCAGTCCAAATATTTGCACGCCTAAAAAATTAACAGATTTTCACTCTAACAATGATACTAGCAGTTACTTATTGCTCAAAAGAGATATTGACCGCTATAGTGTGTGTGAAGTTGGAAACTTTAGGATGATAGCCATAATTTGTACTTTGAGCTTACTCTAGTGGGGGAAACAGACAAGAGAACCCATAATTAGTACACAGTAAATGTTAGGTATATTGCTGTTGTGAATGTGTGCAGTAAGGTAACTGCTCATTAGAGGGAACATATAGAATTGATTACCTATAAGAGACCTTGATTATGCTTGGGATAGTTAAGAAAGGCTTCATGAGATAGCAACAAATCAGGGTTAGCTCCTGGCCTGGGATGATGGCTAAAAGGACTAAAGGGCAAGTCTTTGCCTCAGTTTCTTATTTGAAAATGAGGGTAATAATAATCCAACTTTATAGAGATTATTATGAGGATTCTATGAAACACATGCACATAGATAGTTAGGCAGTCCTGGTAATTGGGAAGAAATCAATAATGATGGTTATCCATGTCCCTCGTCCTTTGTTTCTTACAACACTCCTTTCGAGACAGTAGTAGTTTCTCTATTTTGAAGATGCTCAGAGAGGTTAATTTGCCCAAGGTTACCCAGCTAGAACTTGATAGGGTTCGGCTTTGAATCTAGATATCTCTCTCCTGGTTACCTTTTGTTCTCTTTATGCTACTCAAGAGGCCCAAGAGGATTCCAGCTGCTTCCTGCTTCATTATCCCCCTAAGTGCCCCACTGAGAGGAGTCTGCAATTGCCTGCCCCTCCTCTCCCTGCCTCCTGGTCTTGCCATGAGTCACTGCTGAGCCATTTGTGTCAGAGAGGAAAATGGGGGCTTGCTATTCACATGTAGCAATTTGCTGTGTGTTCTTGCTTATTTGCCAGGGACACCAGCAGAGAAGTGTTCATCAAGAGGCGTCATGTTTGTTAAGGGACCACATGGTGTATTTTAAAAGCTCTTAACTCTCACTGGTATCATCGATTATGCTTTAGCATAAGAAATAAAGTGACACTGAGCCTTTTATTAATAATACACATGTTTTCCATTTAACTTTGACTGGTTAAATCTGGCATAAAATGCAGACTTGCAAACCAGCCTCCCTGGGATGTGTAGCTTCTCTTAGGCTATTTATGATGCGGATCTCTGTTGAGCAGGAGCTTCTGCCTGCAGCTAGGGCTCTGGACTAGATGTTCTCTTTTCCTTTTCTCTCTTGATGGCATGGATTGTTTTGTTTCACAAGGCTTATGTTCTCGTTGGGATTGTAGCTGGTCTCCTACAAGCTGGTCTAGTTGGGATTGTAGATTGGTATGGATAAATACTGAAATGGGAGCTGGTATCTGACAACTGGAGGGGTTATATATGTGCCCCCACATTCTGATCAAGCTTTGGCATTTTGTGCATTTGACAAAACTGAGTGGTCAATATTTGAAGTTCTCATGAAGTTGGAAGAATTTTGGGCTCTGAATGTGAGATGACTTAGAGATAATATGTTTATTTTACAGATAAAGAATCAGGCCTAAAGGGATTGATGATGATGATGATAGAAGAATCTCTAACAGTGGTTAAGCCAGACACTGTTCAGAGTGATTGTTGTGTTAACTTATTTGATCTTCACAATGACTCTGTCAGATAGACAGTATTATTATCCCTGTTTTACAAGTGAGGAAACTGAGGCACAGAGAGTTTCATTCATTTGTCCAAACCATGTAACTGGCAGGGATAGAGCTGGGGTTTGTACCCAGGCTATCTGGATCCATCAAAACCTTTGCTATCTGTATATTACTACACTGTAGCTTGTCCAGGGTTACAAAGCTGGGCAGGAATAGTCCAGGACCCAAATCCCAGTCTTTTGTTGGCTGAACTATATTTGTTATTTAAAGATTCTTTTAGCAGTGGAACTCTTCTTTAAGTGGAGATGTTACTAGATAGCATAACCAAATAAAAAAGCGGAAACTTAGCTGCTGTGGTTTAAGTGGGATAGGCCAGGCGTTGGCCATGCATTCCCTTTATTCAGCCCTTGCTGTGGCTTCTGAGAAAGCTACATGGAGCATAATTTTATTCTGTATATTTTAATTTTTAGCCCCTACAGCAAGCCTCACAGTAGGGATATAATTTTAAACCCTGGCTCTGGTTAGGGATATGAGCTCCAGATTGTTGCCTTTTGGGTCACAATTAAAATCCTAACAGGCAACAGATATTTTTGGTCAGATCTGGTCATTCTCTCTGCCTCCGTACCCACTGGGGGCAAACTCTGAAGCTTCTGTAGCTGTATTATTGTAGATTTGCAGGATTTCTGTTGTTAATCAGAATTGGGTGTGTGTTAGAAAAGGACCTTCCTGAGTGTATGAATCCTTTTGCCTGCTGACAGTCTCTGGGCCAGAGTTGGCGTTAACATCTGCATGCCCAGAGGATAGTGAATTGCTGACTTTCACTGACTTTCTTTTTGCGTGGACATTTTACAGTGCTTCAGGGTCATCATTCTGGGCAGCACTTGTGTTGTAATTACCTGATTTTGGCTCTTTTCTCACTCACTACTGTGTGATCTAGTCTTCTTTATGTGTGTGCAGAGTTCAGTCCCATTTCTGGAGCAAAGCAGTAGCTCAGTAAATGTCAGTGGAATTTTTTGAATCACTTTTTATTATTCCAGATTACAGGCATAGATGTTTAGATCAAATAGGCTGACTATGACTTAATCTCCAAGTTTATTCGATAATAGGACCTTATTTTCTCTCTCCAAGTAATGGAATAAAGGGATGGAAGCTTGTCTAGTTGGGATTGTCGATTTATAAACAAGACATTAATCTGAAGCTTATATTCTTTTAGAGAATTACAAGACAACCCAAGATCTAGTTTTGGGGCATCTCCCCTCATCCCCGATTAAACACTTTGTTCTTTGTAATGATAGTAGAGTAGTAGGAGTGGGGTTATTCAGGAAAAGCAGGTCTTAAGGCAGAAGAATCACATCAACATCTGAAGTTCTATTCCTCACTGGCTTACAAATGGTCTGCTAGCCACCTGCATTTGTTGTTGTTGTTGTTGTGTTTTGTAGGTAAAGGAAATATGGCAGGAGAGTAAAGTACCAGGAGCTTGGTGGAGGTGGAGAACGGGGAGACGGGGAAAGACAAAGAGGCAGATAAGAAACAGGAGTCATTGTAGACCTGTGGTTTTCAGAGTATGGTCCCTGGACCAACAGCTTCAGCATCAGCTGCGAACTTGTTAGAAAGGCAGATTTGCTGGTTTCACTCTAGACTCAGTGAGTCAGAAACTCTGATGGGGGTGGGCAGCGTCTTTGAAAACCTTTACTTCACTAACTTTTTTCCCCCTCTATCTGAAATATTCCCAATTGTTTTAGCTTTTAGTTGATTCCCATATTATACTTTGATTGTGTGTCAGTGAGTAGGTCTGTTTTAAAGGAGAATTGTTGAGGAAACATAAAGAAATCTCTTTGTATTCCAAAAAGCGTTTCTCAGAGTTAAATTATATGTTTTGTTAGTGCCTATTGCTTTTGTTCAGATCAAGCTCTGAAACAAAATTAAGATTCTCGTCAAGCCTTGAGCTTATTAATAGCTGTTTCATTTGTTTAGTACTAATTTAAAATGTCTGATATCTGTAGAGGAAGTACTTTATAAAAACACATACTTGTTAAGTGTTCCACTAGGAGAAGCACTGTGAAGTCCAAAGGATGTGGAGATTAGGCAAATAACTGTGGTTTTGTTGAGCTCTCTTCAGTGTAATATATGTGTGGGTGGGATAAGAACACTGGACTCCACAGCTTGAAGAGGCTTCCACTGGTTAGATTTCAGACAATTTGTGCATTCAAGAGAGTTACTGCAGCTGAATGTAAAACATTGAACAAATAAAAATTATTGAACTCATAGTAATGAGAGATGGGAGGGGGGAGAGAGAGAGAGAGAGACAGGGCATCATTGGAGGTGACTGTGATGTCAACTTTTCATTCTATAAATTGTAAATTAAATGAAACAAACACCCTGTCTTTACCGAGAAACTGTAGTTCTTTCATGGTTGGTAAGGGAAAGCTCTACTTTACAAATGGATGCTACCAAATACAATATAGAAGGATACAGAATATCAGCATTTGCATCCTGCAGTGAAAATTTGATCAGGCAAGTGCTATCGATGCAAAACTAGTTGAAAGCATGTTGGGGAACAGAATAATCTTATTAGAGAATAACCCACAAATTACCAGCAAAGGGGAAAGTATAACCTTACAATGGTGGTCACCACCTTAACAAAGTGGTCCAACTTAACATCACAGTGGTAGGATAGCCTGACAGTAGCAGCTTTCTGATGTGATCAAGTATACAGCATCACCAACAATTTTTGCCAAAAATGTTTAACCTGAATCTAACCAGGTGTATTAGGCTGTTCTTGCATGGCTATAGAGAAATGACTGACACTGAGTAATTTATAAGGAAAGAAGTTTAATTGGCTCATGGTTCCGCAGGCTTTGCAGGAAGCATGGTGCTGGCACCTGCTCAGCTTCTAGAAGGAGGAGAGGGGTTGGCACATCACATGACGAAAGCAGGAGCAAGCAAGGGAGAGTGTGGGGGAGGTGCCACATACTTTTAAATGACCAGATATTTCAGGAACTCACTATCACAAAGACAGCCACGAAGGATCCGCTGTCATGATCAAAACACCTCCCACCTCCAGCATTGGGGATTACATTTCAACATCAGGTTTGGGCAGGGACAAATATCCAAACGATAACACCAGGTTTACAGAAAATATAAGGGTTAGAAAAACAAATTAATCCACACCAGGAAGAAACAGACCCAAAATATGGGTCATTCTCAAGAAAACTGGTCTGTCTGATCTTTTCGAAAAGCCAGTGTCATGAAACACATTGCCGGTGGGTATTATTCTGGATTGTAAGAGGCTAAGGGAACATAACAGTCAAATTCAGTGTACAGATATTGATGGGAACTGGCTTAAAAATTGTAACTTCTGTAAAAGATGTTTGAGGAGGCAGTTGTAGAAATTTGAATATGGACTGGCTATCAGATAACATTAGGAACTTAATGTCTTAGGTGTCATAATAGTATTTTGGTTGTGTTAGGAAAATGTCTTTATTCTTAGGAGATGCTTATTATTTCATGAAAGTATCATATCTGCAATTCACTTTCACATGGTTCCTTGAGAGAGATGAGTATATAGATAACGTGATTTTGGCAAAGTATTAACAATTTTGAATCTAAATAGTAGGCATATGGGTGTTTGTTGTATATTTATATTTATATTTATATTTATATTCAGCATAGAGAAAGCTGTGAATTCAGGAAAAGTTTGTATGTAATTTCTGAAATTTCTAGCTCAGGCATGCATTTCTGTTTGAGAATGCCTTATCTAGAATTTTTTATCAAGAAACCTGAATGGTGTTTAAGAATATTTTATCCGGAAATATGTTAGCATCTTAATATTATGGTTTGGTAGATACAATGGATTTTTAAAAAAAGAAGTGGATGAAATGCTAATATAAGAAAATTTGATTTTATAGGGAACATGTGACCAGATAAACTTGTCCTAATTAGTGTGAGTCTCTTCAAAGCACATACCTTAGGATACTATGTGTTGACGCTGTTACTGTTCATAACATATTCTTTAAGAATTCTCTCAGAGCCTTGAGATGATTTGTTTTTCAGAAACATCTGAAGTCTCCTGTAGCTTATTCTCATGTTATGAAGTAAGTGATTAAAATGGACCACTGAATTTTGATCACAGAAGTGTGTGACGGGGAAGTAGTGGGATATTCTTTGCCCCCTTTGTGTCCTGTGATGCTGGTAGAAATTTCAAAGGAAGTTTCAAAAGTAGTTTACTTTGTTCAAACTCTCCAGCCCTAAACCATCAGGGACACCAGTGAGTGTTTCTTATTTTACCTATTTGGGTGTGTTAGATGTATTTTCACTGGGACTATTCTTTTAGTCAGAGAGCCTAAAGTTAACTGTTTGAGCTTCTGGTCCTGTGATCTCAGCAACTGGACTTGATTCAGGTGCTTTGACTCAAGGGCACAGTGGTAGCATCACCATAAATAGATGAATGGCAGCGAATCCCTAATGGCTGGCTCTCTGCTGGTTGCCTGTCTCAGCTCAGGACTTCCAAGAGGTGTAAAACCTCACTGATAACCAGGCATAATGGCTAGGGTTTACTCAGAAATGTTGGGGGCTTGAGTGTAGTATTGCTGTGTTGTAAGCTGGTAATGGAGTATGTGCCAGGTGGGGGCAGGATGGTATCCAGGCAGTCTGGCCAAAGGGCTGCAGTTAGTACCCTTGTTACACTCAGTGACAGGTGACTCTGAGCTGTCTGGAAGTAAGATGAAGTTGTGATTCAAGGATAGGATCCAGACCTGAAAGAGAGGTATTCAGAATAGCAGTCGAAGTCAGGTAGACTTCAACTCTTCCAATGGACTTGCAAGAGGTGGTCAGTAAATATCTCGTGGATGAATTAAAGAAGTGTTACATGAAATTGTAAAGGGGCAAGCCAAATAAAATGGGTTCCATAGGTCCCAGGACTAGTGGAGGGGCATTCATGTTGGAATGGAGAGTAGTGAGAACTGGGGAGGGATTGCATAGGGGCTTGTTCTTAGGGTAGAGGTTTTCAACAACAGGTATATACAAGAGGTCAAAATTTAGGAAGTCTGTTAGAGAAGATTGTAAATGCTATGAGGAAAGGAAACATGTCTGCATTGTTCAACACTGAATACTTGATATAGTGCCTGGAAAATAGCAGATGTGCAATATAAATTTCTGTTGAATGAGTGAAAATGTTAAGTGGCGAATAAAGGAATGAATGGGGATGATACAGACAAAGCAGTAATCTGTGGTGGTTGATGGCTGACCTGGTTGTAGAGTACCAGGGGGAATGTGAATATTTTAGATTTCCTCAGAGGCTAGTTTCTGAGATGTTTTCTTTAACAGTGAGGTAACCTTTTGATGGCCCTAGCTAAAATGGTAATGAATTAGTCTTTGCAGCACAATTGTGAAGTAAACATGCTGTGTCCATTTTAGAGATGAGAAAACTGAGATTCAGAGAGGTGAAGGAATTTGCATGAAGGTCCACAACTAAGAAGATAAGATGTGAAACTAGATATTTCAGCTCTTGAATACAGTCTTCTTTTTACTTGAGCACTCAATGCTGGGGACAGTTCTGCTTTGCAAGTGGCCTGATAAATAGTATCTTTGTATCATGTGAGAGTTACTAAGACTGTGATAGAAATAAATAAGAAAAATTCACATATCAGCCAATCCTTGTTACTCTGCTTATTCGCCTATTCATCATTTGGCTGATTGAATACTGAAGATGATAAAGCTGAATCAGTAGAGCAATGTGTGATTAAAAAAAAATCTATTATACTTAATGGGCTACAATTATTAGAAATAGAAACCCTAGTTAATCTTAGTGTAGGCTACTTATTTAGGAAAGGAGATTTTTAAATGGAATAAGCCTTTCTTTTGTATTACATTGCTGGAGACAGTTTTCATTTTTGCCCACCCAGTACTTAAATGGTTATTGCTATAAGGAAACCAACCTTACTGATAACTGAATGAAATAAATTAAACAGACACATGCAAGCAAATCCAAAATGTGCCTGAGAAGGATGTGGTCTTCTAGCTCTCAGTCATTTGGCGAGGCATTTGGCAGAGATGGGTGCAGCAGACAAAACTGTCACGGTTTTCAGAAGTCATTCCAAGACACCAGAGAGGAAACATGACAGACACTGGAAAGAGACCCTCTTTCAGATATGAGCAATATATATTTTATACTCATATTAATATTTCATTGGAGAGAAGGTCAAAATCTACATTTAAATGGAAATATTTAAAAAGCAGAAGCATAATATTTGACTAAGTGAAACACTCAGGGCTTTTCAAGAACACAAGCTGCACCCCTGGGACCTCAGCTCTCTAGATCTGTTGTTTCTTAGAGCATGGTGGAATGTTTGAATTCCTTTAGTCTTATCGGTAGATCTTAGTCCTGGCATTTGGGAATCTGAATCCCTCTACTCCCCTTCCATTTGACACTGAATCGTGTTACTTACTACCTAACAACGTGTTCTGTGCACAGTATGGCTTCTCTCAGTTCTATAAAATTATTTAAATTCCTAAAAATTCATTTTTCTGGTCCTGTGAAATGGACATAATAGGATTGTGGAGATGGACATAAATAGGATGCTTTCAGTTATGAGTAATGGGAAACCTATCCAACAAAGTGTGGTGGCAAGAAGTTGGGAATAGGAAGTCCAGGGTTTATGCAGAGGCTGTGTTCATCCTTCATTTCCCTCTGCTATTCAAAGTGTGTCAGAATTCACCTTCAGGCTTCTGACCTTGTGGTTATAAGATGGCTGCCATTGTTTCACAATAATTTCTTCGTGGCATTTAGAACAAGAAGATGGGATGCCAGGAGCAAAAGAATCTTCCTGGTACCTTTTTCCTCCTTTTTATCAGAGAAGATGATTTTTCCTCAAAGCCTACAGAAGACTTGCCTTTATATCTCATTGATCAGACGTGGGTCACATTACCACTCCGTTATCCCTGCCCTCAAATTGGTAAAGAGAATCAAGAAGACCTTGAGTGGCATGGTCTTGATTGGCATGCTTGATTTTCTGAGGCTGGTCTCATTGCCTCTCTCATAAACTTGGGGCTCTATTTTTGTTAACTAAGAAGGGAAATGGGTATTGTCTGCCACAGTGATGCTCTTGTGTGAAGTAAAGGCGCATGAAATGCATGTCTTCCCTAGGCTTTAGTGCATCCTTGGTTTGTAAGTGACTATGATTACATGAATCAGAAATAAATCAGGAAAAGGAAAGTTGGTAATTTTGGCCTATTCCTGCAGAAATCATAGCAGGGAGGGGGGTGTTTGCAAACGAAGGGAGGGTCCAGTTCTCCGAAGCTGTGCTGTTGAACTACCACCGCATAGGGTGACCCTCTGTTGACCCTAGAGCAAGCTGGAGGTGAGACGAGTTTATCCGGACATCCCAGTTTCTTTCTTCTGTACTCCTTCCTCTTCTCTGTTTTTTACCAATGCAATCAAAGGCAGTGCTGATGTAGTCAGCACAACTCCTGGGACGCAGGTGCCTGGGGCTGCGATTCTGTTCTGACACTGACTGTGGACATTTTGGTTCTGGGCAGCCACTTGAGGTAGCAATAATGATACACAGTTACTGCTTTTAAGAGGTTCCTGGTGAGGAGCTTCACTATTCCCCTGTTGCTTTATGACAGGATGAGGATTCAGACTAAATGACCACTTCCCTGCTTTCTCACTCTCAAGTTTTATGATTTCTTTCAAGTTTATTTGGGATTTTTTTTTTTTGGTCTGCCTTTTGTTAATATATTCTGCATGCATTTTGCTTCCAGGCATAGTGATATTCACAAAGTTTACCACTGACAGTTGTAGTCTGAGAGTGTATAGAAAAAAACCATAGTTGACCACTCTATGATTATTCTAGACTCTCTGACTCTCTTAATGCAAGCCAAGACCACATGAGCCTTTTCTGCAATCTCATTACTTTGTGGCTTTTGTTGGGTTTGCAGTCATCCAGAATTTCTAAGAACAATATTTGGAAGGTGACTTTGCGGAGACTTGAGCCACTGGACTTCTCTTGTCATGTGCTTCCTTTAGTTCACTCCCTCTTTCTTTAATATATGGCTGGCATTGGGCCCAGAATCCACAATACGATATTGATAATAAATACTAACATCTTTTGAATACTCCCTGTGTGTCAGGAGTTACACTAAGTGCTTTACAGGTATTGTTTCATTTAATCCCCACAGCAGCTTTCTTCCCCCTTTTTTGGAGACAGAGTCTCCCTCTGTCGCCCAGGCTGGAGTGCAGGGGCACAATCTTGGCTCACTACAACCTCCACCTCTTGGTTTCAAGTAATTCTCATGCCTCAGCCTTCTGAGTAGTTGGGATTACAGGTGTGCGCCACCGTGTCCGGCTAATTTTTGTGTTTTTAGTAGAGACAGGGTTTCACCATGTTGGCCAGGCTGGTCTCAAACTCCTGGCCTCAAGTGATCCTCCTGCCTCGGCCTCCAAAGTGCTGGGATTACAGGCATGAGCTACCATACCCAGCCCCCACATCAGTTTTCTAATCTAGGTGTTAATAATTCCTATTTTATAGATGAGAAAACAATATGGAGCAAGCTAAGTCATTTGAGCAAAGTTATATAGTAGCAAGTGGTAGAGGCAGGACTAGAATCTAGGCAATCCAGTAGCAGAGCCCTAGCTCTTAACCTTGAAATGCACCTTAAGGCATTTTTAAAATTTGTCTTACTTTCCTTAATTTTTCCCCTCTCCCCTACCCCCCAGTACATGCATAGTTGCTTTAAATACTACTTGTCCTGTCTTTCATGCTGGCTTAATAGAACATACGATGTACAGATCAAAAGTTACAGAGTACTAAAGCCGTAGAATAAGGGTGTCTTTATTCATTAATTCATCCTTTAATTCCTGATTGACTCAGTCCCTGAGGTGTCACACTGAGCATGGGGATACAGAGAGGAAAAAGACCTAGCATTCTGCCTTTGAGGAGTTCCCAAAGTCATATGGTAAATGGTGGGCCTGAGACTCTTGTCCTGCAGCAAGTTCGATCATTCCTTGTAGGTCATGGGAAAACTTTGCATTCTGCTCTAAGTGTGTTGAGTTCAGAGTGTAACATCTACTTTGCTCCACCATTGCTTTTAAAACAGGATTCATCTCTGGGCCTCAGCACCAGTACATCTCTGGGGATCTACTTGGCCTTCTTCATTGTGTCTTGCTTCCCTGACCTAGTTTTTTTCCTTTTTCAGATTGATTTGTTGTTCAAAAGGCCGGTGCCCCTGGAATGAGGACCTACGAGCTTACTTTTATACTAGAAAATAAAAGACTAGAAGAATCAAGCCTTTGCTCAGATCATACTTTGTGAGGTGGGCAAGAGTAGAAAGCTGAACACTTGAACGTGAGAGTGAGGAGGGAGCCACAGATGAAGGTTGAGGACAGAGAAAGGGAAGCTGGAGGGCTCTAAACTTGCAGAGGCCTGACCTGGCACTTCATCTATCGCCTCTGAAAACAGCTCTGCTCTTGCTCTTGCTCTATTCTCACCCAAGTACTAGGCAATCCTCCTTTGATCCCTTCCCAGATTCTTCCTTTAGTTTCCTCTAAGGGCATTCCTCCTTTGCACTGCATTTGCTTTGGAGTAAAAGTTGTTGGTGGGAGGTTCTGATTCTACAGAGAGAAACTGAGGCATAGGATACACAACAGCCATCTGTACTTTGCCCTGTAAGTCATTAGAGACTGTCAGAGCCTTGTCATAGATCCCATGGTTTGCTGTAAGCCACAAGTAGCCCTCATACCCTCATAGGAATAGGGACCTTCCTCCTACCTTAACATGATTGGATTTTGTTTTTACCTGAAAACACGAGCTCCTTCTAACAGAAGAAAAGACGATTGCAGCCTGTACTGCATTGCCCCTATCTGTAACCCCATTAAGAGGTTGTAAATAGTACTATAATGATATCTCAGTCATTTGTTTTGATGTATCCAAGCTTTTAATAAATCAGCCACAGCTTGCTTAATAGGAATATGAGAGCAGAGCACATTGCTGCCAGCAGCTGCTAGTAAATTATAAAGCATTCATCTGTTTTACAAGGGAATTAAATGTTTGTTCTCTTTTAAGGGTTTGTGACTAAACAAGGGTATGTGCGTGTATGTTTGTGTGTGTGTGCGCGCACGCACAGTGGCTTCCTGCCCTTGCCCTCCCAGGTACAGTGGCAACCTCAGGTTCCTGGGGAATACCTGTAACCAAAGCTATATGAATTAGAGTGCCCCTAGGTAAACCCTGTCATTATTGGTCTCTGCTCCGCGTGCATCTCTAAAGCAGTATTTATTGGATTACATTTATCTTCCACGTCAAAGGATTCTATGAAATACAAGTCCCATTTCCCACTTTTCCCTTTTTTTCTTAAGACTGTCTAGGGAAGGAGCATTAGATAAACTATACATCCAGCATGACTGACATTCAATTGTCTGCACAATTGAGTTAGTCTACTTTATTTGACTTTTATGTTTATATTTGAAGTGGACTCCCCCAGCCCCTGCCACCACCTTTTCAACACCATTGGTTTTATTGACTAAATAATCTTCAGAAGACAAGACATCAGAGTTGGTGCTTTTGGTAGAAATTAAACCACAGCAGGTGTTCAAGACCAGCTTTGGCAACACTGCAAGACCCTGATTCTACAAAAATAAAAAAATTAGCCAGTTATGGTGGCGTGCACCTGTAGTCCCAGCTACTAGGGAAGCTGAGGCAGGAGTATCCCTTGAGTTCAGGAGTTTGAGGCAGCAGTGAGCCATGATCATATGACTGCACCCCAGCCTGGGTGAAAGAGCAAGACTGTCCAAAACAAAACAACAAAACGTGGGGTCCAGCTAACCAGTATTCAAGAGCTGTTGACTACTTATCTTGTGACCTTCAACAAGTTGTGTAGGTTTTTAAAATCTATTACTTTATTTTTTGTTACTTTTAAATTTGGAAATAAATGCAGATTTACAGAAGGTTGCCAAGATAATATAGAGAGATCCAGGGTGACCTTCACCTAGTACAATATATGTGTATAGCTCTGTGTCATTCTTTCACATGTGTACATTATGTAGCCATCACCACAGTAAAAACACAGAACTGTTTCATCATCACAAAGATCTCCCTATTGCCTCCTTTTTATAACAACTTCTACCACCTTTCCTATCTTCCCCTCCACTGTCTTACCTCCTGGCAACTACTAATCTGCCTTCCATCTTTAAAAGTTTTATTCATTTAAAAATTATATAACTGTTATTACATATTTATATTTATATAAAATATAAAATATATATCACACAAATATGAAAATATAAAATATATATCAAATAAATATAAAATATATACATTAAGTCATACAGTGCATGGCTTTTTGAGGTTGACTTTTTAAACTCACTGTAATGCTATCCATCAAACTTGTTGCTTGCTTGTACGAATGTTTATTCTTTATTACTACCTAGTAGTATTCTATGTTGTGGACGCATCAGAGTTTGTTTAATCATTTGTTTATTGAGGAACATTTGATTCTTTTTACTTTTGGGCTATTACAAATAAAGCTGCTAGGAACAATTATTTACAGGTGTTTTGTGTGGAAATAAATTTTCATTTCTGTGGGATACAGACTTAGGATTGTAATTGCTGGGTTTTATAGTGCTTGTTTGGTTTTTAAGAAATGTCAGACTTGGCCGGGCATGGTGGCTCACGCCTGTAGTCCCAGCACTTTGGGAGGCTGAAGCGGGTGGATCATCTGAGGTCAGAAGATTGAGAGCAGCCTGGCCAACGTGGTGAAACCCCATCTCTACTAAAAATACAAAAATAAATTAGCTGGACGTAGTGGCATGCACCTGTAGTCCCAGCTACTCGGGAGGCTGAGGAAGGAGAATAGCTTGAACCCGGGAGGCAGAGGTTGCTGTGAGCCGAGATCGCACCAGTGCACTCCAGTGCAACAGGGCAACACTCTGTCTCAAAACAAACAAACAAACAAAACAACAACAACAGCAACAACAACAAAAAACCCAGAGGTTGCAGTAAGCCAGGATCGCGCTGTTGCACTCCAGCCTGGGCGACAGAGCGAAACTCTGTCTCAAAAAAAAAGAAAAAGTCAGACTTTTCCAGAGTGAGTGTACCATTGTGCATTCCCAGCAGCAGTGTGTGAGGGAATCAGCATCCTTGCCAGGATTTGGAATTGTTGATGTTTTTTAATATGGCTTTTCTAATAGGTGTGTAATGATATCTCATTGTGATTAATTTGCATTTCCCTAATGGTTAGTGATGGCAGACATTTTTATGTGCTTATTTACCGTTTGTATGTCCTCTTTGATGAAATGTCTGTTCATGTCTTTTGCTCATGTCTTTTGGATTGTTTGATTTTTACAGTTAAGTTTTGAAATGTGCTTTATATATTCTAGATAGGAGTATTTTGTCAGATGTATGGTTTGCAAATATTTTCTCAGTCTGGAGCTTGGCTTTTCATTATTATAACAGGGTGCTTTGCAGAGCAAAGGTTTTTAATTTTGGTGAAGTCAAATTTATCAGCATTTTATTTTATGGAGTATGCTTTTGATGTCATGTCTAAGAAACTCTTCACTAAACCCATAGGTCCTGAAAATTGGCTCCTATGTCTTCATCACAAACTTAAGCTTTACATTTTACATTTAAATCTATGACCCATTTTGAATTAATTTTTGTGTAAGTATGAGGTTTAGGTTGAGGCTTGTTTATTTTTTGCCTATGAATAATCTAATTGCTTCAACACTGTTTAAAAGGCCTTTCTTCTAACATTGAATTGCTTTTGGATTGTCTTCAAATGTCAGTTGGCCATAGTTTTGTGGGACTGTTTCTAGGTTCTTTATTCTGTCCGTTGATCTGTGTGTCTGTCCCCTTGCCAATCCCTTACTGTATTGATTACAGTATAACTATTTAGTAAGTTTTGAAATCAAGTACAGTGTTTCCTCTTACTGTATTCTTTTTTGTAATAGTTTCAGGTATTCTAGTTTCTTTCCATGTAAATTTTTAGAACAATCTTGAATGTATTTACAAAAATTTTACAGGGATTTTGATAGGAATTATGATAAATATTTTTATTTTTATGTTTTGTGGAGACAAGATCTCACTGTGTTGCCCAGGCTGGTCTTGAACACCTGGACACAAGCAATCCCCCCACCTTCACCTCCCAAAGTGCCAGAATTACAGGCATAAGCCACTGCACCTGGCCCATATGTTAAATCTGCATACCAATTTTGGGAGATTTGATATCTTTGCTATATTGAAATTTCCCATCCATGAACACTATGTGCCTTTCCTTTTATTTAGATCATCTTTGATTTCTTTCCATCAGCATTTAATAGTTTTTAGCATACACGTCCTATACATGTTTTGTTAGATTTGCATCTGAATATTTCATTTTCCTGAGACATTATACATAACATTGTAATTTTGATTTTGCTTTTCATGTGTTCATTGTTAGTATATTGAAATGCAATTTGTTTTTGCATGTTGGTCTTCAACTTCGCAGAGTTGACTTCTAGGAGTTTTTATTTAGATTTTTTGGGATTTTTGTACTCATGTCATCTCTACGAGCATGTCATCTATAAACAGGGACAGTTTTATTATTTACTTTCTGATATACCTTTTCCTTTTATTGTCTTATTATGCTGGTTGGAACTTCAGTACTATGTTGAATAGTGGTAGTGAGAATGGACATGCTTGTCTTGTTCCAAATCTGAAGTGAACAAGCATTAGATCTTTCCCTACTAAATTTAATGTTAGTTGTAGGTTTTTTGGTAGTTGTTCTCTTTGAAGTTGAGGAAATTCCTTTCTGTTCCTGGTTTTTATAAATATGTATTGAATGCTTTTTTGCATCAACTGTGATGGATTACATTGGTTGGTTTTTGAATATTGAACCAGATTTGCATCCCTGGAATAAATCCCATTTGGTTAGGATGTGTAATTCTTTTTATATATTGCTAAATTTTGTTTACTGATATTTTGTTAAGGACTTTTGTGTTTATGAGAGGTAGTAGTCTATAATTTTTTTTTTGTCTTTGCTGGTGTTTTCAGGGTAATACTTAGCTTCATAAAAATTGGAAAGTGTCTGTTTTCCCTGTTTTGTTTTCTTTTTTTTTTTTTTTTTTTTTTTTTTTTTTTTTTTTGAGACAGAGTCGTGCTCTGTCACCTAGGCTGGAGTGCAGTGGCTTAATCTCTGCTCACTGCAACCTCCGCCTCCTGGGCTCAAGCGATTCTCCTGCCTCAGCCTCCTGAGTAGCTGGGGTTACAAGTGCCTGCCACCACGCCCAGCTAATTTTTGTATTTTTAGTAGAGACAGGGTTTCACCATGTTGGCCAGGCTGGTCTTGAAGTTCTGACTTCAGGTTATCCACCCATCTCAGCCTCCCAAAGTGCTGGGATTATAGGCGTGAGCCACCGTACCTGGCCCCCTCTTTTCTAATGTTATCATTTGTTGCTAAAAGTTTACCCTTAGTACTGCTTGTGTCCCCTATACTTGGTATGTTGTAATTTTATTTTCATTCAGTTCAGGTCATTGTTTAAGTTATATTGAGGCTTCCTGTTTGTCCCATCGATTATCTGCCTGTGTGTTTTTTAGTTCCCAAGGTTTTTTTAGATTTTGCTGTTATCTTTCTGTTATTTATGTCTACTTTGCTTTCATTGTGGTCAGAGAATACACTTTATATGATTTCAGTTCTTTTAAATTTGTTAAGGTTTGTATTATGTCCCAGGATACGGTCTATGTTATTTGTTCTGTGGTCACTTAAAAAAAATGTGGTTTATGCTTTCTTAAGTGAAGTGTTCTATAAATGTCAGTTAGATCCTATCCTGTTGATGGCATTGTTGAAATCTTTTACATTTGCTGATTTTCTGTCTAGTTGCTCTATCAATTGTTGATAAAGGGGTGTTTTAGTCTCCAACTACCTTTTGTCTATTTCTCTTTTCAGTTCTGTCAGTGTTTGCTTCACACTTTACAACTCCATTTTTTGCCACAAATATATTTGGGATTACTATATTTGCTTGATTGATTAACTTACATACCATTTTGTCCCTCTCTGTTTCTGCTAATTTTCTATGTTCTGACGTCTACTTATTTTATTAATGTAGGTACTCCTGTTTTCTTTTGACTAATGTTTTCATTGTAAATATTTTTTATATTTTTACTTTCTGCATATATTTATCATTATATTTGAAGTGAGTTTGTGGATAGCATATAGGTCATGCTTTTTTATTCATTCAACCAATCTGTATTTTAATTGGTATATTTAGTCAGTGTACCTTTAATGTAACTATTGATGTGTTAGAAAGCCCAGGCAGCTTATCACTTTTAAGTTCCTTGCATGCTAAGGTCCCTAGCAGTTCTGCCTGTTCTCTCTACCTTCAAGAATCTTATGTTTGTGTTATATGTATAACAGCCAGGGGTTTTTTTTTTTTTTACTGTACTTAGCAGAAATAATAGGAAAATACATCTCTTCCATCTTTTTGGAACTCTTTCTTTACTTTTAAAATAAAAAAAAATTATTGATACACCTTTACCACAATATTGCTGTGATGCTTGAGTGAGATGAAAGTGAAGGAGGATTCGACATTTAAATTCTATTTGGACATCAGTTATTATATCTAAGTGATATATGAAGTCATGTTGCTCTAGAACAATATTAACAGATTTTATGAGGTTCCCATATAGGAATGAAAATTTATACATGTACTCTTTCTTTCTCTTTGACACCACTCTACCCTTTTCTCCTTCTCTAATATATTCCATTAATAAATTTTACTCAAACTTATGCTTTGCAGTTGGAATACCCTAATACCAATTGTAAGTCCTGAATCATTTATCAAGTACCTTGTAATTGCCCAGCACTGTGCTACCCATGCCTTTCAGTGATTTTCTAAATTCACCCCGTTACAGGTACAATTATCTTACTGTGTAGCTGAGGAAATAGAGGCTTAGAGAAGTCAAGTAATTTGCTAAGGTCACTTAGCTAGGGAGTGATAAAACTGGGACTTGAATACAGGTCTTAGAGTTTAAAGTTCATGCTCTTAACCTTTATGTTTTACTTCCTCCCTGTATTCTCTTGTACTTCATCAACCTGAATTCTTTAGAGCTTTTTGATCTATTGGGACCTAGTTTGAATTCTTAAGCATTTTATTATTTTTATTTGTTTCAATAAAAGGTAAAAGATATAACCTAGATTTTATCCATTGCTAGTTTCTTTTAGTGCCATAGTGGTTTTATCTGTCAGTGTGTCTGTGTGTTTCTTAATGTTCCTGGCAAAATTTAAGATGTGATCTAGTAACTGTATTCTTCCAATTGATTTCATCTTTAGTGTCACTTTAATTTTACTTTTGAAAAATTAACGTTATTTTCTCATTTCTCTGTTGGAGTGTGATTGAATGATTAATTCAGCAATTATTTATAGAGCCTACTGTGTGATAATTATTGTGCTAGATGCTGGGGATATTCAGTAATTATGTGTTTCTTTGTTCTTGTAATTCTTCTGTGACTTTAGTTATATCTTTCTTCAGAATCTTTCAATTCACCAGTCATCTGTAAGATTTCACTCATTTTCTATTTCTAGAGTGTAGTCCAGAAACCATATGTGTTTGTGGGAGTTTGGTTTAATTTTGGGGAAGATATTGATACTTCTAAAGTTAGGTACACTGTGGTCTACTGTTTACTTTTCAATGCAAATAGAGACTTTATTGATGAATGCTTTTCTTCTCAAGTACATGTTTTGAGATTGGAGAAAATCTACAGAAAACAAATAATTTTATCTCTTATGCTGAATACTGGGAAAAGAAAGGTTCTTGTCTATAAATTGGGAGCATTAATTATGGGCTTCACAATGTACATGACGTACCTGGTCTGTGTAAAATGAAGATTCTAAAAGCAGAAGAAAATGGCTTCAAAAGCAAATCAAAGGTTATAGTTCATGGACAAGCTAAGTACTAAACCAATCTTGCTGTTGTGAAATTAACATTTTCTATTTTATCTCTGTGGTATCATGGGATTTTATTATTGGACAAGCTCATAATAGAGATCTGTTTGACCAGCCTACTCATTTTATAGACAAGAAACCTGACACCTGTAGAGTTAAAATGACTTTTAAGGCCTTTTGTGATAGAGATAGGGACTAGCATTTAGCCTCCAAACTTGAAGACCTGGGCACTTGTTACTGTATCCTCTGGACTGCATTTTAATAAATTTTATCATTTCATTATAGTCTCATATTTACCCAATACTCTTCCTTTACAGGGTTTCAGTTTTCTCAACTCAAGAGAGTAGATAAGGCACTTAACATAATTCATTTCTAGTTGGAGTCTTTAAAGGTTTATGAATTGCTTTGTTAATCCACGTCACTTTGTATCTTAGCTTTCTAGACTTTAAATGTCGGTTGTAGTCCATATAACTGCCAGACTTAACTTATAATGAATGCCTTCAGGTAGGTAGATGTTTGTTTGTGTGTGTTTCATAAAGAACAAACAGGGGGCTAAGAATTATCAACTCTTGCTGTGAGAGCCCCTTATCCAGGCTTCCATCCATATTCTGCTTCTTCACTCTTAGGGACTTGTCAACCAGCGTCTGCTTCAGGGCCTCAGGGATGGTGAGTGGTGGGTACCTTAAGTTGGCTGATTTTGTCATAGTATGACTTCCGTTTTTTTTTTGTTTTTTTTTTGTTTTTTTTTTTTTTTTGAGACGGAGTCTTGCTCTGTAGCCCGGGCTGGACTGCAGTGGCCGGATCTCAGCTCACTGCAAGCTCCGCCTCCCGGGTTTACGCCATTCTCCTGCCTCAGCCTCCGGAGTAGCTGGGACTACAGGCGCCCGCCACCTCGCCCGGCTTAGTTTTTTGTATTTTTAGTAGAGACGGGGTTTCACCGTGTTAGCCAGGATGGTCTCGATCTCCTGACCTCGTGATCCGCCCGTCTCGGCCTCCCAAAGTGCTGGGATTACAGGCTTGAGCCACCGCGCCCGGCCTGACTTCCGTTTTTAAGAGTTATTTTCTTGGATTGAGACACAGTTAGCTTGCCTGTGGCTTCCCCACAGTGATTCTTCTGAGTGGATGGAATAAATCAAGTCTCTCTGTGTTTCCTGACTAAATATTGCAGATTGTTTGTGCCATTCCTCACTTTTTGGATTTTAGATAATTCACTATTCTGCATGCTTCATTTTTTTTTTTTTTTGATGTTTCCTCAGGTGAGCACCAACTTTTAACTGAGTACTTTAGAAATAGGCTGAGTCCCAAGGGGTCAGTGGAACTTTCTTGTTCCACCTAGCATGGGCCTGAAACAGAGGCTTAGTCTTGGGACTCATTCCTTCAGCCCGGAAGGAAGAAGTGAGGGAGAAAGGAAGAAAGTGATCATTAAGGCAGGCCTGGTGCCTGGAAGCTGAGCTTTGAGAAGCAAACTTTAGTAACACATTTTCTGTGTCCTCTCCTCAGGTAACTCATCTCTTGAGTCTTTTTTATTAAAAATTAATACCTGAACTGGTGATCTCAATTCCTACGGTCCCTCTCTGTATTTCAACTTTGCATCAGCCATTTTTTTGGTATTGTAAACAGGAGATCTTTTAGCCCCTCAGGCTTCCAGTTTTGATTGACCTTCACCTTCTAGCTCCCTCGTCTCATTACAGACTAAGCTGGATGCTTTAACTAGTTGCATAGTCTTGGACAAGTCACTTAAGTATTCTCAGCCTTAGTTTCCTCAGTTGTGCATTGTGTCTCCTCGCACCTACTCGCTTAAGAAATAAATGAAATAATGTGTGTGAGAGTGTTTTCTGAACAAGAAAATATGAACTAAATATGATCTCTCCTTGTTGTACCTTTGTTTCTGCAGGACACAGTTGGATCAGCGGATTGAGTGCTTTTCCTGGGATCTCTTACAGGTTCCCTCCGTGCTTGTTGACTGATGGTGTATTGGGAGATTTGAACTATAGTGGCCTTGAACTATAGTGAGCACTTGAAATGGCAACATTTTGTATTCTTCAAGGAACTACTGTTTTTCTTTAAAAAGCCAGGAATTTCACAGCTCCAGAGGAAAGGATGCAGAAGCTATTTCTTTTTTTTCCCCTGTTAAATCAATATGAGATTCTATGTGCATAGTAATCCTTAAGCTTTTTGCCTAGTTCCTTTTGCCCTAGACACCTTGGAGTGATGGAATTGTAGTCAGTCAGACATGTGCAGTGTATTCAGGCATACACTTAGAGGACTTCTCCTCTGCTCCCCCTAGCTAAGCAGCCCCTTTGGAATGTCTAATAAAATCCCTGCTCTTGTGTGCTGCATTAAAACAAAGCAGGCTCACATAGTCCTGGAAATGAGCCCTGAGAGGTGTTATTTCTATATGCTGGTCTTTATTTGCCTGTTTTGACAATGTTGTACAATGAGGGTCCTGCTGCTGATCCAGCAGAATCACAAGGAGCCGTCTTTGCTGTGTAAGTTCTTCCTCAGAGGTCTGGTGTTCGACCTGCTTGCTAAACCCTCTTTGAAACAATGTAATGACAAAATATTTTCTTCTTACTGATAATAGGCAGATTATAGTTGCTTTTACTTTGTTCTCTGAAGGGAGGAAAGTAGGGTCATGATGAATGAGTGCTTAAAATTTTTATTTATTGTCTTAGAGATAATAGATGGTTCATTTATTATACAGAAGTTTATCTAGCAGCCTCTAAGTATACATTGTTTTTTAATAGTTGGAATTAAATTTATACTTTTGGACTACTGTTTATTAAGACATTCCTCCTTGGTGATGAATAACACCTATGTGCCAAAGGGATTTTTCTCATGGGCTCTGATTAAGGGGATATCAAGCCAATAACTGTAGCAAGCCTAAGGGTGAATTTTTGCCCATCTCCAGGTCTAGTCATTGCCTTGTGGGCAGTCTGGTGGCACCTTGGGCATTGTCTTATTGCCCTGAGCACATGTGTTAGAGGTATGGGGTCGAGCCTTGCTCTCCTGTTTACCCCCAGTCTGTTCTCCAGACCCCTTAACCAAATTTCTCATCGAGGTGACCATCACAAGGACCTGGTGAGTGGCTCAATCAGTGACAATTTATGACCACTTCTGGGGAAATAGCTCAGAGTGCACGACCTTCGTGTGGTAGGTCCAAAATATCATCTTTGTATGTTCAAAGTAGCATAAGCAGCTTTAGTTGCTGCTGTTGGTTTCAGGAGAATCACCTGGATGTCAGTGCCTTGGGGTTATTAATAATGGTAAAAAAACCAATATGAGAGTAGAGCTTAAAAGTAGACCAAGAGGTTGTTAGTCGTGCACTGCTGTTTAATTTTCAAGTTAAGTGGGTGCTAAAACTTAACTACCCTGTCTGCTGAGATAGTCACTTTCTCCTGGTCCTCCTCAGTTGTAAAGAGAAGAGGTTGGACTTAATGCCCTTCAAGGCCTTTTCTCTCTGACTTTCTGTGAAACTCCAAGGTGAGTCCTAAATTTTGTTTTGGTCTGTAAATTTAAATGCTTCCCCTGCTGAGCTTCTTTGGGCTGAGAACAGAATGGATGGAATTTGCACCTTCTCTCTCTTTCTGTCCCATGTGATGCTTTGATTGGTTGTTGATAGAAGGGAAGGTGGTCAGAAGGCAAGGAAGCCTTGGCGAAGAGGAAGAGGAGTGAAAGTACTAAAGAATAGGAACAACTGGGGTTCAACCCTGGAATAAAAAAGACTTCACAGTGCAGTTACTAGGCTTGCCTCACTCTTTGGAATCATGAGAGGTTTGCCTAGGTATGTTCTGTAAGGCCTGTGTGGCCAGAGACTGAGTCTTGGATTTACTCTTTTTGCCCTGACATTGCCTTGTGTAGCACTGGATATCATGTTGCTACTAATTATTCCTTTTTTACTTAACTTCCTGGAAACCACTGCAATTGTCAAGTGAATAGAAGTGAATAGGACTGTTATATTAAACATTATAGAGAAGGGTCCATTCTCATAGCATCTTCATCATTCCAAATATTGTGCTCGTTGAAGCAGAGAACCTTGTCAGGACAGTCATTATACCAACATTTATGAAATGAAAGCAAGAGCTGTTAACCAATGTATAAAATTTGAGGATATTGTGCTTTCAAAGGAAGCAAAGAGGGTTTAAAATTATTCCAGTGGAATATCTCTTTAGCCTTACTTAAGGATTGTTTAAAAAGAAAAAGAAATAAAGTTAGAGGTGAATAGATAGTATATGTAAGAGCTTTATGTTTTGGTCATATTAAGGTTTATTGTTAAGTTACAACAAAAAAGTTGTTAACTATCATGTCTCCTGCTTTGCAGGATAATTTTCTTTTAATATATTCTGAAAACTGACCTGAGATTTTGACAAAGTGTTAGACAAGATGACAGAGAGACTGTTAGTAACTGGCAGAAGTTGTTAGTCTCAGACTCATATTCATTTGTTTGTGGCTGTTGATTCTAGTCACTCCTATTCTTATCTCCATCCAAAAATAGGCATTAAACCCTAATCTCTTGTGGATGTTGGCTTTGTAGATTTAGGAGAATAAGAACATGTGAACATGCCTGGTTAGCCATCTCGAGATTCGTTATGAGCTAGTTGACTTCAAGAGCTAGTGAGCTGGGTTGTGCAGGATACTTCTTACTGGATAATTCTACCTCAGATAGATGCTCTAGTTGCTCTGCTAAAATCCTCTGTTCTGTCAAGCCTGTCAGAGCCAGAGTGAAAAAACAAAACAAGCAAAAACAACAACAACAAAACCCTAGTAGAGTACCTGAACTTTCAATTACAGAGTTTAAGGACTGAAAATGACTTTGAGGATCCAGAGTGGGATTCCCAAACTCACATGTTCCTGGGATAGACAGGCAGCAGAGTGAATGAATTGGACAACTAACTAAAAGCAATGGGGGAGACTGAAGAGACATTCAAATTTAGAAAATTTTAAGGACATTATACCTGCCTGACGAAGAGGTGTTTTTAAAGTTTTTAATTTAATTTTTATTTTTGTTTTATTTTCTGTCTCTGGTGCGTGAATCAGGAGGACAGAGGGCTCTGATGCTATTCAGCTGCCATTTTGAGTACCCTGGACCCTCAGTATCAGGTTATCTATTTCTGGTTGAAGGATGATGGCCTGAGTACAGATAGGAAAAGGCATTTAACCAAGGAGAGACAGCTAGTGAGGGCTGGAGCCTGGGGCTGTGAGGTGCAGTCTGAGGTTCTTTCTCTACACTGTGGTGATATCTGAAGGGTAAGGCAGGAACACCTTGATTTCAGTTGGGGATTTTAAAAAAATCTTTCTCTCTGACTATTTTTTTTGGAGAGGTATAATTAATATACAATCAAATGCACTCATCTTAAGGGATAGCTTGATATATTCTTACGTATGTGTCCTTTCATGTCACCACCACCCAAAATCACCCCAAGATTTTCCTCGTGCCCTTTTCCAACCTCCCCCACACCCCTGCACTGGAATCACAATTTACTAGGGAACCATGGCACTTTCCTTCCCCTTGCAGAGCTGGTCCTTCTGTCACTGGCCCAGTTCCTCCCCTTACCTCCCTCTCCTCAGATTCAATTGTAAAGAGCTATAGCAAACACAAGGGTACATTTGCTTAAATTTTTTTCCCACATAACCCAAGAGAATGTTGGGTTTCTTTAAAGTGAGCTCTCTAATTATGCCAATGCCATTGACTCACCAAGTAGGGTGCCAGCTCCCACAGGATGTGTCCTTCACAGGGTTCTGAGGGTACTGCTTCTTGCAATGTCAACTGCTTTATACAAAAGCCTATTTAGGTCACATGATACTTGCCAAGCTATTAATTATTCGGAGGCTACTTTTCCTCTGAAAGAACTTCAGATGTCTAATGTCATGATTTTATTAAATCAAAGACCCATATTTCATTGTAATGGACATGGCACTCAAAACCTGGGGATCGACTCATTGAAAATATAGCCAACACAACACTCAAAACAAAGCCCACCTCGTAGGCAAGGCAGCTTCCTTAAAAAAAAATAGCCAATTCCCAGGCTGAAGCTGTTAAGCAGATTTTTATGCAGGGCTTCAAGTTACTAAAAAAACAGGATTCAATATGCCTTTCCCTTTGATTTGTAGGAGGGGGTGGGAAGTAATGCTGCTGCTCTCCCCTTACCCCCTTCAGGCTTTTACCATATTCTGAAAGCAATGCTTGAAGGACCTATAAATGGATTTTGGCTGTCTCCTAGTGCAGGGATTAACATAGAATTATAGAAATGTGCTGCATGGTGGCTGGGAAAATAGGGAGGATGCCATTCTCTTTTTGGAGGGACATGGTGCTCCCCTCTCTTGCCTGTGGATGTTCCCTATAAAGCAGTCTGTCACTGTGAAAAATGCACACCCTGTACCATCTCACAGTTATAAAGGTTAAGTAAGCATCTTGAGCAGTGCCCCACTGCTTTTGTACTTTCCTTAATGTCAGCCGATAAAGGATTATTGAAAAAAGCTTGCAAGGAGATAAAAGGCTTGCAGGTTGAGGTTGAACAATTGAAATTTTCTGTTCCCAGTGTAGTAAATTACCAATGGCAGATTTAACGTTTGTTCATTATCAGAGCAAAGTACTAAGGATTGTTTTCTTTTGCCTAATTAATTACCTCATCTGGAGTGGAATGTTAATTCAGATAAATGATTATTTCTTAATACCTCTGAAGCTTTCCTTGGAGTCTCCTAGAATTGCCAGTCCTGAAGTGTGGTTTCCTCACATTCTGGGGAAGATGGGGGATAGGAGAACAACGTGACTACTCTCCTGGCCTTTTTCATGTCTCAGAAGGTGGCAGGATAACTTGTTTAGACTTCTGGTGATGGAGTTGGTTTGCTGTTCTTGTTAGTAGAACATGAGTGTGCTTCTTTGAATCCTGTGCCTCATAACCAAGTTTTGGGTTAGTCTCTCATGTGGTTTTGAATTTAACATTGAACATTCTTTTTACCTTTGGAAATTCTCAATTTGGGGCACCTGCTGTGAACATTAAAGATGATATCCTTTGGAAAGGACACTCTAGTTTCCTTAACTTGCTTTTTACCTTTAAGTTATTTTACCTCTTGATGTCTATTCAGAATGCGAGAGGCAGGTTTTCATTCTTTCTTGAATCTAAACTGTATCACCTCTAATAGTTGTGAATAGACGATATTCCAGAAAGGTAAAATCGTGACTCATGCAGATATAAAATATCCATATGTCAAAAAATTTACTTATTTTAAATGAGGGAACCAGATAGATGTTACAACAGGTACCAAGGAGAAATGAAAGAACCACAAATTTATATGGAATAAAGGAAGATGAAAATGAACCCACGAATGAACACAAAACTCTTTTGGGGGAAGGTTGTTCCTCTAGGGGACAGAATGTATTTGCATAGCTATAGACACTTTTCAGAGTTGTAAAATTGCCCAGTCAGACACAAAGGTAAGTGTCCCTGTAGGATGAGACCATTTTCTGAAAGGAGGGCCATTAATCTCTTTTGCTTTTCTCTAGGGTCAGAAACTTCCCCTTAGACAGCTTTGTATGAGATTTTAATCCAGTTACGTAGGATGACATTGTATCTTCAAAGTAGATTAGAGATGAATTATGTGGCTTATTTTTCTTTTTAGAAGGAAGCTCAAAGGTGACTTGGGGAGATGGGCTGGTAGATCTGGGCCATTGGAGGTGAGCTACAACCCATGTGACCCAGTTACCCCGCACCGTCTCTACTCCTGATAAGGCACTTATTTTATGAGCACTTTTCATAATGATATGAAAAGGCAGCAGGATTCTGTCTGAGATTATCTGGAGTGAAAGCTGGAGGCTGATATTAAATGGATAGTCCTGTTTTCTTTTGGTGCTGCCAAGCTGAGCTGCTTAAAATGATGCTTGGAAAAATGCCTCCTGAGTCAGGAAGTTGTCTGATTAGTGAAGAGATTTCTGAGACGCTTGGCTCAGAGACTACCCCATAATACCACACATGTTCTTTTCCACATTCACCTGAGTCTTCCAAAGATATGAGGACTTGGGGGGTGGTGATAGGGTGTACATTCTTACATATACATATGTGTGTATTTGTGTATACAGTCTGTCGATCCATGGGTTCTGTATTGGTCGATGCAGCTAACCATGCATAGAAAGTATTTGAAGGAGAAAAAAAGGATGTTTGATTCTGTACTGAACTTACACAGACTTTTTTCCTTCTCATTATTCCCTAAACAATACAGTATAACAACCATTTACGTAGCATTTAAATTATATTAGGTATTATGTAAGTAATGTACAGATGATTTAAAACATATGGGAGGATGTGAGTCGGTTATATGCAAATTTTACAAAGGGACTTGAGCATTCATGGATTTTAGGATCTTGAGGGATCCTGGAACCAATCCCCCACAGATACAGAGGAACAACTGTATTCATATAACTACATAGGCCAGAGATTGGCTTGAGGGGAGTCTGCAAAGTTCCATAATTATGTGCATTTTTCTTAGGCAGTATTGTGTCTATCAGATTCTCATATTCTCCAAAAGTTTTATGATTCTTCAAAAGTTTAAGAACTGCTTACAGAAACCATGCCCCCAAATTATTCTGAATCTATGTGTTACTATGTTTATGACTTATAAAAGAAAAAGTCTAGATGTAGGTTCCACCTAATTACAGACTCCACTGCTGTAGCCACAGCTGGATTGAGTTGTGTGGCAGCCCTGCCCCAGAGCTGGGGAGGCTGTGTGCATGCCCCTCCACACCTGAGTACATCCTGGGCATGCTGAAATTAAGCCCAGGGAGATACAAAGCAGCATAATGCCATTAAGCCCAGCACCCGTTGGGTTGGGGAGAGGCTGACCATACAGCCTTCTGACTTCTGCATCTCATTCCCTGCTCTGGAGCCTGTCCGTCTCTCAGGCTTGCAATCTGCCTTCCTGTCTCTCTGACAGACCTGTGACTTGGGCTATGGTTCTGATGCCAGGAAATAATGCAGGGGTGGGAGTCTTAGTCCCAAGCAAAATACATCACTGCTCCCATTAGACATTACAATGTTTAAACCCAAGTACATTTGTCTGCCTTCAAAACCAGGGTTTACAGCATGTCAAGCAGGTGCCATGCCTCCAATAACGCATACTTTGTTCCAACATTTAGTAGATTACTGTGAGATTTTAAATTCAAATTCTCAGACATTCACTTTGTTTAGGAAATAACTGCAATAAAGCAAATTGTTTCCTGTTCTTTTTTTCCCCCCACAGTGCAGCCAAGTGAGAGCAAATCAATTCACAGTCAATTTTTGTTACTGTTTTCCTCCATGCTAGAGAAGAGATGATGCAGCTCTCTCTTGTTGCAGCCCTGTGCTGGGTGTGGTTCCCTCTCCTTAATTTGTCATCTGAAAGCAATTTTGTTCAATTAAAGATTAGAATTAAATTTCAGTTGTAGGGCTTCTGTGCAGAGGAAATGATGCATTAATGAACACACAGATGTCATCTTGCAGCCATGATGCTTGTAGAACAGTTTCTTCAGGATTCAAATAATAAAAGGGGCCACGGCAGCAGGAGCATTGTTTACTGGTTGGCAGACTAAGTGGAGGCTCACATTTATTTGCAAACCATTTATCATTCTGTATACTGAGAGGGAAAACATACTTAATTTAAAATATTTGAAGTAACGACTTTTAAAATCAGATAACAGAAGCATTAATGCCAGGTGCCATGCAGTAAATTGTATAATGCTATTGGGTTGGCACTGATGCTGTGATTTGTGTTGCTAATGATCTGTCCAAATAGATGGGAGTTGAGAATAAAAAGAGAATATTCCTGGAAAGAGACAAGGCAACTAGTGAATTAAAAGCATAGTGGGAAAGGGAAAAAATGTGTAGGATCGTATTTTACTTATTGGAAGACCCATCTGCTCTTCTGTACACACATTATGTAAGTTTTACTCTTTGTATCACAAATAACCCGCAGGGTGGATAGGAAGTTCATATATCTGCCTTCAACTGTATTTTTCACTCACAGACATGAGTGAACAGAAAGATTTATGTCTTGTGTGTTGGACATTACAGGATGGTAGGTTTTTTGTTTTGTTTTGTTTAAGGGTGTTGTGTATTTAGACTGTGATATTCTGTGGTCTGCTTTGCTTGAAGTGAGTGATAACTGACTTCTAGAGAGAAGAAGGCAGCACGTGGGGAGTGGGAGTTTGGAGAGGTGGAAAAGGGTTTCTGTGAGACAATATTGGCTTGTATGGTCTTTGGGCCTGGGCTACACACATGCCCTTTGACACTTATGGTTAAAGTGTTTATTTCCAGATGGTGCCCAGAGCTATGTTCTGTGTGTCCTGAGTCACTGTTGAATTTTTAAAATGTTTAGTCTCTGTGCTGTCCAGAATTTCTTAGATGTGTTTTGAATACAGAGGGCTCTCAATATAAGGTAGCATCCACCCTGGTCATTGATGTTGACAGGGATGAAACCTCACTTAAAACCCTCTAATTTCCTAGTTCAAAGACTCTTCCTCATTCCTCTTCCCCTGTCGCAAAAGGACCCTGTAATGTTGGTTAAGGGTTAATGGTTCTCTCCTTGAAATGTTTTCTTTCTGCGACCTCACATTTTTCTTTTGCTTTATCCATATCTTATGCCAAGGCCATTCTCTTTCATTCTCATTTCCCTTTTAACCCCTGTGTGTACTGCATCAAGTTTTATTTTGCTGCTCTTTGAACTTACAGACATCATCAGTGCATGTCATCCTTTATTAAAAAAATGCCAGTAGTAGCCCAATTTTTGTTTCCTGTCATAATTTTTCTCCTCAGCTTCATATCCATATCTCTCTTCCAGAAATTTTATTAGAAGCTCAATGTGTCTAGAATAAAATGCACCCTCTCCCTAACTCTTCCTTACCTTTTATAATGGTGCTTAAGTTTTCCATGTCTTCCTGCTTAAAATTGTATTCATGTTTGTAGTCTTCTCCCTGACTTCATTTCTCATGAGTTCTCCCTTTTCCTTGTCTCTTTTAAGTCCTTTCTTTTCATTTCTTTTGCTACCTGCCTTGTCCAGCTCTTCCTTACACATCACCTGCAAATAGCTGATCAGCCTCTTAACTGATCTGGTAGTTAATGGTGTCGTTTGCCCCCAAGCCTGCCTTTAGTCCTCTGCTCATCTACTTATTCCTGCCTACTACTCCAAAGCCTTCAATGGCTCCCCATTGCCCAAAAATGAATTCCAAACGTCCCAGGCCTGGTGATTAAGTAGTTCCCTCCCATACCCAAACAACCCAGCCTATCTTTTACTAACTTTTCCTTTTAGATGTGTGTTTTGTTCTCCTTTTTCTCCACTGTATGCCTTTCAGATCCTGTCCTTGCTAAAGCCCAGCTTGGATGCCTCTTCTAAGAAACCTTCCATGATTGCCCCCCTGGATTGTACTTTCTTTGCTCTAGGTGTAAATTACTGCTGTACTTATGTTAAGGCACCTGTCACATACTGTAGGTATTTAAGGACCTTCTCTCTCCACTGGATTATCATCATTTTGATAGCGTATTCCTTTTCTGTTTGCAACAGAGCTTTGTCTATTAATTTTAAATGCAATATACTGTTGGAAGTAGTAGTTGGAAAAAATCACAGCGCAAGCAAAGTTCTGGAATACAATTTTTAGGTCTTCCTCAATATTTCTGTCACAGTAGATGATGTGCACTTATAACAGAAGACGATGGTTAGAAAGGTAAGAGCATAGGGTCTGAGTCGACTTCAACTAGAATGTGAGAACTGAGATAGAAGAAATTATTTCCACCTACCCAGGGATTTTCTAGCATAGCCTATGGGTTGTGGTTTGCCCAGCAACACCTTAATCTAGTTGCTTATGTTTGGTAAGCATTTAGAGCCTGGGTTAGCCAACTGGGGTTCAAGACTCTTGGCCTTTAGGCCAGCACTTGATGCTTCTGTCAGCGTGGAAAAAGGACCCATGTGTCACTCAGTGGTTCTTTAGCTAGCTTGAGCAAGTAAAGAAGTCTAGGAGGCAGATGTCTTCTGCCAGCTTCAGCCTTTAGGATTGTCAGGGTGGTCTGGGGCCTGCTCCGGTGTGTCTCGTAAAGAGGATGAAGGAGCAGTGAGAGTTGTGTGGACTAGCAGTATCCTTTCATCAGCTTTGTAGTGAGCCACCTTAGGTGGTCTTTTCTCTGCTATTAAAGGGGAATTCTGACTCCTTGAGTTGATGAGATGGAGTTTGGGAGGCAGACAGGTCTTGAGGACTTGGTAGGAGTTTGTAATCTGTGGCTATTGTGTCTGGGCGGCCTGACTGAGTTCATCACAAGGGTGGATTTTTAAATTGCCTTGGCTCACCTACTCAAATTGAGTCACTGAGCAGTATACATGTAGATGCTTTTAACAAGTAGATTGTATTGAATCACCTTTAATAGGAAGATGACTAACACAAGGGAGTTGTTTTATTTTTTAAAAACTGCTCATGTTCCTGAACTGCAGAAGCACCTGTTCTGTTACTTTTTAAAATATGGTCGTGAATATTTTTTCCTTTTCGGTTTCCCCAGGGGAGTGACGTTCTGGTTCTGAGTTCTAGTACAGCATTTCCTTCTTGGCCTTTTGTCCTTGCCTAAATTCTCTTCCAGCTCTTCCCTTCCAATCCACTGACCCAGGACTAGAGTACTAAAACCAGACTTGTTTTTCCTTATTTTTGTTCATCTAACTTAAGAGTACATGGCAGAAATCTTCCTTTGTTTTTAACTAACCTCTTTACCTTCACCCTATTTTCATAATGTGTCACCCTCCCTCTCTGCTGCTATTTTTTCCTCCTAAATTAAACCAACAGGAGTTATTTGAAATTGGCAACAGTGCCAGAATTAGCAAATAAAAATACAGAACACATAGATAAATTTGAATCTAGATAAACAAATGATTATTTTTTAGTGTAAGTGTGCCTCATGCAATATTTGAGAATACTTACACTAAAAAATCATATAGAAAATTCAAATTTAGCTGGGCATCCTGTATTTTATCTAGTAACCCTATATAGGCATATATTTGAAATAAAAATAAAATTTTGCGTTAAAGAAAACATTATAAAGAAGAAAATTTTAAGTTTATTGTATGTTAAATACTCCTAATGCTTTCCTTTTTTACAAATTATGAAACAGTTTGTGTGTAAGATTTATAAGTTAGCTACCTATTGAAAAGCTTCTGTTGGCTATTGGAGTCAGCCATTTATCCTAGGATTCAGCTTTATCTCTTTGCTTTCTAAGAAGATGCTGCTCATTTTGAGGTAAGAATATTTAGTGCAAGCAGTAGCAAACTGTGTCAAAGACAAATGTTGAAGTATTCAATAATTTTTTCCTCATTTAAATTGTGCCCAGCTCTCTTAGCTCAATTTCTTCGTACATAAAAATTCTTAACACAAACAATCGGATGATGAAGACAGTAAATTCTTGATGGACCGAAGTTTTTATCCAAGACTAGCTTCCCTCTGTCACCCAGGTTATATGTGGAGTACAACCTAATTATGAAGCTAAATCTTCCTCAGACCACATAAGACTACTCCAAAGCTTAATAAAATGATGCTGCAATATTTGTACCATACTTTGCTTTTTACCAAGCATGTGCATACATTCTGATTTGATTCTCATGACAGTCTATGGGAGAACAGTGATGATTTGTCTCCTCATTTTATAAAAGGATAAATTTGAATTTTTGATAGGTGAAATGGCTTGCCTAAGATCAAGCAGGACTTAAATCTTGATCTTAGGCCTTTTGGGCCATTGCTCTTTCCACTACCTGTATTGACTTTTGAATGTAAGTGATTTGAGGCCTAGGCAGTTTAGGAGTAATTGTACCAGTGTTCCCCTCTGCTAGCTTGGAAAATGAAGAGCTGTTTTTATACCTGTGCATTGTGCTGGAAGAGGTATTTGCCTTTGGTTCAGTGCATATCTATAATACACGTTGGTTCTTTTGAGGAACAGCCACTTCCTCTGTACAGGCAGCCTTTCTGAATGAAGGGGATCAGCCACCATTGACCTGTGAGTTTGAAATATTGCACTGTTAATGTTTTGGCAGGATTTTTTTGAACATGTAGTTGTACCACAGAGTTACGCAAGCAAAATATTCTTGGAAATGACGTTCTGCACAACCATAGGGAGAAATATTGGGAGGCTGGCAAGAGAGTCAATTCTATTAGTGTTTATTGAGCACCTATAATGTGCATTTGTGTATACTGGATAATGTGGATGAGAAAAGGTCTAAGTCCTACTCAGGAGCCCTTCCCACCACAGTACCTTCATTAGCCTCTCCTGCCTCTCAGTGCTTGAAATTCCTGGCTCATTTTTGATATATTTTATTTCTGATTTGAGGCATCATGTCCTTTATTTTGATAAAATATTATCTAAATAGATATTTTATATGTTATATAAATTATTAAACTAAAATATTATTTTTTATTTGTTATGTATATTCCCCTAACAAAGTTTGAACTTTTTGAGGTCAAGGATCATATATATATATGCAAATAAATTTGTGGTATTCTTGGGGAATCTTGGATTAATAAATGGATAACGTCCCTCGGTTGTTGTATAACTATATTCAAAGGATCTATGGCTCAATGATGGGGTAAGGAGGCTAAAAGAGGCAAAGTCAATGACTGAATTGAGCATGGCATATCATCTCAAATTATACTGGGAAACAAAATGATTGTCTACTTTTTAACCAAATAGATGCAGTTGATATCATTCAGGCCTCACATAAGTTCCTTAGTGTGTAATCTTGGTCCTTAGAATGAAATGAGGAGCAGGTACATAATCAGAGACTCATAGTTTGATGGCATGGGAACTGTATCTTTGGAGATAATAATAGAAAAAACTGTGCCTTATCTGATTAAAAATGATTTCCTAAAAAGCACTAGGATAATTCCTAATTGTTCTGGTTTTCATAAATGTTTGGAAAATGTTGTTTGAGACTGTGATTGGTAATCTACTGTGGAAGCCTGTTAACTTCTTTTTGTAATTCAAAAGCCTTTAATATACGGGGCAAGAGAACATGGATTGAAAAATGGATAAGAGTAACTAACTTTATTGTAAGTCACTGGTGATATTTTGTCCCTGCCTTTGTTCTTTTGTTTTACTTTCTTTCCTCATAGGACTCACCACCTTTTAACATATTAGTAAGATCAGGGGAATTTGTTCACTTTGTTCCTTGATGTATATCAAATCATGTTGCTTAAGTTAAAGCTGAAATCGATATTTAGGTTAAAAATTATGTAGATATTTTAAGTTAAAAATGTGAATTGACATAAGGAAAAATATTAAGAGAACAATGTAAAAAAATTGTCATATATATTCATACCTGTGTGTATGTGTGTGTGTTTATATATATATATATTCACATGTTAAATACAGACACACACACAGACATATGTAAGTACCAGGGATGAAACAAAAAACAAAAATAAAACAACCCGTGTTAAGTACTGTGTTAGTACTAAGGATGATAGAAAAAAGTAAAACCCCAGATCCTTGGCCAGAGTTGTCTTACATTTCTTACAGCCCCTTCTAATTTACTACATGGCAGGTTAACTTAATCAGGACAGGCTGTATAAATTGTGGGGCCCAGTGCAGAATGAAAGCGTGGAGCCCCTTGTACAAAAAGTAGGACAAAGATGCCATTAAAGGTGATAAAATATAAAATATTTTTATTCTAGGGGATCTCTCTCCACTTTTTATGGTGTTTTAAATTAGCTATTTAATGTTGCTTTAAGTGAGGAAAAATTCGAATTTTAAAATGCTAGCATGAGTTTTACCATTCATTGTTCTGTTGTGCAATGCCAGTTTTAAATGCAGATATGAGAGCATTCAACTTGTATGTAGAATGACCGAATTTATACAGTTTATGTTCATAGGCACATAATGTACTTTGTTTTTACCGCACAGTGGAAACACTGCATGAAACAAACTCAGCGGTTTTTATTTCACTTGTTGATATGCACACATTTAACGAACACTCTCGACCTTTAGATTACAATGAGTAAGGAAGGACTGAAAGGGACTGTCTTGCCCTTTCCTCCTGTGTCATTTTCAGTGTAAGTGGTTGGCTAATACAGGGAAGTAATATGTGTAAGAAAAGGTATGTTAGGACTTCTTGCCATTCATGTTTGTTTTAGAACACTATTTCCAGCTTTCTGCCTTTAAATTGAAATTTTGATTTGAAGGGAAAGTATGGGCTCCCAAGGTTGTCTCTGGCTTCGTCATAACCATAACACACTTATAGGGTAGTCCCCGTTTTATCCATGGGGAATACATTCCAAGACCCCTAGTGGATGCTGGAAACCACAGATAGTACTGGATCCTATATATACTATGCTTTTTCCTATACATGCGTGGCTGTGGTAAGTTTAATTAGGGACAGTAAGAGAGCTAACTACAATAACAGAGATTTAACAACAACAACTAAAAGTAAAACAACAGTTATTAACCATACTACTAAAAGCTATGTGAATGTGGTCTCTCTCTCAAAATATCTTACTGTACTCACCGTTTTTGTGATCTGTTGATCTGATAACTGAGATGGCTACTAAGTGACTAATGGATGAGTAGCATCTATAGCGTGGACATGCCGGACAAAGGGATGATTCATGTGTGGGTGAGACAGAGCAGGACAGCACAGGGTCTCATGCTATTCATAATGCCTCAAAATTTAAAACTTATGAGTTGTTTATTTCTGGAATTTTTCATTTAATATTTTCAGATTGTAATTGACTATGGGTGACTGAAATTGTGAAACTGCAGATAAGGGGGACTGCTGTCCTCTGATTTTTACTAAACTGTCATGTATTGCCGGCTCACTGGAATTCTGTGTTACTGGGGCATACAGACTGTGTGAATGGGGCAGCTAGGGATTCAGTCGCGCCTGTTGTGTGTATTTTTTCTACTCATGGACATGTTCCACTGTCTTATCCGACTTAACTTACAAAACAAAGTTCAAAGATAAGATTATAGAGCATTAAGCCAAGTGCCGAGCCCTTCCGAGTGCAGGACCCTAAGCGATTGCACAGGTCACACACCCGTGAAGCTGGCTCTGAACTTAATAGATAAGGAAGCACAGCAGAGACATATGCTGGGCCTGATGCCCTCCCCTTGTTTTCAACTGAGGAAAGCATGAATAATCTCTTATTTTCCTTATTTGAAGCTCAGGCTTCAAAAGTAGGAAAGGTTAGAACATCAATCCATTGTGCCTTTCCACCTTTTATCTGTAACTTGCTGATATGTTTTTTTCCTCCTCCTTCCTTTCTTGTCATGTTGGATATGTCCTTAATATATCAGTGTCAAGTGTTGTGCCTGAATGTGAACCTGAATCTATTCTAAGTGCTGAAATTAAAACAGTGTTTCTTTGTTTAGTTTCTAATGTATTTGGGGTGCTAGAGTATCTACAACAGCATCTTAAGAGGCTTTAACATTTTTGCCTTTTTTTCTCCCCAATTATACAAGTCATTTTTCTTTTTCTGATTTGGCATCTCCTGAGAAAGTAGGCCTCCCTTTTTTTTTCCTTGCATGTGGCAGATTAGCATCCTGTGGTCCATTGCAGCCACCACAGTGGCTGATAGGAAGTAGAACTTGTAGAAGGTGCAGTTAAAACTGCTATTAAAGTAGCAAAGAAACTTCCATGCCCGCTCAGATGAGGACCATGAATTTGACTTTCACATTTGAGGTGGCACTTGACATAGCCTATATTCTTTTTCTTTTTCTTTTTTTTTTGAGACAGAGTCTCACTTCATCACTCTGGCTGGAATGCAATGGTGTGATCTCAGCTCACTGCAACCTTCGCCTCCCAGGTTCAAGTGGTTCTCCTGCCTCAGCCTCCCAAGTAGCTGGGATTACAGGCACCTGCCACCACATCCTGCTAATTTTTGTATTTTTAGTAGAGACCACCTCACTGTGACTACACTGCTACTACCTTAATTCAGACCTCCTCATCTGGACTTCCATTAACAACACCCCAAGTGGCCTCCATGTTTCCAGCCTTTCAGCCTGTTGTAGGATTGTGACATCTCCAAAGTGCAAGTCTAAAGCATGTCACTTCCCTGCTTACAATGCTCAATGGCTATTCGGTAATCAATTTCAATCTCCAAATAAGGCCTTCCATGACTGGGACCCTGCTTATGGTTCTAACCTCATTTCTTATCACCATCTTCTGGACCCCCTCCCAACTCTGGAGTAAGTATACTCCAGACATGCTAAACTACTTAAGTTTCCCAGTCATGCCAAGTGTGTCTTCACGTCTCTTGTCTTTTTATTGTTCGTTTGTTTGTTTTTTTGACACAGGGTCTCACTATGTTGCCAAAGCTGCTCTTAAACTCCTGGGCTCATGTGATCCTCCTGCCCTGGTCTCCCAAATTGCTGAGATTACAGGCATGAGCCACTGTGTCCAGCCTCTAAGTCTCTTTAAAACTGCAACTTCCTCTGCCAGTAATAATCCCTTCTTCCATAGCCCATCCAGCCCTCTCTGCTTGGCTATCTTCTACTTACCTTTAAAGTTTCCATTATCCTTAACAAAACACTTGTTCTTCTGTATTTTAATTTATATTTACTTTTCCATCCAATTACCAATCTATGGATTCCTCCAGGCCATGGTCTAGAAGTGCTGATAGGTATTAAGTATCAATAAACATTACACAAATGAATAAATCAACTTCTTCCTCAAAGATGTATCTATTCCAGGGATAATCTTCATACATAAAGCAGGTGTAATTCCAGCTACTCTCTGACACACTCTCCCTGGGAGGCAAGAAGTTGGGCATGGTATTCTAATGAGATCCAAGTCATTCCCTTAGGACAGATAATTGTTTCTATTCTTCGCAGCATTTCTAACAAATCAGCACAGGTTCCCAGCTTAAGAAATGAATGCCAGTCTGCTTCCAATCTCAACAAAGAATCAGTAAGGGTGCTTCACAATAACAGTCACTCAGATTGACTGGCCAAGTGCTGTGTTCATCTGCCTAGATCTCACTACAATCTCATACATTCTCTCACCTTATAAATGAGAATATTGAGGTTCTGAGATAAGCTAGCATTCTCAACCCTGGCTGGTAACTCCGGGATGCAAAAAATTAAATTAAATTAAAAAAAGCCTGAGCCCCAACCAACAGCAACTAAATTCAAATCTCTACAGGTGGTTTTTCAAAGTTCCTCAACCATACCAATCACGGTTGAGAACTACCAAGTAAGGTTACTAAATTTCCCAGCTCCTATGCTGCAGAGCCATGACAGCAACCTGAAGTCAGTCTGATTCCACAGCCAGACAGATCTGTGAAGCACTACACTCTGTTAAGCTACTTCTCTGAACTTATAAATCCTGAACATTTATCTTTTCACCTCAAAGTATTAGCAGATGATAACCACTTGATTAGCAAAAGAGAGTCTCTTTAGCATATAGAATGTATCTCTGGGAGGCTGAGGCGGGCAGATCAGCTGAGGTCAGGAGTTCGAGACTATCCTGGCTAACACAGTGAAACGCTGTCTCTACTAAAAATACAAAAAATCAGCTGGGCGTGGTGGCACGTGCCTCTAGTCCCAGCTACTCTGGAGGCTGAGGCAGGAGAATCGCTTGAACCCGGGAGGTGGAGGTTGCAGTGAGCCGAGATCGTGCCACTGCATTCCAGCCTGGGTGACAGAGAGAGATTCCATCTCAAAAAAAAAAAAAAAAAATCAGTGTTTGGCTGGGTACGGTGGCTCACAGTTGTAATCATCAGCACTTTGGGAGGCTGAGGTGGGCGGATCACGAGGTCAGGAGTTCAAGACCAGCCTGGCCAATATGGTGAAACCCCGTCTGTACTAAAAATACAAAAATTGGCTGGGCATGGTGGCGTGCGCCTGTAGTCCCAGCTACTCAGGAGACTGAGGCAGAAGAATTGCTTGAACCTGGGAGGCAGAGGTTGCAGTGAGATGAGACTGCGCCACTGCACTCCAGCCTAGGTGACAAAGCGAGACTCTGTCTCAAAAACAAAAACAAAATATATATGTTTATATAACATATATATATACACACATAATGTATAAAATATATATTTTTTCAGTGTTCATATAACAAATTTCTACTGAGTAACTACCAAGGACCAGACTTGGTGCTGTGGGATATTTGATAGGTGTGAGACAGTCTTTTCCTCAGAGGGTTTGTATCCTAGGAGTAGCGATAATGATAACTGCATAAGCCACCTGATTGATCTGGAATTGGATGCAACTTTTACTACAGGAATTGTCATAAGGATTTAGACCCTTTTCCAGTACATTGACCTAGTAGTATTCACAGGGCTGTGTTAACTTTGAACTTCCCTAATTAGAAAAACGTGTTGGTGAGCAGGTATTATCACATCTTCCCTTGCTTTTCCGTTTAAATACAGTATCCTATTCAGATAGGCAAATCTCTGATGTTTTGTTGAGCGAAGTCTATGGGCCAGATCACATAATAGATGATGTGTTTGTTGGTTGCCCACTGATTAACTTGGCACTTGTTACCTGGAGGTCCATGGCCCCTCTGAAGTCTTCATTATGTCCCCCGAAATGATCCCCTGACACTTGTTCTAAATGTGGTTTATTTTTTGCAACTTAATGATTTACCTATTTGCCAAATACTAGGATTTGGTTTCACAGAGCATCCTTTTCTACCTCCTTGGGTATATAGGCCGTGATTTATAATGTCTAGTTACTCTATCAATGAATCAGTTAGTGACCATTTTGAGTGTTAAGAGCTTTGAGTATTTAAAGAAGTGTATGAAAAGGCTTCTGCCACCAGGAAGCTTGCTTCCCTGTGCCTAGTCTAAACCAAAAGTCTTCGAACTTTTTTGATTGTGAACCCCAGTTGGACAAATCACTTAGAGTAAGCGCCTCATTTTAAAGTTTTATGTTTATACTACTGTACTAACACATAGAAAGCACACAGAATTAGAAAGTAATAAAGAATGAGATGCATATTTATTTATTTACTTAAACTTTTATTTTAGATTCAAGGGATACACATGCAGTGGTGTTACCTGAGTGCATTGGGTGATGCTGAGGCTTGGGGTGTGAATGACCCTGTCACCCAGGTACTAAGCATAGTACCTGGCAGTTTTTCAACTCTTGCTTCCTCCCTCCCACTTCTGATAGTCCCCAGTGTCTTTTGTTGCCATCTTTATTTCTAAGAGTACCCAGTGTTTAGTTCCCACTTACAGGTGAGAACATGCAGTATTTGGTTTTCCTGTTACTGTGGTAATTCGCTTAGGAGAAAAACACATTTAAATAGACGCTTTAATGCAGTCTTACCCCTCAGTGGAACATCCTACAGACCACTGGTGTAGACAGAAAGTGCTAGAGGGGCGCTTGGGAGAGAGAAATCATCCCTGAGGCACGTGGTGGAGAAGGAGTTGTGTGCAGGACATCACCAGAGGGTCATGACAGGCCGTGGGGAAGATACAGTTAGTACCATCTTTTGGTGCCAGCAGCAGGGAGCCGTGGAGCTTCCTAGGAGGAGTCACAAGATAGAAGTGGCTATGCCATAGGTGCCTGCGTGGCACAGTGGGCTGGGGTAGAGGGTGGGGGCATGTGTGTAAAGAGAGAATGTGAGGGAGACAGGTTGGGATCCTAATCCTAATTCCACAGCAGAATAGAAAGGCAAAGAGGAGCGTGGTGGCAGGTAGGATGAGGAGGTAGGCAATATGTGGACATTTTCTGCATGACCAGAACTGCTAAGGAGGAAGTGAGTCTTGAAGTCTGCTGGACAACAGTGGTTTGTAGTAGGAGAACCAACCGTAAGGTGGAGGGAGCAGGGAGGGGAAGGACTGGCCACATCCCAAAGCCTTATTATGTCCAATTTTACTGCAGCTGTTTTATGACTGCAACATTTTTGTTCAGGAAATGGTTTATTTACCCCCACACCTTTTCTTTTAGACTAAATGACAAGAACCAGTGCTCACATCCAGGGTCAAAGCTAATCTTGGAGGAGGTGGAAAATGCCTCCTTGTTTCATTGTCTCTCTTGAGAGTGGTACCTCCCTTTCACTCTCCTGCAGGAGAGAGATGTCTAGCTACTGCCTAAGCGGCCCCAGTGAAAAGGGATGGTTCTTGAGGCTTCCAGAGGTCAATCTGGCTTATAAGAGGTAAAGAAGAAGACACGTGACTCTCTCTGAGAGGCAGAATTTCTTTCCTTGGACAGGATAGAGCTTTTAATTGAATCCAAATCACATCTCTCATCCTGTGAATGCTGGAGAGCAGTACATTTTTAACTAGGAAGAGCATCAATTATGTATTAGCCATGATACTAATTTACCCTGAGTGTGTGTCTTAGAGCTGGCTTTCATCTCTGCATAGCCACTGATGTAATGCCACTGTGTTTCTATACTCAAACAGTCACTCTTAAGATAGGGTGTCCTGCTGTTGAAAAGAGGAAGTAGGGATTGCTATTGCTGTGGCTCTTTCTGTGTGTACAGCTGAGGGTCCTTTGGGATACCACCTTAGGGTGGGAGAGCTGTTCACTCGCTGTTGTGCTTTGAGATGCAGATTGGGGCTTGTCCTTTTACTCCGATGCTGCTGCTTTATCAGGTATTTGGTATTATTGTGTTCCAGGATAAATCTCTGGAACTCTCAGTTACAGATATTTGAGACTTTCAGTGTGTGTGTGTGTGTGTGTGTGTGTGTGTGTGTGTTTGAGACAGAGTCTTGCTCTGTCGCCCAGGCTGGAGTGCAGTAGCACGATCTCAGCTCACTGCAGCCTCCCTCTATCCTGGGCTCAAGTCGTCCTCCCACTTCATCCTCCCAAGTCACTGGGACTACAGGTGTGTGCCACCAGGCCCAGCTATTTTTTTTTTTTTTCTTTTGAGACGTGGTTTTGCCATGTTGCCCAGACTGGTCCTGAACTCCTGGGCTCAAGTCATCCACCCACCTCAGCCTCCCAAAGTGTTGAGATTACAGGCGTGAGCCACTGTGCCCAGCCTGAGATTTTGAATGTTTGCCTCCAGAAAATGTAGGCAGTTTCTGTAGCTGCGTATTTCCTCACCAACAATATATTTTGCTTATTCCTAGAGTACTAATTGTAATGATGGCCACAGTGGACTGAGCATTTCCTAGATCTTGACACTCTTCTAAGCATGTTATATATATTAACTTATTAAATTCTCACAAAAATCCTATGAGGTAAATACTATTATCATCCCTATGTTACAGATGAGGAAAATGTTAAATAACTTACCTAGTGAGTGTAGCATAGGCTCTGGTACAAAAAGCTGATTCAAACACCTGCCTCGCCACTGTGAATCACGGGCGTCCTTTCCTGTGAAACATTGATTTTTATTATTTTTGAGACAAGGTCTTACCCTGTCACTTAGGCTGGAGTGCAGTGGTGTGATCATAGATCACTGCAGCCTTGACTTCCCAGGCTTAGACAGTTCTACCATCTTGAGTAGCTGGGACCACAGGCGTGTACCACCACACTTGGCTAGCCTTTTAATCTTTTAGAGAGATGGGGTTTCCCCATGTTGCCTAGTCTATTAGTCCATTCTCGCACTGCTATAAAGAACTAACTGAGACTGGGTAACTTATAAAGAAAAGAGGTTTAATTGTCTCGTGGTTCTGCAGGCTGTACAGGAAGCATGGCTGGGGAGGCTTTAGGAAACCTTCATTCATGGTGGAAGGTGAAGGGGAAGCAGGCATATCTTACATGGCCGGGGCAGGAAGAAGAAAGTAGGGGTGGGGTGCCACACACTTTTAAACAACCAGATCTCGTGAGAGCTCACTCAGTATCATGAGAACAGCAAGGGGGATATCCGCCCCCATGATCCAGTCACCTCTCACCAGGCCTTACTCCCAACATTGAGGATTACAATTCAACATGAGATTTTGATGGGGACACAAAACCAAACCATATCACACAGCTGGGAAAATGGATTGTTAATAGTACCTGCTTACAGGATTGTGGTGGGCATGTGATTCTGGCAGGTAGTAAGCTCTTCATTAGCATTCACTGTCACGATGAACACCACCATCCTCCTCCTCGTCATCATAATTATCTATCCAGAGAATCGTATGAGATGCTTCAGACCCCTGACTAAGGCAATCTCAAAGGATAATTTGCCTCAGGTGTCAGAATTGTTTAGCTGTACTTGCCTTTCCTTGCAAATATAATGGCAGAAAAAGAGGAGAATTTAGACATTTTGAGCCTTTTCCAAGCAGGAAGTCAGGTAAGATATTTTCAGATAGATAATTTGTTTTCTCCTTGTACTCTTCTTATCACTTCCTTCCTCTCTCCCTCCCACCTCTGAGGAGCCTGGATGAGGGTAGATGAAGTAGAGGAGAGGGTGGTAACAATGGTGGTAAAAGAAAAAGTAACCACCAAACATGTGTACAGAACCATTTAATTAAAGCCTGCAGCCCTCTGTCAGCCAGAAGCTCTGCTTATGGTGAGAGAGGCAGAGAGCATTGTCACTGTCTCCAGAATTATTTGTATAATTCAGCAGCTGTTTCCCTCAGATGCCTACCACACGAGGTTGGATTATAAAGACGTATGAGTAGAATCGCCAAGGTTCAGACACTTGTGTTCACTGTTGAGCTGAGAGCCACTTAGGCTGTTCTTGTACAAATGCATTAGATTATGGTTAAGCAGCTTATGGACATAAAAACACATTAGAACTTTACAGCACTCTATAAATTATAGTTTTTGCAGCATTCACAGCCACAATGCTAGGTAATTACATTCATTAATCTACTAGTAAGAGCACATAAAGTTGCCTCCCAAACGGTACTGTATGTGTCAGTGCTCAGCTGGGAAGGAGAGTGTTTTTCCTCTCCTTTTTCCCCATCTTTCCCTGTTCCATTAAGCCTTAAGCCTTGTGCAGGAAGATTTTTGACTTTACATTGAGGTGTTCCCTAAAAGAGTCCAATAAACTCACTTTTTTTTTTTTTTTAAATGGTTAGGCTTTGGCAGGAGGCCTTGTAGGTAATACTTTCATGTTGAGCTGCACCTAGTAACTATTTTTGTATGCATTTATTTTGTTTTTGGAAATGGACAGATGTCTCATTTGGAAAGCCAGCAGGGGTAAAGCAGTTGAAAAGAGATTTATGATAGAATCAGCAGTAGATGCTTTTTCAGGCCTTCTTTTTGCCTGTCTCTGGGAGCAATTAACATGGTGGTCCTTTTAATTTTGGATCTATCAAGAGTACAAGGTATTGCTCTCTTCCCATGCCAGACTTTCTTAAAGTTTCCATCTTTCCATATGGTGATAGGAAATGCCTCCCTCCATGGCCTTATCTCGGAACTTTCTCTTATTTGCGTGTCTCATAAATTACAGAAGGCAGATTTAGGAAGAAATGCTGGAACTTTATGTGGTGCTAGTATTTCAAGGAGCAAATTGTACTTTCTTTGCATTATTTCTCAGGTTAAATAGCCCAAGTGGGCCAGGCGCAGTGGCTCACACCTGTCATCCCAACACTTTGGGAGGCCGAGGCGGGTGGATCACATGAGATCAGGAGTTCTAGACCAGCCGGGCCAACATGGTAAAACCTCGTTTCTACTAAAAATACAAAAATTAGCTGGGCGTGGTGGCACATGCCTGTAATCCCAGCTACTTGGGGGGCTGAGGCAGGAGAACCGCTCGAAACCAGGAGGCGGAAGTTGTAGTGAGCTGAAATCAGGCCCCTGCACTCTAGCCTGGGTGACAAGAGCAAAACTCTGTCTCAAAAAAGAAAAAAAGAAAAAAAAAGACCAAGTGATAGGCTGGGCGTGCTGGCTCATGTCTGTAATCCCAGCACTTTGGGAGACTGAGGTAAGAGGATTGCTTGAGCTCAGGGGTTTGTGACCAGCCTGGTCAACTTGATGAGACCCTATCTCAATGTAAGAAATAAGTAAAGAATTTGTTTAAAAAGTAAAAAAAATAGGCCAAGTAATACAGCCATCTTAAAAATAAAAACAAAAACGGAATAGAGAAGTACGGTAACATGCAACCCCAAGGTACGCTGTAAGTCCCGGGTCATGGTCAGATCACATATTCTAGGCTTCTGCTTTCAGTTCTGTTCACATGAATGAGGACATGAATGCTAGAGCCACGCAGGTCTGTGTTGAGTCCTGGTATTGTCTTTTCATAGCTATGTGACCTTGGAAATGCTAATTAATAGTAATAAAAATAATTAACTTGGACTGAATTCCTAATAGATTGTAGGCATTACATTAACTAATTTAATCCTAATAGCTACTTTATAAATTAGGTGATGTTATTTGCTCCATTTTATATATGAGAAAACTGAAGCTTCACAGGGTATTGTGGTAATTAAATGAGGTATTATAAATAAAATAGCCAGTATGTTGCTTGGCACATTCAATGACACTCAGTAAACACAGTCTTGAGGATATATGGAGAATAGATCCCACCATGTAACCTTTTAGAATGACTGACAGTTTCCCTTTTTAATGACTGGTATGATTGTATCAGTCAGGAAGAGGAATTCCTCACATCATTTATTTATAATTCATTTACTTTCTATACCAGGAAATATCCCAAGCACTTTCCACAAACTTCATTAAACTTTTTATTCCTGTACTCCAGGAGAAGAAATGAAGGTTTATAAGGGCCAAGGCATTTGTTCATGTTCATAAAACCAGAAAGTGGGAAAGCCAGTTCTCAGACTCAGATGTAACCGTCACCAGTAAAGAGTATGGACAGCAGTGAAGCGGTCTGTTTTCTTGGAATGAAGCTTCTATGGTAGGAAGTAATCTAAGCAACTGATAAGCTCTTTAAAGGAGCTTGCTTTGTGTACTTCAGAGCAGCCTCAGCTTTGGGGTGGAGCGTACCGTTCCTTTTTTTTTTTTTTTTTTTTTTTTTTTAAGCAGGCAGGAAGATATTCTTATTCCCAAAGAACTGAGAAATATTTGGGACTCTCCATGGTACTCAATGGTGCTGTAAGGTTAGGTAACTGCTGAGAAGAAAACTGATTGCTCTGTGTAAATCAGTATGCTGATGAGGGAATAAAACTGCAGGGTAGTACCAGCGTCAGCATCTTGTTTCCAACCCGGCTTTTCTCCCTCTTGACAAAACAGCTGTCATATTGGATTGCTGTTGAAATCACCAGAGTCTGCTGGTCATCAGAGCAGGGCCGATGTCATCTTTGGGATGAAGTATGCTAGCAACAAGATAGAAACTGGACATGGGAAAAAGGAAAGTCTCCCTCAAACACGCTGCCATCCAAGGCCCAGTTTAAACCGCAGGCTCAATTTTTGCTCCCAAACTGATTTCCCGACTAACCGATCCACTCATGCACACACCCTCCCAACCTCACACAGCAGGCCTGGCCTTTATCATTTCAGGTCCTGCAGAGCTGTTGTCTCTCACTGTGGTATTGATGTCAGTTTTAACAGCTGCCATGTGTATTTACCCCTTTACCCATTACAAGTATATACGCGGTTGCCAGTTTGTTTAGTGAGTGGTTTTCATAGGCTGTGATGGGGATTTCACCTTTTTGAATATAATTTTCTGAGCCTGTGGTGACATCAATAAATCCTTCTGGGATGGGGAACGGTTGATTTCCCTACATCCACATGACATCCTCCAGCCCACTTCCTTATGGGACCAGCAGCCAATGTCATAACACATGCTTCTTTGTGAGAGCATGGAAGGAAATTGTTTAAAGTGTGTCATCTGTGGGCACAGTTTCTAAGGTAGATACCTGTGAGAACGTATAGGCATGCTTTAGACGTGGACAAAATGAGTTATGTACTTAGTAACTCAAAACTCTGCTGAGCTCATTGTGGGCAGCTCTTATAGATAAACTAAAATGCAGCTTCTTAAAAATGAGAGGACATTTTCAGAAATCATTCTTAGTGCTTTCAGCAAATCTATGTGGCTTATGTTTTTATATAGCAGTCATTTTCTCAAATCAGACATCCCTATTGCCTATTAGATAAACACAGAAAGCATAGATTATGAGTTAAAAGTATCGACAGCATTTCAAGTGCTATCAGAGAACATTTAATTCAGTTTAATTTTGTGATAAATCTCATGTTTAATCCTCTGGTTACCCTGTAATCATGTCTCTATTGATCTTTTCTGAATGACTGCCTGCAGTTTAATAAACTTTGCCATTAACCCAGAGCTTCTGAAAGGAGAGATTGATTCCATTATCAAATCTGATAGAACCAATAAGTACCTAAACATCACTAAATCTATCTATAGGAAGCTCTGGCGTAGAGACAAGCCTGTGGCTTGTTCAAGAAACTAGGTAAAAATCTGGATATCTTTGCATGACCTAATTGCCTCACAGCATCTGATTCCCTTGTGCAAACTGACATTCCCTTTCATCTTTTAAGTCAATGTAGGAGCCAACTGAAAGGACAGTCTCTTTTCTTGCCTCAACCATAATTGTAGGGTCTAATTTATTCTCACTGCAGATATAGCTTGAGGAGTTTATTTGGTCTGTGTCTCAGGTCAGTGGGTACATCTTAACCACTTTTCTGTGTCTCTGTAAACCTGCAGGATCATTTCTGTTTTATTTTTACCTGTATGATGCTAAGGGAAAGAAAATTATGTCTGGATAAATCCTGAAATGGAAGACTGGGGGTGAAGACTGAAAGAGAGGGAGGGCAAGTACAGAGTCATAGCTGTGTGAACAAGCTCTAAGACTTGGAATACTTTCCATGAAACCTATATATGTTTCTCATATAGTGATAGGGTATTTGCAATATGTGCTGAACAGGAGTTTCTACTTTTTGTTTCTGCGAGTATTTATAGCTTTCATCATTATTCATTAATATTTATTGAGTCACATAGGCAGAACATATGGAATTCAGGGTCTGGAGTATATTTACAGCTTCTTATTTTTTTAAGGTCAGAAAGGTGTCATTCCCTGCCACTTTTCACCTCTGAAATAAAACGATGAAGGTTGTCAATTTTACAGAAAAGCCAAAGCTTTTATTTTCTGTCTAGGTTTTTATTGACAATGTGAATTTTTCAGAAGGAGTTCAGCTATTTGACTTAGGAGGCATAGCCTTTCCCTAATTACACTTTGGTGGGGAAGTGGAGGTGCAGAGAAGGATTTTTATAATGAGACAATACTAAACTGTAATTTAAAATTTTCTTCCAACAAAAGACCATAATCTTGGCACTTAGAAATAAATGTGTAATGACGTGGTGTTAGGCAATGGAAGCAGAATTAGAGCCAAGGGACTCTGGGTGTGTTGCCAGTTGCCGATTGTCTCACTTTGGAAAGTCACTTGTTTACCAAGCCTTAGTTTCCTCATGTATAAAATAAAAGTGATGTTGCCTGCTTAGAGAGCTATTAGAGAATTCAATGAGGTGATCATTTTAAAAGATACTGTAAACTTTTCCCAATGCTGAGTTGTGCAGACATTAATGATTATGAAAAAGATAAATTAGTCCTTGCTTTATATTTGGAAATGGTCTGACCTTTCAGTAAATTATTTCTAGTTGTCAAATCAAAACCTAGTTAGGACAAGAGAGCTTGAAGAGTACATATACATAAGATAAGTCTCACAGAGATACTTGAAAGGCTGGAAAATGTGCTCTGGAGGCAAGCCCTCCACTGAAATAATGAATTCTAAGTTACATCTGTTGATCATTTTCTGTGTGCTAAATAGCCTCCCAGGATGGTAGTATTAGAGAGGTTGAAGGAACCTAAGAGGAGGACCCCACATTTATAAGTATTGAGGTAGATTGGTCTCTGCCCTTGAGAAGCCAATCAAAATTAGGTTGAGAAAGGATGTAGCAATTGTTCGTGGAGTACTAATAGGCATATATGCATTTGTTCATGTTGATTCTCTATGTCACTGCCCCGTAAGAGAAGGAATGCCTGCACATCTTCATTGGGAAGTTGACAACAGTTTCTGGAAAGTTGGAAGAAAGTTACAGAATTAGTCCTTTAGTAGTAATTATTCCATAGTTCTCCAGAAACATGACAAAACCTCTTGGAAAACTTGAGTCATAAAGGGACTGTCTCACATATATATTTATACACACACTTCCTGATATGCTGTGTAAAACTGCATTTATATTCAGAGCCACATAACACAGATTTTGCCAGAAGTTGCTTTTTCTGCCACTGAATAGCCCTAAACTTTAAATTGCCTTTCACAAAATTGTTTCTTGTCTGCTGAGTGGACAGAATGTCTCTCTCTTCCCCACCCTTCATGTCATTTTCTTTTCCTAAATGGGCCGCTCTGGGAAGTAGTTCTTACTTCTGGCCACCACCCCTGCCTCTAGGACAATGCAATCAACCTTAACCAAAGTCACATATCAAGATGTTCTCTGCTGCTTGTTAATGTAGATTTGACTTCTTTGTGTGTGTGTGTGTGTGTGTGTGTGTGTGTGTGTGTGTGTGAGAGAGAGAGAGAGAGACAGGGTCTCGTTCTGTCACTGAGGCTAGAATGCATTGGTATGATCATGGCTCACTGCAGTCTCAGTCAGTCCTCCTACCTTAGCCTCCTGAGTGGCTGGGACTACAGGCGCATGCCACCATAACTAGCTAATTTAAAAAATATTTTCTAGAGACTGGGTCTCACTCTGTTGCCCAGGCTGGTCTTGAACTCCTGGGCTTAAGCCAGGCTACCTGCCTTGGCCTCCCAAAGTGTTGGGATTAAAGGCATGAGCCACCGTGCACAGCCAGATTTGACATCTTAAAAGCCAGAGCTAGACATACTTATTGATGGTCTTCCTGGGGCCAGGTGTAATCCCAGCACTTTGGGAAGCTGAGGTGGGTGGATCACTTGAGGTCAGGAGTTTGAGACCAGCATGGCCGACATGGTGAAACCCCGTCTCTACTAAAAAATACAAAAAATTAGCTGGGCATGGTGGTGTATGCCTGTAATCCCAGCTACACGGGAGGCTGAGACAGGAGAATCACTTGAACCCGGGAGGTGGAGGTTGCAGTGAGCTGAGATCGTGCCATTGCACTCCAGCCTGGGCAATAGAGCAAGACTTCATCTCAAAACAAAACAAAACAAAACAAAAAAAGGTAGTGGAAACTCAGAGAAGGTTGCCAAAGGGAAGCTAGAAGGCCTCCTCCAGGACAGAGAATTAATCATTTAACATGTATCACTTACAGTAACTACAATAGAATCAGTGAGCTAGTTGCTGAATACTTCTAAAGACATTGTATACTTAAAGTGAAGGTGTGATAGTATGTGAATACCTGGGGAAGAGAAGAAATGGAAACATTTTTAGGGAAGAAAAGGAAAGTATGTGCCTTATTACTAATCTGGATCAATTTGAAGATCTAAATAGGTTTTCACTGGCTAATCAGGGTTCTTCTGTGGAATATCTGCAACCACTTTTGATTTTTCTGTCAATAGTGAGGTACTGAGACCCAGTAAATGATAATTTGGCCTTGATACCAAGCCATGAAAAAGATGTTTAGAGCTAACATTTTTTTCATCAGCCTCTTTTCATTTTTTTTTCCTCTTGGGGTTAATAAGGCGATTTATGTTATTTCTAGGCATCTGTTCATCCCTCTTTAGCATATAGGGGAATAGTAATGGTTTATCCGGCATGTGGATGTGGGAATGTGTCTTAATCTGTTTTTGTGTTGCTACAAAGGAATACCTGGGGCTAGGTGCGGTGCCTCATGCCTGTAATCCCAGCACTTGGGGAGGCCAAGGCAGGAAGGTCGCTTGAGCCAGAGTTAGAGACCAACCTGAGAAACATAACAAGACCTTGTCTCTACAAAAAAGTAAAAATAAAAACAAGAAAAAGGAATACCAGAGGCTAGTAATTTATAAGGAAAAGAGGTTATTTCACTCATGGTTCTGCAGACTGTACAAGAAGAATGGTGCTGGCACCTGCGTGGCTTATGGTGGAGTTCTCATGCGGCTTCCACTCATGATGGATGGCAAAGGGGTCAGTGTGTGCAGAGGTCACATGATGAGAGAGGAAGCAAGAGGATGGGGGGAGGTACCAGGCTCTTTTTAACAACCAGCTCGTGTGGGAACCAACAGAGTGAGAACCTCTCTTAGATCTATTAGAGTTAGACGTGAGGGAGGGCATTAATCTATTCATGAAGGCTCCAATCCCATGACCCAAATAACTCCTCTTAGGCCCCACCTCCAAAATTGGGGATATATATATATGTGGGTGTGTGTATATATATTTATTATTATTATTACTATTATTATTATTTTTGGAGACAGAGTCTCTCTCTGTCACCCAGGCTGGAGTGCAGTGGTGTGATCTCGGCTCACTGCAACCCTGCAACCTCTCTACCTCCCAGGTTCAAGTGATTCTCCTGCCTCAGCCTCCCAAGTAGCTGGGGCTACACCTCCATGCCTGGCTAATTTTTTGTGTTTTAGTAGAGACGGGGTTTTACTGTATTGCCCAGGCTGATCTCGAACTCCTGAGCTCAAGCAATCCACCCGCCTCGGCCTCCCAAAGTGCTAGGATTACAGGCGTGAGCCACCGCGCCCAGCCATTGGGGATATTTCAACATGAGTTTTGGAGGGGACAAATAAACTATAACAGAAATAATTAGATAATGTGTTTGAAAGTCTTGTGTGGAAGTCTGAGAGGGGAAGAGAGATGGAGTAGTACAATTCATAGCATGGCCCAACGGCTTCAGAATGAGAGGACATTCAGGGCATCCTAATTTCACAAGTTCATTCTCCTTTAAGTTTTCATTTTTAGAAATGGGCTCTTGCTATGTTGCCTAGGGTTCTCAAACTCCTGGGCTCAAGCAGTTGTCTAGCCTCAGTCTCCCAAGTAGCTGGGACTGTAGGCATGCACTACCAGGTCCAGTTCTAATTCATTCTTTTGTAAACAGGTTACTGTGTGTCCTCTACTCTGTTGTCTGCTAGGAATTCTGGCATGATGAAGTCATAGCTGTTGTCCTTATGGAGGTAATTCTGAGTATTACCAGGAAGATCTAGTTACCAATATTTTAATACAATGTAATAAGTACATTAATTCTTTTCATATCTTTTGCATACAGTGCATAATCAAAAAATGAGTAATGGTTGTTTCAACTTTACCATCAACAGTGTGCAGTGGCTCCCATTTTTCCACACCCTCTCTGACAAGTACCTCTTGTCTTTTTGATAATACCCATCCTAACAGGTGCAAGATGACATCTCATTGTGGTTTTGATTTGCATATCCCAGATGACTAATGATGTTGAGCATGTTTTCATGTACTTGTTGACTATTTACATGTCTTCTTTGGAAAAATATCTAGTCAGATTTTTTTTTTAAAAAGAACATATTACATGTAGCAAGAATAATGTCTAATTAAAGCAAGTATCATTAGAATTACACATCCTCTCAAATGTGTGTGTGTGTTACTTTAGTGGATTAGATTTGAGTGGGAGGAAAAGCAATCGAAATTTGAGTGTTCTGCTTGTCTTCCTTCAGTTAGCAAACCAGGCTTCTGCCTTTGGGGAGGCCTGAGAATTGTATGGTGCTAATTTCTCTTCTGGCTGCCATTACACTATCTTCCGTTGTATGGTTCTTTTTGCCTTTTTGGACTCACCCTTTGTGTACGTCATTGCCCTAAGCCTTCACTGATGAGATTTTCTGCCTCAGTCATGCTGTGCTCAACTTTCAGAATGTTGTTATTATAGAGGAGTTAATTTTTTTTTAAGGTTTCCTTTTCGTCATGCTGTATTTCTCAGATTATCTGAAGGGACTGTAATCCAATTTTAGGAATCCTTCAGGGCTGAGAGCCTAAACTGTTTTAAGCAATAGCATCTGGTTGCCAGGGACTCAACTACTTTGAGCGTGTTAAGGTCTAACAGCAGCCAACTCTCAATTATCTGTGGGAATGGGAGACTGCTGGGATGTTTTCAATTCACAGAGTGTGCAAAAATCTCACTTAAACTGATAGTCGTGACCTCATTCCATAGCTGGGTTTAGGAGAGCTTCTCAGTGTCTAGCTTTGTGTTTTTGTTTTGTTCTCTTCTCACCTTTAACAGTGGCACTGCACCATTGACAGGTGCTTTTTATATATTGAATTTATCTGTACCCGATCTATTTTTTTAAACCTTGTCCCTCTCATCTTTATTTAGATTCCATATGTGTATCATTGTGTACCTTAAGTATGTTTTAATAAATTGCCTCAATTCTTTTACATTTAGGAGCAGTAAAATTTATGTTTTCTTTCTTTGCTTATTGGCTCACGTGTTCATGGGAGGGAAAGTGGCCAAACAGTAATCAGGCTACAAGATAGAAAGATAAGAAAACTTTACAAAAGGTTAGGCTCTGAATAATAATTGAGAACTGCCTGTTAAAAGTGGAAAAAAAAAAAAAAGATACAATACGAACTCTACCTTGCTACCTTGTCACTGAAAATCAGGTGAAGGCCAGACAGTGCTCCTCAGTCAAGACATTCATGTTCACAACTGAGTTGTCTCCAGTGGAAATTTCATGGCTACTTTATGGCCTAAAGCCAATCCTCCCAGAGTGTGGTCGTCCCTTGGTTTTACGATTCTAAAAGATGAGTTTCTTTTAATGAACACTGAATGTAATCTAGTTGTTAGGAAAGATTATATGCCAGTTGTGCATGATGGCAAGGGCTCCCGTTTTTTAAAAACCAGCTTTATGGAGGTATTATTTACATTCCAGTAAACTGCACAAATTAACAATATATAATTTGATGAATTTTGACATGTGTATATACCCATGAAACCACTGCCACAATCAAGACAGTAAACATGTTCATCACCCCAAAAGTTTCCTCATGTCCCTTTATAATCCCTTCTTCCTATCTCTCCCAGGAAGCCACTAGCCTGATTGCTGTTGCTATCAATTAGTTCATATTTCCTAGGATTTTATATAAATGGAATCATACAGAATATAATCTTTTCTGTCTAATTTCTTTCACTTGGCATACTTATTTTGAGATGTATTCATGTCACCTGTATCAGGAGTTTATTTCTTTTTATTGCTGAGTAGTACTCTTTTGAATGGTTACAACCACGGTTTGTTTATCCATTCACCTATTGATGTACATTTGGGTTGTTTGCAGTTTTAGAAACATTGCACATCTGCTAGGAGCATTCATATGTAGCTCTTCATGTAGACATGTACTTTAATTTCTCTTGGGGAAGTACCTAGGAGTAGAATGGTTGGATCACATGGTCCATGTACTTAGAACTTTTAAAGAAACCACCAAACTGTCTTCCAAAGTGGTTGTGCTATTTCATATTCTCACCAGTAGTGTACATATGAGCATCCTCTGCATCCTTGCCCACCCTTGGTAGGCTCATTCTCTTTTATTTCAGCCATTTTGTATGTATGTAGTGGTATCTCATTGTGGTTTTAAGTTGTATTTCCCTGATGACTACTGATGTTAAGTATCATTTTATGTATTAATTCACCTTCCAGACAGATGTCTTTTTTTTTTTTTTTTTTTTTTTTTGAGATGGAGTCTCACTCTGGCACCCAGGCTGGAGTGCAGTGATGCAATCTCGCCTCACTGTAACCTCCACCTCCTGGGTTCAAGCGATTCTCCTGCCTCAGCCTCCAAGTAGCTGGGATTACAGGCACGTGCCATCATGCCCAGCTAATTTTTTTTGTATTTTTAGTAGAGACAGGGTTTCACCCTGTTAGTCAGGATGGTCTCGATCTTCTGATCTCGTGATCCATGCACCCTGGCCTCCCAAAGTGCTGGAATTACAGGCGTGAGCCACCACACCCAACCCCAGATATCTTCTTTAGCAAAATATCTTTTGCTTACTTAAAAAATTGGATTGTTTCCTTTTTTAGTTTTGAGAATTTTTTTTTTTTTTTTTTTTTTAAGATGGGAGTCTTGCTCCGTCGCCCAGGCTGGGGTGTAGTGGTGCAGTCTCGGCTCACTGCAGCCTCCGCCTCCTAGGTTAAAGTGATTCTCCTGCTCAGCCTCCCGAGTAGCTGGGATTACAGGCGCCTGCCACCACACCTAGCTAAGTTTTGTGTTGACCAGGCTGGTCTCGAACTCCCGAACTCAGGCAATCTGCCTGCCTTGGCCTCCCAAAGTGCTGGGATTACAGGTGTGAGCCTTCGTGCCTGGCCCAAGAATTTATTAAATTAATATATTCTGTATCCAGAACTTATCAGATACACATTAAAAAAATATTTTTCCATTCTGTGGCTTATCTGTTAATGTATTTTTTACTCTCCTGGTAACTGATAGAATAGTCACTTTATTTTCTTGACAGTGTCTTTTGAAGAGCAAAATTTTAATTCTTGATGAAGTATAATGTATCAGTTTATTATTTTATGGATTATGCCTTTGGTGTCATACCTAAGAAATCTTAGCTTAACCCAAGATTATAAGAGTTTTCTCTTAGAAGTTTTATGGTTTTAGGTTTTACATTCAGATTTATAATATGGTTTGTGTTAGTTTTTTCTATTCAGATTCAAGTATGGATTAAAATTTTGCATGTGATTACCTATTCTATCACCATTTGTTTAAAAGACTTATTTTTCTGTAGAATAGCTTTTGCCTGAAAATCAGTTGTTGTTATATGTGTGGGTCTCTTTCTGGACTATTCTGTTCCTGTGATCTGTTTTTCTATCTTTATGCCAATACAGTGATGCAATTTTAATGTGGTGTGAAAGATGGCAGTACAGAGCACCTGACTTGCTCCTCCTCTAACCTACTTTACTATAATAGTTCATTGATTTGCCTGTTTCCCTGGATAAGCAGCCTGAGTTTAGGAATTCTTTCTTAGATATTTCCAACTGATGGCAATGTGCATGCACATAGTAGGTGTTTTGATATTTGTTTTTAAAAGATGTGAACCTTAGGGATTAATGTTTGAATGCCATCCTGGATGCCTTGTACGTTCCTACAGATAGTAGTCTTCTCTACTTTCTCAAAAGTTTAGACTCTGAAAATCTGTTCATGAAGTCCATTTGCTCAAAAGTCCAAAGTTGGGGACTGTTGTGAACATATCTATCTAGCGTTGGTAGTTTTCTAATGTTTCATTTCTTATCATTGGAGACTCATTATTGGTGGAATCAGTGTTTGTAAAACCATTCAAAAACAAGTACAAATGGTATACAATAAACCAGCAAGGGATTTGACAGACCAAAATGACAGGGCACAGCCATTATGTCATTGATGGGGACAGGCAAAGCAATTTTTTCTTTTTCTCCTGGCTTCTTTGCTATTTTCTTTAACAATTTTCTTAAAGGTCTACTAAGATCAGATAACTAACCGAAGAGGCTCTGTTTAAATTGTAAGCCCCTCTCACACATATACACACAGTTGGGCACATGCAGACACATATACCACAAATGCTTTGTAAGTGATGGACTGCCCTCAGGTTAGTTTGCTTGGAAAAATCAGATGGAGACTTTCTATAACCCACTTCATGCGAGGCAGACAAATTGTGCCCTCATTTTCTATTGTCTCTGGCTTCATCTGTAATCAGCAAATGGAGCCCTGCAGCTTACATAGTGTTTCATCTGCAATTTGTTACTCTCCCTTAGTTTGCACAACACTGAACCATCTCATTTTGAAATTCAAGAGCGGTGAGGAGGCCTTTGGTGGAAGATTGTAATTTGGGAGAAGGGAAAGTCAAGAGCAAGATCGCCTATTCTGAAGAAGACTGGGTGTTGAAGGAAATTGCCTTTGTCAGTCTCTGAGCCTCTCCACATATGTGCTACTGTGACCCTGCCCTCCATCACCAGTGACCTAAAAATCACATAATTTCAACTATTCTCCAAACCTCTTCACATCTGTTGTGCATGGCTTGTATAGTTACCCGCTCTATTGCCAGCCGATACGTCTAAATCTTTTTGCCGCTCAGCCAGCCTCCTGTTGGTGGCTCCCTGGCTTTCTTGCTTTCTTTCCTGCTTCTTTTATGACTGTCAAATGAATGCCTTAAAGCATTTTTTTTTTTTTTTTTTTTTTTTACAGATTTCTTTTTTATCCTTCTGCCTTCCTGCCTTTCTTTCCTAGTGCTTGTGTAGGGGAGGCAGTTTTTTATCTTTACCCTGTTAGGGTCTCTAGCTGAGCCTGAGTATTAAATTGATGTAAAATAGATTAACAGAAGAAAAGCATGTGGATTTGGACATGTCTATAGGAGCCCCCACAGGAAACTGAAGACCCAAAGGAGTGGCAAATGTTGAATGTTTATTTAGTAGGTTGAACAGAGTGGCAGTTGTGGAAAAGTAACTAAAATAAATGGTGAGGCTAAAGGAAGATAAGAGTTAATACGATCTGTTGGTACAAATTTTTCTGTCTGGACGCCCCATCTCTGGAAATGAGAAAATTTCTTCTTTCCTACTATAGGGAGATCATCTTTCACATGAGAGTTTTCTCCCATCTCAGGTGTTTCTGGTGATAATGTTTCTTTTCTCCTGTCTCTTTTGAATCTATTGTTTTTCAAGTGCCTTTAGTTTAAAATAATCCTTAGGCCTAAATAGCATGTTTTGGGGTGGCATGTTCTGCCACTCTTCTTCATTTGCTAATGCTTTCCTTGCAAAACATGAGGTACAATCATCTTATTTTCAAAAAAGTCTTCAGGTAGTTCTGACGGACAGTTTCTCTTGCGAACCACTATCCTAGATCATGGTAGACGAATGAATCAACAGGCCTTTGAAAATTGCCATTCATTGATCCCAAAAAGTTCTTTTATATACCAGATAATTTCCTTCCCCATATTATAGCAATACTGGAGACTGCCCAGGTTTCCTGAAGGAAGTTCTTAAATTAGCGCTACTGGTTAGTTGGTGGTGGAGGAGAGCTTTGGTGGGTGTATATATACACACAATTACACATGCGTGTAGTCGTGTACGCAACTCTTGTGACTGTTGATAAGATGATTACTTTATAATCAGTCTTTGTCTTTGATTCTTAATGCTTATAATAGATAGTTTTTTGTCATTTTTCCCCAAGACAGTCAATGAAAAAATTAAATGGTTGTTTTACTTTATAAATAGTAAGCAGTCGTACATGTTTGTAGAGGGAATGAACAAACAGGGGTCTGGTTTATTCAGGATTTGTACCAAAAAGTCTATATAGTAATTTATAAATAAAGATTTACCTCTGAAAAAAATAATTTCTAGTCTTTGAAAATATAAACGTGTTACATAATAGAAAGTTTTTATAGACTCTTCATTTCTTCTTACCTCTTAAGCCACCACCTCTAGACACAGTTTGATCCTCTTTCTCTTCTTCCCTCCCCCAGAGTAGAAAATCTTAATATTAATTGGAGCTAAGATGATTGTACTACTGCTGCTAAGACTTCAGCAGGTCTCTTACAAGCTAATATCACGGCATGGGGTCCATTTGCTCTGTGTAGCTATTCTGCAGTGCAGTGAGAATTCCTTGATTAATATGCTACATGAAAATAAAATGGATTTGGAAAAATTATAACATACTCTCATAAATATTCACATTTGTATGGAATTGCACATAATTTTCAATATACTTTGGAAGCACCTTCAGTATGAAAGATTTGGTCTCCAAAGAGAATGGCATAATTTTTTTAAAAGCACAGTGGATACGTTATTAAGCATCATATATTTATTAATCTGATACTCTACATGCATATGATGCAGAGCAGTAGGTGGGTTGTGTGACAAAGAAAGGAGTTTTATACCCTATGGGGAGTTTTTATATTACACTTAGAAGTGGTACAATTTAATCACATTATATAGAAGCAGCCCATGATGGAACTCACCTGGCTCCCTCTGCTAGTGTTGCCATTATTCCTGAGTGTCTTTTTATGGAAGCTATTTTGGTTACATGTCAGACTAAACATGGAACATTTTTGAGCTGAGCAGATGCCTGGCATAGCTGACTGAAGTTGTGGACGCTGGACACAGGAATTCAATTCAGCAGCCATTCATTGAACATTTACTACGTGTTAGGCATAGCATGCAAGGCTGTGAAATCAATGGCCATGTGCGCTTGCTTTGATCTCGACTTGTCCCCTAAAACACTTTTCACCACATCCTCATTGCCTCGGGAGAGCTACCTCTCCGATGGCAGAGGGTTAATCGTCTGTAGTGCTAGCAGCTGGAAGTTAGGCCAGAAGCCACTTATTTGCCTTGTAGACTGTTATCTTTGATATCTTCTTGCTCTAAGGATAAGGCCTTTCCCCTTTTCTGGGATTTCTTGCTGTTTGCTGTGATCCTTCGTGTATACCAGCAGTGCACACTAGATTCCTTGGTTTCCTGCTTCTATCACCTTTTCTGGCTTGCTACACTGTATATTAGAGACAGCTTAGGCTATTTTAAAATCAGTATTGTGCTTTATAGGTTTGGATGTTTTAACTAGTTGACTCCTTTATTTATGTATTTATTGACCAATACATTGACCACCTATTATTTGCCTGGCTTATGTGAAGCACTTATGTGAAGCACTGGGGTTACTGAGATGAACTACTTAGTCCCTGCCCTCTTTCACATTCCTTCAAGAGATTATGCACCCATCTGCCTCAAGGCCTTTGCACAAGCTCTTCTCTCTGTTCAGCCTTTCAGATCTAGGTCAAATGGCAGTCATTTTCTCAGCTCTAACCCTCTCTCTGGACTATATCATTTCCCTTAGTTTTAGCACCCATAACCTATCCTTTAGCACTGTTAACTTAGTTTGCATATATTTGATATATTTGTGTGATTTGATTAGTATTTGTCCTGTAAATTCTAGGCTGTATGAGGGTAGTGACTTTTCCCCACACCATTATCATCCTAAACATAGGTCAGTGCTACGTTTGTACTTGGCGTATACTGGGCACACAAAACATAGTTGTTGAATGAGTGAAGGCCTGAGAATAGAGTACTTTGTATTACAAGAAAAGTCTCCCTGAGTGGGCAACACTGCTAAAAGTCATTGAACTAGGAAAGGGAGGAGTGTGTAAGAGAGGCCTTTTGAGGCCAAGGCAAATCAGTGTAAAGGCCTGCGTTAGTTTGTGCAGGCTACATTAGCAAAATGTCATAAACTGGGTTGCTTATAAACAAGCAACATTTATTTCTCACAGTTCTGGAGGCTGGGAAGTCCAAGGTTGAGGCACCAGCAGATTCTGTGTCTGGTGAGAGCTTGTTCTTCATGGATGGTGCCTGTTCTCATGTGGCAGAGGTGCAAACAGACTCCCTTAGGCCCTTTATAGGAGCACTAATCCCCTTCACAAGGGTTCCACCCTCATGATCCAATCAACTCCCAAAGTCCCCCATCTCCTGGCCAACATGGTGAAACCTCGTCTCTACTAAAACTACAAAAAAAAAAAATTAACTGGGTGTGGTGGCAGGCATCTGTAACCCCAGCTACTCAGGAGGCTGAGGCAGGGAATCGCTTGAATGGGGAGGCGGAAGTTGCAGTGAGCCAAGGTTGTGCCGTTGCACTACAACCTGGGCAACAAGAACAAACTCTGTCTCAAAAAAAAAAAAAAAAAAAAATTCTGGGGAGACACAAACATTCAGATCATAATAAGCCTCAAGGTCTCAAACTAATAAGCATGGCTGATTTGGGGAGAGACATCAGGGAGTACCATGCATGTAAAGTTGGGAGTGCTGGGATATTGGAAGCAGCAGAATAGTTGCCTTGAGAAAACTGGATGTGAAAGGGAGGAAAAAGAGCAGTATTTTAAGGAGAAATGAGTAAAAGGAAATTTCTATTTTGGTTTTGTTTTATTTTTAAATGTACATTTAGATAGTAAATTTAATTGTTCATTTAAAAATAACTAAAATAATATAATTGGATTGTTTGGAATACAAAAGATACGTGTTTGAGGTAATGGATACCCCATTTACCCTGATGTGATTATTACACATTGCATGCTTGTATCAAAACATCTAATGTAAGCCATAAATATATATGCCTACTATGTACCCCAGAAATTAAAAAAAAAAAAATTTAAGTGCATTGAGGACTGCAGAAACTGAGGAACTGTGGTGAGGCTTCATGAGGGGGATTTTCTGTGTTAAGAGGATTAGATCCACTAGTTTCAAAATAACTGAGTGCCAAAACATTTTCGTTTTATTGCTTAGTGTGTGCATTATTTCTCACAGGGCAGAGGATATTTGCATGTATGTGGTTTGTTTGATGTTCTGAGAGCCCATTTTGCACGTGGTCTCAGAGTTGTAGTGACTTACTCCATGTCTCATCATGAATAATGTCAGTGTCTGGACACTAAAAGCCCAGGTCTTTTGGAACATTGGTGTGAACTGAGCTGCCTGGAGGCACGGAACTCTATCAGGTTATGTGGCCTGAAATGCTCACCTGTAGTTTCTACAGATACAGTTCCTCATTCAAGGACATTGATTTCCCATTTCCTACCCACCTTCCCATCCCCAACCACACACAGGAATAAATAAAAAGTTGCTGTTGATCTTGGTGGTAATATTGTTGTTACATTTTGCAAAGAAAATGGAAATAAGGATGCTTAGAGAAACATGTGGTAAAAAAATATAATGCATTAAGGAAACATTTTAATCATATGAATAGATAGTTCCTTTCTTGCTGGCTCACATCCACCTGGACCTGATAAATTCAGTTGGGTGCTATTTCTTTTGAATTGAGCATGCACTTAGTGCTCATTTTCTGAAACAGAATTGATGTACCAACATGGGAAATGAGTACATTGCCCTTCCTTGGGGAATGTCTTTGTGTGCTGGACCCAACACCAGATCAAACAGAAAGCTACTATCCCAGGGAGCAGTGAAATCACTTTTGATGCATATCCTTGTGTTTAGTTTTCTACCCAGTAATAATAGAAAGGATTTATATATATATATATATTTATATATTTATATATTTGTGATGGCATTAAGGATTCAGGAAAATTGAAAGCCATGTTTCTTAGTTTTAGGTCTTCTCATATCCCACTTTCCTATCCCTCTTCCACTTAGTAGTAACACTCTTTAGTATTTAGCCTATATTTTGGGTGTGACCCTAGATACCTTTGTAACCACCGCTTCCCTTTCCTTCTCTTCTTTCCTACAGAAAGATGTAGCACTTAAGCCTCAGGAACGTGTGGAGAAACGCCAGACGCCCCTGACCAAGAAGAAACGAGAAGCACTTACCAATGGCTTGTCCTTTCATTCAAAGAAGAGCAGACTCAGCCACCCACACCACTACAGCTCAGATCGAGAAAATGACCGCAATCTCTGCCAGCACCTTGGGAAGAGAAAGAAAATGCCGAAGGCACTCAGACAGGTGAGGAAGCTTGGGTTCGCTCTTTACTGTGGCCGCAAAATTCTTTCCTTAGGTGCTTCCTCCACTGTGGTTCTTTGTAACAGGTGGAGAAGATACCCTTGGTGGGATGCTTAAGTGGTTGTCCAACAAAGCTGTGTGCGTGCTTTTAAAAGAATCTAAAACCCAATCTCAGTGCTTTTTATGGGGATTTGAAACTTCAGCATGGTGCTCTTTCAATCAGATATGCTTTGTGCAACAAAGCTTGATACTAGTGGTACTGGTATTTAGGGCAGACCGGTCTTAATAGTTGTCAAGATGGATTGGCTTGTAGGGGAGATGTCTTTGCAATTAGGATAAATGGAACAGGTAGATTTCATCACGTACATTGTGCATCTCATGGTTCTAAGGTGCTAAAATGATTGCCTGTGTGTGAGAAGTGCCTTGCTAAGATTTATATTTTCTGGGGAAGCTCAGATATTGTGGCATCTGGGAAGGCAATGGCAAATAAATGAATTTGCCTTTTGGTGTCTTAGTTGTTCTCCATAGGCTATAATTCAAGACTGTCTTTGTGATCTGTTGATTGTATGAACGTCTGATAGTGAGGCTTACTGGCCTGTTAATAATTAGGTTTCAATGATCCACAAGAAAGTATAGCTCTTGGCATTTGGGAAGCCTTTCTGCCTGTGGAAATCCCCACATGAGATGGATTAATAATGAGATATGAAGCTGTTTATAGCAGTTTTTCTGCACAAATCCAGAGGCTTCAGTGCCTGTCAAGTTAGTTACCTGTGTCCTGGGTGTGTTTTATTTAGTTTTTGGCAGGACCATTGGGTAGGATTGACTATTACTGAAGAAAGCAGAGGAAGGAATTGTGGTTTACAGAGCAGGTGCTGCTAATTAGAAGTGGAACAGGTAATTTTTGGTTTGCAGGTGTTTCTCTGCAGAGGCAGGGAGATCTGGGATCAAACCAAACAATGGTTCCCAAACCTCACAGATCTTTAGAATAATATAATGAGGGCTACTAAACCCAAATTTCTGGCCATTCTTCAGGACCTAATGACATTTGTAGTTTTAGGAAGTTTCCTGTTTGAAAACAGCCTGCTTGGAAGTCACTCTTACAAAGAATCAAGAGTGTATTTGGGTGATGGCTTTTAGTTAAAAGATTGGAAAGATCGAAAGCCTCGATAGGATGTAGTGGGCAGTGTGGTGTCAGAATTCTGCCTCATACATAGTGAAGGATATAATCCTGGTAAAACATCTGGGGTGATGGGTTTCAGATGGACCCAGAAGGCTTCCAAGGTAATACCCTAAATCTGACAACCAGCGCAGTGTTTCTAAAGGTACACTTGTGTCCTGAAACGCCAGACTGGAGTTATAATAGTAATGATTAACATTCACCTAATGCATACCATGCTCCATTCAGTGAGGGAGTTTTTGTAGTATAACCTATAATTTGTACAACAACCCTGACTAGTAGGTAATATCATGGTTACTTAACAGCTGTGGAAACTAGGGCTCAAAGAGATAAAGTGACTTGTCTGAGGCCTTGGCAATGAGGGAAGGAGCCGGGGTTTAGACTCAGATATCTCTAGTTCCGTGGCTTGCTCTGTTTTCCATATTTGGATGAAGTTTTATTTATTTTTTTTCCCGATAGGGAGTTGGGGAGAGGGAGAAAAGCCTAAGTTCTATAAAAGGTGATGTTCCTGTGGTATTTGTGACTCCTAATTTATGCCTCTCTGTGTGAGATACGTGAGAAAAGTAATTAATCTCAGTGGAAAGAGATTGCAGTGTAACCACCCCCCTCTCCCTCAGGGCCCCCCTCCCAGCGAGGTAAGAAGGAAGGCTTCTTATTCTGAGTTAACACCAAGCTGCGGATCTTCGTCCTTGAATCTTTTTATTCTAGACATGATCTGACTTTTCTATTTTGTGTCCTCAAAATTATTCTTTCTATTTCTTTCTACTTCTTCAAGACTTTCAGGGTCCTCTGGTGACAGAGTTTTATGATCGGAAAAGAAGACTAGGACTTAAGCATCTTAAATTTGAGTAGCTTTTGGTCTTAATGACCAACTTTCTGGTACTAATGGTATTTGAAATCAAAGCTATCTTTGTTTTAGGTAACATATTTAGAAAAGCAAATATTTTGACTCTTTATGAGTCATGGAGAAGGAAAGCATGAATTGTATCTTTGGCCCTATGTAAAACTTTTAAAAACAAGGACTATTTTCTTATCTTTAGTGTTGATGCCAAAATATGCTATCCAATCAATTGTTATATTTCTGGTAAGAAGGAATGCAGAAGGTGATAATTGAGATAAGGCCATAATACTTCTCATTTTTAATATTCTTAGAATCACTTGTGCTATTATGAAATCCCAAACAAGTCACTGTCTGGTAACTGCCCATCTGGAAAATGAAGGGCTTGGACTTGAATGTTTCTTAGGCTCCTCCCTCTGGGTCCCATAGTTTTTAAAATTTATGAATAACACAAATACAGTGTTGTAGAGGTCTGTAAAGGAGTCTGTAGGTCTGAAGGTAATGCTGTTTTGGAGTCAATCTGTAACTGATAGGCTCTGTGAAGACATTTATTTTTAATGTTTTTTTTTCTTTAAAATTTTGTTTTCATGTAATAGGAAGACATTTAAAGGAGAGGTGTAGGATGCATTTTGTAGTGGGAGGGAGGGGAGTGGTCCATTGTGTGTAGCCCAGACAAATGCCATCTGTTATGTGATCATTGGTAAAGAGTGACACATGAGTGTTTAATGACCACAGTAGATGTTCAAAAAGCTTGTCTGAAGAATACTTGTGATTGCTTTCCTATCATCCTAGATGCCTGTAAATATCACAATTACTTTATTGCCTGCCTTTGCCTCTTATCAGGTAAAGAAACTGAATCTGACCATCTTAGCTGGGAGGGGACCTTGAGATGAGAGTGAGCTTTGGGGAGCATTTCTGCATTAATGGATTGTCATTTAGTGCCTGTTCTTGAGAACTACAGATGAAATAGGGAAGAGGCGAGAACTTAGCCTTTATTTCTGACTTGGTGAGAGTGAATTAGGTTTGCATCTTATTAGGAAATGGTACTTCCTGAGCAGACAACTTAATGCATAGCTTTCCTGTAATTATGGGAAGATGTTACTCCTTAGTAGAGAGGAAATAATAGGATTTTTTTTTTCTGAGACTCCGTTGAAGGCAACTAATCTTTTTACTCTGAGAGTGCAATTATAATACTTTTTAGGAAAGATATGTAGTTCTAAAACCAAACTGCTTATTCCTTCACTTGCCTGGCTATAAAACCCAAGTTCTTGTGATGTTGTTCCATACTGCCAAAAGAAAGCTTTTAAACTGACACTTATTTGTTGGATTATGTTTTTAAGTGTAAATACATACTGCCTTAGAAGATGCTGAGGTGGCACCTGTCTTGGCAAATGGTTGCACCTTTTGATAGGAGAAATTTGAATACTCTTCTTACTTCCCAAAGGGGTTAAAAATTATGAAGAAATGAATAAGTTACCTCTTATACAACTCTTATACAAAATAGAGCATGTCTTTCTGACCTCTGTAAATGAACTACTTGTTCATGATGTAAGCACTTAGACATGGTATATAAAAAGTTTTATCATTTACTTACAAGGACATGGTACTTTTTTTTTCCTCGATGGAGATATGGGGGTGGGAAAAGCAAAAGAGGCTGCAGAGGTCCTCTCCTTAAGGAGCTTTATTCTCTAATTGAGGGACTAAGTCACAATGAAACCACTGAGGAACACAAGGAAGTCACGTATTGCTAAACCGATAAGCCAAATTATAACTTCCTGAGAAGCACTTTGGGAAAACTTAACCCTTCCTAGGGCATTGAGTTTAGTTTCAATATGTCTAACTTCTAGACCATGGGGAATTCTTTAAAAATTTAGGACTTTGTAGTTTAAAACACACAGAGAGAGCAAAAGGGTTTTAAAAATAGAGTACCAATGATGAAAAGTTGATGAGCATTCGGAGAACTCTTAGATTTGGCTCTGACTGGATTTCTAAATCTCCATTTAGTCCATTAGTTTGTCCTTTCTCTGTAGTATGAACTGAGCCAGAGGATATATGCTTAGTGAGCTAGAAGGCATTTTTAGGTTATATGAACTCTTCTAACAGACACCAAGATGAATCATCAAAATAAATCCTGTGGTCTCCCTCCTTCACTGAATTTTAGGTGCCAAAAAGCCATTCATCTTAGGGCAGAATTTCCTAAAGAAAGAGGCAACCTGTTGAGATTGCTTTAGTCAAAGAAGAACATCATTTTAGAGGAAAGTGGAGGAATTTGTGAATATTTCAGGATCCTATTGGTAGACTCTAACCTTGTTGGTAAGGATGGCTTATGTGGGAATGCCTTATGTGGTTTGAAATCTTTATACTAGTTAATCTGGGTAGGTATTTCTTGTTAGGAGTAAAAATTTGCTGTTCTCTCTGAAAATCTAGTATGGTGGGAGATTTATAGTTGACATTGGAAACTGTAGACACCAAAAGTGTCTACTGCTTTCTAGGAAGAAGAGGGATCCATCCCAGTGCCAGGTGTTTAAAATTAGATAGATTACTAGAACTCTGCATGGTGGTTGCATCTGCTTCGTGTATTGACATTTCACATTGGTCTTCCTTGGAGTAAGTGATAGTAGTGCTGTAGACTAAGAGCCCAGGTGACTGGGCCACCCGCTCTTTCCACCTGTCCTGATGGAACGGTCTATCCCAGCCCATGGTCTTTCCTGTTGAGAGTGTTTGCTACCAGAGGCTGGTCCCTTATTTCAGCACGACTTAGACTTACTCCTGTTGTCTGAGGAGCTTTCTGTCAAATTTGTTACTAGTAGAAATTAACTTGCAAAGGAGGATTTATAATGGAAAACTTTGATTAAACAGATCCAGTTCAAGTCTCATTTCTGAAGATCTGCTAATTAGTTTTTGATGGAAATCTAGGCCAAAAATCACACAGGTATTTATCCAGCTTGACTCCAGAGCCTACCAGTTTCTGGAAATCAGAGCATTTGAGACACTAATGTAATTTGGGATTTTACTGTCATAATGAAAAGACATAAACTTTGCTATGTGCTCTTTCATACATACTTTTGTTATAATAGTTAGATGTCTGCTGGTACCTTGAACTAGTATTAAGAAATGTCAGTTAAACCATTTTTACCTCTTACTTCAAAATTTCAAGTTTAACATGTTAATTGGGATTTCATTTGCTTTCGAAAAATTGTGTAGTCATGTGAAGGTTACAATCTAAGATATCAAATAAAATTCTTTATATGTTTTTCCCTTTTATTAATTTAAGTTGCATACTACTTATTCCCCTTGCCTAAAATACAGAAATAAGAAAAACCATAAGGAAAGATGGAGAGAATAAAAGATTGGCTTATGATCTCTCTTGGAATCTTGATTGACTTGAATAAGAATAAGATGCTAGTTTTAACATCAGGTAATTGAGGAACCCCAATCTAGGCTTGTCTCTGTTCAGGAATTATTCATGTATTATATTGGAAGTATTGGTTTGTAACTGGGATTGGTAACCCCGACACTAATATAATAATGAGTTATATGAAAGATGTTTTGTTTTTGTTTTTATCTTGAGCATTTGGAAACAGGTTTATTGGAATTTTTCATTTTGTGTCTTTTGACTCGACTTCGTTGCTATGAGCCCTGAATGTTGGGAATAGTGAGTGTAAACATCAGTTAACTTCAGTGAGATACATCTTTGGAATGTTATGGCCAGTAATAATTTTATCCTAAATGACATTTGTAATTTTAAATAAAAATTTAGTAAAAATTGACTATAGAAAGGACATAGCACATGTATTAGGATTCTCTGGAGAGCAAGTACCAACAGATTATATATGTAGATAGATAGTAGAGAGATAAGAGGGGATTCATTTGGGGAACTTGTTCACATGATTATGGGGGCTGAGAGGTCCCATAACAGGCCCTCTGCAAGCTGGAGACCCTGGGATTCACAATATGACTCAGACCAAGTCTGAAGGCCTGAGACTGGGGTAGTCCTCGAATCCAAAGCCTAGAGAGCCTAGAGTTTTGATGACCAAGGACAGGATATTATTTTTTATTTTTTATTTTTTTGAGATGGAGTCTCGCTCTGTCGCCCAGGCTGGAGTGCAGTGGTGCAATCTCAGCTCGCTGCAGGCTCTGCCTCCCAGGTTCCCGCCATTCTCCTGCCTCAGCCTCCCGAGTAGCTGGGACTACAGGAGCCCGCCACCACGCCTGGCTAATTTTTTGTATTTTTAGTAGAGATGGGGTTGCACCATGTTAGCCAGGATGGTCTCGATCTCCTGACCTTGTGATCCACTGACCTCGGCCTCCCAAAGTGTTGGAATTACAGGCGTGAGTCACCGCGCCCGGCCAAGGGCAGGAAATTATATCCCAGCTCCAGGAGAGAGAGAGACCATTTCGCCTTTCCTCTGTTTTTGTTTTATCTGGACCCCCGGCTGATTGCATGTGCCTGCCCACATGGAGGGCAGATCCTTCCCCACTTAGTTCACTCAGACTCAACATGCCCATCTCCTCTGGAAATACCCTCACAGACACACCCAAAGATAATGCTTTACCAGTTCTCTAGGTATTCTTTAATCCAGTCAAGTCGACACCCTAAATTAACCAAGACAGCACAGTAACTACCACCTCATAAAATAAAACCTGCAGAGAGAAAATAAGCTGAATGGGTAAAGGAACTGCAATGAAAAGAATGGGCAGTAATTCAGCTTGGGTGATCCTGATTCCTATAGGAGTTGTTCCATAAAACAGTGACCTTTTATGTTTCCCAAAGTAAGAAAATTTTATATGTGTATGTGTGCCTGCAGAACTTTATTAAGGGCCATTTGAATCCCATATATTGTTAGAGGAGTTAAGAAAGATAAAGCGATAGGAGTGATTTTCAACTGTGGCTCCCATAAATTTCTACAATGTTAGTGATTGAAGAACGAGGGAACACATCTTTCTTTTAATAAGGCCTAGCCAGTGTACTTTTGGTAGTTGATGAGGGTAGGATAGAAATCCCTTTCTTTATTTAAAACTGTGCATTTTTGTGATGATTAAATTTTACATTTTTCCCTTTTGTGGTGATATAAAGTTATCTGCATGTGGCCAGATCTCAGCTACAGAACATGAAATAAGCCTCTGTATGTTCTGCATTCTAATCTCTGTTCACAGCAATCCTGTATCCACACAAGTCTGTACATGACAGGTAATGAGTGGGAAGTGGGAGGAGATGGGTGACTGTGTGGTTTGCAATAGTGGTGGTGGGGAGCTGAGCAGATGGTTGTGATAGCCACATGCTGCGTGATTCCCGTGGGAGTTGATGGTGGTGACAGGCGACTCACAATGTGCTATTTACAGTTTGGGTTTGCAGTCTTTCGGTGACATCTGAATGCTCTTTAGCAACTGCTTTCATTACTGCCTTTCGAGGAGCTGTTAATTGAAAATGAAATTGTGGGTGGGCTTTAAGACAGGCAGGCGCAGGCAATTCTGTGTGATAAATGTTACTTGAGAACTGTTGGATGTCTTCATGCCCAATTTGTAATTCATTTTCTAAGACTGTAAAATCCAAAGGTGCATTTGGAGATTCAGTTATGTATACAAATAGGCAAAGCTGATTGTCACACCTTGCCCAAAGGGTCAAACGTACAGTTATTGGGACGGGTGCTGTGGTTCATGCCTGTAATCTCAGCACTTTGGGAGGCTAAGGTGGGAGGATTACTTTGAGCACAGGAATTCAAGACCAGCCTGGGCAATATGATGAGACCTTGTCTCTAGAGAAATAAAAAAATAGCTGGGCGTGGTGATGCATGCCTGTGGTTCCAGTTTCTTGGGATGCTGAAGTGGGAGGATTATGAGGGCCCAGGAAGTTAAGGCTGCAGTGAGCTATGTTCACACCACTGCACCCCAGCCTTGGCAACAGAGCAAAACCCTGTCTCCAAAAAAAAAAAAAAAAAAAAAATACACTTATTTGCCTGGAAACCAACCTAGGAGAATGCTTGGCGATCCCAGCTGCCTGCTCGTGTCTTACCTTGTGTGGTTCTCTTTAAATGTATACAACTGTGTGAGGTTCTTATGTGAAATCTGTTGACATCTTACAGTGTTCTGTGTGAGTTTATTGTAGGACTTCATCCTCCTTTCTTCCTTTAGCTCTTCATATAGTTACTATGCAGGAGTAAATGTTTATTTGTTCTCTTGAAACTTAGGATACATTTTTCCCTCGGTATCCAAGGAGGATTCTTTCCAGGACTCCTCATGGATACTAAAAGCTGTGGATGATCAAGTTCCTTATATAAAATGTTATAGTATTTTTATGTAACCAGCGCACATCCTCTCACAAACTTTAAATCATCTCTAAATTATTTATAATACCTAATACAATGTAAAAACTATGCAATTCATTATTATATTGCATTGTTTAGGCAATAATTACAAGAAAAAAAGCCTGCACATATCCAGTATATAAGTGACTGTTGTAGGCCTAACCACATTTTTGATCTGCCATTGGTTGGATCCATGGATACAGAGGGCCAACTGTGTTATATTCAAGTTCTTACATATAACATTGTTTCTTGTAAACCTTCTCATGTGATACAACTCTGTTGAAGGCAGTTGGAGCCTGGAAGCAAACAAGAAAGAACGAAGAGAGAGGGTGGATTTTATTGAACTTTGACAGTGCTTGATGATCTTGATTCTCTTATGGCTGCCCTCAGCTGCAGGATTGTGATTTGTTTCTTATCTTCAGAGTTGTTTGCTAAAGCATTAGTAGCATTACTGAAATGGTAGCTTTTGTAAATGTTTATATGTTGAATTGTTTTATTGCCCATAGCTTTGCACAGAAATCTTGTGCTGAACAAGGAATGACCTCCCTCTTGGAAGTGCTGTTAACTCTCTTCTTAATTAAATATGAATATAGATGCAGTATTACTGCATTTTTAAAGCTTTCCCTTGAACGTTTCAGTGAACACTGTCTGGGACAAAACCATGCTGAATTATACGCTTTGACAACTATCGCTCTTTGCTCTTAGTGACCCCCCAAGGCTTGGGGTGAGGAGACATATCCCTTGCTGTACTTAACCCTCAGTCCCATTAGACCTGCTTTGCCACAGGAACCCTGCTGTTTTAATGCATTTGAGTTGCTGCTGGGTCCTAATGATGTTTAAAAGAACCTGTCTTGGTATTCTAAATGAACTCTGGAGCATTGCCTATTGATGCAAGTGTTGATGATTTTGTATCAGGCAGATATTACTTTGTTATTAACTCTGGGGCTTTTTACACCTAGGGGTGTGCATCCTCACACTAGTGCTCACAGAGACACACACAGGAGCAGAAACCAAAATAGCTCATAAATGTGGGCAAGTCCTGTGGGGGCCCACCTGATGTCTCTCAGGAGGCCTGATGAGCTGTGCCATGTGGCCTTCTAGAACATTGTACCTGCATTCATTGATCACAGCTCTGCAGAAGCTGCCACTTCTCCTATGTGCCTGCCTGCAGTGATGCTGATGTAGCAGGTCATTCTGTAATCACTGTTTGCACCTGCGTTTGCTCAGGAAGTGCTTGTGTCATACATCTTGAAATCATGTAGTACAAACCTGGACAGGTCCTAATTGCTGGTGATGGTTCTGAGAGGCTGAGATTGGCTATAATTAGATAGAATAGCAATTCACTACATTTTCTGAGTAGGGAACATACATAATAATGTATCTCAAAGGGAGATCTTTGGACCCCTATGTCAGAGCAACTGTGGATCTTTTGTTAACATGCAGATTCCCAGGTAATCACCTTGGCATAGTCCCTTGGGTGGGGATCAGGGTGTGGCAACAAGGAACTAGAATTCCCTCGGTGACTCCAGTACAGGTGCTGCAAGTGCTATATTTTTAAATAAACTGTACTTATTTTTTATTTTCAATTAAAAATTGCAATATTGTTAGCAAAACTTGGGAAGAATCTTAAAATTGTAAAAACACATCTGTGGAAATTAATTTTGTCAATGATTGGATCATATTTTTGTTCTGTACATTTACTAATTGAATTATCTTCCAAAATGTATTGGCAAGAAAGAAATGTTTCTACCAGGTGATGTAGACATTATTATTACAAAAAAATGGTGTTTTCAAAATAGCTACTTTTTCTAGGTGTTTACTAAGATGGACCTGATATAATAATTGTATTCTAGTATTCTCTCCTTAGGCCCACTGGCTCACTCAAATAATAGCTGTTTATAAAGATGCTAACCGGAATTTTTTATTTTTCACTTTTTTAAGTTCTAATTTCTTGTTTTTTTTTGCCTTCTGTAGACAATGATGATGAGTTCTTAAGGTTTATACATTTTTTGAACTCTTCAAATTACAAAAATTGGCAATATTTGGTGCTGGGGGTCGAGTGTGAAAGAAATCTGAAAATATTGCCCTTATCAATGGAGACTAAAGACTGTTTGTTATTTTCTTCATTACCAGCAAAGCTTCAGTTTAATAAAAATATAATAGAATTTACGGTTTTGATTCCACAAATTCAAAAAGAAATATTTTCCTTTCTAAAGCCCAGCAGAATAAAAATTCTCATAAGAAGTTTTGTTTAAGTAGCAAAACCTATTCTTAGGATTTACCAATTGCCTGAGATATGTCAACAGTAGGTAGCATTCGTTTTTTTATATATTGCTATGAGGCCAAGAATGCTATTTCCCTGGAGATTAGTGCAAAATAATCTACTGAATAGTTGCTAATGAAATTATCATATGAGAAAGATTATTAATAATGACTTTTGATTTTAAAAAACACTATCATCACATTTCCCTAAGAAATAATGATGATGATGAGAAAAGCAGTTGCTTTGAAATACAAAGCTGGGTGGTAATGGGCCTGGTGTGCACTGCTGGAAGGTTGAATGGTACTTTGTGAAACTTCAGCAGCCCACTTGCATAATTTATCATTACCTGTCCCCTGCCTCTCTCTACTTAATTCTGAATCTGTATTTCTCAGATAAACATGGCAGTAGGGAAGATAGGGAAAGGTGTCGAGGGGATGTGATTCTATGGATATTTTTTAAGGGGAATGTATTGGTGTCATGGGATCCTTGGAATGTCACCTTGCCAGCTGGAATCCTCTGTGGCAGGTGTACCTTCTGCCTGAGTATTGCTCATGCTCACTGGGCTTGTTCTGCCCAGTTGGCCCAGCAGGCTGCACTTGGCTCATGCTACTGGCCTGGATCCCACACCTGCCAAGGGCGAGCCAGGCGTAGAGTGGCAAGGGGTGTGTGGGTGAGTGTATTAGTCCTTTTTCATGCTGCCAATAAACACGTAGCCGAGGCTGGGCAATTTACAAAAAAAGAGGTTTAATGGACTTACACTTCCACGTGGCTGGGGAGGCCTCACAATCATGGCAGAAAGCAGTGAGGAGCAGGTCACATCTTACATAGGTGGCAGGCAAACAGAGAGAGCGCTTGTGCCGGGGAAACACCTGTTTTTATTTTATTATTTTTTATTTCTTTGAGACAGTCTTGCTGTGTCACCCAGGCTGGAGTGCAGTGGTGTGATCTCGGCTCACTGCAACCTCTGCCTCCTGGTTTAAGCGATTCTCTTGCCTCAGCCACCAAGTAGCTGGGTACAGGCACCTGCCACCACACCCAGCTAATGTTTGTATTTTTAGTAGATACGGGGTTTCACTATGTTGACCAGGCTGGTCTTGAACTCCTGACCTTGTGATCCACCTGCCTCGGCCTTGCAAAGTGCTGGGATTCCAGGTGTGAGCCACTGCGCCTGGCCTGAACCTCCTGTTTTTAAAACCATCAGATCTCATGAGAGTTACCCACTATCACAAGAACAGCATGGGGAGGACCCCCATGATTCAATTACCTCCCTCCAGGTTCCTCCCACGACATGTGGGAATTGTGGGAGTTACAATTCAAGATGAGATTTGGGTGGGGCCATAGCCAAACCGTATCAGTGAGTGAGCTTGGGGTATGGCCGCTGCGCACAGCCAGACATGCCTGCTGCTGCAGCAGGGTGGGCAGCCCCAGGCACCGGAACAGTTGCTGGCTCCATGCGAGGCTGTGGCTGGACAAGATGCACTACATGCGACTGCCACTGTGGGCACCCCTGTCTGAATGAGGGCAACAAGGTGGCACTCAGAAGCTTGGAGACGCCAGGAACCACAGAGCCCCAAAGAGGGTGTCACAGCCCTGGCTCAGGGAGCCCCTAGGTCTGGGCTCCCCAAAGGGCCGCAGCTCTTCTCTCCTTGTTAACTGCAACGTGGCGAGCAGGGAGAAAAGTGTGTTTCAGCCCTGTCTGTGTTACAGCTCATCAGTGCCGCCATTCAACAGGTCTTGAGTTCTTATCCCATGTCTAGTAAGAATGAGGTACAGCAGACAACTGGAGTGTGAGCAAGGTGGAAAGGAGCTTTATTTGATCCACAGAACAGCTCCCAGGAGACCTCAAGTGGGTAACTCCTTTCCACAGACAGGTCATCCCTACAAGTGTCCTCCTCTCCTCTCACTGGAGAGGAGACCCGCAGTGGTAACTCCTTTCTGCAGCTGGTAGTCCGATGTCCGTGTGAGCCTGACTGAGTCTCGGGTTTTTATGTGCTTAGAAGGGAGGAAGTACGTGTTGATTGGTCCATGGGCAGGCCTGAAAAAAGTACCATCCGATTGGCTGAATGGTCATCAATGAAGTCTTCACTCTGGGTGGCAGACTTCACCTGGAACTGGGTGGCTTCAGGTTGTCCCTGGCTTGAAGGTGGGATTTCACTGGGGACCTGTCCCTTTCTGCCCTGAAACCTGTCTGCCTTCCACCATCAACATGCCATCCATGGCACTCAGGCTGTTGATGCCAAGGGACACCCTTAGGCCCACGCTGAGCCACCTTCAATCCTACCTTCGCCTCCCTCCTATGCTCATGGGTACCCAGAATCTGGAGGGGGTGCTGAGGTGTCAGGGGGTGGCGTGTCAGTGCCACCTGAGTGCATGCATGCCTGGCCAGATTGTGACAGCACTCAGGCTTAGCCTTAATTTTCCTCTGAAATCAGAGTGGGCTTCAGGTATGGGGAGAAGCCAGGTAGCGAGAGTAGGTACTTCTGAGACTGCTGGGGCAGAGGCACTTCCCCAGGCCCCTGAGAGCTCAGGGATGTCTGGAGCCACAGCTGGGCAGCTGCATGTGTGCCCAGGAACATGAATCTCTCACTCTGCCAACTCAGTAGAGGGTGGGGCTCCTGCCTTTTCCTGGCCCCAGTGAGTTCCTTGAAGCATACAGCCCTGGCTGCAGCCAGTGTCTTGGCAGCGGCCACTCCAGATGGGCTGCTGCTGCCATCACTGGGACCATCTAGAGAGTATATTAGGGCTGCCCCAATGGTGCTCCAGATAGACTAAGGAGACAAATTGACATAGTACAGTATTGGAAGGAAAGAATATGGAGTTTAAAAGCCGTTTTCATGGTCATTCTGCCCCTGCTCTTCTCTGCCCCCTTTCTAACTGAGCAGACCCATACTTCTTTCATCTCTGTCCTTGAGCCTGCCTTCAACTCTTTGGCTTTCATTTTACTCTCTCCTTCCACCCAGTGTCTTTTGCTTGCTTCTTGACTCAGCCAGGAGTGCATGGGAAATCACTTAGATCTGCTCTCAGAGTCACAAAATGCCTTTGCTTCCTGTTTCCTTGTTCTTTTTACCATACTGGTTCTTTTCACTAAACATTTAGATTTATCATCTCTAGATTAGTGCAGCATTATTTAGGTCATTGCTATTGTACTCTGGTTAAAAAAGTTTCAGTGACCATCCACAGCCATCTAAATAAGATTGAAGCCTCTTAATATAGGACATTTTAAGCCCTGACTAATTCTGCTGCAATGTACCTTCCCAGTTGCCTCTTCTGCTCTCTGTAAACACCAAGCTGTAACTACAACTGTTATTTGGATGAACCCTGTGCTTTCTCCACATTCCTGGGCCTGTGCTTAGGCTATTTTCTTTGTTTAGAATATTCTTCTTTGTCATATTTGTCTTCCAGTGACTAGTTCAGACCCACTTCTTCCTTGAAGTTTTTATGATCTTTTCCCTTATAAGTAATTGCATTGTCTTCCCAACTCTCATGATCCTTTGTTTATAACAAGGGTGACCTCAGAATTTATCACCTAATCTAGGACATTACTGAGAATGAAAGGGGGCACCATTAATAATTATCTTGGAACAATAAGCATAAATCAGGACTTCCTGAAAAACTGGGATATACAGTCACTCTGTAATTCACTTTTGGCCTTTTTCATACCATACTCTGTTTTGAGTTGGATGTATACACGTTCTTCTTTCCACCGAAATGTTGAGCTCCTTGAGGACCTCACTGTGTGACACAGCAAGGGGCCTAGGCTTATGTCACATGTAGGAAACAACACCCTTAAAACCACTGCTATCCTTTACTCGAGGATACCCCTCTCATATTTATAGTTTCCATTCATGTCTCTTTCCAGTCTTTTCTCCATATGCTAGCCAGAGTGATCTTTTACAAATACACATTTGATCATATTATTCCCACAAATAAATCCTCTCAGTTGCTTCTCAGGGTATTCAAATTGAAAATCAGACTCCCATCATCTACAGTGCCCACTTATCCAGTGCCCTGTTTCTTTAGCTTCATCTCATGCTCCCCTTGCTTACTGGCTCCAGCTCCCGACCTTCTTCCATTCCCTCCCACATGCCAAGTTCCTTTGTACCCTGGGCACCTTATGCTGTCCTCTTTAGATGAAGTGGTTCCCCCTCTGTTTTTTGAATGATGAGATCCTTCTAGTCCTTTAGGCTTGTAATGAAATTCATCTTTGATAGGGGCTTTTCTCAACCATATGGTTTAACTCAGGACCTGCCATTTGTCCTTTGTGTTTTGCACTCACCTTTTTAACTTCCTAACACCACGTTTATAATTATAGATTTTTCTTCCTATGTCCTTCCTTATGTCTGCATCTTCTGCTGCACTCCAGGCTCTCCTGAGGAGAGGTATCACCTCCACCACAGTGTTCGTAGCACATTGCCTGGCACACAGAAGGTGGCACTTAATAATTAAAGTTGAGTGGTTGAAGGTTTGAATAATAATTTTTCCAATGGATGACATTGCTAGTTCCACACTCCTGTTACATTCCAACTTTAATTGACTACAAACACACACACACGCGCGCACACACACACACACACATCAGACCCCAATACAATATGACCATTGTCTTCTCTCTCTGGGGATATGCAATGTAAAATAAGATAATGATGAGCGCATGCTGCACACCAAGCAAGAATTTATCCCAAGAAACCCCTGCCCCCTGGGTGGGCTGTGTCTGCTCTTCTCCCATGGAATGTATCAGCAGTTTGTCTTCCCAGTGTCCTAGCCTGTCAGGATGGTGGAATTGCTAGTGCAGCCCAGAAAAGCTGACCTAGGGAAACCATAGCCTTCCATTTTTTTTTAGAGGTAATCCAAAAGAGACTAGACAAGCAGAAGGACAGAGAGGAAAGTTGGTGGGAGTGAGGTGGAATTTACTGAGTACTCTTTTACATGCAAATATTTGTGTGGGGCTCTACTTTTTTACCATGAGTACAAACTCTTTAGTATCATTGCATGAATAGCATGTCTTTTCACTGAAAAATAATTGTCCCACATGCCCTCGGTTTGAAATGTTTTGATCTTAGAAAACAGTTTATTTCCTTTTAAAGTGGCTCAATTAATTCATTTCCCACATATTTGCTCATTCGGCAAACATCAACTAAGCATCCTTTGTGTGCAAACCTTATACAAGAAACTCTGACGTAACAGGGAGGACATGTTTAATGATAACTCTGCCCATGATGTGTTTATGGCTTGCTAGATCCATTCTGACCCACCTATTGTAAAGAGTTCATGAAGAGCTCTTAGCAACAAGTGAGGCTGAGACTGGCGGATTTAATGCAGTTGAAAGGGAGACAAGGTTGACCATCTCCTAGAGAGTGAATACCTTCAGAGATACATATTAAAGTTCTTTAAAATTGTTTCTTTCTTACTGTGCCATTTTTGTTGACCTCCCTTCTGCCCTTTTAACTTTTGAGAAAAATATGTTATTGTACTGAAAGCATCGGCAGATGTTGGAAATAGTATTTTGTTTATCAGTTTTCTTGGGTGCTTATTTTTAAAAATAAAGGCTTAAACTAAGATTCGCACATTTTTCACTCAGGTGCAATTTACTGGGAATTATCTGGCCCATTGGTTTTATGCTTAATATTTACAGATTATTAAAATCTCAGTGGCTCTCAAACTGCATGGACCAAGAAAATAGGTGTATTTTCTAGAAATGGTTTTGCTTGTGGACACTGACCCATTTGAAACGACTTACTCTTGGAACTCTTAGTACAGGAAAGGCTTATGTTTCTGTCTAGAGGTGGAACTGTTTATGCTAAATAGAAATATCTTTCATTTCCTATCATTTCTGTTTTCTTGGAAGTAGATTATTTTTGATGCAAGTAGAGCTTCAGAATTTGAATATAAATTGTTTGTTTATTTATTTATTTATTGAGACGGTGTATCACTCTGTCACCAAGGCTGGAGTGCAGTGGTGTGATCTTGGCTCACTGTAACCTCTGCCTCCTGGGCTCAAGTGATCCTCCCATCTCAGCCTCCTGAGTAGCTGGGACTATAGGCTCACACCACCACACCTAGCTAATTTTTTTGATAAGAGATGGGGTTTTGCCGTGGTGCCCAGGCTGGTCTTGAACTCTTGAGCTCAAGCAATTATCTTGCCTTGGCCTCCCAAGGTGCTGGGATTACAGGCATGAGCCACCGTGCCCGGCCCTTTGAGTAAAAATTTAAACTTCAGATTTATATAGTGAGAATACTGATGGGAGATTGAACAATTAAGTTATCTCAGGAGTAGATTATAGAGCTGTTTCTAATTTACTGTCAAGTTATTTTTTCCCAAAAGATAATTTATAAACTGCTTTTTTGTTTTTGGAAATCCTGTTTGTTAGAAAGTGTTACAAATGGTAGTTTCCCAGTGAATTTCTTGAAATGCTGTTTATTCAGTAACATTCACTTCTCCAAGGATACTACTCACTGTCCCTTGACATTCATTCATTAAATATTTATTGGTCATGTACTGCTATGGACAGACATAATTTTGGGTGCTATATTAGGGAACAAAATAATGAAGACATCTGCCCTGGTGGAAGTTACATTCTCCTCGTATATTAAATTATCTTAGTTGTATACAGCTTCCATTTAAATGTTTAACCCAGACCTACCTTCTCAACTTCTAGATTCATAAACTCAGCTCCTTATCAGAGTTTTGCTGCCTAGATCATCCACAAACATTTCAAACTCAGCATGTCTCACATTGAAATCTATAATGGTGGTCCCAAAATTGCTCTTCCTCCTCAATTTCCTTCCTTAGTGTGTGCACCATCTGCTAAGCATTCAAGCCATAAATCTGTTCATACTAGAAACCTGGAAGTCAAACTCATCTTCCCTTCATCCCCCCATTCCTACATCCTGTAGATTTTTGTCCTATGTATTTCTCATCTGTCCCTCTCTCTTCACTGTGTTCTATCCTTCCTGCCAGTGCAGTAGTTCAGGTTCTGTTTCTCTTGGAGGTGTGATGACTAGCTTCTCATCTGACTTCTCAGCCTCTAATCTTGCCACTGTTAAGTTCTGCTCTTCAGATTCCTGCATTAATATGTTCTTGACAGCATGCAAATTGAATCATGTCATTTGTTTCAAGAGTTTTCATTGACTTTACTTATAGGTTAATCTTTAACTTTCTTTATATGGTATAGAAGCCCACACATTTTTTTGTTTTGTTTTGTTTTGTTTTGTTTTGTTTTGTTTTAAAGAAGATCTCACTCTCTTGCCCAGGCTGGAGTGTAGTGGTGTGATCATAGCTCACTGCAGCCTCCACCTCATGGGTTCAAAACATCCTTCTGCCTCAGCCTCCCAAGTAGCTGGGACTAAAGGCATGTATCACCACACCTGGCTAATTGCTTTTTTTTTTCTTTCTTTTTTTTTAAGAGATGGGGGACTCACTATGTTTTCCATGCTGGTGCCCACACATTTAAAAGCCTTTCAGAGCATTCCCCTTTTTTTTTTTTTTTGTGCTTCCTAATCCCAGTGCCCCTGTCACATCAGACTTAATGTATTTTCTATAATGTCTTCCTCCACCCACTGCCACAAATCTGAATTTTTTTTTTTGCCTTCAGTGAATCTGCTCTTAGTTACATGTGAGAAATGTAGTCCTACTGAATCAGAAATGGACTATATTACCTCTTAGAGTAACAGCTCTTGAAAGGGATCCCCTATACCTTTAAGGGGACTGCTGGTTTTTTGTTAACATGGGTGAATTGGATAGTGGTGAAATCTGAGATTTTAGTGCACCCATCACCTAGTAATGTAGGTTGTAACTACATATTGTAGTAGTTACAACATGTTATTTTTTGTCCATCACTCCCCTCTCACTTTGCCCACTTCTGAGTCTCCAGAGTCTATTATACTAATATATACAGAGTATATATTATACTCTGTATGCCTTTGCGTACCCATAGCTTAGCTTCCCCTTGTAAGTGAGAACATAGGGTATTTGGTTTTACATTCCTGAGTCACTTCACTTAGAATAATGGTCTTCATTTCCAAGGACACCTGTGTTTGTTTGTTTGTTTGTTTGTTTTGTTTTGTTTTGTTTTTGAGACGGAGTCTCATTCTGTTGCCCAGGCTGGAGTGCAGTGGTACGATCTTGGCTCACTGCAACCTCTGCCTCCTGAGTTCAAACAATTCTTCTGCCTAAGCCTCCTGAGTAGCTGGGACTACAGGTGCCTGCCATCACACCCGGCTAATTTTTGTATTTTAAGTAGAGATGGGGTTTCACTATGTTGGCCAGGATGGTCTTGATCTCCTGACCCCGTGATCTACCTGCCTCAGCCTCCCAAAGTGCTGGGATTACAGGTGTGAGTCACTGTGCCTGGCCCCAAGGACACATTTTTAAACTAACAAAATGTTCAGTTTGTTAGAATTTAATGTGACACAGGGAAAGGAAAATGAGTTTTAGAGGACCAGCCTTTTACAAAAGATTACTGCAAATTTTAGTGATTTAGTCCAAAAACTTTTAAAAGATCAATTTTTTTTCATAATGGTAGTTGCTAGACACTTGTATTGGTGTGGCCATTGGGAATTATGGAAGCCTTTTGTTACTGGAAATAATTTTCAGCCCTCAGAGTTGTAAGTCAAGAATTGCCTATACTGAACCCTTTGGAGTCTCTTCATTGTTATGAGATAACTTGGCTTATGTGTGAATTAATGCTTAGGCTTTCAAAGCAAGAAAAACTAGACATGATCTGAACCTTGTCATTCTGCTAAATTAATACTGAAATGAAGACTTTTACTGATACAAAGGCATTTCTGTTACCAGTAAATTGTGTAGACCTTGTGAAGATTTTGAGATGTGATTTATATTGGCTTATTTTTTAAAAAACTGCCTTAAAAAGTGACCACAAGTGTGCTAAAAGGTTTATTTGAGGTAACCACAGTATTATAGCTCCCCTGGCATAATTAGTCCATATTTTGTCTCTAGGAGTCAAGGCACAAAGCAAGGATAATCATAATGATTGTAAGAAACAGCACCTACAGCTGGGATCCTAGGATTTTAATACTAGAATCTTTTACTTGTTGGAGCTTCCGCCTTCCTTTTTGAGAAGCTTTTTTTAAACAATATTTTTTAGGGCATAGGCAAACTATTTTAGCAGAATGAAGCAGTAATTTAAGAAAAATCTTTATATTCCTGTCCATTTCCACATTCTTTCTGAAAGGCTGCTCTTGGGGGTAGAAATACAGCTGTGGATGAAAAGATTGAGGTAACGAATACTTTTCTCTTACATTCTTGTAGCTTGGGTCATTAACTATTCTCATATATGTCGACGTAGTTCATGGCAGCCAGAGGAGACAAGGTATAAAATTGATTGGGTTATGATTCAGAGGGGGGAAACAATGGAAAAAATATATTGAACACTTTTACATTACTCAGACCCCTTCTACACTTTTTTCCTTTGTGGTTTTTAGACTGTATAAAGTATTGTGTTGGTACTGTGGATACAACGTGTGGCTGTTGATATTGATATAAGAAAATCTGTTTAGGTTCCTCTTTCAGCAGTTATGGGGATCTTCATTCAGACTATAAGATCATTTCTCCTAACTAGGTGTTACATGTTGGCAGACTGAAGAAGACAAAGATGTCCTCACATTGTTTTATGGCCACGACTTTGAATTCATTGGATCCCTTAAGAGAGATCACAGACACTGTAGCTAGTTAGAAGGAAGGGGGCAGTTTTATTGTAAATATATTCAGTGAAGAAGATAGCAGTGTTTGCTGTTGTATTGCTTAGGGTGTATGAACATGTATTTTGTTGAGGAGAAAGAGACTGGGAATCCGGATTCTTGGGTTACAGTTTCTGCCTTGCTGCTGGCACTTTGTCCTTAACCAAGTTATTGCTGCTCTTTGACCCCCAGTTTCTGTGACTGTACCAGAATGCAGATGTTGTATTCTTCTAACACTGTGAAGATGTTATACATGCTGGAGTACTTAAAATTCCCTTTTCCTTAAAAGTGGGGAAAAAGTAGATATTAAAAACTAGGAACTACCTGGACTTTGATAATATTAATATTTTAGATAAACCAGAACAGAAGTATGTGATACATACAAAGAACAACACCTCAAGAGTTTCTGCTTTGTGGTTATGACTCACTTCGGTAAAATTATGCTGTGCACATGGTTATTAGACTACTGTAGATCCCAGTGAGTACATTAGATTGAAAAACCTAAATGGAGTGGCCTCATGTATACAATTTTTTACAGTTGCCTTTTGCTGGGAAGTGATTAATATGAGATAGTGTATCATTTTTGTTTGCAGGGGGCGGGGGGGTGCATGCCTATTGGTGGTGATCTGAGGATTGTAACTTTAGATCTTTTACATTGAAATTACAGAAATTTGATTCTTATGGATAATTCATGGTGACAGAATATAATGAAATTATTATTATCATTTTTAACCACTAACCCATGTTCCTAGATGTATTCATTTTTGGCTTAGCCAGCCAGCCCTCTTCCTTCCCCCCGCCCGCTTCCCTCCCTCCTTCCCTCCTTCCCTCCCTCCCTGCCTTCTTCCCTCCTTCCCTCCTTCCTTCCTCTTTATTTTTCTTTATTTTCTTTTTTTTTTTTTTTAGAGAGGGATCTTGCTTTGTCACTCAGGTTGAAGTGCAGTGGTACAATCTCACTGCAATCTGAACCTCCCAGGCTCAAGCGATCCTCCCGTTTCAGCCCCCTAAGTAGCTTGTACTACAGGTATGCACCACCATGCTTGGCTGTTTTTGTATTTTTTGTAGAGGCAGGGTTTTCCTATGTTTCCCAGGCTTGTCTCAAACTCCTGATCCCAGAGAATCCACCTGCCATGGCTTCCCAAAGTGCTTGGATTACAGGTGTAAGCCACCGTACCTGGCCTGCTTTTCAGTTTTTCAGTAAGTAAATTGTGAGGCATATGTGTTGATTCTTCTGGCTTTTGAAAATCCTTCCCTATGCCCTATTTATATAGACTGAATGAAATTGATAAGATACAGTATTTTCTTCCTAGACTGCTGAACATTGGCGTGAAATGGTTCTTGTGTAGGACTCCTTGCCCTCTTCCAGGTGGCTCTCTTTATTCAGTACATGTTTTACGTGCATTCTCTGTGTTTTAAACCTGAGAGACATCAGAGGAATATGAGATGGTCCCTATTTTCCAGGGCTTCACCTCTAGGTTAATTACTTTGGGACAGTTTAAAGTAAATAAACTGTAAAAAAATACTCTTGGAAAAGTTGGTGAATGATAGATACATGCTTAATTTTTCACTCATCTCCCTCGTGGTTTTTATGATGCCATGTATTTTTCTTGGGAGGGTTTCCTTACAGCTGTATTTGTGATCTTGGGCTAGAATTTATGAGCTGCCACCATTAAGGTCTCCCTCTGGCTTTGGCATCAGAGATGGAGAGTTGTGTGTGGTTTGTTTTCTTATTGTTAATGTGAGAATTTTTCCTAATCAAAATAAATGCCTATGTATTTTTCCTGACTTTCTTGTTGGATTGACTAAGAGAGATGTATGAATTGTAAACATTTCTTCCTGAAATGAAGGACAAAATTTCCAAATTAGAATGAATTGGGATTGTCTGGAGAAATGTATGTCTTCTGGTTTTAGTATTTAGACTTGAAGTTTTTTTGTTTTGTTTTTTAACCGTAATAACCAGGACAAGTAGAAAAGTTAAATGAAACAAAAAACATCACGGTGGGAAATAGAAGGAGAAAACTGGACATTAATGAAAACCATTCTGGATCTCACAGATGCTGTTAAGATTAGTAAATATTGGCCGAGTGTGGTGGCTCATGCCTGTTATTCCAGCAGTTTAGGAGGCAGATCACCTGAGGTCAGGAGTTTGAGACTAGCCTGGCCAACATGGTGAAACCCCCATCTCTACTAAAAATACAAAAATTAGCCAGGTGTGGTGGTGTGTGCCTATAATACCAGCTACACGGGAGGCTGAGGCAGGAGAATTGCTTGAACCCCTGAGTCAGAGGTTGCAGTGAACCGAGATCACACCACCGTACTGTAGCCTGGGCAACAGAGCGAGACTCTGTCTTTAAAAAAAATAAATAAAAAGCCAGGTGTGATGACTCATGCCTGTAACCCCAGCACTTTGGGAGGCCGAGGCAGGCGGATCACCTGAGGGCAGGAGTTTGAGACCAGCCTGACCAACATGGAGAAACCCCATCTCTACTAAAAATACAAAATTAACCGGGCATGGTGGCACATGCCTGTAATCCCAGCTATTTGGGAGGCTAAGGTGGGAGAATTGCTTGAACACGGGAGACAGAGGTTGCAGTGAGCTGAGATTGCGCCATTGCACTCAAGCCTGGGCAACAAGAGCGAAACTCCGTCTCAAAAAAAACAGAAAGAAAAGAAAAAAATTAGTAAATGTTGACTAATCTCAGGGATGTTTGAGCTGCCCTCAGTAGGCTACTTTGCATTTGTAAAATTCTCACACATCAAACTGCGTCATCTTTGGCTTTTTGATTTTATGTACACAGTCTGTGAAAGGCTGGCTAAGCCAGGCCATGTGGTTACATATAAACTTATTACCAACTAGCGCTGTCCTCTTTCTACTCCTTAAGAGGTTTATTGGGGCAAATTCAAATCTGTTTGCATTACTGCTCACCTAGCATAGGCTGATCCTTTCTTTGACTGTATTTAAGGAAGATGTTGTTTTATCTGGTAAAACAGGTAGCACATGATTGACTTCACTAAAATCTCTTCTAAGACTTTAGAAATGGCTTATTTAAGCTTTGCTGCTTTTTTAGCACTTTTACTGTATGGGCCCTGGTATGTGGTATTGATACGTACAGTAAGCATAAATGTGAGAAGAAAAACCACATTTCTTGCTTCTATGTGATCCGTGCTGTTTTCACTTCTCAGGGTGATTTTTGGTTGTAGCCAACTCAGAAACTCTCAATTTAATTTAAGATTGTAAGGGTGAATTGCTTTCTTAGGCTATACACCAGAAAGAATGCTTCTCTCCTTACACATTTCGACACTTCTTAATGAAGATCATTTACTTATAGAGTGTATTCATTATTTTAGAATATGGCCTGAGTAACTTCAGGCTTGTTGACGTAGCGTGGGAAAGGTTACTGGAAGCATGAGGAGGCAGTATATTATCTCTCAGTTGATTTAGTACACCATTTTGAATATTTTCTGTATATTCCCTTTCCTCTAGTGTTGGTTTCTTATTCTTATAGTAAAGGGGAACTAATGTTGATACTGTTCAAAAAAGGAATGAAGTGAATTTTTATATTTTTAAAGAATACATTAACGTGCTTGAAAGTGCTTAACCAGTTGTTACACTATCAGTTACCACAGATTGGTATGCATTGGTCCATGTTATGCATTTGCCTGAATCAACCCTGTGACTAGTTGGCTTATTTCTTCCATTTCTTTTCCAAAGGTATACTTGACATGAAGTAGACTGTGCCTGTTTCATTTCGAGTTAAGTTTTGAATATGGTGGGAGGTAAAGATTAAAGTTAATTTCTTTTGCATATGGATGTTCAGTTTTTCTGAAGCCGTTTTTGAAAAAGCTGTCCATTCTCCGCGTTTGCATTGCCTTTGTACTTTTGTAAATAATCGATTGTCCATATATGTGTGAGTTTATTTCTATACTCTCTATTCTGTTCCTTTGATCTATTTGTCTATCTTTATGCCAGTACTATACTGTCTTTATTACTGTAGTGTGCTTTATAGTAAGTTTTGAAGTGAGATAATGTTACATAGTTTTGGCCTTTTAAGATTCTTTTCACTAGCATATGACTTTTAGAATCAGCTTGTCAGGTTCTATAAAGACTCTGGCCACGATGTTGGTTGAGATTATATTGATTGTATAGATCAATTTGGGGAGAATTGACAGTTTAAAATACTGAGTTTTCAACTCTCAAATAAAGTCTGTCTCTCTATTTAGGTCTTACTTATTTCCTTCAGCAATATTTTGTAGTTTTCAGTATATAAGCCTTTCACATATTTTGTCAGATTTATTCCTATGTGTTTCATATTTTTGATGCAGTATTAAATGGTGGTATTTTTTAACTCTAGTTTCCAGTTCACTATCAATATGTAGAAATTCACTGATTTTTGTATATTCACTTGCATTCTGCAACCTTGCTAAATTCACTTATTAGTTCCAGTAGTTTTTTTGTAGATCTTATTGGATTTTCTATGTGGATGATCATATTTTTAGTGAATAGAAGCAGTTTATTTCTTTCCTCCTAATCTGGGTATCTTCTCTTTCTTCTTCTTGTCTGATTTCTCTGTCAAGAACTTACAGGATCATGTTTAATAGAAGAGATAAGACTGAACACTCCTGCCCTGTTCCCGATTTTAGGGGGAAAGACCAGAATCTTTTGCCATTAATTCTGAGCTTAACTATACATTTTTCATAGTGCCCTTTATTAGGCGGAGAATGTTCCATTTTAAGTTTGTCAGAATTTTAATCAAGAATGCATGTTATATTTTGTCAAACACCTTTTCTTGTCTATCAAGATGATAATATGATTTTTCTTTTTTTGTTTATTAGTATAGTAATACATTGATTGGTTTTTAAATGTGAAACCAAAATGCATTGGTTTTTAAATGTGAAACCAAAATGCATTCCTTGGTAAACTCTACTTAGTCATGATATATTAACTTTTAAATAGATTGTTGGATTTGATTTGTTAAAAATGTTTTAAAGAATTTTTACACCTGTGTTCATGAGTAAAAATTGGTCTGTAGTTTTCTTTTGATCTGTTTGTCTGGTTTTATTATCAGAGTGATGCTGGCCTCATAGGAAAGGTAGGGAAATACTCCCTTTTCCTCAGTTTCTTAGAAGAGTTTGCATAGAATTGTTATTTCCTTTTTCTTTTCTTTTCTTTCCTTTTTTTTTTTTTTTTTTTTGAGACAGAGTTTTGCTGTTGTTGCCCAGGCTGGAGTGCAATGGCGCAAACTCGCCTCACTGCAACGTCTGCCTCCCGGGTTCAAGCGATTCTCCTGCCTCAGCCTCCCGAGTAGCTGGGATTATAGGCATGCGCCACCACGCCCAGCTAATTTTGTGTTTTTAGTAGAGATGGGGTTTCTCCATGTTGGTCAGGCTGATCTCAAACTCCCGCCATCAGGTGATCCGCCTGCCTCGATCTCCCAAAGTGTTGGGATTACAGGCGTGAGCCACCAGGCCCGGTCTGTTATTCCTTTCTTAAATGATAGGTAGAATTTGTCAGTGAATCCATCTAGGCCTAGAGTTTTCTTTCTGTGGAAAGGCTTTAAGTTAAATATTCATGTTCTTTACTAAATATTGAACTATTTATGTTATCCATTTCTTCTTGAGTCAGCTTTAGTAATTTATGTCTTTTCAAGGGTTTTTTTTTTTCATCTTATCTAAGTGGTTGAATTTATTGGCATAAAGTTCGTATAATATTCCTTCATTATCCTTTTGTATCTATAGAATCTATGGCAATTCTATATCTATTGGTAGCCTCCTTTCCTCCCTTGTTCTCTCTCTGTCGTATCAGTATGACTGGGAGTTTATTAATTTTATTGACCTTCTTGAAAAACCAGCTTTGTTGTCATTGATTTTTCTTTGTTGTTTTATATTTCATTGATTTCCTTCTTTCTGCTTACTTTGGTTTTACTTTGCTTGTTTTTCTAGTTTTTAAAAGTGGAAGCTGAGGTTGTTGATTTAAGATCTTTCTTCTCTTCTAATATAGCCTTTTGATGCTATAAATTTACCCCCAACTATTACTTTAGTGGCACCCCAAATATTCTGATCTGTGGTATTTTCATTTTCTTTTTTTTTTTTTTAAATTTATTTATTATTATTAAACTTCAAGTTGTAGGGTACATGTGCACAACGTGCAGGTTTGCTACATATGTATACTTGTGCCATGTTGGTGTGCTGCACCCATCAACTCGTCATTTACATCAGGTATAACTCCCAATGCAATCCCTCCCCCCTCCCCCCTCCCCATGATAGGGCCCGGTGTGTGATGTTCCCCTTCCCGAGTCCAAGTGATCTCATTGTTCAGTTCCCGCCTATGAGTGAGAACATGCGGTGTTTGGTTTTCTGTTCTTGTGATAGTTTGCTGAGAATGATGGTTTCCAGCTGCATCCATGTCCCTACAAAGGACACAAACTCATCCTTTTTTATGGCTGCATAGTATTCCATGGTGTATATGTGCCACATTTTCTTAATCCAATCTGTCACTGATGGACATTTGGGTTGATTCCAAGTCTTTGCTATTGTGAATAGTGCTGCAATAAACATACGTGTGCATGTGTCTTTATAGCAGCATAATTTATAATCCTTTGGGTATATACCCAGTAATGGGATGGCTGGGTCATATGGTACATCTAGTTCTAGATCCTTGAGGAATCGCCATACTGTTTTCCATAATGGTTGAACTAGTTTACACTCCCACCAACAGTGTAAAAGTGTTCCTATTTCTCCACATCCTCTCCAGCACCTGCTGTTTCCTGACTTTTGAATGATCGCCATTCTAACTGGTGTGAGATGGTATCTCATTGTGGTTTTGATTTGCATTTCTCTGATGGCCAGTGATGATGAGCATTTTTTCATGTGTCTGTTGGCTGTATGAATGTCTTCTTTTGAGAAATGTCTGTTCATATCCTTTGCCCACTTTTTGATGGGGTTGTTTGTTTTTTTCTTGTAAATTTGTTTGAGTTCTTTGTTGGTTCTGGATATTAGCCCTTTGTCAGATGAGTAGATTGCAAAAATTTTCTCCCATTCTGTAGGTTGCCTGTTCACTCTGATGGTAGTTTCTTTTGCTGTGCAGAAGCTCTTTAGTTTAATGAGATCCCATTTGTCAATTTTGGCTTTTGCTGCCATTGCTTTTGGTGTTTTAGACATGAAGTCTTTGCCCATGCCTATGTCCTGAATGGTACTACCTAGGTTTTCCTCTAGGATTTTTATGGTATTAGGTCTAACATTTAAGTCTCTAATCCATCTTGAATTAATTTTCGTATAAGGAGTAAGGAAAGGATCCAGTTTCAGCTTTCTACTTATGGCTAGCCAATTTTCCCAGCACCATTTATTAAATAGGGAATCCTTTCCCCATTTCTTGTTTCTCTCAGGTTTGTCAAAGATCAGATGGCTGTAGATGTGTGGTATTATTTCTGAGGACTCTGTTCTGTTCCATTGGTCTATATCTCTGTTTTGGTACCAGTACCATGCTGTTTTGGTTACTGTAGCCTTGTAGTATAGTTTGAAGTCAGGTAGCGTGATGCCTCCAGCTTTGTTCTTTTGACTTAGGATTGTCTTGGAGATGCGGGCTCTTTTTTGGTTCCATATGAACTTTAAAGCAGTTTTTTCCAATTCTGTGAAGAAGCTCATTGGTAGCTTGATGGGGATGGCATTGAATCTATAAATTACCTTGGGCAGTATGGCCATTTTCACGATATTGATTCTTCCTATCCATGAGCATGGTATGTTCTTCCATTTGTTTGTGTCCTCTTTGATTTCACTGAGCAGTGGTTTGTAGTTCTCCTTGAAGAGGTCCTTTACATCCCTTGTAAGTTGGATTCCTAGGTATTTTATTCTCTTTGAAGCAATTGTGAATGGAAGTTCATTCCTGATTTGGCTCTCTGTTTGACTGTCACTGGTGTATAAGAATGCTTGTGATTTTTGCACATTAATTTTGTATCCTGAGACTTTGCTGAAGTTGCTTATCAGCTTAAGGAGATTTTGGGCTGAGACAATGGGGTTTTCTAAATATACAATCATGTCGTCTGCAAACAGGGACAATTTGACTTCTTCTTTTCCTAACTGAATCCCCTTGATTTCTTTCTCTTGCCTGATTGCCCTAGCCAGAACTTCCAACACTATGTTGAATAGGAGTGGTGAGAGAGGGCATCCCTGTCTTGTGCCAGTTTTCAAAGGGAATTTTTCCAGTTTTTGCCCATTCAGTATGATATTGGCTGTGGGTTTGTCATAAATAGCTCTTATTATTTTGAGGTACGTTCCATCAATACCGAATTTATTGAGCATTTTTAGCATGAAGGGCTGTTGAATTTTGTCAAAAGCCTTTTCTGCATCTATTGAGATAATGATGTGGTTCTTGTCTTTGGTTCTGTTTATATGCTGGATTATGTTTATTGATTTGCGAATGTTGAACCAACCTTGCATCCCAGGGATGAAGCCCACTTGATCATGGTGGATAAGCTTTTTGATGTGCTGCTGAATCCGGTTTGCCAGTATTTTATTGAGGATTTTTGCATCGATGTTCATCAGAGATATTGGTCTAAAATTCTCTTTTTTTGTTGTGTCTCTGCCAGGCTTTGGTATCAGGATGATGTTGGCCTCATAAAATGAGTTAGGGAGGATTCCCTCTTTTTCTATTGATTGGAATAGTTTCAGAAGGAATGGTACCAGCTCCTCCTTGTACCTCTGGTAGAATTCAGCTGTGAATCCATCTGGTCCTGGACTTTTTTTGGTTGGTAGGCTATTAATTATTGCCTCAATTTCAGAGCCTACTATTGGTCTATTCAGGGATTCAACTTCTTCCTGGTTTAGTCTTGGAAGAGTGTAAGTGTCCAGGAAATTATCCATTTCTTCTAGATTTTCCATTTATTTGCGTAGAGGTGTTTATAGTATTCTCTGATGGTAGTTTGTATTTCTGTGGGGTCGGTGGTGATATCCCCTTTATCATTTTTAATTGCGTCGATTTGATTCTTCTCTCTTTTCTTCTTTATTAGTCTTGCTAGTGGTCTGTCAATTTTGTTGATCTTTTCAAAAAACCAACTCCTGGATTCATTGATTTTTTGGAGGGTTTTTTGTGTCTCTATCTCCTTCAGTTCTGCTCTGATCTTAGTTATTTCTTGCCTTCTGCTAGCTTTCGAATGTGTTTGCTCTTGCTTCTCTAGTTCTTTTAATTGCGATGTTAGAGTGTCAATTTTAGATCTTTCCTGCTTTCTCTTGTGGGCATTTAGTGCTATAAATTTCCCTCTACACACTGCTTTAAATGTGTCCCAGAGATTCTGGTATGTTGTATCTTTGTTCTCATTGGTTTCAAAGAACATCTTTATTTCTGCCTTCATTTCGTTATGTACCCAGTAGTCATTCAGGAGCAGGTTGTTCAGTTTCCATGTAGTTGAGCGGTTTTGATTGAGTTTCTTAGTCCTGAGTTCTAATTTGATTGCACTGTGGTCTGAGAGACAGTTTGTTATAATTTCTGTTCTTGTACATTTGCTGAGGAGTGCTTTACTTCCAATTACGTGGTCAATTTTGGAGTAAGTACGATGTGGTGCTGAGAAGAATGTATATTCTGTTGATTTGGGGTGGAGAGTTCTATAGATGTCTATTAGGTCTGCTTGCTGCAGAGATGAGTTCAATTCCTGGATATCCTTGTTAACTTTCTGTCTCGTTGATCTGTCTAATGTTGACAGTGGAGTGTTGAAGTCTCCCATTATTATTGTATGGGAGTCTAAGTCTCTTTGTAAGTCTCTAAGGACTTGCTTTATGAATCTGGGTGCTCCTGTATTGGGTGCATATATATTTAGGATAGTTAGCTCTTCCTGTTGAATTGATCCCTTTACCATTATGTAATGGCCTTCTTTGTCTCTTTTGATCTTTGATGGTTTAAAGTCTGTTTTATCAGAGACTAGTATTGCAACCCCCGCTTTTTTGTGTTCTCCATTTGCTTGGTAAATCTTCCTCCATCCCTTTATTTTGAGCCTATGTATGTCTCTGCGTGTGAGATGGGTCTCCTGAATACAGCAGACTGATGGATCTTGACTCTTTATCCAGTTTGCCAGTCTGTGTCTTTTCATTGGAGCATTTAGCCCATTTACATTTAAGGTTAAGATTGTTATGTGTGAACTTGATCCTGCCATTATGATATTAACTGGTTATTTTGCTCGTTAGTTGATGCAGTTTCTTCCTAGCCTTGATGGTCTTTACATTTTGGCATGTTTTTGCAATGGCTGGTACCGGTTGTTCCTTTCCATGTTTAGTGCTTCCTTCAGGGTCTCTTGTAAGGCAGGCCTAGTGGTGACAAAATCTCTAAGCATTTGCTTATCTGTAAAGAATTTTATTTCTCCTTCACTTATGAAACTTAGTTTGGCTGGATATAAAATTCTGGGTTGAAAATTCTTTTCTTTAAGAATGTTGAATATTGGCCCCCACTCTCTTCTGGCTTGAAGAGTTTCTGCCGAGAGATCTGCTGTTAGTCTGATGGGCTTCCCTTTGTGGGTAACCCGACCTTTCTCTCTGGCTGCCCTTAAGATTTTTTCCTTCATTTCAACTTTGGTGAATCTGGCAATTATGTGTCTTGGAGTTGCTCTTCTCGAGGAGTATCTTTGTGGCGTTCTCTGTATTTCCTGGATTTGAATGTTGTCCTGCCCTACTAGGTTGGGGAAGTTCTCCTGGATGATATCCTGAAGAGTGTTTTCCAACTTGGTTCCATTTTCCCCCTCATTTTCAGGCACCCCAATCAGACGTAGATTTGGTCTTTTTACATAATCCCATACTTCTTGCAGGCTTTGTTCATTTCTTTTTCTTCTTTTTTCTTTTGGTTTCTCTTCTCGCTTCATTTCATTCATTTGATCTTCAATCGCTGACATTCTTTCTTCCAGTTGATCGAGACGGTTACTGAAGCTTGTGCATTTGTCACGTATTTCTCGTGCCATGGTTTTCGTTTCTTTCATTTCGTTTGTGAGCTTCTCTGCATTAATTACTCTAGCCATCAATTCTTCCACTTTTTTTTCAAGATTTTTAGTTTCTTTGCGCTGGGTACGTAATTCCTCCTTTAGCTCTGAGAAATTTGATGGACTGAAGCCTTCTTCTCTCATGTCGTCAAAGTCATTCTCCGTCCAGCTTTGATCCGTTGCTGGCGATGAGCTGCGCTCCTTTGCCGGGGGAGATGCGCTCTTATTTTTTGAATTTCCATCTTTTCTGCCCTGCTTTTTCCCCATCTTTGTGGTTTTATCTGCCTCTGGTCTTTGATGATGGTGATGTACTGATGGGGTTTTGGTGTAGGTGTCCTTCCTGTTTGATAGCTTTCCTTCTAACAGTCAGGATCCTCAGCTGTAGGTTGTAGCTGTAGGAGATTGCTTGAGGTCCACTCCAGACCCTGTTTGCCTGGGTATCAGCAGCAGAGGCTGCAGAAGATAGAATATTTCTGAACAGTGAGTGTACCTGTCTGATTCTTGCTTTGAAAGCTTCCTCTCAGGGGTGTACTCCACCCTGTGAGGTGTGGGGTGTCAGACTGCCCCTAGTGGGGGATGTCTCCCAGTTAGGCTACTCAGGGGTCAGGGACCCACTTGAGCAGGGAGTCTGTCCCTTCTCAGATCTCAACCTCCGTGTTGGGAGATCCACTGCTCTCTTCAAAGCTGTCAGACAGAGTCGTTTGCGTCTGCAGAGCTGCTGCGTTTGTTATTATTTACTGTGCCCTGTCCCCAGAGGTGGAGTCTACAGAGACAGGCAGGTTTCCTTGAGGTGCTGTGAGCTCCACCCAGTTCGAGCTTCCCAGCAGCTTTGTTTACCTACTTAAGCCTCAGCAATGGCGGGCGCCCCTCCCCCAGCCTCGCTGCTGCCTTGCCAGTAGATCACAGACTGCTGTGCTAGCAATGAGGGAGGCTCCGTGGGTGTGGGACCCTCCCGGCCAGGTGTGGGATATGATCTCCTGGTGTGCCTGTTTGCTTAAAGCGCAGTTTTGGGGTGGGAGTTACCCGATTTTCCAGGTGTTGTGTGTCTCAGTTCCCCTGGCTAGGAAAAGGGATTCCCTTCCCCCTTGCGCTTTCCAGGTGAGGCAATGCCTCGCCCTGCTTCAGCTCTCGCTGGTCGGGCTGCAGCAGCTGACCAGCACCGATCGTCTGGCACTCCCCAGTGAGATGAACCCAGTACCTCAGTTGAAAATGCAGAAATCACCGGTCTTCTGTGTCGCTCGCGCTGGGAGTTGGAGACTGGAGCTGTTCCTATTCGGCCATCTTGCTCCGCCCCCCCGGTATTTTCATTTTCATTCAGTTTAGAGTACTTTCTCATTTCCCTTGTGACTTCTTTTTATTTATTTATTTATTTATTTTATTTATTTTTTGAGATGGAGTCTCGCTCTGTCGCCCAGGCCGGATCTCACCTCACTGCAAGCTCCGCCTCCCGGGTTTACGCCATTCTCCTGTCTCAGCCTCCCGAGTAGCTGGGACTACAGGTGCCCACCACCTCGCCCGGCTAGTTTTTTGTACTTTTTTAGTAGAGACGGGGTTTCACCGTGTTAGCCAGGATAGTCTCGATCTCGTGATCCGCCCGTCTCGGCCTCCCAAAGTGCTGGGATTACAGGCTTGAGCCACTGCGCCCAGCCAACCCTTTTGACTTCTAATTGAAACACTCAAAATATTTTAGGGATTTTTCAGAGATCTTTCTAATATTGGTTTATTAAATTAAATCAGCCAATTAATTAATTAAGAGACAGGATCTCACCCTGTCATCCAGGCTGGAGTGCAGTGGCGTGATCATAGCTCATTGCAGCCTTGAACTCCTGATTCCAAGTGATCCTCTCATTTCAGCTGGCTTTTAAAAATCTTTCGTAGAGATGGTGTCTTACTATGTTGCCCAGCATGGTCTTGAATCCTTGGTCTCAAGCAGTTTTCCCTCCTTGGCCTCCCAAAGTGTTGGGATAGCAGGTATGAGCTACTGGAACCTGGCCTGGAATTGGTTTCTTACTTAACTCCATTGTGATTTAAGACAAACAAACAAACACTTTAACTGGGTATGGTGGTGCACCTGTAGTCCCAGCTGCTTAGGAGATGGAGGCAGGAGGATCACTTGAGCTAGCAGTTGAGTTTAGCCTGGGCAACATAGTGAGACCCTGTCTCTCTAAAAACAAAAAACAAAACACAGCTAAAACAACATTGCTTGTATGGCTTGTATCCTTTTAAATTTATTGGCACTAATTTTATGGCCCAGAACATGGTTTTCCTTTGTAGATGTTCCCTGAGCACTTGAGAGGAACGTGATTTTCTTCTGTAGTTGGTAGGAATGTTCTATAAATTCCAGTCAGGCCAAGTTGGTTTATAGCATTGCTCAGTTTTATTATATCCTTACAGATTTTTTGCCTACTTGTTCTATCATGAGAGATATATTGATGTCTCTGGCTATAATTGTGGTTTTGTTTCTTTGTTCTTATTGTCCTGTCACTATTTTGAGGTTTTGTTATTTGGTGCATAAACATTTAGGGTTCTGTGGTACTGATGGATTGATCCCTTTATTATTATCAGATTATTATGAGATAATTATTATTATTGTTACCACCTCTATCTCTGGTAATAGTCTGTGCTCTGAAATCTACTTTGTATCTTCCTTCCTTCCTTCCTTCCTTCCTTCCTTCCTTCCTTCCTTCCTTCCTTCCTTCCCTCCCTCCCTCCCTCCCTCCCTCCCTGCCTCTCTCCCTCCCTCCCTCCCTGCCTCCCCCCCTTCCTTCCTTCCTTCCTTCCTTCCTTCCTTCCTTCCTTCCTTCCTTCCTTCCTTCCTTCCTTCCTTCCGTCTTTCTATCTACCTACCTACCTACCCACCCACCCACCCATATCTGTCAGTCGTGTATCTCACTTTATTATCTCTTTTAATTGCAGTATTTTCCATTCATATGTTAAGTTTGAGACTTTCATGTTGCCATTTGTTTTTTATTAGTCACATTTTTTTCCTTACCCTCTTTCCCTGCAGCCTTGTGGATGAATAAAGTATTTAAGATTTCATTTTATCGCTTTTGTTCCCTTATTAGCTATAATTTTTTTCTTCTTGTTTTTTTTTGTGGTTGCTTTAGGGAAAATACTATATATTCACTATATATAATAAAGATATATAAAGATATAGAAGACGTATATAAAGATATAGAAGATATATAGTATATGTATAATATATAGTATGTATATATCATATATCTTTATATATATAAAGATATATGACATATATATAGTATTTTCCCTAAAGCACCATGAAAAACAAGGGAATAAAAAAATTGTAGCTAATAAGGGAACAAACTGCAGGCCATCCCTGCCTTGAAGGTGGGATTTCACTGGGGACCCACCCTTTCCTGCCTTGGCACCTGTCTGCCTCCCGCCGTGATCAACATGCCGTCCACAGTAAGGCTGTCTGTGCCAAGAGGCACCTGCAGGCCTGCACTGAGCTGCCTTCATCAGCTCCAGCCTCCCTCCTGTGCTTGTTGGCACCCAAAGTCTGGAGGGGGCTGAGGTAGCAGGGGGCTGGCATGTCAGCATGACCCTGAGTGTGCACATACGCTGCTGGGTCATAACAGTGCCCAGATTGGCCACAGCTTTGCTCCACGCTGCAGCAGGCATGGAGAGAGCAGGGAGAGGCCAGAGAAGCAGGAGCAGTCACTTCTGAGCCTGCAGGGCTTCCCGGGCCCCCAAGAACACATGGATGCTCAGGTCTGTAGCCATATCTAGGCAGCTGCAGCTGCACCTGGGAGTGTGGGTTCCCGCCCCGCCAACTCTGTAGGGTGCAGGCCTCCTGCTGGGATCACCTGTTCCTGGCCCCTGCTGGTTCTGTAAAGCAAACAGGCCTGGCCACGCCTTCCCCACTGCAGCTGGTGTCCTCGCAGTGGCCACTCCAGACGGGCCGCCACTGCCACCATCAATGTGGTTACTCTTTCTTATGTCCTTCATTTCTTTGTGTAGATCCTGTTTACATCTGAGCGTTTTTCTTTTGCCTGAAGGCCTTCTTTTAACATTTCTTACTGAGAGAATTTACTGATGATGAAATCATTCAGCTTTTGTATGCCTGAAAACATCTTCACTTTGCCTTTGTTTTCAAAAAATTTTTTCTGGGAATATAATTTTAGTTGTACAGTTGTTTTTTCTTTTAGTAATTTAGAAGTGTCGCTCTACTGTTTTCTCTTAGTGTTTGCCATGACAAAATTTGTGTCACTCTTAGTTTCTGGTAATATAACTTGTCTTTTTTTTGACTGCTTTTAAGTGTTATCTCTTTAGTGCTGCTTTTGAGCATTTGGTTATGTTGTGCCTTACCCTAGTTTTCTTCATGTTTCTTGTGCTTTAGATTTGTTGAGCTTCTTTGATCTAGGGTTCATCATTTTTATGAAGTTTGGAAATTTTGGGTTATTATTTCTTTAAGGTTTTTCCCCCTCTCTCCTGCTTTACCGTTTCAGGGACTCCAATTAACCAGATACTAGATTGTTTGAACTCTTTCTGGAGTTTCCTGTACTAGTTTGAGTTTTCTTCATTCTTTTTTCTCTTTGCGTTTCATTTTGGATAGTTGCTGTGTCTCAGGTTCACCAGTCTTTTCTTCTGCTGTGTCAAATCTGTTGTTAGTCCTATTCAATGTGTTTTTCATCTCCGACATAGCAGTTTCATTTCTAAAGATTCGGTTAGAGTGTTTTTTAAAATAGTTGCATGTCTCTATGTAACTATTTGAACTTTTGGAATCCAGGTACAATAACTGTTTCAGTGTCCTTGTTTGCAATTAACCTCGGTGCCACTTGTGGGTTGTTCTCGCTTTATTGATTATTCTACTCATTGTGGGCCAGCTTTTCTGACTCATTGTATAACTGGTGATCTTTGGATGCCAGACATTGTGAATTTTACCTTGTTGGATGCTAAGTATTTTGGTATTTCTATAAGTTGCCTTGAGCTTTGTTCTGGGATGCAGTAAAGTTACTTAGAAACACTTTGATCACCTGGAGTCTTGTTATTGGCATTTGTTAAGGGAAATCTGGAAAAGAGCTTAGTCTAGGCTTGGTTATTCCTCATTACTTTTGCAAGACCTTTTTGAGTATTTGAACTAATCATCTGTGAAGTATGAGTTTTTTAGTCTGTCTAGTGGGAACAGGCACTCTTCAGAGTCCTGTGCAAGTACCAGGAAATGTTCCCTATAATTCTTTTGGGTGTGTCTTTCCCCGATCTTAAGTAGCATCCCCCTGCTTTCAAGCCAGTCTGTACTGTGTTGCAGGTGAACCCTCTGTAGATCTCCAGGGCTCTTTCTCTGTGTAGCTTTCTTCTCTCTAGTCCTCTATCCTATGAACCGTGATGTCCTCAGACTCAACTGTCTCCTCAATTCGTGGAGTTGGCCTGGTTCTGCCCATTTCACCTCCTGGTATTGCACCCTAGAAACTCTCCAGACAATAAGTTGGGTCAGTTATAGAGCTCTTATTTGTTTTCTGCATCTCAGAGATTACTGTCATTAGCTGCTTCGTGTCTGGTATCTTGAAAACCATTGTTCATATATTTTTCTGAGTATTTTTGGTTGTTTCAGTCAGGACACTATATCTAGTCAGTGTTTCTCTATCTTGACCAGAAGTGGTTCTCCCATATTTCATTTAACAACATCATCATCTCTTTCCTTTCAGCCAAGCTCAAGACCATAATTTGTCCTTCTCTGCCTTCTCTTTTGACCCAGTGCCTTGTTCTCCCAGTCTTGTTAGTTCTTACTTCCTGGTATATTTGACATTATTTTGTACTTAATGGTAAAAGTCTTCAGGGAAACATCATCATTATTAACTTACACTAAAAAATAATAAAATAATTGGAATGGAGGGGATATTGTCAGAATAGTTATAAGTTTTGGTGCCCTATCCCAGTGCCATCTGTAAGGTAAGTTTTCAGGGAATATTTCTTATACATCTTAATTCATTGTGAAATTTGCATGTTTTATATGTTGATAGAGCAGAATTATTTCAGGATAAGTGTATTTGTTTAGATCTTTTTTAAAAAATATATCTTTAAGGAGATTTGTGCTTTTCCAGACTGAGTCAGAATGCTCGTGCTGCATTTTGGATTTACACTACTCACACAGGTGCACATGCATATGCACACACACACACACACACACACACACCTTTTTTACTTTCCAGTTTCCTCTGTTACTTGTGTGCTGCTTGAAACCAGACTTGCCATTCTTACATCTCCAGAACGTCATACCATGCCTGGCATAGTGGCACTCAATTAAGGTCTGCTGATTTGTACTGAGTAAGCTAAAGTTTTAGGCTTCATGCATTGTTAAGGCTTTGCATAGAATCTCTGCATTATACAGAATCTTAACTGACTCTACATTACAGTATAATCCACATCTGCATCATTGCAGTTTGCTATTATACGCCTTTGGTTTGTTGTGAAAGAGCTGTCAGAGAATGAGCTCTTTATTGCTTAGAATTACTAGTTAACTATTGTTTTGCCATTGATCAGAATGTCTCTCTTTTCTGTTCTACTGTATTCACTGTGGTATTTTGTTGTAATCAGAGATAGTCTCGGAGGTGCAAGACTTATTGGATCTCTGTCTGTGACACTGTTGCAACGTCACTGACGTGGTGAGGATCAGTCAGGAGTTTCTTCCTTCTGTTTTGGTCATGGCAGTCTTACTTTTTGAAACATTTGTCACCTTCTCTGATCCTGCCTCCTGCTTTTCCCCATCTGCACTCTGACCTGTACTGTTTGAGAAGGAAAAGATAATAAAGGTCAGATTCTATAAAACTCTCTTCAAGAAATGTTGCGTAAAGAGCTCTTCAAGATAAAAGACTACCCCACTTGTCAGGCAGCCTGCTAATTGGAGAGCGCTGGTGACTTACCTTGACGAGGCAATCTTCGAATTGATGACTCTTTTAATTAATTCTCTTTTCATTGATAAAACAGAATTGCTTTGTTTTCCTTTTACTGCACATCTCCTCCTCACAAAATATGTTTCCTCTCTGAACACACAAACTATGTTTTCAGAATCTCCCCTGAGTCTGGAGGTCTGGACAGAGGTGTGTTTGTGTGTGTGTGTATATGTGCTCACACACATGCACACCTTGTGTGCATGGTATCTGTGATTTCTCTGTGTGCTTGTATTTTTCACTATCTTGGATTCATCCAGTTCTATAAAGACATACTTGCTTGCTTTGCATGGTTCTGGCTCCCTCTGCAGCCCCAAGTGGAAAAGTGCTTTGTTGTCTTTTGTTGTGGAAAAATCCAGCTCTCAGCCTTCTTTCTTTGAGTAGAGCATCCCAGCTGGTATACAAGTATAGATTGGATTTCAGATTTAGCAATGCATTGTGTTTTGACAAAGCTTATTGAAGACAGAAGTCATTTTTCAGGAGAGCTCTAAGAGGTGTGAAAATGGTAAGGGAGGGTGGGGAGGAAAGGGAGAAAAAGGCAGAAGGGACAAACACAATTGCAACATTGATTTGGTAAATGGAAAGTTAATGTAGCTACAGGTATTGACAGTAAACTTTAGTTAAGATATTGGAGAATTGCAGATTGGAAGTCTAGAGCTATTTCAGAATTTCCAGGGCCATTTTATTGGATTATACACCTTAACCTTAACACACAGCTTCTGTTGATTAGTACGGTTCGGCCTCCAGTGTGAGTTTGACTTTGAACACTCAGTGTGACTTTGGCTAGGGTTTGGCACCTGTGGACTTAAGCTTCTACTTTAGTAAAATGAATGAGTTAGAACAAATAATTGTTACATTCAAATCCAGATTTATGAGTGTATGATAGTGGCTTCACGTTGTTTTAAGTTACTGTTGAGAATTTGTTTCTCCTCAGTAATCTAGAGCTACTAGTTTAGTAGAATTATCCATGGGTTGCAGAATAGAAACTTTTAAGCAACAGTCAACCAGATTGGTCCATGATAACTCCAGGATAAATATAAGAAGAATTTCTGGACACATTTTGCCCCAGTGAAGTAAAATTATTTACATTCAAGGGTGGATTTGGAAATGCAGGTATTTTTCTGTTGATCTGCATGTTGGTTACACCAGTGTGTTCAGTGCGTAATTACACTTCCATGCAGTTATTTTTGTTTTTGTGTTAGATTTCAATAAACTATTATTTTTCTAACAAATCTTATACCTTAGTGCTTCTTTAGAGTACTAATCAGAGTACTGTTACATAAGTAATGGCTCATGTGTGCACACAGGTATCTGCTCTGTGAAATAGTCCATTTCAAATTATGCCACATTAAATTGTGTCTGCTTTAAAGGGCTAAAATAAGTACATGTACATATTTAGATATATAAGATGACTTTTATTTAATAGATAATTAGAATGTTTATATAATAGATTCATGCTTTCAGAGATTTCATATTCACAAAGTAGGTTTTGGAACCGTGAAACATGGATAGGTCAGTGTCATTTGGTTTGTTTCTTTTTTCTTCATTTAATCCTTTTCAGGACTTTGACTCTCTGTGAATTGTTAATGTACGGTCTTTATGAATCCAAATAAGATTCATTAACTTTCTTGGAAGGTCACAGTGATGTTGGTTCTGTTTGAAATAAGTACTATACATTTTTTAGAATAAAAAAGGAAAGTATTATGGTGAGTTTTGTTATCTACTTGCCACTTTCCCTTCTTTGTTTTGTTTTGTTTTGTTTGTTTGTTTTTTGGTAGGGAGGGAGGTCTCCCTGTGTTGTTTAGGTTGGTCTCAAACTTTTGGCCTCAAGCAGTCCTCCCACCTCAGCCTCCCAAAATGTTGGGATTACAGGTGTGAGCCATTGCACTTGGCCCTTTCCCATTTTTGTGCTTGACTAGTGTAAGTGTCATTTTTGTTTTCTTGAAACCTTTGTTCTTTCCCATGTGAATACACATAGGATGACAATAGTCACAAAACTCTATCCATACTTAGAAGACTAAAACTGGAAATTGTTGCTTGAACATGTAATGGATAATTATTAGAATTCTGCACTGATTTGTACTGTTCTCAAATTTTTATGTAAAGGTCTAGTTTAGAGATTTATTATTTTTGATGTTTAGACTTAAAAACAATTAGCTGCAGAATCTAGTTTTTATCCTGGAGTGAAACTCGTATAACCTTGTTGATTTTAGTGGGAATTAGAAAGTTCAGACTCTAAAATTTTTTAGAGGTCTCCCAAAATGGTTTCCGCTCTATGTTGAAAGGAACTCTAATCTGCAGAAGTGCAGGTGACAGTAAGGAGGGCAGGGGATGCTCTTCCCAGAAGAATTTCTGCAATGCAGCTGACTTAGAGTGCAGTGGAAAGAGCGAGATCTCGTGGTGGCATGTTCCTGTCACAACACGTGTATAGCAGTCACAGACTCTGAACCCAAAGACTGTATTTCTAGTTGGAGCAGACATTGACCTCTTTTTCTGGGCTGAAAACGGTGAAGTGTATCGGTTTTGGTAGCTTGGGTTATAAGAAACCTAAATTAGTTTGAAGTGGAATTATCCTGATGAAAGGGCAGTTGAAAGCCCTTGACACTGGACAGAGGATTGTCTAGTGTCTAATCTTGGCTCAAAATGCACCAGACATAATGAGAGTCATTATGAACTGCTGATCTCCTACCCCTCCCCTCAGCAGACCCTATTAGACTTGCAAAAACAGCAAACACTGTGTGTGTTTGGCATGGTGCCTGCTGTGTAGTAGAGGAAGAAAGCGTACCTTGTTTGCACTCCAACCAGATACTGGTGCATCATGTTACAGCTCTGCTTGGTTCTGAGCTCCTCTGTTCAATCTCGTCTTGACAGATGCTGTCATTGCCACCCCTTAGCAAGACAAATGCAGCCACTCTGCAGGAGTTGGCTTTTGCCCAGCTGTGCTTGCCAGGGCCCCAAACTGATGTGCTTGTGTACCTGTGGAAAGGTAACAGCCTGTGGGTGTGTTATCCTCTGCCATTATGTGCATTACCTTTTGAGTTTTTGCCATTCCCAAAGGAAAAGTTAGTTTTGTTTGTTCAGATAAATCTGAACCCTCAATTTCTCTTCCTGCTTTTTTCACAACAGATGTTGTTAGGCACCCACTAAAGATCCCCAGGAAGGGTCCCTGCCCCATATAAGCTCACTTTCTCTGTAGGTAGAAATAAATGCAAACAGTCACATAATCATAACCTTAATAGCTATGTGTATAAAGGACTCTGGGAAAAAAGGGGAAGGAGGGGATCTTTGGAGATGCATGTCAGGAGACAGTTGTCTCATACAGGCCATGAAAGTTAAGTATTGCTTAGAAGGTGTAGGTGTATGTGTTGCTAGGGTCCAAGGTGAAAAAGGAGAAGTGGTTTGAAATGAGCTTGGTGCACCTAGGTTTGGGCCTGGTTTTGAGGATTACTGGCAATAGGGAATCACCATAGAATCTTAAACTAGATGAATAGCCTCTTCAAAAAATTTTTTTAAGAAGCATTATTGTGGTATCAATCTGGAGAATAAGATTATATAAAAAGTGGTGAGAGTAGGAGAAGTGCCAGCCTATTATGTTGGGAAAAGGAAGCATGGAGAGGTTTTAGATGTGACCATTAGTTCAGATAAGAGTAGTGAAGGGAGATAGGACTTAACAAGTAGGAAGATAAATTAAAGAGAGTAAGAAAGGAAGGTCTAAGGTTTTCAGCTAATACTCCCCAGGCATAGTATTTATAGGGAAACAGGGAAGGTAGATTTCAGTTTGGGGCAGACTAAGTTTAAAATACTGTGGAATATGCAGGTATTAATGAGTAAATTTCAGTGTGAAGTTTGTACCCAGAGTTGAGAACAGAGCAGGCTGGGCACATAGGGTTCCAGGATAATTGATGTTACAAATTGAGTCTGGTTTAGCGGTTAGAGCCACGAGACCCTCTAATCCAAGTTTGATGTCCCATGGCGGTTCGATGCAGGATGGGACCAACATTATAGACCTGCTGTTACTTGCTAAAAAAAGGCATTTTGTATATTTCACTCCTGAGTCCAGAAAGCCATTTACCAAGAGCATATCTGAATTTGTGTGGTAGGGAATAATATAACAATGAGTTCTGTGTATTCACAATTTAGGAACTAATTTCACAAGACCACAGGTTGGAAATTCTTGTCCTCTAATGGGATTTAACCTTTCTGGAAAGAGCTTCACCTGGATTTTCTTCATCTCAGTAGATGAAGTAGTTACTATTTCTTTCCCACATTCAGCCAATAGCATACATTTTGTAGAAAGCAACTAAAGCTTTTCCTCCAAAGCTTTAGGCCTCTTCTCTTTCAGTTCCTCTCGGTAGGACCCTGGCCTGTCTTGGTCAGTCTACCTGTTCTTTCTACTTGACTTCCACCATCTGCCCATTGGGACCTACAGATATTTTTTTGAGACAGAGTCTCACTCTGTCGACCAGGCTGGAGTGCAATGGCGTAATCTTGGCTCACTGCAAGCTCCGCCTCCTGGGTTCACACCATTCTCCTGCCTCAGCCTCCCGAGTAGCTGGGACTACACGCGCCCACCACCACACCTGGCTAATTTTTTGTATTTTTGGTAGAGATGGGGTTTCATCGTGTTAGCCAGGATGGTCTTGATCTCCTGACCTCGTGATCCACCCACCTCGGCCTCTCAAAGCGCTGGGATTGCAGGCATGAGCCACTGTGCCTGGCTGGGACCTACAGATATTTCTTGGCTGCTTACAAGTTTTTGTTCTCCTAGGGGATTTCTGGGACACTTAAATATGATTATATCCATCAGTGAATTAACAATCCGTAGAGTTGACATCAGTGGTAAATACAGTAATGTGAGAGCCTAAAACATGAGCCAAAGTTCCATTTAAAAGATCTAGATGCAGATTATTTCACTAAACTTGAGAATTATTGATCATCTCTGTCCCTTTCTCCTTTTTCTCTCCCTTTTCTTTCCATCGTTCCTCCCTCTCTCTTCCTTTTTCCCTCTTCTCTTCCCTGTCCCCCTCCCTGTTCTCTTTTCTCTTTTCCCCTCTTTTCTTCCCCTCCATCTTACTTTCCCTTCTCTCTCTTCTCATTTGATATAACTGACAGATTTGAGGAGAACTGTGAGGCTCTCAGGAGCTGTGTGTGATGTGGAGTGGCCAGATGACTTTATGTGAGTACGCACAAGGGACTGTAAAGAAGCTGTCCAGAGGCCAGCCTCCTTCTAGGTTGTGCCTAACCCTGGAGAGTCATCATATGTTATTTCTCATCTCAGACTGCCACAGAATTGAGGAGGGAGATTGAAGGCAGCTCATTAAACCACTTTGGCCACAGATAAGAGTGTTAAGAGATTAAGAAGTAGATTTATCTGTGGGGGGAGGGGTTTGGTCCCGGATGAAGCCTTTTCCTGCCATCGGAAACCAAAGATTTCCTTGTCTCTTTTGTTCTGATCCATGGAATGGTGTGGCTTAGCTGCCTCCAAATCTGTCTTGGCAAGGATGTTTGCAAGGAGACATGGCAGGCTCTGTCTGGAGGGAATGGAAAAGAGAGTACATATTGAATGTAGATACTTGAAACTAGATCATAGTTTATCTAATTGCAGACCTTGAAGAAACTCTTGGGGCCACTTGGATGGGGTTGCTTCTGGAAGTTTGTCTCTGAGAGTATGTGAGTATGGACTTCTACACTGAGAAGAGGGCAGAGCCCAGTCATCAGTTTTCATCTCCCTGAGTACAATATTAGACTTCTTTTTATTATTATCATTATTTCAACTGGTAACAATGGTTCCCCCAGGAAATGTCTTTACCTCTCTAAAGAGAATACCGTGATGCCATCTGTTAGTTTGAGATATATTTGCTGCAGGGTCCTCTCCTACCTACTGTTTCTGTGCCCTTTCCGTGTTTTGTGGTGAAGCCCCTACCTCTCCAGCCATGGGGTCTAGTTCTTTATCATTTGTTCCTGTCTTCAGTTTGGGATGTGGCAAGGAGAGGCAGAGTGCGCTAGAGAAACTCTGGTACTGTAGTGTGCTAGGAGACAGCATGATGAGAGGTTTTGGGTGGGAAGTCCATGCTAAACATCTTAAATGCTTCAGAAACTTCTTTACAGAATTATCTGCCTTTAGGATTCTCCTGTTCAATAAATATGTATTTCACCACTTTAGAAATAATCTTCTTAAAGCCCGTCCTTGAACTCATGAATCTGTAATGACTGCCCATGACCAGCGGTACTACATTCTGGAATGCAAGACCTAATTAGTCTAATCATGAAGACCTTTTAGTCTCATCAGCTAAGCCCCCTTGTCCTCCCAGGCATTCCTCTTCCCAGGTGCTGTCTCCTTCTGCAGCTTCCCTTAGGCCTCTTCCCAGTGCTCTTTCTGCTCTTCTGTAAAACTCCACATTTAATGCCTGCACCTTACCGAACTCCAGGAAACTTCCTTGACTCTTATGGGCTCTATGGATCTCTACTTATTTTAGTTTCTGCTGTTGCAGGAGGAAAGGTATGATTTTTAAAATACCATAATCCCTTTGTACGTCTACAGAAGAATGTGGGTTGGTGAGTTATACATTTGATGCATGATTGTATTCACCATTGTGAGATTATAAATAAATCTAAAGACATGACCTTGCCCCGAAAAAATCTACAGTCCAGTGAGAAACCCAAAACTAAACCTGAATGGAACTATAGAAATAACTGGATACCTCTGTTACATAGAGGGTCAGTATTACAGGGAGATAAGCAGTACACCCTAACCTGGGGAAGTGCAGTGAGCAGAGGGGGGATGGAGTATGTAGGTGGAGAAGTGGCTAAGTGTCTTAGATAGACGAGGTGGAACCAAAGTACATAGAGCCTGGAAGCCACAGAAAAGAATTTAGGCTAAGCAGCGAGATCAATTATACATGGTTGAGTAGGTGAGTAAGACAGAAATGTGTGAGGTGGTTGGAAGGGACTGCTGCGATTAGCCAGCTGTGCTTACAGTGGTGAAGATGAGGAATGGTGACTTGGGAAGATGTATTAGAGAAAAATGATTGGGCCTGCTGACTGAGCAGCTCCAGCTTTGTGGGAACTGCCGATCATGTTTTTAACTGCTATAGATATATCTGATTTAAGTAAATCCAATTTGTAAATATTTAGATTTTATAATGATATCTTAGACCATATGTGCACAGCAAGTGAAACTTTTGAATACTCTTGTATACCTATCACATCATGTTGTCTTTAGCATGTGTATCAACTTTCTTACCTATAAATGCTGGTGACATCTCCCAGTTTTCTAGGCTTAATTTGTAGAGGGCTCAACAGGTGAACAATGAATTTGGTGCACCATTCAAGAAGTAAAATTCAATCATTTTTTTCTCCTATTCATTTTGAAGGACAGGACTCTTTGCTTTATAGAAATATTTTAAAGGAGCCCCTTAAATGTCATGCTCTCTTTAGGCTTAAACTACTCTCGTTTCCAAAATGTAACATCAGAAGTTCAGGAATTCTTTCTACTTAGGTTCTCTGTGCCCTACACACCTTCACATTTTTGCCTGAGTCTCCCCAGTCTTGCTGCAGGAGCTGGGGTAGCTTCAGCCCACTTACATCCTGCCAGGGGATAAACTTGATACCTTTTGCTTTCATGAAATACTATCTGTGTGAAGTGAGCTCTTTGATCCACAGCCTTCTATGCTGAAGCTAAGGGAGGATTAAGGAACACCTCTGAGTTGATGAATATTTGATGAGGTTTATATAATTTAAAATTACACTCCTGTTAACCCTTTCACTCAGTGGAGAGAGAAGAGAAACTTGTATAATTGTGGTTCCTACTTAGATGTAAGGGTACTGTGTCTTCTCTGGGTGCATCCTCCTTATCTGTGTAGAGCAGAGTGTGGGAACTTAGTAAATGTCAATTGATGATTGGCATTTCTTACAGCTTCATAGAGAGAAATATCTCTTTGCTCCATTATAACCATACTGAGTGAGATGCTGAAGTGGAATTGGGATCACACAAGTATTTGTGTATTTGACGTTGCATTTATAATGGTGAACAAAGCAGATATTCCACTCATCATAACAACAACGGTAGTATTAATACCACCAGGAAGCATTCTTTCAGTGCTTACTGTATGTAAGGCTCTGTTCTAAACTCTTGTCATCCATTTTAATTCTTAGAACAAACTTATAAGGTAGTTGCTGTTATTATCATTTCTATTTTATAGGTAACACAACCCAGGCACAAAGAGACTAACTCCCACAAGGTCCCACAACTTATAAATAGCAGAGCCAGGATTTGAACCTGGGCAGGCAGGTCTCAGAGCCTGCATTCCTAACTTCTGTGCTGGACCCCTCATGGCGAGAAGGGCAGAGAGTTGATAAATCCTCTCAAGTGTGGTGAGTTCTGTAGGAGTCTGCAACAGGGCGTAGGGAAGGGGAAGGCTGGGAAGGCTTTCCTGAGAAAATGTCTTTTGGGATGAAACATGAAGGATGAGTAGGTGCTCTCTAAGTGAGGGCTCATGGACAAAACTATTCCAACATGTGTAGTGGCCACAGGCTGGACAGAATAAAATAGGTGATTTGGAGGAACAACAGAGAGAAGCCCATGAGGAGTAGAGAAAGTGAGAGAGTGTGTGTCGTGGAGGGATGCCGCAAGGGCCAAATCATGAAGGCCTCTGTAGGTCCCACTTCAAGGATGTGGGTCATAGAAATATAAAGGGCTGAGGACAAATGGAGCATTCAAGGGATCAAACCATGGGTATAACATGATGAGATGTGAGCTTTTTGGTGTTTCTGACCAGTGATGTGTCTAAGTCATAGAGGGAGACAGTAGAGGACAACAGTGCAGTCAGGAAGCTGATGCTCTAATCTAGGTGAAGGAGGATGGTAGCCTGGACCAAGGTAGTAGAGGTAAGGATGGATAGATGCTTCGGAGCTTATTAGGATGCAGATAATAGGAGTTCTGGATGTGGGAGATGAGGGTGAGGGAGGAACCAGTAACAATGCCTGTGTTAAGAATCAGAAGATTGGGAGGCCAAGATGGGCGGATCACGAGGTCAGGAGATCGAGACCATACTGGCTGACACGGTGAAACCCCGTCTCTACTAAAAAATACAAAAAACTAGCCGGGCGAGGTGGCGGGCGCCTGTAGTCCCAGCTACTCGGGAGGCTGAGGCAGGAGAATGGTGTGAACCTGGGAGGCGGAGCTTGCAGTGAGCTGAGATCCGGCCACTGCACTCCAGCGTGGGCGACAGAGCAAGACTCCGTCTCAAAAAAAAAAAAAAAAAAAGAATCAGAAGAAGGTTGCAATGTAACCAGACTGGACCATGAGCAGATTATCTGCAGTGGGGCTTATTTGCTCAAAAGAAGGATGGTGCAGGAGAACATGGATGGCTTTGCCCAGTTAGAGAATGATTCCTGCTGAGAAAATACACACGCATGCATGCACGTACGCACGCACACACATTTGTTGTAGAGGGTTATACCCTCCCAAGTTAAGGTAGTTTCATAACTGAGGTTGAGTCTCTGAATGTGGTACCATTGATAAGCCCCAGCACTGCAGTTCAGCCACCAACACTGAGTTTCCCATTGAGTCAACATGTGGAATGATCTGACAGCGACAGCAGCACTGCACAACAGTGGGAGGGATGGATGAACGCCACATCTATACAGAATTGCCACTTGGATTCAAGAGGAAAAGGGGTAATTATCCTCATAGGTAACAATTTCAGTTTCATTTCTCCCTTGAGCTAACTCTATTCACCTCAAACATCTTTCCTGTCTAGAAAACCACCCAAAGTGTCATTCTAATTACCATTTGTAACTAGGTATTTTCTGCTTAACATTTGGAACTGGGTGGGGTGAGATAAATTCCAAGAAGATGGCAAGTTTTTATATTACAGTTTATACTACAGCAGCAGCTCCAGTCTGCCCTACAGACCTTCTAGATTTTTTTTTTTTTTTTGCTACTTGACAGGTGCCTGTGGAGTTTATATTTTGATATTTGATCAAACTTTTTAAACCTCAGCTTGTAGTAACCATTTTAGTGGTCATGCTTGAGAATGTGTATTTGCTAGTAGTATAGAGTTAACCTCAGTTTATGGGAGCAGATATTACTTTCTGAGGAATTAAATGTGGTATTTGAAAAACTGGGAAGTGAAGGTCTTCTGCAACACTCGAGTTTCTAAAGGAAAAACAGTTGGGCCAGACTGGATGAACTGGTTAGATTAAATGCTGTCTTACTGACTCAGGGTTATTATTTTTGGTTGCTTATTTTATTTTTAATTGTTCAAGATTTATTGTACCATGCTTTGCTCAGGACAGTATGTAAGTTATTTAAGGAAAGACCTGGAAGAGACAGGAAGCATGAACCCATCAGGCACCTGAATAACTGATGGTGGACATATTGAGAATACACAGAAAATTTGTGTCTTATAGTGATATTGCACTTCATACTTTTCAGAATGCCCTCATATCTCTGTTACTTGATTCTAGTTTTCTTGGCTCAGCATACACAGTTGTTTTCTTCACTTGTTTATGGTCTGTCTCTCCCACTTAAATATCAGGTCCTTGAGAGCAGATACTTGTTCTCAGCTATAGCCCAGCACCTAGATCAATAGCTGACATTTTGTGGGCACTCAGTAAATCTTTGGAGGATAAATGAACAAAAAAATCTATCTTCTGAATATCAGTGATAATCATATAAAACAGGCCTGGTATGCTACCATTTATGTACATCTGATTTTGAATTTGACAGGTTTTCACCTAAGATTTGTAGTAGTTGGTTTTCCTCAGAGAAGTTTTTGGGCTATTTTTCTTTTTAAGAAAGGTGAGTGATGTCATTATGAAGTTAAAACTGTAGGGCTAATCATATACTTGCCCTGCATCTATGGTGACTTTTTTTTCTACTAGAAAGAAAGCCCACTATTAAATAAGTATTACTTCTAGGTCTGAGGGAGACTGTCCAGCACCTGCAAGGGTTTTGCTAGGATGCAGGGCTTTGTTCCCCCGCTGGGCTGTGATTCTATCCATGGAGTAAGCTGCATTGTGGTAGCAAGTCATCTTGGCAGTGGCAAGTATAGCATATTTCAACTGGTGATTTCTGCATGATTTGTATGAATTTCTGTATGACAGGAGTCACAACAAAACTGTTACGTGACTTGTGTCTAAAGCTATCATTCAGCTGGAGCTGTGAAAATCAGTTTGCATGTGTCAACAATTTAATCTTCTAATATGCTTGCCAATAGAAAACTGACACTGGAATTATTTTTCTGTATTTGCTGACTAGAAAGATATGGTTATCAAGTGCACTGATTGAAAAATCTTTAAATTCCAATCTTTAAATTGGGACCATATGTGTTCTTTCCCTAGTCAAATTTGTGCATTCACCGACACATGTGTATACATATACACACAGAATACAGTTACATTGATATGTGTTTGTGTTATATATGTATGTATTCACACAGAACATGCATATGCCTTATGCATATTCATGAGCTTTAAGTGTGCTTATAGATTAAGATGTAAGGATGTTGAGGAAATAATACTACTGCCTACCTTGTAAGAATTAAATTAGTTAATACGAGTAAAGTCCTTAGAACAAGGCCTGAAACATAATATGTTTCCTATAAATATTAGCTTTTATTATTTTAGAGTATGTCTTCATTCTGTCAGCTTAAAATGGGACTCTGTCACCTCTTTTTATAAAAATTTAGCTTCAGAGGCAGTATGGCAAAGCCTCAGAATTATTGCATAATTCATTTGGTGAATTTACTGTTATTCTAAAATGCCTGCAACCAATTTTTATGCCATGCAGGAAATATTGGTATTTGTATTTCTAAATCAAAGCCATTTATTAAATACCTTAGTCATATTGATTCCTGTTATAGTAAATTACTTCTCTTTCTACGTCATCATTATCTCCTAGGGTCTGTCAGGGAGATATTTTCAGTGAATTTGTCTTTTTCCTTATCAGACAAAAACTAACTTCACTGAAAACATCTTCATTTGGGTTTTGAAAGAGAATAAATTTTCCATTTACTAAGAAAAAAAATAGATGTTTGCGTATTGGTATAAAAATAGGTATGTATGTAAGTGATCAAATAGAAAATAATGCAAAGAGACATAGAAGAATTTGGGAATGGAGGTAACATACACCTAGAAAGACAATGACAAGGGCACACACTATTTTGAAGCAGGTTTTAGCAGGTAATGATGGTGCTCACTGTGGGAAGAAGGTATGAATCATCAGTCAAAACGAGTGTACAAACTAATGATATGAAATGCTGCTTAACAGTTGTTTTAAATAATTAGATTTTTGTTGGGGATAAATAGTTCATTCTAGACAAAAGTAGTAGGGACTCTATAGCTCATCTAACTTTATTGATTAAAATGAAGGCCCAGATAATTAAAGTGAAGACCTCAGAGTTAATTAATGGAAGTGCAAGTTTCAAAACCTGGCTGCGATGTGGGGGAGACAATGTCCACCATGACAGTTCATTAACAGATGGCATAGAAACTCGACTTGTGACCTCGAGGTGCTGCTCACTTCACCTCTATTCTCTAAGAATAATTCCAGCCCAGAGCTACACCATATATAGAGTCTGTAGACTTCCTAATAAAATGGTTTTCTTGTCTTAATAAGAGAAAAGAAACTCAGCACATACCTACTTCGAGTCTGGTTTGGGCATGCTCGAAAGGGGGGCAGGGTTTTTAGATCGAGACTGCTGGAGTAGACTTAGGGCCTCTTTCAGCATGGCTGCCTTTGTGATTTGATTCATGTGCACTTTAAAAAACTGTTTTATCTAAGTGTAAGACTGTAAGAGGCATATATATTTAGGGTATTACATTGATTTTTGGAAACCATTTGTGTAGGGTACAGTACCTTTGAATTTCACTACAGTAACTGAGTTACAAAATGGGACAGTGGGTCTGCTGGGCTGAGAACCGTCAAACTGAATGGTCACCAACTTTGTTCATGCTGCATCGACTTTTTCTTTTTAATCATTTGGGGACAGATAATCTTTTGGTCACTTTTTAGACTAACTTTGAGATTCAGAAAGGCATTGTATTCTTGGCTAAAACTTTTTGTACGAAAGCACGCTTTCTTTTAAGGTTTGTGATTTTACCCTTACATATCAGATTTCACGGTATCCCGAATGCAAACATGCATTTAACAGTTGGTTGGGATGGGAGAGTTTGAGGACAGCAAAGCAGCCTACTTTGATGAAAGGGTCAGATAGATTTTAGGATCTGCACACCCTTTCTTAGCATCCTAAGCATTTTGAAAAGCAGTTCTATGTAGTTAAAAACAAACAAACAAACAACTTGGTAGTTGGTGTCTGCTGAACGGCTTTTTTTCTGAATCTCTGCTGTGCTAGCTGTGTGGCTCTGAGGCTTACTTTCCTAGTCTGCAAAGTAAAGCCTAATGATACCTGTTTCACAATTTAAAACATTGATTTATTGAGATATATTTCACATACCATAAAATTCCACTAATTTAAAATATATAGTTCAGTGATTTTAGTGTATTCACAGAGATGCAGCCATCACCACAAGCAATTTTTAGAACATTTTATCACCCACAAAAGAAATCCTGAACCCAAAAGGGCCACTTCCCATTTCCTCTCTAACTTCCCCAACTCTAGGCAACCACTGATCTACTTTGTGTCTGTATGGGTTTACCTGTTTTGGACATTTCATATAAATGGAATTATACAATATGCTGTGTTTTATGACTGCCTTCATTCACTTAGCATAATGTTTTCAATATTCATGTTGTAGCATGTATCAGGACTTCATTCTCCTCACCCCACAGCTTTATTGAGGTATAATTGGCAAAAAAGTATATATTTAAGATGTATAATGTGATGATTTGATGTATGTATATATTGTGAAATAATTAGCATAATCAGGTTAATTAACACTTTAATCCAAATCCATCGCCTTGCATAGTTACCTTTTTTTGTTTGTTTGGGCTTTTTTTTTGGTGACGAGAACACTTAAGAATTTGCTCTCCTAGTAAATATCAAGAATACAATACAACATTATTAACAGTAGTCACTGTGGCTGTACATTAGATCTTGAGAACGTACTTATTTTCACTAAAAGTTTGTACCCTTTGATCACATCTTCCCATTTCCCTTGTCCTTGCCCTTGGCAACCACCATTCTACTGTTTTTATGAGTTGGATTTTTTGTTTTGTTTTGTTTTGTTTTGTTTTTGAGATAGGCTCTTACTCTGTCACCTAGGCTGGGGTGCTGTGGCTTACGGCAACCTTGACTTCCTGGGCTCAAGCAATCTTCCCACCTCAGCCTCCTGAGTAGCTGGGATTATAGGCTCGTGCCCACCATGTCTGGCTGGCTGATTTTTTATTCTTATTTTATTAGTGACAAGGTCACATTATGTTGCTTAGGCTGGTCTCAAACTCCAGGCCTCAAGTGATCCTCTCACCTCTGCCTTCCAAAGTGCTGGGATTACAGGCGTGAGCTACCACACACGGCCGAATTTGATTTTTTTGAATTCTACGTGTAAATGAGATCATACAGTGTTTGTATTTTTATGTCTGACTTCTTTCACTTAGCATATGTCTTCCAGGTTCACTCAAGTTGTTACAAATTGCAGGGTTTCCAATGATGTGTAGTAAAGGGGATCCTTGTATACTGTTGGTAGGTATATAAATTGGGACAGTATTATGAAGAACCATGTAGAAGTTCCTCAAAAAATTAAATATAGAACTGCTGTAGGCTTTATCAAGTCTGCTTCTGGGTATATGTCTAAAGGAAATGTTGTCCATGTCTCGAATAGATATCTGCACTACCATGTTCATTATGGTATTATTCATAATAGCCCAGATGTGGAAACAACCTTAAGTGTCCATTGATGGATGAATGGATAAAGAAAATGTGATGTGATACACACACACACACACACACACACACACACACACACACACACCCCTTCTGTTACATGTGTGTATTGTATTATGGAATATTATTTAGCCATAAATAATGAAGTTCACTCGTTTTGGTTGCCAAATTATACTCCATTTTATGGATACATCACATTTTGTTTATTCATTCATCAGTTGATGGGCATGATATTTTTGTGACAGTGAAATAAGACAAAGTATATAAAGTGCTTTATGATGTCTTGAATGTAGAAGCAATGTGTGTTTTGTTGTTTCTTTTCATGTAGTTGGTAGATTTCTGGCGTGAATTATCAGCCGCCCCTCCTGCCTTGTAAGCAAGGAAAGCAGTCTTGTTGTGTAGACCATCTGTCTGCCAGTTCTCTCATGTTGGTCCTCAACTCATGGAAAATCCTGGTGGGCACTCGTTTGATACTAGACTTCACACTGCTTTTCTCAGCAACCAGAAGTGTTTGAGTGTTACCAGCAGTGCTTGTTGTCATTACAGATGCTCCGTACAAAACTGTAAACGCTGGGTTTGAAGGGATTGAGGGAGGGAGCCATTGCAGCTTACACAGATGTCGACTAATCTAGTGTTGATCCTCATTCTGAACCTGAGCATTGACACCAGGATCAAGCTGTGGGGTAGTTATGTTGTGTGCAAGGCTTGGAGGGAAATAGTGCTTTGGCAGCTCAGTGCTTGCCGACTTTACAAAACACAGAAAATTGCTGAGGGCTTATGTGACAGAAAGTTCATGTTACACATCTGGGCATCTTGGCGAGAAAAGCCGCTGATTGTCTCAGTGTAAGGATTTGGAATATTCAAAATCCTAAATGATTACTAAATGACAAGTAAAATTTTCATTGAGATAGATTATTGCTAACGTCCAAAGAGATTATCTGAAAGCATTGATTTTTATTTTGTTGGCCTTGGAAATACCATGGAACTCATTTATTAAAAGTAGTATTTCTAAATTTCTACTTATTTTAGATACTGTAATGTAAAGATAAAATTATAAACAAGGCCCAGTTGTTACCCACTAGGCAGATTTTTAAAATTATCCAAGTTTCTGTTTCAGGCCATGAAACAAATTAAAATCAAAACTTTTTCTGGTTGCTATTTTAAAGATAAATTTGTTATATAGGCTTTCAAAGCTTGATTGCCTTGCTCCACAAAGACAAAATACTAATAATAGCTTACGTGTATTGAGCAGTGAATCTGTGCTAAGCTTTGTGTTAACCATATATATTTGGATTATCTCATTGATCTAAGGTAGGTACAGTTATTATCCCCTTCTTATAGATTAGGAAACTGAGGCTCAGAGAGATTAAGTAACTTGCCCAGTGTTACACAGCTTGTAAGTGATATTTCTGTTCATAGCTTCCCATTTTATAAAGTTTTGTGTTTTTAAATATACTTTAGAATTTCAAGTTTTTACTCTGGTATTATTTCTCGAAGTTCTACGTCTACATACACATCAAAGCAATTCTGTGGTTCTTAGGGAATTATTTAATAAATGAAATAGCCATAGACTGTAATTACATTATGAGTGGCATCTTTTAGCTGTGCCCAGCGGTAGCCCAGTTGCTAATCTTTATCCCTTGATAAGTCAAGTAGATAAGAAGTGGATAAGCAAGTGGAGTGGTGGCCACTCAAGCAGGCCTCCACCAGAATGATTCCAAATAACTTCACACAGTGAATTGCAACCCACTCAGTCCACTTCACCTGATAGCATTGCTCAAAAGATATTCTTTTACTCTTTTATCTACCTTGTTGGCAAGCATCCCCAAGAGGTCTTATGCCTGTGGCCTACAGATCAAAGATATTTTCTCAAATACTAGGAACTTTGCTGCTAGTTAGAATTAAGCAAATAAAAACATACACCGCCAGAATGTAAGCAAACTAGTTTAAAACACTCCAGCCATCGTATTACGCTTTTAAAAGATTCCCCACAAAACCTCATTAATCATATAAACATTTTGACAAACAGAAAGGGAACAGAACAGACTTACTGTTTACCATCTTGTATGAATGGCTAGACTTTTCATCTGTGCTCTTATCCTAACATGTCTTTAACTCTTCTGTGTTATGATTTTTATTTAAAAACAAGAAAATTGAGACTCAGTGAGATGAACTGCTTTATATCACTGCGGTAAGTTGTGTTGATAGCATTTGAAAAAGAAAAGCCAAAATTTTCTATTCTTTCTTTCTTTTTTTTGTTTTTTGAGACAGAGTTTCATTCTTGTCACCCAAGTTAGAGTGCAATGGCGTGATCTCAGCTCACTGCAACCTCCACCTCCAGGGGTCAAGCGATTCTCCTGCCTCAGCTTCCTGAGTAGCTGGGACTACAGGCCTATGCCACCACATCTGGCTAGTTTTTGTAATTTTTAGTAGAAATGGGGTTTCACCATGCTGGCCAGGCTGGTCTCGAACTCCTGACCTTAAGTAATCCGCCTGCCTTCCCAAAATGCTAGAATTACAGACATGAGCCACCATGCCCGGCCTATTTCTTGATTTTTATTATTTTTACTGGTCACCTAGCCTTATTGTAATTTGCACTCATCTACCATTAGAACATCACAAACCGAAGTGACAGAGTGGATATAACTTAGTGTGTGTATGTAATGCGTATAATGTAACATACATAAAGACAAATGGAAAATGCCTGCAAGATAGTTTCCCTGTTGTCTCATGCCTCAGCAGGAATGAAACATACTGAGTGCTTACCGTGGGTCAGTTACTGTGGTAAATGTTTTTCACGAATCATCCCATCCAATTCTCACAATCAACCTGTCATGTAGGTGCTATTTTTGTCCACATTTTTATAGAGAAGGTGGCTGAGACTTAGAAAAGCTAACGCCACTTGCCTGTGGTAATAGAGCTAGCAATTAGCAAAGCCATTGTTTCTAACCAATATGCATTTTGCCTTGCACAATAAACTACATTAAAAGATTTACTTTAGTTTTTCTACCTCCCAGTTGAAGCCACTATCAGATATATAGTCTAAACTTAGGTTTGATTCTGTTTAGAAATACTTAATGTTCCTCTGGGTATATACCCAAAGGATTATAAATCATGCTGCTATAAAGACACATGCACACGTATGTTTATTGCGGCACTATGCAGAACAGCAAAGACTTGGAACCAACCCAAATGTCCATCAGTGACAGACTGGATTAAGAAAATGTGGCACATATACACCATGGAATACTATGCAGCCATAAAAAAGGATAAGTTCGTGTCCTTTGTAGGGGCATGGATGGAGCTGGAAACCGTCATTCTCAGCAAACTATCGCAAGAACAGAAAACCAAACACCGCATGTTCTCACTCATAGGTGGGAACTGAACAATGAGATCACTTGGACTCGGGAAGGGGAACATCACACACCAGGGCCTATTATGGGGAGGGGGGAGGGGGAGGGATGGCATTGGGAGTTATACCTGATGTAAATGACGAGTTGATGGGTGCTGATGAGTTAATGGGTGCAGCACACCAACATGGCACAAGTATACATATGTAGCAAACCTGCACGTTGTACACATGTACCCTAGAACTTAAAGTATAATAAAGAAGAAGAAGAAAAAAAGAAATACTTAATGTTCCTCATGTTATCAGGAAATTTGCTGTTCATTTTTCAAGATCTGAGTGGAATGTCACATTCTCCATGAACTTTCCATGATGCTGCTCTTCTTCCAAATGTCTCTGTAGCACTTGGTTGTAGCCTGGCTCTTAGGATTCCCCTGTCTGTGCTCTCGACTTCTTTAGAAGCAACTTATCTGGTTCAGTTACTGCCTTTGTTTGTATTGCTGGTACATTCCTTGGTGCTTGGTGCATAGTGGATAATTAATAGATGTTTGTTAAATTGAACTGGATGCTTAATAAATGTTTGGATCTAATTATGATCTTTACTCTCTGGTGTGTACTTCAGGTACTTCAGGAAGGTTCTTGCAGCTTTAGGTGACTATGGAGACCCTCAGTGTTTTAGACTGAGATGACTTGCCATTTCTACAAGAGATCAATTGAGTGAATAATTGGGGCTGCTTTTTCCCTAAATATTGGTTAGAACATATACTGGTTTTTTTTCCTCTCTTCAAAAAGTACCAGCTATGTTGCCATACTGGACAAAATAAAACTGTGAGCTATATATCTGTGTCTATAGCTATACCTATATAAATTTAAAAAACATGGCACAAGGTTTCTGCACTATACTTTGTGAGCAGCTCTGTGTATCCCAAGGCTCAGAAAATCACATTTTCAAAGCTAAATTTTACTAGTGTATATCCTATTGAAATTTGCATGAGCAGGCAGAAAGAATGTGGATGTTGGAGTTAGGTAAATGAATCAAATCCTGGTTCAGCCACTTTCTAGGTATGTGATTGTGGGCAAGATACTTAAATTTTTTCAACATAGTTTTTTTATTTTTAAAATGGAAAAGTTATGCACTGGCAGATTTGGAGGATGAAATAATATGTTGAGAGACAGTGTGTTAAGTTACTTCTCAAAAAGTTCTATTATAATTATGGGTTGTCTGATAATGTTTGGCATATTTTCATTTTAAAACTTTTAACAGTGTAAGCATATTTACAGTAGCTTCTCTGATCACCTTATAACCAAGTACTCCCACATGACTTCTGGTCCAGTGTTTCTAAGTGAAGGCCAAGTAATGTCAAGGTATGCTGTATACAGATTTTCTAGGAGTGCGAATAAAGAGGAGGAATGGAGCCATCCATGGATGGCAAAGTCATGCCATTGCAATAAGTACTATATTTACATATTTAGTACAGATCCCGTCTTAAAAAAGGGTGGATTTGGTCGGGTGGGGTGGCTCATGTCTGTGTGATTTCAGCACTTTGAGAGGCTGAGGTGAGCAGATCGCTTAAGCCCAGGAGTTTGAGAACAGCCAGGGCAACATAGCAAGACCCTGTCTCTCTCTTTTTTTTTTTTTTTTTTTTAAACCTCACTGCTCATGAAGAGTGGGGAGGGGGAAGAAAGGGTGGATTTGGAGAAGGTTATAGCAGTGAGTATGGCTATACGTTTGCAAGGAAGAACTTTTTTTGTTTCCAACAGTGATTGCTTTAGATAAATATTTTATTGTAGATTTCGATGTTGTTACAATTGTATTTAACTCAGCAAAATTAGTTTTTATAATTTGTCAACAGAACTTCTTTAAAAGGACTTCCTAAGTTGTTTTAGTTAATTATGGGGTATGGTGATGTCAACCTCCTTCTAACCACTGGTCCACTCGACTCTTCAGGCTTTTTTGCTTCTAGAGTAGCATTGCAAGTTTTTAGTCTTTAGAAAACAGGAAGAATTCTAGTTTCTCAGTTCTTGTTCTGATCAGGATTGTATTTTCTTTTCATCAGTTTGTGCTCTGAAACTGCAGGGCCAGACAGAGTCCATGCTACCTGGTAAAGCATCTGAAACCTTGGAAAACTGAGGGTGGATATGATGAGCCTTTCTAACACCAGAGATAGTGGACAGTAGCTATCCGTTTTGCATTAGGCTTTTTTGAGGACTCAGTAAATCCACACAGAGAATTAACTAAGGCTGTTTGAAAAACAGCCTGTGGGATGATGAACACTTTTATGCTTTTTAAAATGACCGTGGGGAGCCTCATCAGAAGAGGCGATTCCAGGATTCCAAGATGGCAGCTGGGTTTTTCATTGTTCCTGTGGGACTTGCACTGTGAAGTGTGATTGTAGCTGATTTTTCCTTTCAACAGGAATTCATTAAGGGTATCCATTAGCTAATGAACTACTGATATAAGAAAAAAGGACGATTATTTTAGAGAGGAAAAACATGGCTTTAACTCGTGATTATTTATGTGTTGGGTCTATTTGAAGGCTTCTTCCCCTGGCTCAAAATCTGGAAAACTGATTTGAAAGACCTTGGGTTTTATTTAGAAAGAAGGACAAACAGATTATTTCAGTTACTTTATGTTTTGTGGTTTTTACTCGATTTACCTAAGGGAAAGTGCTTAGATTTAAATTCTAGGTACCTTAGTTGCTAATTATTTTGACTGCACTTTTATGGCCTTTTTTTTATTTCTAAGGATTGAACCCTTTTTTGTAGTTTTCTCTCAAGGGATAATATTTATATTTTTTTTGCTTCCAAAAACTGTTAAAGTCTGAAAGTGTAAATTTATATTTGTGGTGTTTATTTTGTCCTTTACATGTTTTTGTGTACCCATACTTTTTGTCATAAAGATGGAAAAATGATATTAAATTAACCAAATGAAAGTAATCAATGCTGAACATTCACTAAATTATTAAGATGTTAATGTGATTCTAAATGCAGATCATTCATGGGCAGCAAGCAGCATGTGTCCTGGGACTCACCCTCAAAGGTTGGCAAGGTTTGGGCAATTATGAGGGAGGGAGTTTAATTCTTAAGTAGTAAGCTTTTTCGTTTTCTTCTACCATTTATAAGCTAATATGAAGGATCATTTTAAATTAGTGAAAAGTACATTCCCTTGAACTAGTAGTTGTAATACTGGGTTAAATATCTAAGTTGTATGACTTTGGGCATGAGTTTCTGCCTCTGTGGGTCTTATTTTTTTCCCCATTATCAGAACTGTAGTATTGAACTAGATCATGTTTCCTTGTGTGTTTTTTTGGAAAGTGTGGCAATGTACTAGGAGCTACATGAAGTCACAGTATAAACACACAAGGGACACAACAGGCATATCTTCCTGCCTTTCATGTCTGTTCACTTGAGGCTTTTGGTAAGACATTAATTTTATACTTAAGCAAACATATATTAAAGACTAAAGGGAACTCATATGTCTTCATATAGTGTTAAAGGTATCATCACAAAAATGAAAGAAATATTGTTTGTACAGCAGGCCACAAATAGATATCCCTTGTTTTTAATCAGTCTTTTCTGCTGTGGAGGGCAGTTTGGACACATTTGAGGATCACTGCATTAGATGACAGGAAACGTGTTTCTTCCTATGCTCAAGTTGTGTAACCATGACATTTGAGAGTATTTACATTTCGAATTTCCCTCCTCCCTCCCCTAAATTAGTGGCATGTTCTAGAGAAGGGTTTATGTGCTTTATTTACATAAAACCTATCTCAGGGTCGTTTGATAAGAACTCTGTTAAGAAATCTTGTCCTAAAAGGATGACAGTGTTGGAACTGGAGTGGGTGTGAGGAGTTAAAGTCATTCCCTAAGCACACTAGACACGCCTGATGCCCCTTTCAAGCCCATCTGCTTCCGCATGGTGATTATTTCTGATTCCCATTATCACTGTGTTCCCCTCACCCCTGCCATTTAGCCTAGATTCTGGCAGAATGGAAATCCATGTTTCTGAATTTAGTATGATTTTTTTTCTTTCTTTCTATTCTCAGCAACAATAAGTACTCTTGATGGCAGCTGCTGTATTAAGCCCAAGAGCTTAAAAGATTAAAGAAACCACTAACAGCAGTCAGGAGGAAGTTTAAGGGCCTGTTTTTCTGAAGGTTTGTGTTTTCATTCTGATGGTTGAGTAGAAAATTACAAACAGGTTGTGTTCAGCAGCTGGAATGCTCTTCAACATCTGGGGAGACTCAGCCTTCTGTTTATTTCCCATTCACTGGAAGGGTGGCCAGCCAGTGACGGAAACTGCAGGCAGAGATATTAGAACTCTTTGGGTACATAAGCCATTAGAAATTCTTTTTTGTAGAAATTTCTTCATAGAAATACCTTGTTCCCTATTTTTTCATAAGCTTGACTGAGCACTTAACTTTAAGTCAGTTGCTGAGAAAGAGGTCTGAAAGTAATATTAGTACCCCCCAACTACTTTCAGCCAGAAACAAAAGTTGTTTGGGCCCTTACTGAGTTCCTACTTTAGATTCAAGGGCTGGCCTTCCCCTAGATCTGTCTACATATACCTCACAGCTGAGCAGATAACATATTTGTGTGGCTATTCCCTTATGATTTCCTCTCTATTAGAGAGAGCTGGAGCCTATGGCAGACTGCAGAGTGTTTGCTCCATTCCTCCCCACTCCGCAGCTTTACTGAGGTATAGTTGATAATTAAAGTATTTACATATATTTAAGGTGTATAGCTTGTGTATAGATTATGGGATATATAAGTATACATTATGAATATTCAAAATCAAACTAATCAATATATCTATCACTCCACATAGTTACCACTTTTCTTTTTATAGTGAGAATACTTAATATCTACCTTCTTAGCAAATTTCATTTATGCCACATAGTGACTATAATTAACAATATTGTATACTCAAACCTGTTTATTTTAATTTTTAATTTTTTTAGAGATAGGATCTCGCTCTGTTGCTCAGGCTAGAGTGCAGTGGTGCTATCATAGCTCACTGCAACCTCAAACTCCTGGGCTCAAGCAATCCTGCCATCTCAGCCTCCCAGGTAGTTAGGACTACACGTGTACACCACCATGCCTGGCTTAATTTTCACTTTTAGAGATGAGGTTTAGCTTTGTCGCCCAGACTGGAATGCAGTGGCATGATCATAGCTCACTGTAGCCTTGAACTCCTGGGCTCAAGTGATTCTCCTGCCTTGACCTCCCCAGTTGCTGGGAGAATGGTGCCTTGTTCTCAAAACCATTTTGTAAAAGATAATGTGCTGGCCAAATAAAACAGAACTGCCAGTTTGTTATTTTTGGACAGCTTCATTATTTTGTACATGGGAAAAGAGAAGTTCAAAGTTTTGCCTTACGCAAGGTCATCAAGCTGGTCAGTGACCCAGCCAGGTTTAGAACCTTTATCTTTCGGGCTATTTGAGAAATTCAAGTGATCCCAGTAATCATTAGAGGCATTCGTGGTCTTCAGTCTGCACTGAGCAAGGGTTTCATGTTTGGTGTCTAATATTTTAGAGTTATTAAAGCTAATCTAGCCTTTGGAGAAACCAAATGGATTTTGGGGGTTGTCTGTAAGAACTCATCATGATGTCTGGAACAGCTCTTAAGTGGAAGTTCTACATAGATGAGCTTGCATTTGTTCTGTAACACCATATGAATTTTCCTGAATTTCCAAGTTAATATATTTTGCATATTGCTTACAAATTGCTTAGGCTGTCTCCATGAATAATGAAAGCTGTGCTGAAGGAAGCTGGAGATTAAGAGGGGCTGTTTTTTAAAACAGTATTTCATTTCTTTGTTTCTTTTGCTTATATTTTCTTTAGCCTCAAGGGTATGTTCAGAGGTGGTAGGGAGGGAGGGTGCTATTACATGTTTCTCAACATCTGTGTTCCTTTACAGAACATTATCTCTTCTGCTATCAAAGAGAACTTGCCAGGTAGGTCAGGATGCATAAAGCTCTGGACAGTGCTTTCTCTGATGCCCATCTTTGCTATATGTGTTGTTGTGCGTTTAGGTTCCATAACAAGGTTCTCTACTTCTCCAGTTTAAGAGGAAATCATCTGTTATGCTAAACCTCTTTTCATCTCAGTAGGGAAGGCACCAGGTTCAAGAGGCCAAGAAGAAGAGACCCAGAGCCAGCAAACCAGACATGGGGTTTTATTAGGGGCTTACATACAGGGGAGAGAGTCCAGTGGCAGCTTACGTGCAGGGGAGAGAGTCCAGTGGCGGCAGGCTGGACAACATACCGGCGCCACTCAGTGGCAGAGGGCTGGGCAGGAAAACCACAGCCACTTTGCAAACAGCATGCAGTTTATAGAGCATTTTCGCTTAACACCCTCCCGTTAACAACTTCCACCTGACAACTTGCATCCAACCCAAAGTTTACGACCTCAATTCCCTATATGGCTCATGTTCCATGGCATGGGCAGGGGGCTCAGATATTCCTGCTAGACAGGGAATGAATCTCTGGATTGGCCACTCTGGGACTCCCTAGCTCGACACACACATTCAGGTGCATCTGCCATACAGTGTCATTTTAAGGGTATGCTCAAGTTACTGCTCTCAGGGGTGTTTACCCTACAATTATCATTTGACATTAATACCTACTGTGTGTCAGACATTGTATAGTGACAGTCATGATTTCCAGTAGCTCCCATAACAACTTCATAAGTATCATAGCCCCACTTTTTAGGTAAAGAAAGCAGAGGTTTGGGGGTTGTGTCTTCCCTAATTGACACACCTAGACAGTGTAGAACCAGCATTCAGAGGCAAGTCTCACTTAGGCCTGGTGTTCTTTCCATCACACCCCAGCTGCTGCTTTGCCTTCTCTCCCTCTCTTCACCTGGCATTTTGACCACACTAAGTGTGCTGGCATCTCATCTGTGGGAGTTTCCAAATCTTTCACCTTGATTATGGCTTTCAAAACATTTTTTGTCCCAGCTCACAGTTAGAAATACAGTGTGTGTCATCAAGTTTACATACATATGCACATGCTCAAATGCACATACATACCTGTGCTTACATGTACTCATATAAAACTGAAAGTGTAATTATATGTGCAGTTCACTCTAATATTTCCTTTTCTGTTTTACACCATTAATACATACTCACCCGTAATTGTGATTACTCACTAAATTGGTTTTACAGTCAAGGTCACCTGCGGTTGAAACAGTGATGTGGAGTGGAAATCTTTACGGTGAGATAGGTGCCTTCTCTCCTCAACCCCTTACAAGATTTTTAGGATAATCCATGGGAGCAGCAAAAAAGCAGTCAAAATTATATGTCGATTTATTTCCATCTTAAGGAGATATTAAATGTTGCTGTTACTTAATATCCGAGTTGACAGTGCAGCATCACTCAGCCTGTGAGACAGTCAGTCCCGTGCTCTGTAGGGTGTGGCAGGTTCAGAAGGAAGAGTAGGGGTTCCTAAAGTGGCACATTCCTTCAGCCTTTCATTGCATGATGTGCTCCAGTTTGTATGGCTCATAAAGCATGTTAATAGGTTATATTATTTACTTTTAGCAAAGAGAACAAGTGGTTTTGTTTTTATTTCGAAACAGGGTCTCATTCCATCGCCCAGGCTGGAATGCAGTGGTGTGATCACAGCTCACTGCAGGCTCAACCTCCTGGGCTCAGACGATCCTCCTACCTCAGCCTCCCAAGTGGCTGGAACTATAGGTGTGGATCACCACACCTGGCTAAGTTTTTTCTTTTTCTTTTTTTGGAGAGATGGGGTTTTGCCAGGCTGGCCTCAAACTCCTGCTCAAGCAATTCGCCTGCCTTGGCCCCCCAAAGTTCTGGGATTACATGTGGGAGCCACCACGACTGGCAGAGAGCAAGTGATTTTTAAAAGTTTCATCAAAGAAACTGTGGAATGAGAGAACATAAACACAGGGCAACAGCAGGAAAATGACAGAGCTGACATTTTTTTTTAAATGAGCTCCTTATCAACCACATCACTGGGTATAAACAGCGACTATATAATCATATGTAGTAGGAAGTCAGACAAAAAAATTGAAATTTTTAAAAAGTGGGAACTTAGGTTTATATCCATGATCGTTAATGATTTACCTTGCCCTAAATGGATGTTGTACCCTGAGATATTAGCTCATTATGTTGGCTAAAACATTAAAAGTTGTGTTCATTTTATCTTTGTGTTCATTTTATCATTTTTCCTTACATTTATTTATGTATTTCATGGTTTGTGTGATACAGCTGTGCCATATAGTTACATATATATCAGGGGAATATGTTAGAATCTTTTTGTACTGATAAAGATTCCTAATTAAAAACATTTGGAGACCATTTTTGTTCTGGAGAACTACCAGTAGAGGCATCCAGTGATTATTAATGGGTATCTTGGGGTCTGGATGAAGAGAAGAAGGAAAAGGTGAGGACACAGGAGGGAAGTGAAACAGGGAGGGTGTTCGTGTACGAATTAGATAACAATTCTCCTAAGTGGATTCAGTTCCAAGGGCACATGGTTTGGCGAGTGCCTGTGCCTTTGTGCAGGTTATAAAAAGTCTCCCCTTTCTCCTGGCATGGCAGCCCTGTACTAGGGCACATGGTTTGGAAAACGGGTTGTGGGCTGGAATTCAGCACCCCTTCAGTCCTTCATCTTTCTGCAAGTGTATCCTACACAAGTAAGTGCATGTAACAGCCCTGGTGGTGAGGTACTGAAAATAAATGAATAAATAAAAGGGTGAAGGACAGGCATTGATGGATTTGATGGATGTAGTGAGCAACAACAGCTAGTCCTCACTCTTCTATTCATTCATTCATTCATTCATTCATTCATTCATTCATTCACCAGAGTGTTTGTAGAACACCTGCTGTATGCCAGCCATCTTCAACAGCAGAAGTTGGCAAACTGTAGCCCACCAGCCAAACCTGACCTGGTATCTTTTTTTGTAAATCGGGTTTTATTGGAACATAACGGTACCCCTTTGTTTATGTATCTTCTGTGGCTGCTTCTTAGCTATAATGGCATAGTTGAATAATTATGACAGAGACTGTATGGCCTGCAAAACCTAAAGTGTTTACTTTCTGGCCCTTTACTGAAAAAAGGCGTGAACCTCTACTCTAGAAGATAAATCAGGACTGACTTCTGGTGCCACTGCATGGTAACTTAGCCATGGGCTGTTTGGCTTCTATCTCATGTGCCCCGCTTGCAAGAAAATACTTCCATCAGGGCCAGGTGGAGGTGAGGTGCAGTAGAGCTGGGGCAGAGCTAAAAGCAACACAGCTGGGCACATTTACTTCTTAGATCTCTACACAAACCATGTAGTTTAGGGAGGAGACAAAGGGCTAGGAGTCCAGAGACTGACACTGTGTAGCCTTCTCGCTGGGCTTGTTTCAGGTAGTCACTCTGCAACTACAATATGGCGCTAGATTGCTGATTTTCAGACTTTTTTCTGCACCAAAATCACCTAGAAGGCTTGTTGAACCGACTGCTAGGCTCCACCTCCAAGGGGTCTGAGTCGGTAGGCCTGGGGAAGGCCTGAGAATGTACACTTTTAACAAGTCCTCAGGTAATGCAGGTAGGCAGTATAACTGGATTGTTTTTGTGGTTGCCTGCCTCTTTTTGGCATGGGAAAGGAGAAAGCCAGAGTATTCCTTGAAGAATGACATTTAGAGAGGACCAAATTCTAGATGCTTCTGTGATATGTACACCACAGCTATTCTGGACTAGATTTTAAATTCTCACATTTCACCTATGCAAAGGGAAATACTTTCAGGTCTCCTGTTAGTAATCAGTTGTCCCAAATTTTGCCTGTTACCTCTGGAAATTCTGGACCCTCAAGTGATCAATCTTTGAAGGCAGTGTGGAAGACCAGCACCTATTACGGCTGTTGATTTTTCATGGTCTCTACCCTGTCCTTCCTACTATGACTGCTATTCTCTACCTTCCTGTTTTTCAAAACTCTCATTGTTCCTGTTGTGTTTTTTCTAAATATTTTCTTGATTACAATAAAGTGCAAATATTTAAAGAGCTTTTGGGAGCCTGCTGGTGCCAGAAACTATGCAAGTTACTTACAGAATACTCTCATTCAGTTCTCTCAAAAATCCTTGGGGAAGTTTTATTTTTCTTGTTTTACAAATGAGTAGTAACTACAAATTTGGAGTCAGAGAGGTTAAGTAATGTGTGATCTGGACAATTTCAGTATCTATGTAGATGACCATCAAAAACCAAGCTTCCTAGGTCTTTGGCCCCCTCCCCGATATCCCTCACCTCCACCTGCTAAGTATCCATTCTCATTTTTGGATCTCACACTTTGTTATCACCTAGGATTTGCCCAGGATTTCTCTTTCTTGGATCATGACCTTCCATATCATACTGTCACTGCAGCTCAGGAGTCTGTTTCTTGGAAAAGCTTTATATCTCTTATCCTCTTTCTCTGCCAAAAGAAATACCTTTCTGAACTATTTCTCTCTCTTAAACCTCTTTTAAACTCTGCACACTTTATATAAAATTGTATTGATTATGCTTCTAGTTCCCTAGTACATAGTAACCTTTGGAAAAATAGTTTTGTCTTACTGTTTCTATAGAACATGTACTGCACCTGGTATAGAGAAGGCACTCCATAAACAATGGGTTAACTGAGCTGGAGAATATATGACCAGGGTCTGAGTCTGAGTCTGTCTTGCTTCACAGTATGGCTGCTATAGTCAGGCCTGCCAGAGCCCAAGGCCTGTTTCTTTCTAATCTGTCTGGATGAAGAAGGAATAGTTTAGTAGGTGATGTCATTTGGGTGATGCTTTGTCTATTTCTCCATATCCAGCATGCTATTTTTCATTTTGTCAAACTGCATTTTCTCCTTTCAACTAGAGTTCAAACAAAATAATTTTAGATAACATTCTAAGAACATTTGGAAACATGACATTTCAGGTCTATTTTCCCCCTTTGCTTTAAAAAAGTATATACAGCTATAATTACTAATTGCTGTGCTCTAAGTAGAGACAGATGATACATATGTTTGTGACAATTTTCCAGAGGGAGAGCTAAGTAACCAGGCTCATTTTTCCATAATGTGAATGTTATTCACAAACTATTACCATAATTGATGCACCAAACCACTGTAGAGTAAATAATGTGTTGTGTGTGGGAAGCAAGCTAGTAGTCAATGAATATTAAAGAACAAAACCTCATTTTAAAAGAGAAACTGTAATTATAATCATTCTGAATTCATGCTGCACAACCAGTTAAAATAACTTGGCTGCCATTTATCTGTGTAATTCTGTGTATAAAGGGAGTAGGTATATGATTTGTTATATAGAAATAAGTATTTACAGGGACATTTTTATGAAAAGACACAGTATCGAGCTTCAGAATCAGTAGTTTTCCAAAAGCATTTGTTGCAGAGATGAGCATGCAGAGTTAATCAGTGAAATGTATATTGATGGAAAAGATCACCATTTCCGTTATCTTTTGCTTTTGTAGGTATTTTATGTCTATTTGGAATGTCGTGTCCCTTTCCGTGGACCTAATGAGCCTCTGTATTTTCTCCAAAGCTTCCTTTTCATCAGAAGTTCTTCTTGTCCACCTTTAATCCCTCTTATTGCTTTCTAGATGCTCATCAACTTCTGTGTGTGGTGTATTGATTTGCACTTTTGGGATTTGTTGTTTTATAATAGGAGATCATAAGTCATTTCTTGTGTGTATCATTAGTCTTCTCAACCAGACTAGGATTTCAGTCTCAGATTATTCTCTCTGTGTGTGTGTGTGTGTTGGGTGTGTGTGTGTATATATCATTCCTTCTGGTGTACCTTGTGGAGAATGGTTTGCCGTCCATGTGTTTGCTAACTCCTCAGTGTGTATTGTTGGTTACCTGTTTTTGTGCATCAGATACTGCATTATTTTTGTAAAATCTTTACACTTTGTGTTTGGCTACCAGTGTCTCCACAGAGTCTTGAATGTAACTGGTAAGGATCAGATCTGTTGGTGTAGAGTTTTTGATGGAACATTCAATTAGCAATCTGTAGTATGGCTTATGTAAAATGTATAACTCCTATCTCTGAGAAGTTCTGAAGTCTAAGGGGAAAGTGCTTCCCTGTCTCTTGAATTTGAGTGTTTTGGGTGCATCCATTTTATAGATAAACAAGGTGTTTGTATCAGAGCTTACTTTTATGTTTTAAAATAGATCATAGTGTACCTATTCTTAGGAACCTTTTAGGAAAATCTCTTTAACATTGATCCTGTTGTTAGTTGTAATCTCAGTATATTCTGATAATTTCCTTTGAATATGTAACTGTTCCTTTCACACTGTGGGCATCTGTTGTCTTCTCTTTTTATAGCAATGAAAGTATGAACAGATTCCAATAGGGGTTTTTAAATCAAAATTCTCTGACCTTAATGTCAGGCCAATTTATTTAGCTAGTTTATACAACTGGACATATTTCTATAATAGAAAAGTGTTTCTTAACATATTGTTTACAGAAATGTTTCTTAACATATTGTGTACAGAGATAGAGCCCATGTTGTAAGGCTATGTAACACTTCCTCTCAGAAGAAAATGATTGATTTTAGCATGATTTCCTCCCTTTAACTTAAGCAGATGAACCTTTCTGAGGGCTTTTTGGAAAGTTCTGAGGAAAAAAAAATAACAAAACTCATACAACCTCAAGGAATTCTAAGCATCAAGGAGCACCTTTGTGAAGGTTATTGGTTCAGGCACTGACACTATTTGCTATCCTTCAACACGTGCCGGGGCATTATTCATGTATCCAGCTCTGTGATAGCTTGTTTTTGCTTGCCCTGGTGATACGTATGGCAAGGGAGGAACATTATCCAGGAGTGAACACTGTAGAGGAGGGAAGGAACCCTGGAGCTGACCTTTATAGAGGCGGTTCTCATCATCAACTTTTCTTCCTTACAAGATGGCTTGGTGTCCCTTGAGATCATTCTCCCACCCTCAAAATCCTGGATGGGCCTCTTGTCTGGTTCCCTTAAGGACTCTAAACCACTTAGCTTGGAGCTGGTGCCATTTAATTCTGTTCTTGGCAGTGGGCCCTGGCTTCTTTCCTGCTAGGCCCTGTGCCTCTTAGGAGCAGAGAAGAGGTCAGATGCAGATAACACAGGCATGATTTCTGCCTCCTGAAATGCTCAGATGATATGTACTTCTCCGTCCCTCTAAAGATTTAAGGAAGTACACATTTATCATGCGATGTAATGAGTAGGAAAGTGCATGGGGCTTTCTTTTTCTGCTGAATAGCAGATTGTAGGATAGAAACAGTTCTGTTTACAATTCAGCTCTATCTTTGTACTTTGCATCGCAGTTGAAGTTATTTTAAGCTTTACTGTTAAGCTAAACTTCTGAGTTGTTTCATTTGCAAATTCTTTCTTTGAGGGTCAAAGGAGACTTTTGTAAAATGTTCGGGTCTGAGAGAATTTTGAGTTAAGTAAAGGTGAGCGTGTGCATGTGTGCATGTATGTGTGTGTGCGTGTGTGTGCACAGCTCATGCATAAATGCCTGTGTGCTTGCTTGGGTAGGGACTAGGAGGGCTGAAAAAGAGAAAGTCATTCTTAGCAGAAGAAAAGCACATACAAAGGGTGGAAGACGTACGGTTTTTGACAGATGAATGAATCCTTCTGAAGGTTTTGTAAGAGCTGTGACCAGCTCTGTTTGCTGAGAAAAGGGAAAGTCCTTGAGCACCCATCATACCTCTTCAGACTCTCTTAGAAAGCATTCAGATGTTCTGCCAGAGGAAATGATGTGTTCCAAGTACAGCTGCAGTGGAGAGTTCTTTTTGTACAGCTGAAGCAATTCCTCCACATAGATCATCCCATTTTAACAGTAAACTGTCTGTTTAAAACAAAACAAAAAAGGTGGGTGGGAAATGAAAGGAGAAGGAGTTTATGCCAGGAAATGAAAATAAGTTGCTGCAGAAGCCTGTCTTGGTTGTGGTTTCAGAGTTAAGAATAAGTTATTACTACTAATAATAAGGGCTCACTTGATAGTTTGTTATATCTCTGTGTGTGTTTTTATGAACTTTTAATTTTCCAGAAAACATTAAGGATAAATTAGAGAACACACTCCTGTTGGAGGAGGTGACCGTCTTGCAGTTCACAAGCCATATAATCTTTCACCACTTAACACCTTCCAAGGAATCAGGTAGACTTCTGGTGTCCTCTCTGGTCCTCTTCCCATCTTTATAGGATGTCAGGCTTTGGACTTAATCAGAGGATAATTAAGGCTGTATCATAGCAGGTGGAGTTTCTGAGTGGAAGTCTAAGAAGTGATGTTTCTGTAAGTGTCTTTAGCTGACTGTAACTACTAAGCAGAGGTTAGGAGGTTGTGATGTAATTTAAGGTGACATTGTGGTTACCTTTTATCAAGCTCAGTTGTGAGCCTGGAGCTATGTTAACTGCTTCACAGCTATGAGCCTATTTAATTCTCAAAGGAGTCCTCATTTTAAGATAGGTTTGATTACCCTCCGTTTACAGATGGGGAACTTGAGTTTGAGAGATAAGTGGTTAGTTTGCAGTTACACCCAGCATTTGGCATGGCTGGGATTGGAACCAGGGACCCTCAGTCTTCAAAGCTCTTACGTTTAACCATTGCCTGATGCATTGTACTCTCTCCTGTAAAGTAGCCTTTTCTGCCTGCTGCCACTGGTTCGTTTCCTTTTCGTCTTTTAAGATACTTTAAACAGAACAAAACCAATAATCAACCTCCTAAATTGAGGTTGATCTCCCTCCTTCCTATCCATTGAGTAATGTCCTAGATTCATGCAAATATTAGATATTTGGGAGAAAAAATAAATAGAACATGTCCCTACTCTCTTTAGCTCTAAGAAAATTTGTCTGTTCTTATTAATTCCTACTGTTCCACAATCCTACTATATTACCTGATATGTATAATACAGTTACAGTCTTCTCAGGGAGACTCTTCTATGCAGTGGCATGCTGGAGCCGGGAAAGCTGGTAGACCCAGCTTAGACATGGACCAGCTGTGAGACCTTGGTGAAGTCACTTTATCCTCTGGGCTTTACTTCTTTTATCACTGTAGTGTTTGATCCAGGTCAGTTCGCAGCCTGGAAGGCACAGCCTTTTTCAGGACACTAAATGGGGCACATGTGCTACCCATTTGCGTGCACACTATCCTTAGGCATTTGTTGAAGAGATGGTTAATAAAATGTAAACTCATTAAAAAGCATTACTAAATTCTTACATTTTATGTTTCTTTGATCCATGAATGACTGCTAAAATTTAGTATGTTATCAATGGGGAATTTGTTATTTCTTTTTGCATAAAAGGGGTCCTCATGCTAAAGATTAAGCAATACTGGTTTTTGTGAACTTTTTAAAAGTCCCTCCCTGGGTAGAATATTCATAAAACCTATGAATGAGTCTTAACTACTTGATTACCCAGATTCTAGCTTTTTGGAATCTTTCATCACCTTACTTTTTTCCCTTCTCGGTGAGCTTTTGGACTTAGGACAAAGGGGGAATGATCACAAGGAAATAGATTGACATTTTAAAAATCTCTACTCTTTTACAATCTTTCCTGAAGACATGATTTTTTTTTTTTTTTTTTGCCATCATGTCTCTTAAGTACAGTTGGTCAGTTGTCACTCTGTCACCTTACCTTCCAACCCCATAATTCCTGTGAAACCCTGGACACCTCACTGTTTTTGCAGATCATGAGTTCCTCTGGCCTCACTCCTTTCCTTGTCCAGCTTGCAGTACCTGAGTAATCCCCTCACCCCTCACCACCTTCCTTATTAGTAACCCCAGTTCCCTGAAGCTCTTGTCCTGCCCATTTCCTCCCAGCAGCATGTCACTCATCTGCCCTGATGAGCCTGTGTTCCCCTTAGAAGAATCACAACTCTATCTGGACTGTTACTGTAGATCAGTGAACTTCAACATCTGATAGCTTTTTCAGTGTTGCCCATCAGTGCATTTACCGAGTTGCTTTTTTGATGCTTTTGGTGATAGTTCCAAATGCTCCCAACTGTCTCCATGGCTATAATGATAGGAAACATTAATACAAAACTTGGTTGTGTTGGAGAAAATGTGCTAAGGACTTAACATGGATTGTCTCATCTCCGTTCTTGCTAAAGGATCTAACTTTTCCTTCCAACCATCCAGCAGCTACTAGTGAGGCATCAACTGTGTCTATGCATGGTGCCACAGACTGTAGCTATTATTGAGGCAGATTGGGGACTTGCTCTCAAGAGACCTCTAATTCAGAGGGAGATGCACAGAAGTAAACAGGCAGCAATAACATTGTCTAATAAGTGCTAATGAGGGGAGAAGTTCAATACACTATAGATGCCCCCAACCCAAACTTAGGGATGAGGATAAGGAAAACTTGCAGGAAGTTATAGCTAAGTGCCAATCTAAAGGACGAGAGACTATGAGGGAGGAACATAAGGGTGTCCTGGACAAAAAGAATACCTGGCTGCTGGAAAGATTTCAGGGAATTGAGAGGGGCCAGTAGGAATAGAGCCATTGTTCTCAGAGCAATTAGAGGTCTTATTTTTGGTGTGAATTCCATAGACTCTCTTTTCTACCTCCTCTGTGATCTGTATCCTCACTTGGTTACTAACTGGAATTAGAATCCACTGAGATCCTTCACTGTACATGGATCTCTAAGACACACTTGCCATCAATCTCAGTGTGAAGTTTTACTATGCACTTGTGTAGCTGCTCTGCTGAAATACTATTAGACTGTTCAGGTGAGTGTGGAGGACAATGCTTCTTCAAAATTATTACAGGGAAGTTTGTAATAACTGTGACTGACTTGAGTAGGGGTAGGGTTTTTCAGGAGGGTCTTTCAGTGGTAATCGCTCCTAAAATTTTGAATGCTTAAATGAAGCTCCTGCTTCGCTCGATGATAAGTGCAGCTTCTTTTTCCATGAGGATGTTTAGTAAATGACGTTTTAGGTCTCAGCAAGTGTTACGCCTTCAGACACCTTGGCTGAGGAAAGCCTGATGTGCCTCCAGTGAAGGATTTGTAGGACCACATCTTTGATGCTTCTGCAACACAGAGTTAGGGAAATGAAACAGTGGGTCCGTATGTGCTCCTGATCCATTGCCAACAGGAAAGGGACTTAGCCCCCACGTATGTGTTGACCCTTCTGGTCATGGTAAAGCCACCAACTAGCTATAATGCTATCGTCAGCAGTAGAAAGAAGAGGGAGCACAAAGCAACTGAATGGTAAAATATTTCAGACCTTTTCGGACCACTTTGGAAGATGGAAGCTGATAACATCATACATCCAAATTCCTTTGAATTGCTGTCTGTCTCTTTACAGGTGGGGAATAGTTTACAGCATTCTGCGGAATCTACTTTTGATTCCAAATGGATCTTAATTATTTTGTATTGGGGAAATATTTTTTACTTGGCAATAGAGATGTTCCATAATATTATTTAATATTTTGGGAATCACTGTTTCCTATGTGCCTGAACATCTCGAGCACATTTACCCTTAGCGTGACAGTGCCTGGGTGTCTCACGTCCACGTACGCTCAAACCATGCTCCTTGATTTCATCCCCTTCTCTCTGTTCTCTGTTTCTTTCATCTCCTAAACTGAGTACTGATGCCATTTCACACTTTTTCTTGGAAGTTTAATGAGTTAGTAGTAGTATAACAAAAATAAAAATATTTTCTTTATGTTTCTGAAAAGAAATATGTCTATAAAGCGTCAATCATTTTTCCAAGCTGTTAGTTCCTGCTGCTGAGTACTAGGAGCTGTTCTGTCAGCAAGAACAAGTAAGGGGGAATAGTAGGAGAAAGCTGTCCCCATTTTCTTTCTCTGGTACAAGAGGTTGGAAGATGTTGTTTCAGCTGGAGAACTTAAGATGGATTCTTACTCACTGTTTGCTAAAGAGACTGTACTGCTTTTAGTGTGATAATTTTCTGTAGGCATGGAGAAAGGTCACCTCCTGATCTTGTTTTGGAGATCATGGGGTTAAATCTGTGGCAGTGTCCCTTTCCTGCACACAGGCTCTTGTCAAAATAATGTTTGGCCAGGTGTTAATCTGTGTCCTGAGGGGAGTGCTGGAATTCATTATTCATCCCGTGGGAGTAGGGGTCAGAGGAGAAGGTCGTCCTTCTGGGAGGTACCAGGGCCATAGCCTGCCTCCTGCCTTTACTGACATGTGCCATTTGTGAGGAGGGCAGTTGAAGTCCATTTGAGGAATTCTCTTGTCAGCTGGCCAACACAGAAACACAGAGGGAGCGGGAGGGAGGGAGAGGCCGGCAGCTTGGCAAGGCAGTCCTGGAGTGCAGTTTCCGGAGCAAGATCACACACAGTGTTTTAGGAGCTCAGGGAAGGTGTGCAAGAACATAAAGGGGAAGGGGGCCAGGTTTGAAAGAGTGGATTTTTTCTATTTTTTCCATCTTTTGTCCTCCTGTCTTTGAATACTTATCATCCTTTGGAAAACTCAGCATCAGAAAGAAGCCTTTGCTGACACACTGCTTTTTCTCCAGCACTATATTGTTGGTTTTTTGTTTTTGCTCTTCTCATTTTTATTTTCCTCTGAGGGCAGGAGGTGAGGCAATGATCAAGTCAAGCTGGTTCTATGTTAAGTTCAAGTATGCAGAGAAGGTAAGTCAATATGGTTTCTTTTCCCAGGGGAAACCTGCCACCTCCCTCCAGTCTTCTCATGTTGATGGGCTCCTCTGGCCACTTGGGGAAGTGAATGAAGCTGAGAAGTTGTATTTGTGAATGTGTTTCCTTTGGCTTAATGATTCTTGGATGAAACACAGGCTCTTTGCTTGCAATCTGACATTGCCGCTGACCAAGTGGAAGCAATCTTCAGACTCTGTTCTGGAGGCATGATTTAGAGTCTAAAGAGGGAAAATAATGAAACGGCAATAACAGGAAAGGCAGGATATTCTGCTTTAGATTGAATAGAGAATTTTCAAGGTATTATTTGTTACAAGGGTAGATATATTTTTGGTTCTGAAACAAATTGACAGTCACTTCCTGTTACCTGTAATTGGCTTAGAATTTTTTTCCTCTTTCAGTTAACTAACTGTGCTTACTCATATGTAATCTTACTTCATTGTAGAAAGAATCCCCGTAAGGTTGTCTGACCATATATGAGATGATCTCTTTACTCTCTGTCAGGGGATTCTATTTTGTGAATGAATTTTGGTTGTACCTAAAATTTTGATGTTAAACAGTTCCACTATATTTTAATATACCATTTCTGTACTTTTAGGGGAAAAGTGTACTTCCTAATACATCTTCACTTACCTGGGGCTGTTTGACATCTTTTTGGTTCCAAATCCGTATGTGTCACTTACTCTGTTGGGAATTTACAGGATAAGAAATGAGGTTTCCAGGAGGAGATATAGCTCAGAGGTAGAGCATTGGACTGCCGATCAAGAAACAAGGTTTCCAGGAGGATCCTAACGTGTGCCTCCCTTTTGAAATCTTCCTTCCTTGATTTGATCGTTGAAAATATTGGCGTATTGATTGTAGAGTTGAGCTGAGACTCTAGAGATTGGAACTGTGATGTAGCAAGATAGAAAATTGTGAGACTGTCTTTATACTCCTTATGATTATATGCATAAGCACATTAAATATGCCTCTTCCATTCACCTAGTTAAAAAAAAAAGTTAGAACATTTTCAACTCCTTTTTACTGCATTTTTTTTTCCGTGTGAACTTGTTTCCTCTTTGTTTTTAAGACAGCAAAATTATTCCTTCTTTACCCATGTTGAAATTACAGGATTTTTATTTAAAATATCCATTTTTTATTTTAAACTCACTTTCATTGTTGACTATTAAAGCTATTGTAACTAAAATATTATCTGGTCATGTACAGGATTGGGAAAGATTGTGGTTTGGGATATTTTTTCCTCAGTAGATTACTTGCCTTTGAGAAGCCGACTGTCCATTGTTTGCTGTTATGAGTTTTGATAACTGAAAACTGTACTCTGCCTTCTTATGCTTTCCCTTTTATCTTGAATGTTCTGTCATGGGAACCTGAAACTCAAGAGTTAAGGCACGTGAATAAACTAATGTGAAAAGGGGAAAAGCATTTCCAGAAATGATTGTCATAAAAAGAAAAAGAAGGGGAACATTAAGTTAATTGCTTCATTTGGATTACCATGCTGCTATTGCTTTAGCAACCAAACAAGGAGAGAATGCTTCCATATGCCAAGGCACAAGTGTAATATAAAGCTAAATAATGTAAGGCTCTATACCTAATTGAAGGATATTCGTCTTGCTTTTATTAGGATAGAAGAAAAAGAGAAATCTCATTCTTGTTCTTGGCGTGGTTATGGTGCTCTAGATCTCAGTGATTCTCTGTAGAAATTTTGTTCTGTCACAATGATTCAATTTAAAAATTTTCAATGGAGATTTTTGTTTTCCAAAACTCATCAAGATGGGCTGAGTTTTACCTAGAGAGATAATAAGTCTTAGTGTAAACACAGGGACAGCATTGATTATAAAACAAATTAAAACCATCCTTTTTGTATTCCTCTAAAAAGCCATTCTTATAAAGGCTTTTTGATTTGGAATTTCCCTCACTATCTTTAAAAGGACAAAAAAGAAATCTCTCTTTTGATTGTCAACTACTGATCATTTTGATTTGATATAAGCTTGTAATTGTTGGAAAGGTATTTCTGCTGTGAAGTTTGTCTGAAACTATGAGAAAATACATTGCACAATCTCTTCAGTAGTCTTTCTACTATTCTTTCTCCATTAAATTGTTCTTGTACCTTTGTCCAAAATCAGTTTACTATACTTGAATGTGTCTGTTTTGGGGTTCTGTATTCCTCAATTGATTTAATGTCTTTTCCTCCACCAGTATCAAAAAGTCCTGATTACTGTAGCTATTCTTTTTCAAAATTGCTTAAGATAAAATAGTACCTGTGTTTTTTCATATAAATTTTGTAATAATCTTATCTGTGTTTACAGAAAATCTTCTCGATATTTTGATAAGAATTGTGTTAAACCAGGATATTGATTTTGGGAATTTTTTTTTTTTTAAGTACTATGTTGAGTCTTTCTCTTCATGAAGAGGTTTGTCTCTCCATTTATTTAGATCTTGTTTGATCTCTTTCATCATTTTGTAGTTTTCAGCGTACAAGTCCTATATAAATTAGATTTATAACTATCACTTTTGGGGGGCACTTGAAATAGTATTGTATTTCTAATTTAGATTTTACATGCGTATTGTCAGTATACAGAAGACAACTTATTTTCAAATGTTTTTGTATCCTGTAACCTTGATAAATGGAGTTATTAGTTTGAGAAACTTATTTGTAGATTCTTTGAAATTTTCTGTATAGACAATTATGTCATTTGCAAATAAGGACAGATTTATTTCTTCATATCTGATATCTAGGCTTTTAAAATTGCCTTTTCTTGGCTAATTGCACTGAGTAGAACTTCTCATGCTATATGGACTAAGAGTGGTGAGAGTGAATATCCTTGTCTTGTTCTTGATATTTGGGGAAAAATGCATTCAGTCTTTTGCTGTTAAGTACAATGTTAGCTGTAGGATTTTTCTCTATGTTCTTTATCAAATTGAAGTAGTTCCTTTCTATCCCTAGTTTTCTGAGAGTTTTTTTTTTTTTTTTATCATGAATGGATGTAGAATTTTGCCAAATGCTTTTTCTGTGTTAATTGATATGATTATTAGGTTTTTCTTCTATAGCCTATTAATATGGTAGAGTACATTGCTTGATTTTCAGATATTGAACCTTTCTTGCAAGCCTGGAAAAAGTCCTATTTGGTCACTGTGTGTAATTCTTTTTTATGTATCACTCAATTTTATTTACTTATATTTTGTTAAGAACTTTTGCATCTGTACTTATGAGAAATACTGGTCTGTAATTTTCTTTTTGTAATGGTTTTGTTGTGAGGTATTACTGGCTCCATAAAGTGGTTTAAGGTGTTCACTCCTTATTTGTTTGCTGGAAGAGATTATGTATAATTGGTGTTGATTCTTCTTTAAACGTTGTGTGGAATTCTGTAGTGAAATCTATCTGGGTCTGGAAGTTTCTTTTTTAGACGTTGTTAATTTAAGAAATTAATGTTTTTTAATTTAAAGTTATTGGGCTACTTAAATTACTGTTTCTCATATTTGGTGGGTTCTGGTGGTTTTTCTTTGTAAGGAAGTGGTCCACTTCATCTGAGTTGTCAAATGTAAGTGTGCAGAACTGTTGATAGTATTCCTTATTAACTTCTTGATGTCTGTATAGTTGTATTCCTTGTTTCATCCCTGATATTGATAATAATGTCTGTATCTTTTATGTGTCAGTCATACTAGATGTTTGTCAATTTTATTGATTTTTTTCAAAGAACAAGTTTTGTGTTCCATTGATTTCTCTCTCTTATTTTTCTGTTTTCAACTTAATTTTTTCTATTGTTATCTTAATTATTTTCTTCCATCTGCAAGCTAGAGAACCAGGAAAGCTGGAGAGTGTAGTTCAGTCTGAGTCTGAAGGCCTGAGAACAAGGGGTCCAGTGGTGTAAGTCTCTTTTCAAGACTGAAGGCCTGAGAACCACAAGGGCTGATGTTCCATCTCCAAGGGGAGGAGATTGGATGTCCCACCTCAAACAGAAAGTAAGTTTCTCCTCCTTCTGCCTTTTTGTTCTCAATGGATTGAATGAGGTCCACGTGCCCAAATACGGCATCTTCTTTAGTAAGTCTACCAATTCAAATGCTGTTCTATTCCAGAAACACCCTGACAGACATACCAAGAAATAATGTTTTACCAGCTCTTTAAGTCGACACACAAAATTAACAATCACATGTATCTTTTTTTATTTTTGCTGTCTATATTGTTTTATTTAAAGAGAGTTTCTTATAGATAGCATAGAGTTGATTTCATTTTTAAAATTTACTGTACCATTGTTCTTTCTTCTGTCCTAGTGATTTAAGATCCTTTCTTTTAGCTATTTTAAAAAAAAAATAGTTCTATTTTTAGCCATTTAGTTCTATTCCTTTAGCCATTCTTTTAGGGTAGGTCTCCCAGCAACAATTTATTTTTATTATTTTTTTAATATGAGGATTCTTGATTACCTGTTGCTTACTGAGGAATGTTTTCTCTTGATGTAGAATTTTGGTTGACAGTTTCTTTTTTCTTTTTCTTTCTTCCTCTTTTTTTTTTCAAGCCATTGAAAAATGTTGTTCTCTTTCTTCTGGCCTTCAGGGTTTCTCATGAGATATCCACTATCATTCTTTGGCCTAGATGTCATGACTTCTTTCTCCCTGGCTGATTCCAGAGTTTTTTGCTGTCTTTAGCAAAGTTTAACTATGATGTGTCTTGGTGTGGGTATCTTTGGGTTTATTCTGTTTGGTATTGTTACAGCTTTTTGAATCTGTAGGTGTTATATTTGCCAAATTTGGGGATTTTCACCTATTATTTCTTCATGTACTTTTAAAGCCCTATTTTCCTTTTCCTCTGTTTCTGGGACTCTGAAGACACAATTGTTAGATATTTGGTTATAATCCCACAGATACCTGATGCTCTGTTTTTTTGTTTTGTTTTGTTTTGTTTTTTCCTTTTTTCAGTCTTTTTTTTTTTTTTTCTCTTTTGTTTAGATGAGTAATTTAGTTGTTCTTTCAGTTCACTGATTCTTTTCTCTCTTCCACCTGGTCTTGAGCCCATCCATTGAATTTTTTTTTTTTTTTTTTTTTTTTTTTTTTTTTTTTTTTGAGACAAAGTCTCCTCAGTCCCCCTGGCTGGAGTACACTGGCATGATGTCGGCTCACTGCAACCTCTGCCTCTTGGGTTCAAGTGATTCTCGTGTCTCAGCCTCCCAAGTAGCTGGGATTACGTGCATGTGCCACCATGCCCAGCTAATTTTTGTATTTTTAGTAGAGATGGGGTTTTACCATGTTGGCCAGGCTGGTCTTGAACTCCTGACCTCAGGTGATCCACCCACCAAAGTACTGTGATTACAGTTGTGAACCACCTTACCCAGCTGATTTTTTAAAAAATGCTTTTACTGTGGTAAAGATGTATTTAATGAAATTTACCATCTTAATGGTTATTAAGTGGACAGTTCAATACTGTTAACTATATTTACATTGCTGTGAAACACATATCCAGAAGTTTTTCATCTTGCAAATCTGAAACTCTTTACCTATTGAACAACTCCATTTTCCTTGCTCCTCCCAACCCCTGGTAGCCACCAGTCTACTTTCTATTTCTCTGAATTTGACTACTGTGGATACCTTATGTATGTGGAATACACAGTATTTATCTTTTTGGCATTGCCTTATTTTAATTCATAATATCCTCAAGTTTCATCCATGTTGTAGCATATGACAAGATTCCTTCCTTTCTAAGGCTATATAATATTCTGTTGTATGGATATACAGCATACTGTTTGTCCATTCATCCACTGGACATTTGAGTTGCTTCCACCTCTTGACTATTGTGAATAGTGATGCTATAAGACCCTGCTTTTAGTTCTTTTGAGTATGTATGTAGAAGTGGGATTGTTGGATCATATGGTAGTTCTGTGTTAAATTTTTTGAGGAACCTCCATAGTGTTTTCTATAGCAGTTGCACCATTTTACAATCCCACCATTAGTGCACAAGTGTTCTAATTTCTCCACATCCTCTTCAATACTTGTTCTCTGTTTTTCTTGATAGTAGCCATCTCAGTAGATATGAGGGGATAATGCATTTCTCTAATGATTAGTGATGTTGAGCATCTTTGTTGGCTATTTGTGTATTATCTTTGGAGAAATTTCTATTCAAACTTTTTGTCATTTTTAAATCAGTTATTTGTTTTTCATTGTTTGGTTGCAGGAGTTCTTTATGTCTTCTGGGTTTTAACCTTTTTTGGGGCATATGGTTTGGAAACATTTCTTCCCATTCCATAGGTTGCTTTTTCACTCTGTTGATTGTGTCCTTTGATGAACAAAAGGTTTTAAGTTTGATGTAGTTCCATCTGTCTGTTTTTGCTCTTGTTACCTGTGCTTTTGGTGTCACATCCAAGAAAGATTGTCAAATCCAATGTCATGAAGCTTTTCCTCAATGTTTTCTTCTAGCAGTTTTGTGATTTTATACTTTTAGGTCTTAAATTTAGGTCTTTATCCATGTTGAGTTAATTTTTGTATATGGTGTAAAGGGTCCGGTTTTATTATTTTGCATGTGAGTGTCCAGTTTTCCCACACCATTTGTTGAATAAACTATCTTTCTCCATTGAACGGCTTTGATACTTTTGTCAAAGATTGTTTAACCATGTATGTGAAGGTTTATTTCTGGGCTTGATATTATATTCCATTGGTCTGTTTATCTGTCTTCATGCCAGTACCACATTGTTTTGGTTACCATAGTTCTGTAATATGTTTTGAAATCAGGAAATTTAAGTCCTCTAACTTGTTCTTTTTCTAAATTGTTTTGGTGATTTGGAGTCCTTTGAGAGTACATTTGAATTTTATAATGCATTTTTCTGTTTCTGCTAAAAAATGCCATTGGGATTTTGATAAAGATTATGTTTATGGATCATTTTTGGTACTATGGACATTTTAACAACAGTAGGTATAACAATGTTAAAGCCCTTGGTCAACCATGAACATGGAATGCCTTTCCATATATTTGTAGCTCTTATTTCAGCAATATTTTGTATTTTGGGGGCAGCATTGGAAGTCTGGACTCCAATACTTGTCTTTATAGTTTCCCTCTTTTCTGATTCTTTGACTAAAGAGAACAAACTTTTCTAGGGGCTTGTTTTGATATGTGTCATTGGCATTACTGGGTTTCTGGCTTTTCAACTCCAATCTGATGACATCATATATCGGATATATGAGACCTATAAAATGAAAACTCCTAGAGAACTCACCGCTGTGTCATTTTTGGGGGGCCCCCAGGTTTTAAGCCAGTACATCATCTTTTCACTTTTCAGAGTCTGTTTATATTTATTTTATGTGTAATGTTGAGGGATTTTAGATGTACTTAGTGTGTATAATAGGGAAAAGTATGTCTACTCCATTTTCTTGGAAGCAGAAGTTCCCTAACATGCTTTTAAAACAGTGGTTAAATAACATAATGTTGAAAGTATTTGCATTGTGCAAGGCCTGAGTGCCCAATAGAGGGTGATAATTGCCTTTTATTATCTTTATCTTTCTCCTGTTTGAAGTATCAGTCACCTTTGCTATAGAGGTAGCTCCAGCTTAAGTTTACCTTGCTAAATTGCATTATCACTGATACATACATTTGCATCTTCATACCCTTTATTGCAGTTCCATCAAGATGTGGATTCCAGAAACAGCATTGTCTTTTCAGTATTTTTCTTTTTCCAGGCAATTTTGACAATGCATTTTTGTAATAAAATTGGAATTACTAATTCTGGTTTTGTTGAAAACCTGTTAGCCATTTCAGCCAGAAGAAGATCCTGGAGGAAACAATAAATTTTCTTCATGAGCTATTCAGTCCAGCGAGATACTGAATTAAGTGCAGGAAATCAGTACACTTTTTGTTTGATAAGAAGTGTTCCTCTGAAAAACCATTCTTAGATTATTATAAATATTATTGGTTGGATGCAGTGGCTCATGCTAGTAATCCCAGCACTTTGGGAGGCCAAGGCAGGAGGATTGCTTGAGCTCAGGAGTTTGACACAAGCCTAGGTAACATGGAGAAACCTCGTCTCTATAAAAAATAAAAAAATAAAAATTTAACTGGCTGTAGTGGTATGTGCCTATGGTCCCAGCTAATTGGGAGGCTAAAGTGGCAGGATTTCGTAAGTTCAGGAGATTGAGGCTGCAGTGAGCCATGATTGCACATCTGTATTCCAGCCTGGATGACAGAGCAAGACCCTGTCTCAAATAAAACAATACACACACACACACACACACACACACACACACACACACAAATATTGAACCCCCATTGCCAGTCTTCCTGGGAATTTTGTTCTATATCTGTCTGTAAGTTTAAAGTATGTACTGTAGTTCATCCTTTAACTTCAGAGTTAATTTGAAATTTATTTAAAAACTATGTTTGGAAATTTACATAATCATGATGACTGCATGTAAACTGTTAGTAATATGTTATAGAGTTTCCTTGGGTTTTCTGTTAGAATAATAACTTTGTGTCAGATAGCCATTTGAGAAATTTAGAAGAAATTTAGAAGATATTTAAGCTATGGAACATAAGCTGTGGAGCATGTCCCTCAGAATCCCTTTATTCTCATTTGATAAACAGTAGAATCCGGACAAGGAAGAACCTTATTTTCTCTGCCTTTGCTAGTTGGTGGAGGAAAACTTGTTGTTTGAAACAAGAAGGACTTGATCCTTCTATCCTATACTTTTTTCATCATCCTCAAAGAGGGCTTATTTCAATGGATAGACCATTCATAGTTTTGACAGCTCAAATAAAAACCCTTAAGGATGAGCAACCACTGAAAAGTTCCAAGGGCTTTATTTCCAATGGAAGGATTTCAATTACAGTCATTTTTTCAAGTTAGTACAAGGAGGTAAATGGAATCACAGTTTCAAATGTTAAATTTGAAGACTATACCATTACCAGTGTTCCTTGGAAATAAAAGATGCAACCAATCTAAATCAAAGACGTGACTCCAGATTACCTCATAAGAATATAAGGAAGACTACAGGCAGCAATTGGGGCACTTGCTATGGAAGAGTATACAGTACATCAGATGTGACTTTCATAAAGCCATGTTACTCTTATTTGCCATTGAGGGCGGGAGGCATCCTTTCAACAGGCTGTAATAGCTTCTTGTTGAGAGGCTGCCTGCTATACAGTTGCACCAGCAGAGAGAGAAAAGAGGGATATAGATTCACATATTGGCCTTGTTTTTTTTTTTTTTTTTGTTTTTGTTTTTTTTTTGATTTATATCCAGTGCTTTATTAAAGATAAATAGTCTTATAAGAGGAGAAGTAAATATGTTCACAGGCCAACAGAGAGTGCATGTATATGAGAAAGAGATACGTGAGGTCCCTGATCTGTGCTCTGAAGGAGTAGTCAGTCAGGCAGGGCCTGGGCCAACCAGTAAGGCAGACAAGGGTCCCTGTCCTGGGGGACTCACTGCTCCTGGGTGCCCCAGGAGATGTAGTCTGGCCGTGTGGCCGCATGGTACTCATCGATGAGCTGCTGCACAATCTCCCTGGATGTGTCCATCTCATCAAAGTTGTCCTTGAACATGTCCTCCTTGCGGAACTGCTCCAGGAAGGCCTCCCTCTTCCGCAGCTTGTCATACTGGCGACAGGTTCTCTCGAAGAGCGAGGAGATGCTGGTGTGGTTGGCCATCATGAGCCCACTGACCCGGTGGGCCGAGGGCAGGTAGGGAGACTTCCTCGACAGGGCCACTTGGATGCTGGCGGGGCCCCACGGGATGAAGTTGGCCAACTTCCGTTCCCGAATCCTCTGCAGGCTCTTGTGGACCTGGGTGGGGTCTACCTCTCCCTGGATGATGTTGAGGATGGCGATGTAGCAGTGGTTGGTCTGGCGGTCTCGGCCTGTGGACACCATCACGTTCTTGGGCCGCAGTAGCCGCCTCATCACATCCAGGACCGTGGTCTTCCTCACGCTGGCCACTGATTGGTCCGTAGTGAGCGGGGTGTAGCCGGTCATGAGGAAGTGGAGCCGTGGGGTGGGAATGAGTGAGGCGATGAGGCCGATGAGGTCATTGTTCATGTAGCCAGGGTAGCGCAGGGTGGTGGTGCTGGCCGACATAATGGTGGACACCAGCTGGTTGATCTGGGAGAAGGACGGGTTCTGGATGTGCAGGCGGTCTGTGGCAATCCGGTTCAGGGCTGTGTTGTCTAGCACCACCACACAATCTGCGTTCTGCGTCAGCCTCTTGAGTGTGAGGAGTGAATTGTAAGGCTGACCCACCACATCGCTCATCTCGTCCTGGTTGGGAAACACTGAGTATGTTTGCACCAGCTTCTTAGGATACCTGTCATTCAGCCGTTCTAAGAGGTAGGAGCCCAGTCCAGAGCCTGTCCCCCCAGCAATGGAGTGACACAGCACAAAGCCCTCTAGACTATCACTACCATCTGCCTCCCAGTCTATGATGTCAAAAATGTCCTCATGGATCTTTTCTCCCTGGGAGAATCCACTGGCCCAGTTGTTGCCAGCTCCTCCTCCATGCTCCGACAGGTAGATGTTCTCTGGGTTGTAGAGCTTGGCATAGGGGGAGTTGAGAATGGAGTGGATCACCCGGGGCTCCAGGTCCAGCAGCACGGCCCGGGGGATGTAGTGCTCATCATCTGCCTGGTAGGAAAAGACGTCCTTGCGGTCAGTGCCTTCGGTGGCGAACTCCTCCACGATGCCCTCGGGGCTGATACCATGCTCAGCGCACAGCTGTTTCCAGAACTCGAACCCAATCTGATTGCCGCACTGGCCCAACTGTAGGGTGATGATTTCCCTCGGCATTGCTCCTCAGGCACCGGCGTTGCACGGCCTTGTTTTTTAAATGCTATTTTTGTCATTTTTGGAGTTGGTTTCCAGTGCTTAGAATAGCTGTGAGTATATAGTAGTTATTTGTTGTATGTTTTTGTATGAATAAGTAAGAGAAGGAATTAATGGATTAGGCTTTATAAACTGGAAGTTTTTGTTGCGCACACATTAAGCTTAGGTTCTATCCCTTCTCTTCTCCACATGGTACCACCAGACTTTTCCCCACCTCACCCCCTCATCAACCATTTTTTGTTTTTTCTTTTGTTTGTTTGTTTGTTTGTTTGAGACGGAGTCTCACTCTGTCACTCAGGCTGGAATGCAGTGATGCCACTGGGTTCCAGTGATTCTCCTCCCTCAGCCTCCTGAGCAGCTGGGATTACAGGCACCTGCCACCATGCTCAGCTAATTACATCAGCCTTTTAAAACTTAGTTTTCTCTCTAGAATTTGATTGTGTGCACTTAGAGTAAGTGGGAGGATCTCAAGACAGTATAGAAAGAGTTGGACATCTAGTTCTATTTTGCAGAGGGAGTGCAGAGAAACTTCCTTGAAGTTATATAATTGATTTTTGGAACCTCATTTGTAGGGTAGTTGCATGGAGAAAGGCATTCAAATTGCATTCATTGTACTTCTTAGGCCAAGGTAGATCTGGTTACGTACATACTTATTATTTGGTAGAATACTGCTTATCTTGACATTATCTGTTCCATACTACATTTACCAACTGGAAACAGTTAGTTAAAGCTTGAAACTGTTAAAAAAAAAAAAAAAAAAGTGTATGTTTACATTTTATGTATTGTAAGTCAAATGATTACACATCCTCTCACCAGTCCTTTCATATAGAGCAGCGGTTTGCATCTTTGGCTATACATTGGAATTACCTTGAGAATTAAAAAAGTTATTGATGTCCAAGTGAGTGTCAACCCTGGAGATTCTGATTCAGTTGGCCTGGGATGAAGCCTTGGTGTCAATTTTTTTGGAAAGATCCCTAGGAGTTTACAGTGTGCAGTGAAGGCTGGTTTTAGAATGGTTACATGGATTTGTGTTCCAATTGTCCTTTCTTGCATAAATCACATCCATAATTCATTGACCACAATTGTCTATGAGGCTTATTAAAAATGGTACAACTTAGACCTATGTGAATAATTGGAATGCAGAATCGTTTTAAATTCCCTTTCCTGGTCTTTCTATAGTCAGTTTGTATTTAATTCAACAACTGTTTTTTAAGAGGCCCAACTTTATTAAATGTTATCTTGTCCAGCCTAATTTCTCTAGAAACAAAATCTCACTTTCATTTTGTACTTATCACTGGTTTACATGTGGTAAATAAAATTAGCAGAAACAGGTTTGTGAACAGTCCACTATGGTACACTGGTGTCCTATAGAGGCAAGTATGAATTGTTCAGTAAGTTTTACAAAGGAAATGAAGATCATCAGTTAATCTAGATGGTCAGTTTGGTGGGAGTCAGTTAAAAGAGCATTATTGTGAAAGATTTGTGGTTTGCCTGATTTTAGATCAATTAACATTCACCCATGAGAAAGCAGGATGTATATCATTTTTATTTTATAAATGAATAACTGTGCTTTTTTCTTATTTTGTATTTAAATTTTTATTCAGAATTTCAGATTATTTAATTTCTAATGTTAATACGTAATATACCTGGATATGATCAATATGATCACTGTTATATCTAGAGTGAGGACAGTTTCTTGCCAACAATTTTTATATCCCATTGTAACTATCTAGATGAGTTCATTATGGGCTTTCAGTACACACTATCGGTGCTTAAGAGTCTTGAGTTCATTCTGGTCTTTGACTATCACATGTCTTGAAATACACATCACATTAGATTTGTAAATAAATTGTAGAAAAATCTTAAGACTGAAATTTAGATATTAGCCAAAATTATTCCCTCTTAAGATATGCTAACAGGCATCAGAGCATTAGTGGGTCACTGAAGAGTGAAGGTGAGTCAGACCCATCAAAATACATATACTCGTTCTGCCACTTGATATGTACACACTTTGAGTTGGTAATTTATTCTCAGTTGTTTGTGGCATTTGCATTTGTACTCACCTTCTCTTACTTTCACATGGGTAGCTAATCATGAGTTTTCGTCTGTTTTTGCTGAACTTTACCTACTGTCTTATTAATCTTGTTTATATCAGTGTGAGTTTCTTAAGGACAAGGACTCTAGTCTTGCTCTGGTATAGTGCCTACAACACAGAAAGCAATTTTCGGAATATACTGTCTGAATTAAATTTATTAAATCAGTCAACAAATAGGAACCTTTTGAGAAATGGTCCTGAAAACATTTTTGTTTGCTTTTTTTTCCTACAGAGGAAATAAACGGGTTTATAAGCAGCTGAGTGCAAGTATCATGGTCTGTGCCTTTTCTTCTTGACTGCTCTGCTAGATTCCCTTTCAGAAAGCTGAGTAGCTCAGCACAGTGAATACTAAAGGGAATGCATTCCTTCCCTCTCAAGGGACTGAAGCAGTGTTTAACACCACTGTAAAATCCTCAGCTGTGGCTTTCTCTAGCGTAGAATTTGTCTAAGAAAGATGAAAAGAACAAGGAAGGCATTGTGTGCTGTTTCTTTTCTTCACCCCTCCTGCTCCAGGCTATCCCGGGGGTGGCAGGAGGGGGGTGGAACGTGGAGTATTTTCCTTGGACCTCCGGAGTATGCATGTTATGTATGTGTGAGTCTTAGAGAAAAATAAAGGCAAATGCAAGGCAAGCCTGCTAGTGGGAGTCATCACCCATGGGTGAAATGAAGAAAATTACGGAGTGCGTTTGCGTTTATACAGCCACTTTTTCCATTGAATGACCCAAACAAGTTGCCAGTGACAAAGCATTGGTCCTACCTATGATAAAACAGTGGCCTGGCCGTTTGCTTAATTGGTGGAGAACTCAGGTGTGTTACTTTTGACAGAGGTGAAAGCCTTCATAGAGAATTAGGAGGGATATAATCTGAGCACGGTACTCAGGATCTTTCTTGGTATATTGCTTCATTACAGTGACTGCCGTTCAGCAAGAAATAAGGGATGACTTTTAAATATTTGGCCAGATTTTGTAGCGGCAAGGACAGAGGTTTAGAGCTGAAGAGCCATTTAGTTCAACCCCATCAATCTGCAGATGTGAACAGTAAGCCCAGAATCACAGTCAGTGTTAGTGGCCAGAAGGGAGACCTTGGCTATGAACATTTACTCTACTGGAAACTAATGACGTGACCAGATTTGAACCTTTTCTTCCATTCTGTACTAAGTTCTCTTTTCTTTGTTAGGAAAAGCCTATTATAAATGGAACATTGACATGAATTTTAATTTTTGCATCTTTTCTTACAACATTTGCCCTTATTGCATTTTATAACTAATTGTATATACTTTTATGTTTTCCTTTTTGTACTCATCATTCTAATGTTTCTATGTAGCATTTCTCACAATCCGTGTGGGGTTTTATTATAATTTGCTAAATTATTCCCTTGTTTAGGGGTATTTACATAAACTTTTTTTTTTTTGCCATAAAAGAGAAAGCCACAGCAAACAATGTATATATGTAGCTCTTTATTCTCTCAAGTTATTGTTTTTGTTCTCATCATCTGAGTTACTGGGGGTGACTTCATTACAACAGTGGAAAACACACTGTAACTTGCCAGCATCAGAAGGCGTGGCTTTGTACTCTGTGTGTGTGTGTGTGTGAGAAGTTTATGTGGGTATGAATGTGCAGGACAGAAAAAAAGTGCTATTCTTTGTAGATCAAACAATCGATGAGTCTTAATGTAGGATTATGTGTTGCCTGTCAAATTGCCATTTCTACTGAGAAAGATAAAGGCATTTTTATTAGTGTAGGTGATTAGCTTTATTAATGTTGGACAAAATCAATGTTATGAAAATGAAATCTATAGTTTTGGCGTAAAATAAAATTTAATAGGTAAGTGGCCCATTCATACACTTATGTGAATTAATTTTTAAAAAGATACATGCATGAAAATGTACTATCTAGATTAAATGTATATTCAAAGACATTCTTCCTCTAGGGTTCTAGTTATAAACCTTATGAAATACTATGATTCACATATACAACTTATAAAATACTGTGATTTGTCAGACAGCTCTAGTTTCATTTTATTGACTCTGATTTAAGTTATCACTCTTTTTTATGCGGGAACATGTGGTAACAAGTTATATGGTAAGAAATTTAAATTTAAAGATTTTGACCTAACGTTGATTCAGATTGTATTATTTTACCATATTTTATTTTCAAAGAGCTGTCAGTTGAAAAGGGAAACTTCATGTTTAGAAATTGGAGTTCTAAAATGTTTGTGAAAAATTTGATAGATTCTTTAGTAAATGTTTATCTCCAACAAAAATTTTCCTGGTGGAGGAGTTATTAGGACCAGTGAGCATGCATTTTTTGTTTTTACCCTCTTGATTGTATTATCATATTAGCTTCAAGAAATGTTTGTTTCACATTGCTTATCTTTGTTTATCAGTGAGGTCAGACACTTTCCTTACGCTGAGGACAGTATCCACTGCCTCTGAGGTGGATAGTCTCTAGAAATCCTTTCCCTATCCTGGGGCAGTTTGCCTGAAACTACCGTAGTTGGTAGCAAATTCCCTTCCACTCCTCTTCCTGCCTGTTAACACTTTCTGGAAACCCAGGTCCCCATGTGTTTAGCACTCTCTGTAATCATCTGTGGGCCTCTGCAGATGAGCAATCTGGGAGCTGTGGATGAGGGACTGGGCAACCTCTGTCATGCGCCATTGCTGTGAGATCTTTTCTTCACCAAAATCTGGGGGTGATTTAGAATAATGGTTAGTTAGTGACATAAGGTTTTGGAAGGGTTTTTGTTGACATTTTTAAGAAGAAAAGAAACTGATGATGAATTAAAATAAAGCTGTTCTTCTTTCAGCCATGTCTCTGAAACCATTGAGAAGGTTTCCAGGTACGTTTTGAACAGTAGAGAAGATGTGGGCTGGGCGTTCCTGTAATCCCAGTGCTGTGGGAGCCTGAGGCAGGAGGATCACTTGAACCCAGGAGGTCCAGGCCGCAGTGAGCTATGGTCATGCCACTGCACTCTAGCCTGAGCAACAGAGGAAGACTCTGTCTAAAATAAAAAAGAAAGAAAAAAGAAGACGTGCCCTGTTTTTCTGTTGTTGAACCTTATTTATTTTCCTTGCACTCAGCAGCTCTGTGGTTCCGTCACTTGGCTGCCTTCACAGTGCCTCTCATTAGCTTTGGAAATAGAAGTGGTGGTACAAACAATGGGGTGGAGTCTCAGGATACATTGTGGTGATAGTCTTTTCATTCTCTATATATCAGCCAATATGGTCTTTTCAAATCACAGGTTACATTATAGCATTCTCCTTAAGATCCTCTAGGGCTTCTTATTACACTGAGAATAAAATCCAAACACTTGGTCATGGCCTGTGAAGCCCTGTGTGGCTCCCTGCCCACTTACGTTCCCACTGTCCATCTAGGTCCTCAGGATCCCCTTATCAAACTTTCTTCAGTTGCTCTACCACACATCCCCATGTGGTGGGTTCCATTCCATACTGTAGCTCTTAAACATTACCTCCTCAGTGTGTTCTTATCTCACCAACCATCCAAGTTTCACCCCTTTACTTTTTGTTTTGTTTTGTTTTTTGAGACAGGGTCTTGCTCTGTGGCCCAGGCTGAAGTACGATGCAGAACATGATTCACTGCAGCCTCAAGCTCCTCGGTTCAAGTGATCCTCCAGCCTCGGCTTCCCGAGTAGCTAGGACTACAGGCACGTGCCACCATGCCTAGCTAATTCTTTAAAAAAGTGTTTTTGTACAGCCAGGGTCTTACTATGTTGCCCAGGCTGGTCATGAACTTCTGGGCTTAAGCGATCCTCCTGCCTCGACTTCTCAAAATGCTAGGATTTTAGGCATGAGCCACTGTGCCCAGCCCCTTTACTTATTTCTTAGTCTGTTACTGTTTCCTCTCTATCTTCTTAATACCACTTACAACCATCTGAAATTACCCCTTTGTAAATGTATTTGCTTATTTATTATTATTTTCTTCTGCCTTCTTTCATTGAATGAAAGTAAGTTCCATGAGAGCAGGACCTTAGGGATGTTATCAACTGTTACATCCCCAGCATCTAGTACTATGCCTAGCAGAGGGTAAGAACATTAATATTTGTTGAATGAATGCTTGAATGGACAAAACAAGCCCCTATATGGCAGGAGCTGTGCTAGCAATAAAAAATGTACATAAGTTGAATTCAGTCTCTGCAAACAATGTTTTCCATAATCTGGAATTGTTATTTGGAATTCTTTACAGAAATCCATATCCAGGCTCACTTGGAAAAATAATCTTGCTGATTGTAATTTTTCTCGTTATGGTTGTTCTTGGCAGTAAAGTCAGTTTCTAGGTGAGAATGTTACTGCTTTTGGCCAAAGGCCACTGTAAACTTCCCGATATTCCTGAGGGTCTTTAGGCCTCACTCCTTGAATAAGACAGTGCTCCTTGCTTGAAGAACTAAATTTTCTGAGAGTGGAAGGGAGCAATAGATAGTGTACAGATCAGCATTACCAGTTTATTGTTTTCTGGACAGTTATCCACATTTGCTTAAGGACTTAATTATTACCAGATCAAATAATGTTCCCCTCACTTTTTAGTCTAGTATACGCTGTATGCTACCCTGTCTGTGATTCTGATTTCAAATTGAGAAACAAATTAACAAGCAGTTATTTGGTGAATTTTAGATGCAGTGGTGACTCTTGCCCAATCTTTCTTAAAAATTATTTTATATTTAATGAGTTATATCTTGGAGTTCCACAAATAGTAGGTTCGATATTTAGGATTAGGTGCATAATACCTGGAGTTAAGCTTTGCAAAGCTGGAATTCAGACTGTGTGTCTTGGCCAGAGGCTGGAAGCACAAGGACAGTGTTGAGATGAAAAGATTGAGAATTTAAAATCTGTAAGAATTTAAAGCCATTTTACATCACATCATAATTTCTCTTCGCTGGATTAAGACATTTCATAGCTATTTATAAAGGAGTGATTTGCTACTGTAATTTAATGCACTTGACAATCATAGGACATTGGATCCGTAGTTAGGTCAAACTAGGTTAGATGCAAAATTGGTTGGAGGACTTTTGTAGATTAAAGTCACGTGACAATGAAATGCAGAGTTTGAGCTTCGATTGAATCCTGGTTTGAGGGAAATGCTGTGAAGGTCATTTGGCAACAACTGGGAAGATCTGAAAGTTGGACTGCATTAGATAATATTGAATAAATAATAACCACTTGAGTGTGTTAATGATATTATAGTTATGGAGGAAAATATGTTCCCTTTCCTATTCTTTTTCCTTTCTGATAGGGTCTTGCTATATTTCCCAGGCTTTTATAGAGCAGTGGTGTCATGATAGCTTACTGCATCCTTGAACTCCTGGGCTCAAGGGTCCTTCTGCCTCAGTGTCCCTGTAGCCAGGACTACAGGTGTGTGCCACTATGCCCTGCTAATTTTTAAAAAATATTTTTATAAAGACCAGGTCTTGTGATGTTGCCCAGGCCTGTCTTAAATTTCTGTCCTTAAGTGATACCCCTGCCTTGGCTTCCCAAAGTGCTAAGATTACAGGCATGAGCCACCATGTCCGAACTTTAAAAACATTGGTTTCCAATACATCATGATGTTGAGGTATCCTTGTTTTCAGTCTCATGATAAAGTAAGGGGTGGAGTGAAAGGGGTAAGGTATCATCATGTCTGCAACTGTTTTCAAGTTGTTCATCAAAATATATGTGTGTGTGTGTGTGTGTGTGTGTGTGTGTGTGTGTGTGTGTGGAGAAGGAGAGAGAGAGAAGTGGGAGAGAGGTAAAGAGATGGAGGGTGGTAGATGCTGGTAATAAAATGTTAATTAGGAATTTTGTCAGAAGATATTACAAGTAGTGAATCTAAGTAAAGGGTATTGGACATGCGTTACCCTCTTCAACTTCTCTGTGGGCTTGAATTTTTGCAAAAATATTGGGAGAAAATATAACAGAGGAGCTAAGTTTGGAAAAACAGTGGTACTTATAAGTGATTTTTCATCATTTCCAAACTCGATGAAAGACTACTTGCTATTTGTAAATTAAGTCTAGGATCCATCTTTGTTTGAATAGTTTTTAATTGGTGCATTGAGGTTTCATCAATGGAAGGTACCTTTAAAATGATTCTGTGTGGTTAAATTATATTCTTCAGTATATACAAAATCAATATTAGGAAGGTAAAGTAGAAGGAGCAGCCTATAATTTGAAGCGTCTACTGAAATATCGGCCAGATAAGTAGTTTGCGGTCAATTTGTTTTGTATGTGCCCAGAGGGAAGGGAAGTATGCTTACCAATTTTGTTCGTTGTTACCCTCTGTATAGAATTTTGACTGTTTGATTGGTTTTAAAATATCCAGTTCATTGTCATATTGTTCCAGATGAATTCACTTTTATATTGTATCAGGTGATGCCATTTCAAACTTGAAAGGTAAAAGTAGTCACTGTTCTTCAAACCAAAATGACTACTAAGAGGTGTGCGTGTGTGTTTGTGTGTGTGTATGTCAGGGGAGGTGGAGTGAAAATGTGGATATGAATGAAAATATGATTGTAACTTTGATCATACAGATAATACAATACAGCCTTTACTAAAGCTGGCTTTACATAGTTTCTGATTTCAGAGATGTGGTAAGTGCCTCTTGAAAGGTTGATATATTACTTTTAATAACATAAAGAATGATATTTGCCTTTTTTAGAGTCTCTTTTGTTCACTCAGAGATTTAAATGTATCATCCAGCAGTTTTCTCTGTGTGCCCGTGTTCTCCCATGAGACACTTAGAATATCTAAAAAAATGAGTTTGGTATTGTTCTAGCCTTCCCTTTGTTTTTAAGGGGAACTGTGAGTCTTTCAAGAGTGTGTGTGTCAGCTAAGATTGTATAGCTGGCTGGTGCAGGAGCTGGAATTTAATGTTGTTTTTTTCTGGCCTCTCAGTACATCACATTTTCACTTAAGTGAGATGACAAGCATCTCAGGTGCTCTTACATATATCTGCAGGCATGGATAACATTTAATGCCAGCTCTCATAATTATGCATCACTTGTTGAATTATTTGTTGTATATGCCCTACTATAAATTGTAAACTCCTTAAGGGCAGGATTTTTGTCTGTTTTGTGCATTGCTGTTTTCCTGGTATGTAGAACTCTGTCTGGAAGGTGATAGGCACTTACTAAATATTTATTGAATGAATGAGTGAATCAAAATAGAATGAACTAGGAATAGATTAATGGCTGCTCACTTTGCAGGATTTCAGGGAAATAATTGGTCGGCTATGACAATACATCCTTCTCTAACTAGCTGATCTAAACTGAAAAATTAGACGCTGGCTTCCTGTTTAATTTCCAGTACTCCTGGGAGTGATGATACATTAAGCTCACTTAGGTCAGTGATTTGACAACTTAGTGTGAATGATTTCAACAGCCCTTTCCTAGGAGCACTTTTTGTTGGGGGCAGGGAGGACGGGTGGAGTGCTACTAAGTTGAAGAAAGTACAGATAGAAAGGGGCAGGAAAAGAGAAAGACAAGGAGATGCAAAGACAAACTTTGAGCATATCATGATTTTGAGCAGGACAACTTTGCTGTTATGTGGGTTAAGAAATACTTTGGAATAAATGGCATGATCTGATCGGTCAAACTTGTTCGTGGTCCTGTGGTCCCAAGAATTTGTACCATGTAATTTGTAACTCAAGATAGTCAAGACTTGAATTTGGTAACTCTTTTAATTCTCAGTATTGTGTGTGGATGCTCATGTACAGTTTCAGGAGAGTAAGCTGTTGCTCCCGTCTTATATGTGTCTTCTTATATCACCAGTTATTACTGTTTGTCAGTTATTCCTGGGTAATACTATTAAGAAAATGCTGGCACTTCAAGGGGTTTGAGGAAATGTTGAGGATCAGATTTATTTAATATGTGCAGAATTCTAGATTAGGTAGAAAAGTTGTTGAAATCATGGATCTAAAGTGAAAAATTGAGCTTTTTAGAACACCTGTTAGAGATCAGCCAATTTCTAGTGTAGTGTCTGACATATAATAGTTATGTAATAAATATTGGGTGTGTGGGATGAGTAGGAAGGAGAGAGAAGGAAGAATTTTGTGAGCAGCTACTCATTGAAGTTATGAATGCAGCCAAGCTGATGGTTCCACAGATTGTTTTTCTCTATGTTGAGGCTTTAAATGGTATCCTTAATAGTTACTGCTACCTCTCAGATGAATGCAACTGGACATCAAGTAGACTAGGGGAAGAAGAGTACATCTGTTTTCCCTAGAGAACAGGGGCTCCCCGCCCCAGGCCATGGAACTGGTACCTGTCCATAGCCCGTTGGGAATTGGGTCACAGAGCAGGAGGTGAGCAGCAGGCTAGCGAACATTAAGGCCTGAGCTCCTGTCAGATCAGCAGCGGCATTAGACTCTCATAGGAGTGCTAAGTCTATTGCAAACTGTGCATTTGAGGGATCTAGGTTGCGTGATTCCATGAGAATCTAATGCCTGATGCTCTGAGGTCTAACAGGTTCATCCCAAAACCATCACCCTCCCATCCCCAGGTCTGTGGAAAAATTGTGTTCCATGAAACTGGTGCCTGGTGCCAAAATGGTTGGCAACCGCTGACATACAAGAAGAGTAATTGAAAAAACAGAAATAGCAATACCAAGTTGCAGTCTGAATTTGTGCATGCTATTTCACCTCCCTGTGCCTCAATTTCCTTATCTGTAAAATAGGGTTACTAATTTATATTTCGTTGGGTTTTGGGGGTAGGAGTAAACGAGGTAATTGGTAAAAAGGAGTTTAGATACAGCAGTGCCTGGATCATCCTAAGTATCTACTGGAATGTTAGCTCTTAAAGCTGGTGGTCATATTCATATAGGTTGAGTATCCCTTATCTGAAGTGCTTGGGACAGAAGTGTTTTGGATTTGGGATAATTTTGGATTTTGGAATATCTGCATTATACTTACAAGTTGAGCATCCCAAATCTGAAATGCTGCAGTGAGCATTTCTTTGGAGTGTCATGTTGGTGTTCAAAACGGTTTGGATTTTGGAGCATTTTGGATTTTGGATTTTCAGATTTGCGTTCCTCAACCTCTATGGTTTAAGGCTGAGAGAATAGATCTAATCAGCAGTCAGTAGAGCAAATACTGTGTAGAGAAAAGAGGAGAGTTTTCTTTTAAGAAGGCTATGGGGTCTTGTGAAGAGACGAGATAGCTTGTATTTAATTCACCTGACAGTCATTAACTAGTCAAGATGAAAGAGAGTCTGGGAACTGGAGTAGAGAGCTGGAAATTCAGCTCCTTCCAGGCAGATCTGCCTTGAAATTCCAGGGAAATCAGAATGGGAACCTCTTCATTTCTTCATTTCCCTTTCCTGCATAGTAGTTTATTTTGTGCTTTTGGTAAAATGATTCAAGGTCCAGGGAGACACCCTGAGGTGATACCATGTAGGAAAGCATTTCAGAAAGGTAAGATGGAAGACAGATCTGGGCACAGCAGTGTGAACTGGACATTTCGTTTATCCTTTGGGCTTCCTAGAATTAGCTTTGATCCACAGGACTGTCCTGTCTATCCTGGTGTTCTGTCAGAATCAGGAGCAGCTCACTGTGAGGAAAACCCATCTGAGAAAAACAGGAATGAGCTGATGGTCACTGTATCCCAAATTGATACACTAGTTAGGTAGCCCTTGGGCATGAACTTCCTTAAAATATTTAAGGAAAAAGACTGCTGTTAACATACTCCGAGAACAATTATATGTTGTTTACCACATGACAAGAAGAAATAAACAGACATATTTCTGGGAGCTTAGATAAGTTGAAACATGGAGGAATTAAATGCTATGTGGTGTGATAATATAAATCATTTGGAAGTTGAAAGTTTTGTTAGAGCTAAGAAAGGCCTTGAAACCCATCCAATCTCAATCCTGTACCTTAAAAATTGAGAAACTGAAGCTGAAAGATGGGCGGTGATTTCCCCCAAAGTTACATTGCAAAATATAGGGCTTGTCTTGATACCTGAACACTTTCTATTCTAAGACTTTTTTTGTCTTTAAGATAACCAGATATGTATCTGAGTGTAGAACATACCTCCTCTGTACTATACCTTTGAAGTTTTTGTTTATATATGGTTTATACATACTTACGTAAGCGTTGCCCTCAAAATGGAAAAGATTCAATTAGGCAAGAATATCAGGTGTTGAAGTCGTTTTATCCCAGAGCTATGATGTCTCATGTTAGTCAGCTGGGCATATCGTCTTCATGGCCTTTTTGCTAGTGTTCCCATCTGTTGTATCATTGCTGATTGTGTCCATGTGAGTTGGAAAAGGAGCGTTGGACTCTTAGCCCAGGAACCACAGAGCTGTTATGAGTGACAGTTGGTGGTTCCCTGGACCACTGAGCTCATTCATGTATCTGCTAATCTGGGGATAGGAACATATGAGTTGTCATCATTGTTGTCATTCTCATCATTGTCATCATCATAACAACTGTTATTATTATTCACGTTGTGTTATTAACCTAGCATAAAAGATGTGAGAAGCCTGAAGTATTAGTGCCAGAGAAAAGGTGAGATTAAACTCAAATCTTCTGAATCTAAAAGCCTTGTTCCTTCCAAAATAAAGATAGGCATATCCTTCTACTGGAAACTTTATAGACTGGCAAGAATAAGAATAAAAAGAGCAGATGACATAATGATTGATTGTACCATTATTGATAGTTACTGATCTGTTGCATAGTAATGGAGAGCTTGATTGCATGAGTGATCCTCCCTGTGTGCCTCCTGAGGGTATTTGGAACATCATCCGGGAAGGCCTTTTAAAGAAGACAATACTTGGAGAAGGTTTTGAAAGTTTGAAAAGAAGCATGGGCCAGGTGTGGTGGCTCATGTCTGTAATCCCAGCACTTTGGGAAGCCGAGGATTATAGGAGTTTACCTCCAGTGGGAGGATCTCTTGAGGCCAGGAGTTTGAGACCAGCCTGGGCAACATAGCAAGACTTAGTCTCTACAGAAAAATGAAAACATAAGCTAGGCATGGTGGTGTGCACCTGTAGTCCCAGCTACTTAGGAGGCTGTGGCGAGAGGATCGCTTGAGCCCGGGAGTTCAAGGCTGCAGTAAGCTGTGATCACACCACTGCACTCCAGCCTGGTCTCAGAAAGAGAAGAAAAGAAATGTGGTTTCACTAGAATTATGGAATCAGGTTAAAAGACAGTATTACCTTTAATGTAAATTGGTGGCACATCTCTGCATCTTAGCCCCAACTCAGAATATTACTGGTTTAAGAGTCAGAGAACTTAGGGGTAAAAGGCACTAAAAGCCTCTGAATTTCAGGAGCTTGGTGTTTTCAGTGGTCTGTCTCCATCTCTCAGCACTACTTCCTCTGTGGGCTTCTTGTGGTTCAGAGACAAAGACAATGACTGTTCTGCCCGCTTAGCAGTCCTGGGAGAGAGCAAGGCTCATTGTTTCTGTGTCCAGCAACAGTCTTGCAGCTTCCACTTTACAGTCCTCCTTTGGTTATGTGGCTATTCTTCACTGATTGACTGGGTATATGTATAGTCATCCCACTGTACTCTTTAGTGGGTACTGTACCCTTTAGTCACTGTACCCTTTAGTGACTCTCATGGCCCTCTCAGCACTCCCGAAACTGCTGGGACCCTGAGGCAAGTGGGGTTAATTCTTCAAAAGAGACTTAAGCTACTGTTACCGAAGATTGAATAAAAGGGCTGAGGTGGCAAAAACAATAATGGGTTTTTGAATGTATGTTATTAGGCTAGGCACAGTGGCTCATAATTCCAGCACTTTGGGAGGCCAAGGTGGAAGGATTACTTGAGCCCAGGACTTTGAGACCAGCCTGGGCAACATAGTAAGACCTTTTAAACAAAAAGTAGCCAGGTATAGTGGTGTGCACCTGTGGTATCAGCTACTTAGGAGGCTGAGGTAGGACGATTGCTTGAGCCTGTGATGTACAGTCTACAGTGAGCCATGATCACATTACTGCACTTTAACCTGGGCAATAGTGAGTCAGTCTCTCTCTCTCTCTCTCTCTCTCTATCTCTCTCTCTGTATATATGTATATATATAATCCAAGTGTGTTTTTGTTTCTTCGTACAGATGGGGGAAGGTGATCTATTTGAAAGTCTAATGCAGAATAAAGTAGTAGTAGTTATCCCCTGGCAGAGTAAAAAGTTAAGCAAAACTTGGGATGTCAACCTACAGCAAGAGCTGTATGGAAGAGAACAGGGTGGTGTGTAGAGAGAAATCATAAAGCTGGCTGCTTTGGGCCCCAAGAAAGTCTAGCTTGTGATGGTTGTATCCATGGCCCTGTGTGGAGCTTCAGAGATAAGAAAAGAACTAATAAGGCTGGGAATGGTGCACGGGCCTGTTGTCCCAGCTACTTGGGAGGCTGAGTCAGGAGGATTGCTTGAGCCCAGAAGTTTGAGGTTACGGTGAGCTATGATTGTACCATTGCACCCCAGCCTGCGCAACAGAGTGAGACATTTTTTCTGTCAGCTCAGTATATTAAATTGGTTTTCTAAGTTAAAGGTTCACAACTTCATTATCATTATTATGCAGAATTGCACTTGGTCCTTAAATCTGTCTGAATTTCTGAATAATAGTTTCTTGTCCTCAACTCGTGTGGTCTGAGGTTTTAAAACAAACTAAGGTTGTTACTGCCAATTTCTAACCACTGTTGCATTTGTAGTAATTGAATGCCAGTGGTTGGAGGTTTAAAAAAGGTTTAAGATTAACTGATTCCAAAAATGTCTGTGTTTCCATGTTGTCTGTGTGAATATGTTGGAATAGGAATAGGATATGTTTTGTTTAGACATTTTTCTTTGTTCAACGTACTCTTTGGAAAATCTAGAGAATTTCAGTGGGATTATAGTATGTAATGACTATATTCTGATAAAATCATGGAGTCTTAACATTTCGGGTAACAGATTATCTACTATTTACTGGTGTGTTGACTCATGGACAGATGTTTCTGTCTTCAGGTAGGCTCCCCAGGTACACTTTCTTACAGTCCCTTCTACCAGGTAGACATACAGGAATTAAAAATAAATGCCACACATGTGTGTTTCCTCTTCTTTATGCTTGTGAGAGACGTTTAAACTTTGTGGAAATTTATTAGAAAAGATCCATTGTTTGGTAGTTCCGATAGCATCAACTGGCCCTTTATCTTTCATGATGCATTGAGACTTCCATTGCTTTGTAGCGCCTGACTGCTAGAATTGTTCCCAGAGTTCAGGGGCTTCCAAATGACAATGGGCTGTACCAGGCTTTGTGGCCTTAATAAGCCCTCTGTTACTGGAATTTTCAATATTGGCATACCTATCAGTGTCTGGCCGTGTGTCAGGAGAGGGTTGGCTTTAGAGCCACCACTGATGGATCACATGTTTTTTTCTCAAGAGAGCAAACAAGCACTTTTTGTTTAGGCTCACTAATGTTTGGCAAAGAAATATAGCTGTAATTATATATGCTTGTTCTTGTTACTCTCTCCCCATCTAAATTTTATTCTCCCTACCCCCAAGTTTATATAAAAGCAACTAGAATTGGATCTGAAATAAATGTCATGAATGAATAATAATTTCTTTCATTTACACAGTAATTAGACCTGTTGAATGCTGACTTAATGCTTTACTACACTCTAATTTGACTGGAAGATTTGGCCTTCATGAATGCAAAGAAGAGGTAAAAAATAGAAATTAAATACCGACTGACCTGGAAGGAGGACATTTTTCAGAAGGGTTCTCCCTCCTCCTATTTCTCGTCTTCCTGTGTTTGCCCCCTGCTTTCTGTGATACTTAATACTTGGGAGTTGTTCCACAAATCATTCTTTGTGTGCCCAGCAGTATCCCAGCAGCAAGATTCTCCAGGGACAAGGCTTAAGGCTGCCGCTAAGGGTAGTCTTCTTCCTTCATCAGAATTGCTGCTGATGGCCTTCTGGAGCATTAGAGTTCTTTCTGGTTGTTATCTACTTTTCCTTTCTTCTGAACCCATAGAATTCCAAGTGATGAGTCGGTTGTTCTGTATGGTCATGCTTGACACCCCAAAATCTACCTGAAAGTTTGACAGATGCATGGAAGCCGGGAGCATTTTAGGAAGCTGTACTGCTCTTCTGAGATTTTCTGCCTACTTACTGTCTGAGCGTTCAACCTGTCTCTCTCAAATTTTCTCTTTCTCTAAGGTGGGTCCAATAATGCGAGTCGGCAGCCCACTTTGCTGTTCTTGGAAGCGAAGTACTTTCCAATAGAAGTCAGTTTTAATCTTCTTTCACCGTGAGGAATGAATGACCATTTTAATAAATAATTCATTCCTATAGTTCCCTCCATAGGAGCTTCTAAGCTCCCTCCGTGATGGTTTCTGACCCTGCCAGGGTACTGCTATTTTATCTGTCAAATGCGGATTGTTGGAGTTGCTGTGTCATAAGAGGCAGTGCAGGTGGGAACTCTGGAACCCCCTTCATAAATCTACAAAACACAGTGCATGGGCCCTGCTATGACGAGGTATGCCACATGGAGCCTCAGCTGTCTCCTCCCTCTCTTCTGTCAGCACAGCTAGCAGTCAGAGCCAAGTGGCTAAGCCTCTTTGAGTCTCTTGGAGTAAAGCCTGGTTGTGTTCTGCGTGGATTGCATCCTGTGCAGATTGAGGATAGCAAGGGCTTCCTTGCAGGCCTATTGGGAGCATTGATTGAGATCATGGGTGTAGAAAGCCTGGACCATAGCCAGAGTCAATAATTATTAGTTCTTTATCTTTATCTTGAGACAAAGAGAAGTGTTAAAATATATTTTTTTAAATCAAGGAATCTCCTACAAACACTGTCCTCCCCACTGCCCAGTGCCAATATTTACATGAATTAATTTTGTCTCTCCTTCTCCTCTTACTCCTTCCCACCCACTTCCCTTTCCTTACCTTCCAAAGTTATACCACACTTATTCAGGATAGAAATTTCCTTTATAAAAAGCTGTAAAAACTTTAAAATGCCTATTGTAGTATATATCTTTAATAAATACTCCCCTGCTATATTTGTTAAAATATAATTAGAAGCATAGATTTCATAAAAATAAAGCCCATTTACTCATAAATTGTATGTTTATGTGAAAAAATACACATTTTATAACCCACTCCAGACCTACTAAATTAGGACATTAGAATCTCAATCTTGGGTTTTCCAGTCTGGCTCCTTTTTGAAATAACCTGGAACACTTAAAAAAATAATAGTGAACTCCAGGCTCAATCCCAGATGATTTACATCAGCATATTTTCAGGGTTGGCCCTGGGCATCATTTGTTTAAGCTTCTCTGGTGACTGTAAATGTGCAGCCAGGGTTGAGATTTAACGATCTATCTTAAGTGCTTCTTAAGGTCTGAAACTATAACTATTATGTGAGCTGGCTTAGTTTATTTAATCTTTGCAGCAACCTTATGAGGCACAGCTGGCATTATCCCTATTTTCAGATGAGAAATTATAGAGGTTTGGGGAAGTGTGAGGTAATAATACCAAGAATGAGAGTTACTTGTTCTCCTGTCTTATAATCAAATAGTATATATAACATCTACTTGGGGATGCAATACCTTTTCACTTGATGGTCACAATCTATGTATTAAACATTGGTTTTGGCATGAAATTAAACTGACCATCTCAATATGCCTTGGAACAAAGTGTTTGTGTGCTGAATCCTTTTTAAATGTAGACACCTGGTGTGTTAGTCCATTTGTGTTCCTATAAATGAATACCTGAGACTGGGTAACTTATAAAGAAAGGAAGTTTATTTGGCTCACAGTTCTGCATGCTATGCAAGCGTGGCACCAGCATCTACTTGCCTTCTGGGAAGGCCTCAGGAAGTGTTTACTAATGGCAGAAGGGAAGGGGCATCCGATGTGTCAGAGGGTGAGAGAAGGAGAAAGAGAGATGCCAGGCTCTTTTAAACAACCAGCTCTCACGTGAACACACACAGTGATAACTCACTCATTCCCCCTGGAGAACACCAAGCCATTCATGAAGGGTCCACCTCCATGGCCCAAACACCTCCCTATGCCCACCTCCAACATTGGTTGTCGTATTTCAACATGAGATTTGGAGAGGACAGAACATCCAAACCGTATTACCTGCAGGTTGACATTATAAGTTCATTTTGTTAAACTCAGTGGAAATGAGAATCAGGTTCAAACTTGGGGTTTATTACTGACTTATAAACCCATGTGTGCTTTGAATGCATTGGAAAGCAGGAACAATTTAACATTCTGTGATTTTTAGAGGTTTGGCAGTGAAACCTTTTGGTATTTATTTAATAAATCCTGCCTTCGCAGTCATGGATTCTTTTTGAATACACCCGATTTCCCCTGCTTTCCAGCTCTTTTTTCAAGTGACTTTGTTACCAGGTAGCATTGTTGCAGAGGAGTAATTTGATTATTTTTCTCTGTAGAAATGGTGATGATGTGGGGCAAATTTACCTCAAACTGTAAACCATACTCACTTTTCCCACAGATGGGGTCTTGTTAGGTTGCCCAGGCTAGACATGAATTTCTGGACCCACGTGATCCTCCCTTCTCAGCCTCCCAAGTAGCTGGGACTACAGGCACATGCTACCACACCCAGCTACATTCATATTTTAAAAAAAAATCATCTGTAATTCTAAGAGCTCCCCATGTGGATCCTACCAAGTGGCCCATCTGTGTGGAAAGCTGCCCTGCAATATGGGCCCCAAATTTTTCCTTGGTTTTCATGTATTTGAGCAAGTTGCTTAAAGGTACCTAGTTCTGTGTGTTTGAGATTATTAATTCCATTCTTACTAATAGTTTAGAGAACCATGATTGTGCGTACATGCGCCTGTTTGTTTAGTATATATTTATTGAGCTCCTAACATATGTCATGCATTGTTATAAGTAGTGTTGGAGTTACAGCATCCAAACCAAATAGACAAAATCTCTGCGTTCATGAAGCTTTATTTAATGGGGAATATAGAAAAAAGTATAAACACATAAATCTTAAAAGTATTTTGGAAAGTGAGGGATACTATTTAGAAAAAGAAAACATGTAAAGAAGAAAGCCCCCTTACCATATTTGGGGAATGGTAAAATTTTTAATAAGGTGGTTAGGGTAGACCTCACTGAGAAGATGACATTAAGCAAATAGTTGCCGGAGGTAAGGATGTAAGCCATGTGGATATCTAGGAAGAACACTGTAGACAGAAAGCACCGCCAGTGTGAAGTTCCTGGAGTGCTTGAGGCTTTAGCGAGGAGGTCCGAGTGCTGTATGATGTGTTTACTACCTACCTATAAGAGTTTTATGGATTTTGAGAAGTTTTCTCTCCAATATGAATATATAGTCTCACAAATGAGGATAAAGTTTATAGCAAATTTTCATGGATTTGAGTATGTCATGGCACTTGAAGGAAACAGAGGGTGGGCTGTGAAACTTCCTTAAAAATAACCTATTTTTGAACTCGACATGAGTTTTCAGGGTCCTATAATTTTCTTATCATGAATATCTCACACTGATTGGTAGGTGTGGAAGAATGAATGTTGCCTGAATCTGAAGGCATGGACTCTAGGCCTGGTTCTACCACAATTACTTGTGGGCCTTCAGGAAATATGCTTCATCTGGCCCTGCTTCTGTTTCTGCTATCTTAAATGAAGATAATTTTCCCCCTACTTGTTAAACTCATTTGCAGTGAAGGCTAGATAAAAAAGGATATCACTAACACATTAAATTCTGAAGTACCATATAAATATGACTTGTTTTTGCAAAATTTAAGAGCACAGAATGTTGGTCATAGAAGAGTGTTTAAAATAAGCTTTCTCCATTTTTTGTAAGTATTGTTTGAGAGCACAGTGATGACCACTTAATTCCTTTCCTGGAGCAAGACATGTTTCTTGTGGGTTTGATTTGTACGTTACCACTGAAAAACTTCTTCAGTGACAACAGTAGAAAAACCCAAAAGGAACCTAATGAAAATAGTAGTGAAGTTTTACACGTTACATAGTTACCACCCCTGCCCCCCCGCCACACACACACAAAGAATGAAAAGAAAATAACTTGGTGAAATATGGTATTTTATATTTTAAAAGGCCTAAATCTTGCTTGTGGAAGTGGGCTTTAGAAAGTTTGCAGCTTTTGAGTTATGGAGAGGTGGTGGAAGATGAAACTGGATGGAAAGTTGTTCTACCAGGAGTGGCTCATAATGCACCTGGCGAACCGAAGTAGCTGTGGTGGATGTTTGAGATGTGTGCACGCATGCATTTTATGTCCTACCCAGCTTAATTCCACTGGATGCAGTTTTCTGAACTCACGTGTTTCTTGCAGGTGAAACTGCACATAAACATGCAAGATTCACATTGTGCTCAAATTGTTCCTGGTGTATCAAGCACACTGAAACAAATTCATGTTTTCAAAATAAACTTTATAACAGAGCTGTCTGTACAGAGGATGATTCAGTCTGATACAGTCAGGGAACCGTACATAGAATAGAATGACTAGAGTATAATCTGCAAAGGATGGAATGGCAGAAGTAGTCAGAAGAGGTATGCAATGGTTGGTCAAAAAGAGCTTTGTATCCAGTATCACAGGGCCTCAAATTGTACTGTAATCATATATCTTTTACCTGTTCTCTATTCTAGCATTTAAATATTCTTGTAAAGAGCTAAGTTGTTACTGATAAAATGTCTGTTGTGTACAGTTGTACAAATTAAATTCACAAAACTGAAAGAACAGCCGTGGGACGTCTAATCCTAGTGAAAGTTAGAAAACACTTTTATGGTCTTTAGTAACAGAGTTGAATGTTTACCTTCTCCTTTGGTTAGAAGACTGGTATGGGGATTGGAATGAAGAGGTAGGAGAGAGAAATAATTCAATTCTGTATTCTCCCATCATCTTTATATTTGAACTGAGAAATGTGTGTTTCTATCATTCATTCAAATTATTAAACAAAAACAGAGATCAAAATAACAAGAACAGATGATTAAAGAGAGTCCCATCTGCCCCATATCCAACCTTTCTCTCTTCAACCTCATTTCTACTCAGATTAGCAGATGGCACCAGTTTTTGGCCATGGTCTCTCATTTTCTGATTACAAGGGGTTGTTCTTTTGCCCGCCTCCTTTAAAACAACAACAGAAAAATTGGTAATGACTAACTGTATGCCCATTGGCCAGGGCACCAATTCCTGAGGACTAGACAGAAGCTTGGCATTCAACCCAGCCTTCTGCCAGGATGGTTCTGCCTGGCAACAAAAAGCCTGGTTGAATTAAGCTTGGGCTTTTAGATCCTAGAAGGCTTGTCTGTTGGTAGCTGGAAAAATAGCTAGTACTAGCAGAGCCTAAAAATCTCAGAGAAAAAAAAGCAGAGGCTCTTAGAAGTTGCTTTTGATTTTTGTTTTTTTCTCAGACTGAGTCTCATTCTGTCACCCAGGCTGGAGTGCAGAGGTGTGATCTCAGATCACTGCAGCCTTGACCTTTAGGGCTTAAGTGATCTTTCCACTTTAGTCTCTCGAGTACCTGGGACTACAGGCATCAGCCACCACACCTATCTAATTTTTGCAGTTTTAGTAGAGATGGGGAATCGTGTCCAGGCTGGTGTCGAACATCTGAGCTCAAGCGATTCTCCCTCCTTGGCCTCCCAAAATGCTGGGATTGCAGGTGCGAGCTACCACACGGCCAAGTGTTTTTCTGATAAAGACTATAAAGGAAGGTAGGGAAAGGTGTTATTGCCAGTGGTGGTGGTATAGTGCTGGGTGATACAAAATGCAGGATTCATGAATTCTGATTGTGTATGTGACCTCCCTGTAAAGGAAAATGTCCCTCTAACTAAATGGGAAAGGAAGGTTTCACAGATGAGATAGAAGTTCAAGGTGAAAGAACAGACTATGAGGTAATACCAGCCTGCCTGCAGAGAATGGATTCAAGGCTCCTGATGCAATTGAATTATAACCTCATTGTCATCTTTTCTTTTTTGTTTTTCTTTTCTTTTCTTTCTTTCTTTCTTTTTTTTTTTTTTTTTTTTTTTTGATACTGAATTTTACTCTGTCACCCAGGCTGGAGTGCAGGGGTGTGATCTTTGCTCACTGCAACCTCTGCCTCCTAGGTTCAAGTGATTCTCCTGCCTCAGCCTCCCGAGTAGCTGGGATTACAAGCATACACCACCACGCCTGGCTAATTTTTGTATTTCAAGTACAGATGGGGTTTTACCGTGTTGGTCAGGCTGGTCTCAAACTCCTCACCTCAGGTGATCTGCCCACCTTGGCGTCCCAAAGTGCTGAGATTACAGGTGTGAGCCACCATGCCCGGCCTTCATTGTCATTTGTGAGTTAAATGCATTTTGGCTTTAATAAAAACAATATGAGTAAATTCTGAACCTTTGAGTCTCAGTAGTATTTCCCAACAAGTGATGGAAGTAAACACTGAGAAAGGAGTATAGTGCTTACAGAATGGCAGCATGAATTCAGCAATTCCTGTTTAGCAAGAAGTCTTGGCTGATAACTTGGGGATGTCATAGACCGAATGCAGTTGGCCTTCAGCAAAATTTTTGGTCTGTTCTCCAATAATCTCTTTGTGAACAAGTAGAAAAGTATAGGCTGGGTGGCATTATGATTATCAGCATTCATAATTAATTTTAAAACTTTTTCCAGTGCCACTGATAAAATTTTATTTCACTCTAGAGATAACTTTCTAAGATTATCATAAATAATCTATCCTTGGATCTATCTTATCCAGATTTTTGTCTTTGACTAGGATGAAGATATAATTTTAAATAGTACAGAAACTTCTTGGGTTATAAATATGGTAGATGGGAGAAACAGGACACATCTGGATTTTGACTCTTTTGGCAGTGGTCAAAATAAGATTTGCTAGTACTATAAGTGTGATTATATTTGAAAATCCAACTGTGAAAATAGAGAATTGATAGAAATGAGACTTACAATTTTTAGATGACACTTTCAGTGAGTCAGCAGCATGGAATTAGCTGGCAATAAAGCTAATGGTATTTTCAAGTACCTTAATGAAATCTGTTTTATGTACCGGACTGTACTTTGTATTTGGGGAAGAAGGGATAGAAACATTGAAGGTAAGATTTGTGCAGAGTCACAGATACTGTTAATGTTCACATTCTCCACATTTCATCTTATTTGTACATCACTCTTAGTCTTTAAAATCAAAATACCTAAATAGCTGTGAAAATTCAGTGGATTAAAAGCTACTTTGGGAAAGACAGTAAAACTTTATTCAAATAGGGATTTTCATATAATGTTAATTTTTTGAAAAATCAACAATTTTAAGAAAAAAATATGATATATGAAAAACTAGATAGTTAAGTTGAAGTTTGAGCATCTTTCAAAGAGTAGGGAAGTTTACATATTATATATTATAAATTTTAAAATTCAGTTTCAGACATATTTTTTGTTCATTTGTGTATATATATGTGTGTGTGTGTGTGTGTGTGTATATATATATATGCCATAAGCCATGGAGATTCAGAACTAATAAAAGGCAAGTTTCTTGTTCATTAAAAGCTGATAAACTAATTTAGGAGGAACTAGAAAAAGTTTTAAGGTTAAGGGGATGCAAAATTGATTAGCAAAGGCAGATCAGAAAGAGTTTCTGACTCATGCTTCATTGGTGAGAACAGCAAGGAAGAACTGGGAATGACAATCATGAGTTTTGGTTGACTTAGAGGCAGAGTCTTTTTTTTTTTTTTTTTTTTTTTTTTTTTTGAGACGATGTCTTGCTCTGTCACCCAGGCTGGAGTGCAGTGGCGTGGTCTCTGCTCACTGCAAGCTCCACTTCCCAGGTTCACACCATTCTCCCACCTCAGCCTCCCGAGTAGCTGGGACTACAGGTGCCCACCACCACGCCCGGCTAATTTTTTGTAGTTTTTAGTAGAGATGAGGTTTCACCATGTTAACCAGGATGGTCTCGATCTCCTGACCTTGTGATTCGCCTGCCTCAGCCTCCCAAAGTGCCGGGATTACAGGCGTGAGCCACCGTGCCCGGTCAGGCAGAGTCTTTTTAAACTGCTGTTTGGGGCCGGGCACAGTAGTTCATGACTGTAATCCCGGCACTTCGGGAGGCTGAGGCAGGCAGGTCAGTTGAGGTCAGGAGTTTGACACCAGCCTGGCCATCATGGTGAAACACTGTCTCTACTAATTTAAAAAAAAAAGAAAAAGAAAAAAAGAAAAAATTAGCCAGGCGTGGTGGCGGGTTCCTATAATCCCAGCTAGTTGGGTGGCTGAGACAGGAGAATCGCCTCAATCTGGGAGGCGGAGGTTGCAGTGAGCCGAGACCACGCCACTGCACTCCAGCCTGGGTGACAGAGCAAGACATCGTCTCCAAAAAAAAAAAAAAAGATCCAGCCACTGCGTTCCAGCCTGGGCTGGGGAAGGGAAAAAAAAAATTACTTCATTTTCCCACCTCAGTTTCAGTTTCCTCATCTATAAAATGAGATAACAACAGGATGGAGTCTACACATGAATTAATGACTTTATTTATTTATTTATTTATTGTTTTTGGAGATGGAGTTTTACTTTCATTGCCCAGGCTGGAGTGCAATGACATGGGTCTTGGCTCACTGCAACCTCCGCCTCAGGGTTTGAGTAGTTCTCCTGCCTCAGTCTCCCAAGTAGGTGGGATTACAGGCACCTACCGCCATGTCCAGTTAATTTTTATATTTTTAGTAGAGATGGGGTTTTACCATGTTGGCCAGGCTGGTCTTGAACTTCTGACCTCAGATGATCCACTCGCCTCAGCCTCCCAAAGTGCTGGGATTATAGGCATGAGCCACCGCGTCTGGCCTTGAAGTAATTTTTTTTTTTAATATTACACAGCTAAATGGAATTCTCTAGGAAGCACATCCAACTGCTGAACCTGTGATATTTTTTTCTTATGGAACGTTGATTGAACAGCTTCTATGGGTGACCTGGTTTGGATTTCCATAGTGCCTTGTTTATAATGCTGAATACATTGTTGGTTTTTACTTTTGTATCACAAAAGTAAAGGTTCACAGTTAGATCTAAGCCCCTTGGGAGACAGGAACTATGTTCTATTCATACTTTGAATTGCCAGTGTCTGGCATGTAGTAGTGATTAATATATTTTTTTAAATGAATGTGAAGTATTATGATAGGCACTTGTATATAAAGATCAAGAAGAAGTGACCTCTTCCCTTGTGAGAGGCTCACTATTGTGATAGACCAACCTCTGAACAGAGGAATTACCATCGAGGGGCTGTTATAACAGACATGTGCTGTTTGAGTTCAGGGGAAATATGTGCTTGCTCAAAGAGGGAAGTTTGGGAGGTGTACGGGAAGGAGGACCCCACTTGGATCCTAAAGGCTGAGCTGACTGCTGAAGAAGAGAGGGGCATTTGGGCCTGGTCACCAGCTGTGCAAAATCACCAAGGGCAAGGAAGTGGCTGATGAAACAGGGAGATTCCCAAATGTGATCTGTGAACTCAAATAAAATTGAAAATTTTACTCAGTGTAATTTTAGTACATTTTATGTGCATGTCCCAAGGTTTTTTGAAAATTGGTTTTATATGCTTGGCATATGGAGCAATTCTAAATTAGTGTATTTGATTAACGTTGTATGCTAGTACTTTGAAATTCTGCAGTTGGACTGTGTATATATTGTGTATAATGTTACCTCTTTTCTGACTTCATGAACCTAACATTTAAAGTGGAAACAAATGCACGCATGTGTTAGTGTTTAGTGCAGTAAGAAAGCACAGCCCACCACTTCCAAGAAGTGAGTGGTTGCGTAGGGTGCCCCATCCTCAGAACACTGCTCGTTGTACATTTTTTTATTCCTCAGCTCCTTAGTTCTACTCAAAGTCTAATATTAGTTTAACTACCAAATGGCAGAAACCAGAGTACATTGTACATTTTTCTTGAGGGATACAACTGGAAAAAGTTTTGCAGAGGCTCATATAATGCTATTTGTACATATTTTCCTTCCGTGGTGACACTTAGAATTCATTTCACATTGCCTGTGAGCGAAACGAGGAGGGGGGAGAAGCCTGTATTTGATAGTTTTGTATGTTCCTCTAAAGAAAGAGAGTGCTTGAAAAAAGAAAGGCAGGCTTTCAGATGTTGTCTGAACAAAGCTATGGAAATGTGAGACGAGAGCAGCATCTGGAGGTTTTCAAACACTGGAACACGGGCTGCACGCTTCTTTTGCTGTTGGAGGAGTGAAAAGCTGTTTCCTGTCATTTCCCATCTTGTCACTTCCAGGACCAACATCTTGCTACTTCTTGCACCAGCTGCTGCTGCTGTTGTTTTCCCGCCCCCCTCCACAGACAGATGGTAACAGAGCTTTGATAATCCTCCTCCAACTACCCCAGTTCTAAAGAAGTTTGCGGTGTGGTACCTTTATAAAATGATCACATGCCCTGATACCCACTGTAGCCTGTTACTAGAGTTGGGAATGGAGCAGAAGGATGTGCTGCAGACTTTTAATGTTTATGGCATTCTTTGTCGTGTCTTGTGGGAAATGCTGTGCAGTAGCCCCATCTCTGTGGATGCTTTGATTTAGCTTCTGAGGTTATACTTAGAAAAGGGGAAGAAGTGGGGAGTGAACTTTGGTACCTTTCCATAAGAATTTGAGATTTCTGATCAAGATTTCTCTGTACTTTGAATCCAAGATGGGAGTTGCCCATGATATTCTTATTTGTCTCCCTAGGTTTTTGCAAAACGGAATTAGGCATAGTGGATATACCATCTTTTCACAGAACTATTTATCCTTAATTACTTTTTTTACACCTATTTCTTCCAATACTTTTCTTGTATTACCTAGTGCAAATAGGAACTTAGAAGTTAATGCAGAAAATGCCCTACATATGGGAAAGATATTTGATGCAAACAACCTTGGTTTTGTTTAAGTTTTATTACATTTATTATTACAAACTAAAAATGATAACGTAAAGGAGGGAGCTTAGCCTTTCTGTCCCCCCCTAAATCATGGTTGCTTTTCTAAGTATAAAAGTAACATACCAATTGTAGAAAACTTCGAAAGTAGAAAATCTATTACAGAAAGACAAAGTCATCCATAATTCTTTAATAACCACTCTTACATTTGGTATATTTCCTTGTAGCTTTTTTTAGAGTTATGTGTGCCTGTATTTCTCTTGTATACTTATAAACTTACATTAATACTCTGGCCATTTTCCAGAACGGATCTGGTGGTAGTAGTAGTGGTGATGATAATGGCATTACCAAAAATTTATTGAACATTTATTTATGTGATAGTCACTATGATAAGTGCTTTACGTGTATTATACATTTCATTTCTCACATCAGTTCTATAACGTAAGGATTATTTATTTTGATTTTAGATGTGAGAAAAGTGAGGCTGAGAAACATTAAGTAATTTCCCCAAGGTCACACAGTGCACAATAGGTGAAGCTGGGATTTGAACCCAGATAGTCTGTCTTCAGAGCTCATGCTGTTTATCATTTGCTCATCTATGTTTAAAAGGTCTGAATATTTTTAAAAGTATTGATGCATATAGCCTAAGATTTTCTATTAATTCAGACTTTTCAGTCGTGAGAGTACTGACTGCGCTGTCACCATCTTCACATATCATCAAATGTGTTTTACCTTTATAGGTGTTTGGGGTGAATGATTGCTCAGTTTTTACATTGGCCTTTCTTGATTACTAGATTGATTGGTCATTTTCCATGTGTTATTGATCATTTTTATTTAATCTGTAAATTGTTTATGTTCCATGTGACTGCTTTTGTTCAACAGTTAATTTTTCTGTATACAAAATCATCATGTGTTAAGTGTATTAACTCTATGTTGTGTGTGTTTAAAACATATCTCTTTCTGTTACTTGCTTCCTTATATTTGAAGAAAATACACTGTATGAATGTTTTAAATATATATATTCATATTTTTTCTTTATAATTCTCTCCCACAAGTCAGTTATTTAGCCTATGTTTTCCTTTATTTTATGGTTTTTACTATTTATAACAAATTTTAAAATCAAATCTGAAATTTATTTTAATATATGGCATGCTATGAGACTTTGCATTTATTTTATTGATGGGTAATACGTTTTTTGTTTTGCTAATTCCTTTAAAAAATATGCATTATATATTCCACTCTTCTGTGGCATTCTTTATCATATATTTGTTTATTTTGCCTACTAGCATCTCTTCAAGCAATCTTTTCTGTGTCAATGGCCTGTGTATGGGTATGCGTACAGACATTTTACGGATTGTAAATTTGTAAAATGTGCAAGAAGTTTTTTGTGTTAAAAGCACCCAGATTCAGCATCAGAAGGCCCATATCCAAACCTCAGTATAACCTCATGATTTACTTGTGACATGACCGCATGTAGGCTTAAATAGTCAGGAAAATTAAAGGAAATAAAATATGAATTGAGAAATTTGGAGATTTCTGAAAATTTTGAAAATTGAGATTTTGCTGTTAATATCACAGCCGTATCACTGAAATTTCTGCAGTCCTTTGAATTTGTGAAATCTGTATAAACATGATTTACAGTACTTATGATATTGTTCTTTTTTTCATATTACACAAACTAAGGAATTTGTGGCAAATAAATAACCAGTTATATATGGCCTATATAGATATAGTTTTTAATCCCGCACTTCTTTTGATATAGCTGGGGGCTTTACTAGAGAGAATAAATAAAACAAGATAACTTTGGCAAGTATAGATGAAGTTTGAGAGGTGTCTTATTTCATTTTGTGTTGCTATAAAAGAATACCTGAGAGTGGCTCATGGTTTTGGAGGCTGGAAATTATAAGAGTATGGTGCTGGCATCTGGTGAGGGCCTTTTTGCTGCTTCATTCCATGGGAGAAGGTGGAAGAGCAAGAGAACATGAGAGCAAGAGTAAGCAGAACTCACTAACAACAACCCAGTCTCGTAATAACCAACCCAACTCCAGTGTGAATGACGTTAATTCACTCATGAAGGAAGAGACCTCATGATCTAATCACCTCCTGTTTGGCCCTACTTCCCAATACTGTTGCATTGGGGATTCAGTTTCCAACACACAAACTTTGCAGACATGGTCAAACCACAGTAAGAGGGAAGTTTAACATTTTTTTAATGTTAGCATCAAAAGGAACTATTTACCTTGTAGCCCCGAAAAGACTACAGATAATACTGGTTAAAATAGAAATGGGCTGTATTCTTTCGCCATTGCAGCAAGCCTTAATATGACCTAGATTATCCCAAAATGTTACTTTGATTTTATTTAAAGCACTGAAGTATTGCATTTTTCTCGTGGTTTTATGCACCTACTAAGTGCAGCTACCATTGAGAAAGATCTTAAATGATGTTTCCTTATTCTTGGGTCTTTTTTTCAGTCTGAAAAATGTTTCTTTAATCTGATTCTCGTAATTACCCTATGTTGTAGTATAATCGATGGTATTATTAACTCCACTTTACATATCAGAAAAATGAGACTTATGCTAAAATACTTGCCCAAGGTCATATGACTTGAAATGGCGGGACTAGCCTCTGGCTTAGCTCTAGTGAGACCTAAAATAATACTATTTTGGTTTGGTGAGTTTTATCCTTTCTTTTTTTTTTTTTTTTTTTTTTTAGGAATTTGCATATCTACCTTATCCACTTTTAAAATGTTAAAAGAATTTATTTTAGGTGCCTGTCCAAAGTGACACATGTCAAAATGTTTTTTAAACAGGTAAGTCCTATTCAAATACAAGGCTTTATCTTTCTTACTTCCTGGGGTAATATACCTGTCTTCCCTGTTCCAAGTTATATGATGCTTCTTTAAAAAGTTATCTGTGAGTTTTGTTTATTAAAGTATGCCTCAGCTATGTCATGAGGATTTTTTTTTTAATTAATTTTTTTGGGGGGCAGGGTCTGACTCTGTTGCCCAAGCTGGAGTGTAGTAGTGTGGTCACAGCTCACTGCAGCCCTGACCTCCTGGGCTCAAGTGATCTTCCCACCTAGGCCTCCCAAGTAGCTAGTACTACAGTCATGCGCCACCACGTCCAGATAACTTTTTTATTTTTTGTAGAGACTGGAGTCTCACTCTTTTGTCCGAGTTGGTCTCAAACTCCTGGGCTTAAGCAATCCTCCTGTCTTGACCTCCCAAAGTGCTGGGATTGTTGGCGTGAGGCACTGTGCCTGGCTGAGGACATTTTTAAGGGTGCATACTTCATCATGTTCTCTTTTCCTCTACATGAAGGTTAGCAATGTTCAAGATGGTGGCCACTCTATCCCCCTTGGTGACTGAGTGACTGTAATGAGCCAAGTACCTGCTGACTCACAACAGCCATAGAGACATAGAGTGTGAATGAGAAATAAACCTTTGTTATTTTTAGCCACAGAGACTTTGCAGTTGAAATCACAGCATTATGGAGCCTATCCTGAATGAGGTAGGATCATAATAATATGTTTATTTTGCGTCACACAAATTTTTTGGTTGTTTCCATCTAAAGATCTGAAATTATACCCAAACTAGATATTCTCCAGTATCACCAAACAGGATCTATCCATTCTACAGTACTCACCGGATTGCTTCTGTCATACTTCACCTGGACATCTGTGGATTCTGGAAATTGGAAATTGGAAGGAAAACTTGTAAGGAGATCTCAGTGCTCAGGGTCAAAGCTTCATTGTTGGACAGCCAAGGGAGAGATTTGCTAGTTACTTGAGTAATTTTTGACACATACTTGATTTGGTCATCAGGCATAAAGGACGGCCAGACTACCAGTAACTTCTTGGAGTTACAATTTTAAAATAGGAGTTAAGGCTACTTAATGTGTTGATTTGAAATTAAGAAAAGGGCAAGATTTCTCCCTGAGGTCTGATTTGCAACCATGACTAAATAAAGCCTGAGGGGAGTCACTGAGGATGGAAAAGGTCACTCAGTCTTTTTGACTGATGAAAAAATTGAGTTGTCTAGTTCTGGATTGACATCCAGCACTGTCATGCTTGAGGAAACGAATCTTTAGATGGCAAAGCTCTCACTAGCCTCACCTCTCCTCGCCTCCTCTCTCCTCTCCTCTCCTCTCCTCCTCTCCTCTCCTCTCCTCTCCTCTCCTCTCCTCTCCTCTCCTCCCCTCCCCTGTCCTCCCCTCCCCTCCCCTCCCCTCCCCTGTCCTCCCCTCCTCTCCCCTTTTTCCCTTTTCTACTCTCCCATTTCTATCCTCATTTAATTATTTCTCTAATTTAGCTCATTAGGGCTGTGTGTTACCAAAAAAAAAAAAAAAAAATGGTGGGTAAGTCACTTAGCTGTAACTTAGAAACTATTTTCCCATGAATAGGTGACAGAATTACTACATACCAAATTATCCCAGAATAGGTAGTTTAACAAATGGTATAATTAAGTTACTTTTTTTTTTTTTTTTTTTTTTTTTTGAGACGGAGTCTTGCTCTGTCGCCCAAGCTGGAGTGCAGTGGCCGGATCTCAGCTCACTGCAAGCTCCGCCTTCCGGGTTTACGCCATTCTCCTGCCTCAGCCTCCCGAGTAGCTGGGACTACAGGCAGGCACCAGCCACCTCGCCCGGCTAGCTTTTTTTGTATTTTTTAGTAGAGACGGGGTTTCACCATGTTAGCCAGGATGGTCTCGAACTCCTGACCTCGTGATCCGCCCGTCTCGGCCTCCCAAAGTGCTGGGATTACAGGCTTGAGCCACCGCGCCCGGCCAATTAAGTTACTTTAATAATTACCAAGGGGGTCCTGAGCCCTGTGGAAACCTTCACTGCTTGGAGGATGTATAAATGGAAGGTGGGCAGCATGAGTCTTTGGCACTGGTGGCCGGAACAAGCAGTTCTTGGCTTTTTTTTTTAAACCATCTTTCGTATTTCAGAGCAATTCTTTGCATAATCCAGATTGCTTCTGTCATCCTTCACCTGGTCATCTGTGGATTCTGAGCTTCAGAGTGGCCATCGACCTTTCAGCCCTTGCTGTGGAAGGTGGAGCTCCTACCATCTCTCCTTGTGTTGGGGCTAGGGGAAGTTTCCCTCTGACCACCTCAGTCTTTTCACTGTCATGTGTCCTGGGAGCCTCTTACACAATGGAGAGGAGGGAATATGAGTCTCAGGACCCATTGAGTTTTTTCACTGTGAGGCAGAACAGGCCTAAATTTCTCCCCTTAGGCCTGCCATTCACTAGGGTGTGCAGTCATCATGCTAAGTTCTTTTTCTTGCTCCATCTTCATCCTCACTCACCCCTCAGTTTCTGCAAAGTGTTGATGGTGTTGGATTCTGACAGGTACCAGTTGGGGCATTTGTGATCTAAGGAGAAGGCAGAGATATTTAATGAGTAGGCACATTTGCTAACCTCCTTGGATGGGAATAAGTTCGAAGGGGTGGACAAACAGGATTGGCTGGAGGAGGCAGGTCTCCACACTGTTCTCTCTTGCCCCTGGGCCCTGGCATCCAGGGTAATTTTTGTCTGCCTTTGCGGTTCATATTTTTAGCTCTCTGTGAAGAGGCCCCCTTGGTAAATATGTCAGTTCATTGTTAAACCTAGACGTGAGTTTGACATCTATTTTGTGAAACACACCATGTAAAAATATGGGTCTTTATGGTGTTCAGTGTTCCAAAGTCAGGAATTTTCTGTAGTTTATTTTGTCTTCACTTCTGGTTATTCTCTCACTTGCTTTACTTCTTCCAGCCTTTTCCTTTTCTGCCTCATCTCCTGCTTCTTATTTCCTCATCTCTTTTTCCTTACCATTTTTTCCTCTTCCATTTCTCCCTTGATGTTTTCATTACATTCAATTCATTTCGTTCATTGAATGGTGTTAGAAGAGCCTTTGTCTTTGCCATCAGAAGGCTCAGGTGAAGCTTCATATTTCAAAGCACACTATGCTGACACTAAGAAAACATCTTGCCCAGGCACTTCCGTTGAAGAAAACTATGTGATATGATCAGTATGTGATGATGGCTTTTCAGATCAGATAGCTGGGTTGTATTTATAATTTATTTCTCTTATCAGTGAAAAAGATAAAACAAATGATACGGTAGTAACAGGATTTTCTAGAGTTTGGGTTGTAGAGAAATAAGTGCTTGTGAATAGGACCGCATATGTGTGCATGTATGTGTGTTTCAGGGGTATGGAGCAAGAGGAGAAAAAGAATGTTTTATAGAGAATATTTCCATATAGTTACCTTTTATAGGATCTAGCACATTTCAGTGAAAACACACTTTGCTGGAAGAATTCAATTGTCTTTAAAGTTTGGTGCAGCAAGGGGTGAAAATGTGGGGACGCAGCTGGAAACTTATTTGTGCTGCAGGCTTGCAGCTGTACCTACCTGTTTTGCGATGAATACTATTTGATTGTTAATGTCTTTCTGTGACTAAAAGCTTGCTTCCTTTTCTAAAGCTGATGGTAACAATTTACTGACTTTCTAAACCTTGAGGACTAACTTGGGCTGGGAAAAATAAATCCTGTCCCCTGAAATTTACATCTTGTTAAAACTCAGAGCAGCCAGCAGAGATGTGAAGGATCTCCAGCCTGGGAGCTGGAGGTGGGAATTCTGCTGAAGTCAAGATCACTTGAAGCTTTCATCCTCCTGTGAAGAATCATTGGATTGAATCATGGCGGCAAAACTGGTGTGACTTCATTCAATTTATCTCTGTTCTGTTTCCCCTCTCCACATTTGACTGTCAGTCTACTAATGAGACCCAGTTATGGTCCTTGGAAGGGGAAATGGGAGGTGGACATAGCTGTGGGGGATGAAGTGGAGGAGTTTTTATCTTATCTTGGCAGTTTACTATCTGCCATAGCTGAAGACCATCTAGTACCCTCTTCAACTTTTGCCACTTTGGAGTTTCCTCTCTACTATTACTTATTCAGCAGGTTATTGTTTTTGTTTTTTGAGACGGAATCTCGCTCTGTCACCAGGCTGGAGTACAGTAGCACGAACTCGGCTCATGGCAACCTCCGCCTCCCAGGTTCAAGCGATTCCCCTGCCTCAGTCTCCCAAGTAGCTGGGACTACAGGCACGCATCACTGTGCCTGGCAAACTTTGTATTTTAGTAGAGACGGATTTTCACCATGTTGGCCAGGATGGTCTTGATCTCCTGACCTTGTGATCCGCCCGCCTTGGCCTCCCAAAGTGCTGGGATTACAGGCGTGAGCCACCGCGCCGGGCCTCATCAGTTATTTTTTAATTGGCTGTGTTTTCTTTCCCTGTAAACACACTTGTTCAAAAGAAAATATAATATCACTGTAATGAGCAGAAGGCAAGTAACTATAAAAATGAGTATAATACAATTAAAATATGATGAGGCTCCAGTTAGATACTGTTCCCTATGGAAGATTCCAAACCTGAGGCCTGCACTCACTTCTCTCTCAAGTGAAAAGGGAGCTTAGAGAGGCACACACTTTACATCTAAGGAGGCAGTAAGTGAGGCCATTGTTCTTAACTAATTAGACAGATTAAAAAGGAAAGACCAAACCACACCATTGTCTTAGCTCTTGTTTTCTTTGATTTTGAAGATGGAAAAAGAGATAACACTTAAAAATAAAGCTTGCCTACTCAGACATAATTAAGGTGTTCTCATTCTTTTTTGTCTGTCCTGGTTCTCATTGCAATATTTTGTTCACTGCTCAATGAGTATTTATTAAATTAATCAAGATTGCAGTGTTAATGTCTAGTTTCATTTGCCCCTCCTCTAAAAGCTGTATTCTTTTTTTGCTCTTGCTCTCTGTGATTTTTTTGGTAGTTCTCTTTTATGTGCTTACTCACACATGAATGCTTTCTCTAACACACTGGCCCTGTGTTTTGCTTCTTTGTGTGCATTCACGTAGACATGCACACCTCTTCAAATGACACACGCCTGTGGGCAGGATAACAGGTTGAGTTGTCTTGTTAATTAGGCATTCTTTTTCTGGGGCTGGTACAGGATGTTTGAGAATATTGTCCCCCAGGATACTCACCTGGTGCAGTGGAACTGCCATGGACTAGTTTTCCAGGGCTTACACATACAAGTGGCTTCCAAAAAAGCATTTTCAGACAAGCTGCTTGTTATGTGAATGTGTTTTTCTTTTTAGTCAACCACAATATATGCAGCACAAAGCTGTTGCCATTTTCTTGGAATGAGAAAATTATGAGCATAGTGTTTCTTTTACATCTCTGAAAAACCCTGATATCCAGCTGTTGTGGTGGTTGCAGTTGTCAGTTGCTTTTTGTAACCCGACAACACTGTCTCAAGAATGAAGAGAGGAAATTTGGTGACTAGTCTTTCGTGCTCACTCTCCTGAAAATCCTATTAATTTGGCTTTTAAAAACAGCAGCCAAGATCTAGTCATCTTGGTTGGAGAAGGCAAAGTCTTATTTGTCCTTATATTCTGTGCGTGGATTAATATCCACAGTAAACCACACACATTTTGTTCCTTGCTTAACGTGAGCCAGGTGTTATACTTAAAGGCATAATCTCAGTCCTCACAAAAACTCAGTGAATACACACTATCATTAGCCCCATTTTTACAGATGCCAATACAAAAAAAAAAAAAAATTGAGGTTAAATAATTGCACAAAATCTGGCAGCCATTAAATGACTGAGTTGGAATTTAAATGCAGGTGTGTCTAAATTCTGAGCTTACATTTGTAACCACTGTATATAATGTAGTATAATAACTTCCCCAATAATTGACAGAGTACTTTACTCAGAAGCTTTACAAGGACAATAAAAAAGAATTAGTTGAGATTACACAACCCATGTTGTGAGGGGATTGTCTTTTTGATTCACAGTTCGTGCGAAGAAATAATATACAGCAGACTGTGAACAATACATAAACAAAATGAAATTTCATTATTGAATGAATTGTCTGTATCTCCTCTTAAGAAAAATTGGTAAAGCATTTAGCTGGTCACAGCTCAGGGAAATGTCTCTATTCTGGTTCTCTCTGAATTGTATTCTTTAAATATTCCCCTTTTTTTTTTTTTTTTTTAGGCATCCACTGGCCACCTGGTTGTTGTTGTTGTTTTTCCCTTGTGCTTGTGCTTGTGCTTTTTTTTCCCCCCCTGTGCTTGCAGGGCTGCATTTCTGCTTGCTGTGACTTCTCAGTTCACAGCTGCAGTTGTTCAAACTTTAAATTTAAAATCCAGTCTATGTTTCTAGTAATTGCTGCCGGGAAACTGAAACAGGACTACTTGGTTTCAGAGTGAGGCTGTTGCTTCATACTAGAAGAAAAGTTTCATTAACTTGGAAAGCAAATCTCAGGATATCAAGAAAACAATAAAGGCTGTAAATTAATGCAGAACTCACTCTAAAAGGGGTTAATAGATGAAAGAAGGGAGAAAGAAGAGACAGGAGTTTCAGTGGTCAAAGGAATATTTTGTTCATGATAGCAGTGACCTGAATTGGACTGAAAGCAGAAGGGGGTGTGTCATTTTAAGAAGGTCAGTTTGACAGCCCGCAATATCCCAGATTTCTGTTATTATATATAATTGACGTTGTTAGCTAAGGGATGGATTTTCACTATTTCCTTCTGTAGTACCTCAGTACCTTTTAAGTAATTTTTTTTTTTTCTTGACTTAACCACTAGGGATCGTGTGGTGGTGTAGGAGGAGATTTGGGGGATGCAGAGGGGATTCTGAAGATAAACCCATATTGGCTGCCTCTGTGGTCTAAAGCCAGTTTGGAGAACGCACTACAGAAACAGGGAATTCACAGGGGATGAGTCAGAGAGAGGGACTGGAGCAGTTTGTCTTGTTTCACTTGCTCTTATCACACAGTTCACTCCTTTTTCCTCATACATTGCATAGTCCACCATGGAGAGAAAGGGAGGAGGTTGTACATTGCCTTGACAGACTTTTTTTTTTTTTTTTTGATATGGAGTCTTACTCTGTCGCCTGGGCTGGAGTGCAGTAGCTCGATCTCAGCTTACTGCAACCTCCAGCTCCCCAGCTCAAGCAATTTTCCTGTCTCAGCCTCCCAAGTAGCTGGGATTACAGGCATGTGCCACCACGCCTGGCTAATTTTTGTATTTTTAGTAGAGACGAGGTTTCACCATGTTGGCCAGGCTGGTCTCAAACTCCTGACCTCAAGTGATCCACCTTCCTCGGCCTTCGAAGGTGCTGGGATTACAGGCGTGAGCCACCATGCCTGGCCTCCTTGATAGACTTTTTAATGATTGTAGGGATAGAGAATGGTACGCAAGTAAATATAATACTACTGTTTTTGAACTGGCACAGTGATGAGGACTAAGCCAGTAATGCTATGAAACCTCAAGTATTAAATTTCTAAATCTTTGGCATTAGGCACCAATCTAAGTTAAAGTTTAATGCTTTTCATCACTTGTAACATTAGCAAATCAGGGGAATGAAATAATATTTATCCAAATAAACAATCTTGGTAACTTCGCCAAAGTGAATGCACATTTTTCTTTGATTTCCCCATAATACATCTTTCTTTTTCAGGGGAGACAGAGGTTGGGAATGGGAGGGAGGGAGATTATTGTGAATCTCAGATTATATTGATCAGAACCACGTTTAGCTTGTTCTGGTATGTAAATTAGAGATTTATAGTTGAGTGAAATTGATTTTGCTGAGACTAAATTAATCACAGTCCTTAATCACTGTAACCTTTAAACATTGCAGTCTTGGCCACAGCTGCAGGGCAGAGCGGTGCTCCTCCGAGCTTTATGCTGTCATTTCATGAAAGGCTGAATGCCCGTGACTTGTGCAAACAAGAATTCCCATGTACAGGCTTCAGAGCTGGTTCCCTGCCCTGCAGGGATCAGCTGGAGCATCTCCCACAGGGCCAAGAGGTTGCTGTGGCCTCTTCAACCCAAGAAGTTGTTCTGCTCAGACACAAGTATTTTCAGTCTTTCTCTGAACATAATCAAACTAGCCATCACAGCGAAATGCTCACAGGAAGGTAGTCATTAGAATTAAAATCAGAAACAACCGGTTATATTGTGATAGTTTTTTCTTTAATTGTATATGTTTATATATATTTATAAATATATTTATATATTCTTTTGTATGTTTATATTTTTTATATATATATATGTTTTACCGATCACATTTTGAACTATTTGGAAGGGTGATGTGGACAATTTTGAAAGATACTGAGGCATGGAGAGGTTAATTGACTCTTCAGAACTAATCCTGAGAGCCTAGAAGGAGGGTCAAGAATAGAACCTGGGTTTGGTTTTGTTTTGATGGTCGTTTCAGTTATTTGTTTTCCATTTCATGCAGCATCCCAGAATCAAACCATCATTAAGCCTGCCATAGAAATGCAGATTACTTTCCCACTTTAGTTGGCATATTTGAAAATAGTTTTGTATGATTTTTTTAGCCCCTTTTGTAGTCTTTTCATGAAGTTTATACATATAGGACTCTTTTTGTAATGCCTTTAACTACCAATCCTCCATTTTTCCTTTAACTTTTCTATATTTGGTAACTTTTATGTTCAGTTGAAGGAATTCATACACATTCCAGTATAATAAAGTGAAGCTGGATCAATCATTTAAAAAAGTCAGTGAACATCTGTATTTTACAAAATCACACTCTATCAGGACTGATGGGTATACCAGGATCTAATGATCAACTTCAATTACTCAATTTTGTAAATAAAGAAACCAAGAGTAGTAAGGTGAAAACGGCTTTCTCAAGGTAATTTACTATAGCCATTCTGAGACTGTGCCCTAGCTAATTTGATTCCTGTTTAGCATTCTTCTCTATGACATTGACTGTTTTCTCTGTAAAAGGGATCCTGGCTATACAACTATTTCACAATCCGATTCCTTGTAGAAAAGCAAGTAGTGCTCAATAAATTTGACTTAAGTTGTACTTTATAAGCTAATGTAAAAGGAGATTTACCGTAATCTGCCATGGTGAGTTGCTTATAGTAGGAGAAAGAATATCTTAAAACTTACTTTACGAAAAATAACAGATGCTGGTGAGGTTGCGGAGAGAAAGGAATGCTTATACAATGTTGGTAGGAATGTAAATTAATTCAACCATTGTGAAAGACAGTGTGTCAATTTTTCAAAGATCTAAAAACAGAAATAACAGTCAACCCAGCAGTTCCATTACTGGGTATATACCCAAAGGAATATAAATTGTTCTATCATAAAGATACATGTGTGTGTATGTTCATTGCAGCACTACTCAGGGAGTATCAAAGGCATGGAATGCCTAAATGCCCATCAATGGTAGACTGGATAAATAAAATGTCATACATGTATACCATGTAATACTCTGCAGCCCCAAAAAAGAATGAGGTCATGTCCTTTGCAGGGACATGGTTGGGAGCTGTAGGCTATTACCCTAAGCAGGAACAAAAAACCAAATACTGCATGTTCCCACTTATAAGTGGAAACTAAATGATGAGAACACGTGGACACATAGAGGGGAACAATACACACTGGAGCCTTTTGGAAGGTGGAAGGTGGGAGGACGAAGAGGATCAGGAAAAATAAACTATTGGGTACTAGGCTTAATACCTGGGTGATGAAATAATCTGTACAGCAAACTCCCATGACACAAGTTTACCTATATAAGAGACCTGCACATAGATCACTGAACTTAAAAGTTAAATTAAAAAACAAAAACAAACCAGAATACTTACTTTAAAAACAATTTCTCTGGTTGTCCTTCTGTTTTTTATTGTATATTGGTTTGTGTAGGTCCATTTAATTTGTTTACTTTTCGTAATAGGAATACAATTGTCAGTGTCATATAGTGGATTGAAAATAGACTCTGAAGCTGAAGCCTCAGGTCCAGCTTTGGCCCTGACACTAGCCCTGTTACCTTTGTCAATTTACTTAACAGCTCTCTGCCCTAAACCATAGCACCTACCTCATAGAGTTGTTGAGACAGTTAAATAAGTTAATAAAAAGTCAAGCTCTTAGAATAGTGCTGGGCGTATACGAATATTCATTGGATATTAACTAATATTGTAGTCATTTTCAGTTGATTTCTTCTTAATTTAAAAAATGTTCATATGTGATTTCATGTGGTTTTAGGGAATTATAAATGTAATTTAGACTTCTTACTCATTTTTGTCTGATAGCTTTTTTCTCAATGAAACTGATTTGGTTACCTCAGTTCTAATGCTGGCTTTGCCTCTACTTTTTGGTCATATTTAGAACACAGCATTCAGTTCCGGATATGTCCAGGATAGATAGGGGAGAAACGCAAAAGAGAATATTAATGCAACTTGATTGTGCAGCTGCTCTTTCCGCAAATGTTTATTGAATGACTGCTGTTTGCCACATGTTGCTGCATAGGACACGGTGCATACCTGAGATTCCATTCCTGTAGACAGGACATTTGCCTGCTTCCTGGCACTTATACTTCTCCCCAAATTGACACCAAGCATTATTTTAGAAAGGCATTTAGTGGAATGCAGTATCAGCAAATGAAAATTGTAGAGTTGTATCTTGAAGAAACTTGACTGCACTCCCTACTCTCACATGCATCCCCACATAGAGCCAGGGCATCTCTTAAGACCCACCTTGCTGGGTTTGCTCATAGTTGGCACTTAAAACATTCTGTTGCAGTTACCTATTTTTGATGGACTCTGCAGGAGAGAAACTGTCAGTTCACAAGGGCATTGACTCTTTGGTTCTTCATTTTATTTACAGTATGCTATACAAAGGGATAGGTTTTTGTTGTTTGAATACATCTTGAGTACTCCTTTGGAAGGACGGAGTCCAAAGGCATCTTACCTGAGCCAGAATTCATAGGGGTGGTTCCCTACTTCCCTTTCTTGTTTCCTGTACCCACTCGCCACCCTCAAATTTCCTCCCAGTAGAAGATGCTATAGGACCTTTTCTCTTCTTCCTTTCTTTTTCCTTTTCCTTTTCCTCTTTATTTTTCTTTTTTTCTTTTTCTTTTTGAGGTAGGGCCTCACTCTGTTGCCCATGTAGTGGCACAATCATAGCTCACTGCAGTCTCGATCTCCCAGGCTCAAGTGATCCTCCCACCTCAGCCTCCCACGTAGCTAGGATTACTGGCTAAGTTTTTAATTTTTATTTTTGGCAGAGACGAGGTCTTGCCATGTTGCCTAGTCTAGTCTTGAACTCCTGAGCTCAAGTGATTCTCCCTCTTTCATCTCCCAAAGTGTTGGGATTATAGGCATGAGCCACCATGCCCAGCCTAGGACCTTTTCTTAACTCCACTTAAGCTCTTCCATTTGAACTTTCTTTTAATTATCTGGATTTTAACTTTATCAGAATTAATCTTCCAGTAATCCTGTTTTTAGCTAGAAGGTTAGGCTTTGGGAAGTGTGAGGCTGGATGGGAGGGAAGGAGGCCAGCAAAGGGAAAGGGACTAGCAGGTTTGAAGAGGCCACATCTACTCTTTCAGTTGGGGCATCCTGAATTCATCACCCCTAAAACTTTGCTCTATGTGTTTTCTAGGCTGCAGCATCCAGACAGCACCACATCCTTCACATGTTCACTGTAGTAAAATAACATAGAAAGGGTAGAAGTATCTGACAGATAAGAGAGTTTATTTTATAAGGCTGTGATGCCCAGCACATAGGTCTATACATCACCTCCTTCCTGCTGCTCCTCTATCTGCCTTTCTTTGGTCATTGCCCCCTGCTAGTATTTAATTCTGTTGAATTTGTCCAAATTGACTTGTTTATTTAAGAAGATTACCCAAATCTGCATACAGCCTTCAGCATTGCTTTGAATCTCCTTTAGGAAAGGAAATGTAGATTCAAATACACAGGTTTATCTCTCTGACCTTTAGCTAATTATTAGATTGAGATAAATGTGTGTAAGTGACAAATTGCCTTTAATGACATTTAATCTGCATGCTGACATTAATGTCTGCTTTAGTGCCCCAGTTCCATAGAGGCAAAGAGCATGGACTTTTGTCTTAATTTGACCTATTTAAAAGGTGTTTGTGGTGAGAGTCAATCTGTGATTAACTTAATAGCATGTTTTACATGAAAAGCAATCAAATATTGATGTAAAAAGAGGCTACTAGATGACGAATTTTCCGGTCTGTCATAATTGGCAAAAACATCAGAGAAAGGAGAGAGTTGCTAGTAACTAAAACTGAATGAAAGCCTCATAGCTGCCCCAAATCCAATACTGGTGAGCACATTGATAGTATCTCAAGAAAGGAGGCTCTTGTTGTTTATTGCCACAGAGGCCATTCACTGAACTTTGGTGGGTGTTAGACTAATAGATTTTTTTTTCTTTTTTTTTTTTGAGACAGAGTCTTGCTCTGTTGCCCATGCTGGAGTGCCATGGTGCTATCTCGGCTCACTGAAACCTCTCCCTCCTGGGTTCAAGCGAGTCTCCTGCCTCAGCCTCCCGAGTAGCTGGGATTACAGGTGCACACCACCACGCCAGGCTAATTTTTGTATTTTTAGTAGAGAAAGGGTTTTACCATGTTGGCCAGGCTGGTCTCGAACTCCTGATTTCAAGCAGTCTGCCCCCCTCAGCCTTCCAGAGTGCTGGGATTACAGACATGCACCACTGCACCTGGCCTCGACTAATAGATTTTAACACCTTTTTGATTCACTAAAGCACATCATAGGGGATCATTTAAGTAAGTGACCCATTTGATTTAGGGAGTGAGAGGCCTGGGAAGTGGCATTCTTGGTGGATTTGTTGTGTGCTAGTCAGGTGCTAGGTGCTTTGCTTTCTGCATTCTCATTTAACTCCTAACTACAAAAGCATTTGTACCAACAACCCCCTAACTCGTGATATCTTTTTAAATTTCATTTCATTTTTTTTTTTTTAAAGATAAAGTCTTGCTCTGTCACCCAGGCCGGAGTGCAGTGGCATGATCACAGCTCACTGTAATCTCAAACTTCTGGGGCCAAGTAGTCCTCTTGCTTTAGTCTCTAGAATAGCTGGGACTACAGGCACATGCCACCATGACTGGCTAAATTTTTTGTAGAGACAGGGTCTTGCTGTGTTGCCTAGGCTTGTCTCAAACTCCTGGCCTCAAGTGATCTTTCTGCTTCAGCCTCCCAAAGTATTGGAATTATATATGTGAGCCACTGTGCCCAGCCTCTAATTGGTGACTTCTCAATGAACTTTGACATAAGTGTGTGTTTTATAAGATCATTATCACCGATGATAAATGCAGCTTAATTTTTAGTCAATTGGCCAAACAGGGAAACTTGAATTGAGAGAGATCATTAACAACTTTCTTTAGCACTTTAAGAGCCAAGTGATAGCTTTTCCAGTTCTTTAAACATTACAAACTGCCTTTCCTGGTGAATGTCATTTTCTCAAATTAATTTTCAGAGACTGGAATGGGTCTGTGCTACTCTATATAATTTTGTGCTGAGTGGATGGTATATTGATGGGAGAAAGTAGGAGAGTAGTGATGGAAGGGCACATGTTGGAGTCTGTCTCCCTGATGACTATGTGTGAGTTTTTCAGCTTTCCCATGCCTTGATTTCCTTATCTGTAAAGTGAGGATAATGAGTTAATGAATATAAAGCACTTAGAAAGGTGCCTGTAGTAAGGACTTACAAATGTTGTTTTATTTATTGTTTTTGGAGTTTGGTTGGAGGATTCAAAGCAACATTCATTAAACTAAACACTCACTAAATTCACTAAAATGGTTTCCAAGTGAACTAATAAATATAGCAAAGGAGTCTCTCCTCTGCTGTGGAATGCTGAGTTGAATGCATCTGGGTGTCCATTCCACTGCAAATCCAGGCCAAGCAAATACAGTTTCTATGCAATTAAAAGGTTGTTGACTGGCAAAGAAAAAAAAAGTGAACCATAGTTTTTCCCTCTACCCTGTAATCTGTGGTGTCTTTATGCATTACCTTAAGAGAAACTTCAGTGACTTGATTAGAGGGAGGTTTATAAACTGCTAGGAGGCAAAGCACCGAGCTCTTGACTGGCACACAGCAGGTCCACAAAGAAGGCCACTTCCCAGGGTACGAAAGCACACATAAATTATTCAGGGACAAATGTAATGGTTAGAAGGGTGTCATAGAAACACATCAGAGTACTTTTATACTACTGCCTGACTTCTTGTTCCCCCATTCCCCATTGTAATTCTGGATTCTTAAGTTTATTTTAATGACAACCATTTTTGCCTGTCTTTAAGTAAAAGAACAGAAAAGTTACTTAAAATGCAGTCCTAATTATGTCCTAATGCAATTTTGATGCAGCAATATGCTTTCAAACAAGCAGGTACTGGGTGGCAGATTGACACAAGTATTTAGTGAATTGAGAACAACATGTGTTATATGAAATTAAAATCAAATTACAAACAATGGAATGGAATGTTGCTTTTAAAATCCTCTGAATGTTGGTTAACTTCACAGGGCAGTGCTGTGACTATTTCCATTAATCATGGAGTAGTTATACTGGGACTTCACCAAGCTCTTTTAATAGTTCAATCTGATTTATGTTTTTCTCTTCTCTATTTTTCTTTTCTGTCTCTTTATTTCTTTTTGTCATTGTTTTTGTTGACCTGTGTGTGTTTTTTTCTCTCTCTGTATCCGTTCAAGTTCTCCAGAGAAATAAAACCAATAAGAGTGTGTGCGTATAAATATAAAGAGATTTATTTTAAGGAATTGGCTTACTTGATTGTGGGGGGCTGACGAGTCTGAAATCTGTAGGGCAAGCAGTAGGTTGGAAATTTGGCAGGAGTTATTGCAGTCTTGAGGCAAAATCTCTTTTTTGTGAAACCTTATTTTTGCTCTGAAGGCCTTCAGTTGAATGCATAAGACCCACCCACATTATAGAGCATAACCTCCTTTGTTTGAAGTTAAGTGATTGTAGAAGTTAACCACTTCTAGAAAATACCTTTATGGAAACATCTAAATTCATGTATGATTAATTAACTGGCTGCCTGCTATTGCTTTGCCAAGTTGACGCATAAAATTAATCATAACATTGTCTCATTCCTTTTTCCCTCACTGTGTGTTTCTGTCTCTCATATCACATGCACACAAATGAGGTTATGGGACAGCATTAGTGTTAATGAATTTCAGGTAACAGGATAATAATCATTATAGCATCTACCAGTAATTGGACACCTATTACGTGCTGAGTCTTGTATTTGATACTTTGTATTTCCGATCTCATGGAATCCTCTTGACAATTCCATGAATTGGACAGAATTAATTTTATTTTATGGGTGAGGAAACTGAGGCTTAAAGAGCTGCCAGCTTGTATTCAGCCTATAAAGCTCAAGGTTCAAACTCCAATCTGTTTTTCCTGCAGATATACTCTCTTCTGTATCTGCTTGTTTCTCTAATATTCCCCCATCATTGTCATCATTGGCTAGTTTTCAATGTTTCACTTGGATGAAAAACATGTCTACATACTTTTTTTTTTTTTTGAGACAAAGTCTCGCTCTGTCGCCTAGGCTGAAATGCAGTGGCTGGATCTTGGCTCACTGCAACCTCTGCCTCCCAGATTCAAGTGATTCTCCTGCCTCAGCCTCTCAAGTAGCTGGGATTACAGGTATGCACTACCATGCCCAGCTAATTTTGTTTTGTATTTTTCGTAGAGATGGAGTTTCACCGAGTTGGACAGGCTGTTCTTGAATTCCTGATCTCTGGTCATCAGCCCACCTTGGCCTCCCAAAGTGCTGGGGTTACAGGCGTGAGCTGCCATGCCTGGCCTGCATACTTTTTTTTTTACTAAGCATTTTTTTTTAATAGGTTGCTGAAGGAGCTGAGGTAGTGCTGAAGGATGTTAAAAGCACACACAGTGGAAGAGCTTATTGTTGTTCCAAGGCCTAATTGGAGATCTAGGCTGGCATTTCCTAGAGCTTTCTTTTCTTTTTTTTTTTTTTTGAGATGGAGTCTGGCTCTGTCGCCCAGGCTGGAGTGCAGTGGCCGGATCTCAGCTCACTGCAAGCTCCGCCTCCCGGGTTTACGCCATTCTCCTGCCTCAGCCTCCGGAGTAGCTGGGACTACAGGCGCCCGCCACCTCGCCCGGCTGGTTTTTTGTACTTTTTAGTAGAGACGGGGTTTCACCGTGTTAGCCAGGATGGTCTCGATCTCCTGACCTCGTGATCCGCCCGTCTTGGCCTCCCAAAGTGCTGGGATTACAGGCTTGAGCCACCGTGCCCGGCTCCTAGAGCTTTCAAAGTGGACAACTAAAAGACTATCCTAAGAAGATGAGATAGTTTCTGAACTAGGCATGAAAAGCTGTAAGGAGTGTCACCTCCCAGTGTCCTCTGGCTTATTTTTCTCACTGATGGATTGCTTCCTTGTCTGCTGCCAGACCCCTTAATGTGCTGGCTCAGCCTTCACAGGGATTAGTCGCAGAAGATGGGCGCTGCATCTGCAGGTCTGGCTCTGGAGGCTTTGGGTGGTACCTACTACTACTTACTTAGCCCTCAGCCAGATATTCCCTAGAAGGGAAAACTCTCCTTAGTTTTACTGAGGATCTGGCCTTATCTGCAAACACTAGTTCTAATAATATTCTTTACCTTCTTTGTAGCTCCCAGCCATTGTCTTCTACCTTCTCTTGCCTAGCTTTAGTCACTGCTAGCAGCTATTGCTAGGCTGTTGGTACTTTGAAGTGGAATTCGGCAGACAGAGGTGAGAGCAGGCTGTGAGTTCCCTCTGTGGAGGTTGGCTCCTTACAGCACACATGGGAGGCAGAGCTGAAGGATGTTAAAAAGCACACACAGTAGAAGGGCTTACTTGTTGTTCCAAGGCCTAATTGGAGATCTAGGTTGGCATTTCCTAGAGCTTGGCATCGAACAATTTGAATGTTTGTAGATGGTGCTTGCCTCACACCTTGCCAACTTGAATTTTGGGCAAATCAGCTTCTGTGAGTTTTGTCTTGACAAGTTGGGAAAGTTTCCTAACTTTAGATGACTGTGTGGATCTTTGGGGAGCTTGTTAGTTATCAGGTGAGGGCTGCTATTTTGAAGGAAATAGACTTTAATATATTCTTCTTTAATATATCTGAATAGGTATGCATATGTGCTCCTTTGTATCTTGTAAATGGGCAGTACAGGAGGGAGAAACTGAAGGAGAGGACTTGGCCAGGAGATAAACCCCCACAGATGCCAAGATGTTGGCTTGTTGAGGCTTATTCGCGGTTAGTTTTACTGTGATATTATGTGCAGATGGTTCCTAAGTTATAATGGTTTGACTTATGCTTTTTTGGTTTTATGATAGTTGTGGTGCAAAAACATTTTATGTTTTACGTTTAGTATAGTATCCAATAAGGTGTGACATATTCAATACTTTATTATAAATTAGGCTTTATGTTAGATGATTTTTGCCCATCTGTAGGCTAATGTAAGTGTTCTGAGCCCATTTAAGGTATGCTTGGCTAAACTGTAATGTTCCATAAGTTAGGTGTATCAAATACTTTTTTGGCTTTTGATGTTTTCAACTAACAATGGGCTTATTGGGATATAATCCTATGATAAGGCTAGGAGCATCTGTATTTGTCTTTGAATTACTTAGGGACTCTTTTGATGTCTTCCTTTTGGAAACTCTGTGTTGTTGGTTTTTGTTATTTTAGCCTTGTCGGGTTTTCCTCATACTGGTCTGACTACTAGTATCTTTTATTGGTCCCTCTTTCTTGGATATCCTTTACATGTTTATATTTGTTAGTGTTTCTTTCTTGACTCCTCTCACTTCTCATGTTTCCTTGGATTTGCCTCCATTACTAAGTCTTCATCCAGCCCATATGTCATTGGTTTTCAATTACTAAGTCTTCATCTAGCCCCTATGTCATTGGTTCTCAAAGTGTGGTCCCCAGACCAGCAGCAGCAGCATCACCTGGGAACTTGCTGGAAATGCCTGAACTAAACTTAAGACACTATATAAAACAGGAAAATGCATTTTACATTTTGATACACATTGTGAGAAAGATTGTACTGATTTCATGGTATATGCGTTATAAGGCATAAAGTAGGTCCAGCCTGTGTTCCTAAAGCATACATTTCTATTGACCTTGGAGAGTGAATTATCATACAACAGAAATAGGATTATCATTAGTTTAATGAACGAGAAAGACTCTTCATGTTTGTTCTTTACCTAATCTATGCACTTTAAACCTAGATCGGCCTCAGGGAAATATGAGAAATTGTGTACTTTCTCTTCTGGCTTAAGTACAAGGAACCCAGACCCACTCTAATTTGCTTTAAGTGTTTTTTTTGTTTGTTTGTTTTGAACAGTAAGAAACTACTTAGGGTGGAGAACTTTATTTCAGTAAGGCCTCATGTGAAGTGGAATTAAGACAGTCAGAATATCCTTTTGTGGCTTGATCTTGATCAGGTAATAGGGTTCTGTACACATTCATCAACTGTTCTTATTCTTTCCCTCTCTGTCCCCCCACAACCCCATATCCTCATCTTGCTTGCACACACATGTGCATACTCTGGCATGCTCTCTCACTCTCTTCTTCCCTCGCCTTCCTGCCAACACAGCTGTATTCATCTTCATTTCTTTTTCACCTGGCTTCCTCCCTCTCTACTCTGTGTCTTTTCAGGTCTCTCTCAAGTTTAGTTCATGCATTACTCATTCTGTGAATCTCTTAAACCCCTCATTCTATCTTTTATCCCTCTTACTAACTATGTCACCCTGGCAGTTTCGTAATGCAGATTTCTGAGTAAGAGTCCCAGTGGGATAGAACGTAGCCACTAGATGGCAGGTCCAGTGTCCTGGCTGATTCCCTTAGAAAGTGCTGTGCAGAGGACTGTCACCTTTTCTTTTAGATCATTCTGTGTTTTTAGTATTAAATGAAGCCTCAGCTCCAGCATAGCATTTCTGACAGGCTGACTCACTTCACATTTAATGATCATATCCAACGTCTTGTTTCTACTCTCCAGCAGTGCAGCTCCTTCTTCTGGTGTCGTCACTTCTATGGACATATCCTGTGGATGTTCCCATCCACCCAAGCCCAAAGTCTCTGTGATTATTCCTCCTCCTCCTTAGCCCTCACATCTCTTCAATATTTTTCTCTCTCTTTTCTATTATTTAATGCTACTGCCATATTGCTTCTTGACTAGATTTTAATAATCTTCTGATTTCAATCTGTTACTTTGTCTCAGTCAGAATAACCTCCTTCCACTTTCACATGAAATACTTAGCTACCCGAAGGAATATCCCTCAAGGCTCTCTGTTGCCTGCGGATTGAGAATAGACTCCTCTGCTGAATATTCAAGATCTTCGGCAGTATGCCCCCTTTTTGGTTCTTTTACTCCAAACACTGTACTCTAGCTACATAGGACTACTGAGTAATACTCCTCACAGGCTCCCTCTCTTGGGTACTTGGACAGCGCCCTTTAGCTGTGTAGCAGAGAATAGGACAGGAGTGCACACTCTGGGGCTAGGCTGACGGGCTGGACTCTCAGCCCAGCCTGGAAACTTCGAGCATTTGTCATTTTATCATTCTGTGCCTCATTTTTCTCATCTGTAAAGTGGAGACAGTGATAGTATCTGCCTCATGGGTTAAGAGTTAAATATAGAGCACTCAGAGCGGTGCCAGAGACACAGCAAATCCTCAGGTCTTTCCAGGGATACTTTTTTTCCCTCACTGTGTGTTTCTGTCTCTCATCTCACATGCACACAAATGAGGTTATGGTTTTTTGTTTCTTGTTTTCTTTTTTAAAATATTCTGCATTAGACATGATGTTTCTCTCTCTGCAATGTAATTTTTTCTGTTTTTTATTTTTAAGGGTACCTATCACTGTCTGCTCCCCCCTTTTCAGATTATTTGTGGATTTCAGATATTCATCTGTTTTTCTTTGAGCTCCTTGAGTATGGAGATGGTATTTTATTGAAACTTATGACATACGGAGCTCAATAAACATTTGTTGAATTGGATTATATCCAAAAGATGCTTCTGCTAAAATACTGTAGTAACTTCCATCTGTCCCATGAATGTTCGTGTTCTGAGAAAATAATGTAATGTAATTCTTAAAACTAGGTTTTAAACCTTAAAAATGAAAGAAAGTGACTACTTTGCGGTTGTCATATAGATGTACTGCTACTCAAGTATAGTAAGTATATTGGTGAAATATTTAGAAAAGAAACAACTAGTCATGTATCTGAATCAGAGATCAGCAAACTTTTTTCTGTAGAGGGCGAAATGTTAAATATATTCAACTTTGTTAGTCATATTATCTGTGTTGGATCTGTTTACCGCAGCAATCGTAACACGAACGTGAATGAACGCGTTCCAGTAAAACTTCACTTACAAAAAGTAAGTAAAAGGTGGACTATAATTTACCAACTTCTGGCCTGTGTCATTACTGTGCAAACCACACATCATTTTAGAAGCTGTTTGTTGCAAAAGCTCCAGGTGCTACCACATCCAAAGATATACACCTGCCTGTCTTCTCATTAGGTATAAGGAAACCTTTCCAGAAAATCTCAGCAGATTACTCACAATTTCAGTGGCCCAAAGTTGTATCACATTCTCACACTTTAAACCAGTTACTGATGATGGATTGAGACTACCATGATTAGCCCAAATACACCAGGAATCACACGTGTTGTTGTGGATAAGGCCTCCCTGTCTGCGTCATGTGACCATGTTGATGAGGGCGTTTCCTTGTGAAGTGAAAACCTTTGAATTGTACAATGAATGTGATACAGCATGGGCTGCCACAGTCCAGTTGTCACCTACTCTTCTGTTGTTCTACTAAACATCATCATCATGTCACACGTGACAGGTGTGAGGTTTCTTTTTTAAAGCTCAGACTCATTTTAAATTAATATTTTTATCACATGAATAGACCCATGGTAATGATGTAATGACCTTGGATGGGCAGGCCAGATTTCTGTTGTGAAGCATAAAGTTTTTCATATGACATGTTTGAGCTACTTATTTTGGTATCCTCAGATAGGCAAAACAGAGAAAACAACAGGCTTCCCAATTGCAGAATTCACCATATACCCTTCTCCTTCTTGAAAGGGAGAAACCAATTTGACAAGGACTAGCCTCCTCTTATACTTAATCAAGGCACGTGAGTCGAGCCTCTTAGTATTTGTCATAAACTATGGATTAAACCAGTTTGTAGCCCATCTCATTGTACCCAAAACTCTGGTGTATGATAGTAAAATGTTCGTAGTTTTCAAATTAGACTGAGAGCTTCTTGTTCTCACTTTAGAATATTTTGACAGCTCTTTGGTTATCACAGAAAGACCTAGTCCCTCAGGGGTCTTGAACTGAGCTAATGATCCTAGTCATATCCAGTAGAACAGGACCCACTACAGCTTGTCTGAGACTGCATTGTTGTCTTGGGTCGTATGGCACCATTAGACAAACGGCTGTACTGTTTTTCCACTTGGCTGTTTTGTGGTGTAAAACTATCTTCTAGGAGCCACAAAATGCAATTCTTTTACTTGTTGAAAGATTGAGAGCAAAGAAAGAAAGAGAGAGGGAGGGAGGGAGGGAGCGAGGACTGTAAGGGAAAAGAGACCATTAACATGGCTTGTTTCCTATCCCTCTCCAATGTGAGTCTAACCCCAGATGACTGTATTCTCATTGCTTTATTGTGAGGGCATTTGTGAGGGCCTTCCCCTTGGTTGTATCTTGGTTTACAGTCTATAAAATTGGATTAGACAATGTTAATTCAATTAATGACTGTACTGAGTTTGTCTTAGTGTGCAGTGAAAACAGGAGGGCAGCCTCTAATAATCTATGGATTTAATGACTGCAACTTTGAAGAGTGTTAAGCTAAAGTGAAGTTCAGAATGGCTTGTTAACTGGGTTTATTAGCTGTTGACCTTCCCTTTCAGCATAATAGTGGCAGTCAGACCGAAGAGAGCACTAACGTCCTGATTAGCATTTATCTAAAGATAGGCTGCTGCCTGTTCCACAGTAAATTAGTTCAATCAGCCATAAAGAGCTTGAGAAACATTTTCTGCTTTATAAAAAGAATTAGATGTTAGAACAGTTCATCTGGCATAGCTCAGTGAAGATGGATTGAGCCCCTGAACGTGCTCATTTGAGGAAGGCGCTTTGAGGATATTGAGTAATTGAACAGATTTTCCCACAAGATTGATCAGGGGTCCTGGATTTCCTGCACAATTGAGTGATGCCCTAATTTTTGCCTTCTAATAAGAGCAGTACATCTGCTCCTGTTTCTGTGTATTCATTGAGTGAAACTGAAAATCAATTTCTTTAGCACCTACTATGCACTCTATGTCCCTTAGGAAATAAAAGCAATAGGATCTGCTGATCACAGTCTATTGGATTGAAGAGATGGAAACTACACTAAAACTTGAAATTCACCACTTCCACTACGACTGCTTCTTTTCTTCTGAAAAGAAGAAACTGTATAATGATGGCTGCTATTTTTGGTATATTTCTTGAGACCATCTTATGAAGTGAAGCACATTTTCCCACAGAAACAGTGTAGTAGTCGGGGTTAACGTTTCTGACTAAGGTCTTGGCACCAACTAAGTTCTTCTCATAGTGGGTCATTAGAAGCAAAAAGGCAAAAATTATAAACCTTTCTAAATCATTTAAAAACTTAACTTACGATCCAGGTCCTTACAAAAAGGACATAAATGTACTGTACAATTGAATTTTATGAGGTGCCCCAATGTACTATAAAGTATACATAGAGCGTATAAAATTCTAACTCTGCTGTATCATAAATTTGACCTCACTGAAATGAATAGGCTCACTATATGGCAAGCATTAATGAAACGTTTAATTAACATTCCCTTCACTTGCAGTTTTAGAATTTTGAAGGGCTTCCTGGGGACTATTTCGATGGCCGAGGTTTTTGCAAAACAAAAGAACAAAACCTTCTCATAAAAACTGATGTCTCTTTCACTCAATAACTCCTCCAATAGAGATATTTAATTGAATTAGACTGATGAGCCTGAATTTGAATTTTATACCCAAACCTATGATCATCCTTAAAAAAAAAAAATATGGTATTGAGACAGTTAAATACCTGATGACTTCATGAAGGCTTCCTATGGACCCTTTAAGCCACTGTGTATACACTTATCATTTATGTCCTTGCAGTTTTCCCAAGCTAAAGCCACAGGGATATGAGTACTTTGTGAGGGACAATGGTGCAGTGTTAGAATGGATGAGCTGTAGGGCTGTGGGCTTCCGACTCTTTCATAGCTCCCTCCCTGTAAGGTATCCTCCTCCTCTAACCTTCCCTGTAATTATGCCATGTTGGTTTACTTTATTGCCTGGTCACTGCAGGAGAAGTCCCCAGGGAGTCATACTTGAATGAACAGGTAGAGGCAGAGTAAAAAAAAAAAAAAAAAAAAAAAGACATTATGCTAAGTGAAAGAAAAATCATTCACAAATGACTGCATATGGTGTGACTACATTTATATTAAATATCCAGAATAGGCAAATCTGTAGAGATAGGAAGGTGGAAAGTAGATTAGTAGTTTTCCAGGGGTGAAACATGAGAGGGATGGGGAGTGACTGCTGATAGGCAGAGTCTCTTTCTGGGGGAATAAAAATATAAAGTTAGATTGTGGTGATAGTTGCATAACTATCTGAATATAATAAAAACCACTGAGTTGTGTATTTTAAATGGTTGAGTTGTATGTATGCAAATTATATCTTAATAAAACTATTATTTCTTTTAAAAGGTATTAAGTTTCCTCAGGTTAAATGGGATGACCAAAAGGGGAAAGGTTTTAAGCAGTAGCACTCCTTGTATGTGTATAGTGAGTATGCATATGTTTGTAAAAGTATAATGTGTGTGATCCAACTATAAGCCATATGGTGCTAGTCATGATGTGTATACATGAATTGTAGAAAAAGAGGAAGAACCTTTAAGTGAGAGAATGCTGTGCATTGGGAAGCAGTGTGGGGCAAGATCTGTGTGGCTCTAGGGTGGCAAGTTTAGTTTGAGCTTGTGAATCCTTGCAGAGATTGGCAAATACCAGATACTCCTTGGCAGAGAAAGCAGTACACTCAAAATTAAGAGGATTTAAGGAAGCAGAGACTAATAAGGAGAGAACATTGAAACCTGTTATTTGTAGTTAGAAGTGTAGATGTATACAAAATAGAAAAACGAAAACAAAAAATGTTTTATATTATATCAGGAGGAACTTATTGGTGTTTTAGGACCGTTAAGATGGAGAACAGAGCTTACTCATATGTGGGAGCTACAAAGTTGAGCTCATAGAAGTAGAGCGTATAACTGTGGTTATTCGAAGTTGGGAGAGGTGGAGGGGTGGGGAGGATAGGGAGAATTTGTAAGGGATGCAAAATTGCAGCTTAGATAGGAGGAATAAGTTCTGTTGGTCTGTAGCATATAAGGGTGAACACAGTTAATTGTTTATTGTATATTTTTAAAAAGCTAGAAGACAGGATTTTGAATATTCCCAACATAAGAAGATGATAAATGTTTGAGGTGATGAGTATGCTAATCATCCTGATTTGATCGTTATACATTATATACATGTATCAGAATATCATGCTGTAGCCCATAAATATGTTATGGTTGCTACATGTCAACTAAAAAAGAACATTTTTAAAAGATGGAAGACAAAAATAAAAGATAAATGTAGATTCTCTTTTAACTGTTTGGTGCTTACCTGGTGTCCTCTGAAAAATCAGAATCATGGGAGATGAATAACATTTCCAGAGAGCACTAGATGAGTTAGAAAAGCTGGTTTATCATTCCTACTCTGTCTCTTCCCATGTTACATTAAATCAATAACTCTGTGATACTTTCTTCCTCCCTTGAGTTGTCCTTCTTACCCTGAGAGGATGGCACAAGGATCAAATGAGATGACATATACCCATTGCATTGCACCTACTAGAATGTAACAAATGTTTGTCAGACTGAGGGAGAAAGGAAGGAAGGAGCAGAGTGATATCACATGCAAAGAACTGGATTTACTGACTTATTCCTCTGGCCAAGTGTGTGAAAGTTATGATTGCAATGAGAACTTTTGCATTAATACTATTTATACTTACAGATATATTACTTCATTTGGTAATTCTATGGTAAATTTGGAGGTGCTTCTAGTATCACTGTCTTGTTCTACCAATAGTCTTGTATTTAGTGACAATTTGGTGGTTGTTACTAGGATTGCAAATAGAAATCAAGCTCCGTAGATGGATGGATTAGCTTCCTTGTTATGACTGTGTTAAGGTTACCACTCAGAACAAACATTGGTAGTTGAGCATGTCTTGTGTGTGAATGTCATACTCAGAACAATTCTAATTTTTAAAAAATTACTTTTTTTTAGAGGCTGTCTCACTCTGTCATCCAGGCTGCAGTACAGTGGCACAATTACAGCTCAGTACAGCCTGCAACTTTTGGGCCCAAGCCATCCTCTCGCCTTAGCTTTCCAGGTAGCTGGGACTATAGTAACGTGCCATTACGCCTGACTCAGTTCTACTTTTGATGCAGTTTCCAACATACTGACATTGGGTTTGACATATCGTTCCAGTATAAGATGTTACTGTAGCATTCAACAATTCTCTTCCCAGAGGAGACTATGGAAAACAGAACATTTGCCTTTCCCATTTTGTACTTCATGCCACCCACTAAAGAATTCCAAACTCATGCAGAATGCCTTTGATGATGTGAACTGCATGTGAACTTCTTATTGCTTGACTTTTAAATCTCTTTTGTTATCTAGCTCCATTACTTATGAGCTGTGTCACGTTAGGCAAGTGACATGCCTCTCTAAGTTTCCACTTCCTCATCTGGAAATGGGGGAAATAATGAGATTGGCCCTGTGGTGTCAGGATTAGGCAAAGCACTTGGCTTAACACCAGTCTCACAGAATGCAGTTTTTCTTGAGCTGTTGGGTCAGTGATGCCTGAAACAGGAGGAGTGGAGGTTCTGAGGCATTGCTATTTTTGTCATGTTTGATTTGTTTTCTTTTTGCCTAGACTTGCCGTATTATAGCTTCATCAGGATTTTAAAGACCATTGTGAATTATATTTTCAAAAGTTGTATGGACTCTTGTACTTTAGTATAAGCAGCACAGAATTAGGCTTAAGAAACTTAGATTTTAATGTTAGCTATGAGATCTTAGGTCACTGGTGCCTGTTCCTCTCATGAAATAAGAGAATGGAACCAGCTGGTTCTTTATTCTTCCCAGTTCTACAATAATGTGGTCATAGAGTCTTCATGGCATAATTTCTTGTTCCTCCTCATTTCCTCTTACCACACTCTTGTCTTTAATCTCTGATACCTTTCTACCCATCTCCTTCAATCCTCCTCCTGTTCATCCTTTCACATACGTCCTAAAAATTGTTATATCAACTATGAGGCAAGTAGTATGTTAGGAGCTAGATGTATAATGTTGAAAAATATAGACATGGTTCCTGCAGTAACAGAATTTACAGTTTAATGGAAGAAGTACAGATAACACAAGTAAGAATTACAAAATGTGGTAAGTGCTATGAAAGAGCAGGACAGACTGCTTTGAGTGGGGGAAGAGGGATCCCTGGCAATTTAAATGACTTTTCTCAAAGCAGGCTGCCAAAGCTCTGGCCAGAGGTGGTTTGAGCGGCAGAGCAGCACCACAGACAGGAATCCAAGGCAAGAAAGCGCTGAGCTGCTCTCAGGTGCTGGAAAGCCAGTGTGGCTTGAAGTGTGCTAAGAGTGAGACTGGAAAAGCATGCCAAGTTTGAGGCCAAGTTCAGGATTTTATATTCCATGATAAGTGTAATGGGAAATCTATGAGAACTTTTAAGTGACAACAATATGGGAATCTTACTTTACTTGGCTGGAACACTTAAAAACTGATTTCTTTTAGAAAGTACAGTTTAATTTTCCATTAATCTTAACACAGAATAGTATATTACACCTAAAATGAATACTCTTTTAGGCTGGGTAGGGGCTGTCCCATGGTTTAATATTACGTTTCTATCATAGGAGAAGCCTTGGTTTCCTAGTTTCCCACCTTGTTTCTCCTCTCTCTACCCCACTGGGATTCTAGCTGCTTCTTCACTGCATTTGCTCACCTCTTCTTCTCCACAGGCCTTTGGTCCTTGAAATGCTGTAAGAGCAGAAATAACAGCTGTCCAGAGACTTTCAGACAGCAGATGTGCCTTGGGCCTGTGGGTCTGTGGCTCTGGAGGGCTAGGAATTATATAAGAGTTAGAAGAGAAGGCCTCTGCCAGCAGAAATTCCAAGACAGCAAAACTGATGTCATTGGCTGTGCAGGCACTAAGCTAATTCTTTTGCCAATCAGTTAAATCACTCACCAAGTGTGTTCATTGTAAGTAACACGTTCTTGCCATTTGGTGGAGATGTAGAGGGACAAAGGACGCAAAAGGTATACAGATTCTTTCTTTGTAAAACTGTAATCTAATTCTGTAAACAAACCATGTACCTTTGGAAGGTCATTTTGAACTCAGTCCTGGTAAATATTTGACAGGTGTTTTAAAAAAAATAATTATATTTATACAATCCATAATGGAATATTATCCAGTCTTTCACAAGGAGGAACTCCTGCCATCTGCCACAATGCGGGTGAACCTAGAGGACGTTATGCTAAGTAAAATAAGTCAGACATAAAAAAAAAATTGCATGATTTCACATAGGTAGAATCTTTAAAATAGGATAAAAATACAGAGATAGAGACTAAAACAGTGGTTACCAGGATTGGAGTTGGAGGAAGGAAATGTGGAGATTTGAGTCAATGGATACAAAGTAGCAGATATATAGGATGAAGAAGTCTGAACGTCTGTACAACATGAGGACTATAGCGAATCACAATTTATTGTATTCAGGATTTTTGCTGAGTGAGTAGGTTATAGCTGCTCTTGCCACAGGCAGGAAAAGTAAGTAACTGTGAGATGATGGATATGTTCACTTGTTTTCCTATAGTAACCTTTTACTATATGTATGTACCTCATAACAACATCATGTTGTACACCTTAAATACTCGCAATAAAATGTACTAAAAATAATTGTATTTAAAAATATTTTTAAATGTGGACAATTAAAAAATTTTTAATAAATTTTGGTAATTATAATGCTCTGTTCCTTTACAAATTGTGAGCTGGATACTCACTACTCTTCTTTTAGCCCAAATTGAGAACATCTGGAGGCATTTTTATGTGATGACTAAAAATACGGTAATTGAGTTAGACTGTATGGGTCTGTACCCTGCTCTGCCACTTCCTAGACATGTCTCAGTTTTCTCATCTGTGTAATGACGATAGTGGCATCCACTTCTTGTTGTTATTATAGGATTAAATAATATATTACAGGTAAAAATGTTGAGTATAAAACTTGGCAGATATTAAGCACCTAATAAATGTTAGCTATTTAAAATATATAGAGTATGACTTGTGCTTTCAAGAACTTAACCTATAAATATCCTTTGATACTTCCCTCGCCCTTTCCACCTTGATTTCACTTACACAAGAGCCAAGTTAAAGAATAGTGAGAGATGAAACTAGGAAAGCAGGAAAGAGGCAGTGGATAGAGAAAGGATATGTCCTGACCAATGGCATTGACAGAAGTGGTTTTGACAGGTGAGTGTGGAATGGACTGCGGTGAGGGAGAGTGGAGGTAATGTTGAGAAATCAGTAGGCTCTGGCAGCAATGTGGAGCTTACTTGCAGCGTAGCCTCCCTTCAACCTGGAAACCAAGCATTTCAGAGTACCTGGGAACTTTCTTCATCCCATCCTTCCAGCATTTACATTGTTTACAAACCAAGGAGGGAATGGAATATATTTTATTTTCTGATAACTTTCTTGGTTTCGAAAGAGAGAGCCATAAAACCTTGATAAACACATCCATATGAGTTGCTGCCCACACCATTTCAAAACTGGATCTCTTGAGCTGGGCATAACTGGTCATATGCAGAGAAACGTGGACTGGTGATTTATACCTTATACCCTCTCTCATTAAACACTCTTACCTAACTATGCAATTAGGCTTTTAAAAATTGATTATTTTTATTGTTTAAATGTAGAAGAATATATCTCAGTTTTGTAGGAAAATTGCATGGGTACATGTTTATAATAAAAATCCTGCCACTATTTGTCATAAATGGCCTTGGTTTAGGAGTCTACACAGTAGAGAGCTCAAACCATAGGCTTTGCTGTGAAATAGACACAATTCAAGCTCTATCTCTTAAAAAACTATGTGAGTTTGGGAAAGTGGCATCACTTTTCTGAGCTCTGGGTTTCTATTTTTTTTTTTTTTTTTTTTTTTTTTTAAGACGGAGTCTCACCCTGTTGCACTGGAGTGCAGTGCTGCGATCTCGGCTCACGGTAACTTCTGCCTCCTGGGTTCAAGCAATTCTCCTGTCTCAGCCTCCCAAGTAACTGGTACTACAGGTGCCCACCATTGTGCCCAGCCAGTTTTTGTATTTTTAGTAGAGACGGAGTTTCACCGTGTTGGTCAAGCTGGTCTCGAGTTTGTGGCCTCAGGTGATCCACCCGCCTTGGTGTGGATCCCAAAATGCTGGGATTACAGGTATGAGCCACTGCGCCTGGTCAGGTTTCTTTTTTTTCAGTAGGAGTTATGAGACCCACAAACCTTATGATTATTGTAAAAATTCAAAATTATTGTAAACATTGGTAATAATATATATGAAAAGCCCCCAGCACAGTGACTACTACCTGGTAAGCAACCCACGAATTTTACCTATTGTCAGTATTATTTAGATCACCTTTATTTAACTTAGTTATAATGGGGCTTAATTACAAAGAGGATCCATATTCCAAAAGCAAATACTAAAACAAATTTTTACAATTCACTACCGGTTCTTCAGATTAAGGTCTTCTGATCATGGTTCAGTTTGGGTTTTGTTGTTGTTGTTATTGTTGTTGCTGTTGTTGTTGCTGTTGTTGTTTTCTCCCCAAGATGCAGTCTTGCTCTGTCGCCCAGGCTCGAATGCGGTGGTGCAATCTTGGCTCACTGCAACCTCTGCCCCCTGGGTTCAAGCAGTTCTTCTGCCTCAGCCTCCCTAGTAGCTGGGATTACAGGCGCCCGGCTAATTTTTGTATTTTTAGTAGAGATGGGGTTTTGCCATGTAGGCCAGGCTGGTCTCCTAACTCCTGCCCTCAGGTGATCCACCTGCCTCATCCTTCCAAAGTGCTGGAATTACAGGTGTGAGTCATTGTGCCCGGCCTGAGCCACTGTGCTTGGGCCATGGTTCAATTTTAATGATTGATTCTTAATAGTTAAATTATTTAATGAGATTTTCCCGAGTTCTTACTGGTAAAAATGTCCTGTGGTTTAAAAATGTTCAAATTAATTTGTTGTGTATTTCACATGAGAGTGATACGAGGGATAATTGATTATTTGAGGTATTGATTTGACCTAATTCAGCATAATAATTTACTGATTTTCATTCAGCGCATGCTAAGTGCTAAATCCGGTCTTGTTGGATACAGAGAAACATGCATTCAAACATCATCTCTTCTCTCAAAGAGCTCACAGTAGAACCTATTTAAATTTAGGTGGTGGGGAGCATGAGGTTGCAGAGAAACATCCAACTTTCTGAAAAGACAAAATTATGGAGACAGGAAAAATGATCAGTGGTTGCTAGGAGTTGGGGAGAGGGAGGAATGAATAGGCAGAGCGGAGAGAATTTTTAGGGCAATGACTCTGTATTACAGTGGGTACATGTGATTATACATACGACCAAACCCACAGAATGTACAGCACCAAGTGTAAACCCTAATGTAAACTATGAAAGTTGGTGATAATGATGTGTCAGTCTAGACTCATCCATTGTAAATATGTACCAGTCTTTTGGGGAATGTCGATAGGGAGATTGGCCATGTGTGGGGATAGGAAGTATATGGGAACTCTGTACTTTCTGTTCAGTTTTTCTATGAACCTAAAACTGCTCTGAAAAATGAGAAGTATTAATTTTAAAAAGTGGCCTTACTGCTTTGGAGCACAAGTAAATCATATTAAGAAGATGATGTTTAAATTAATGTACTACAGATATAGTTTGCTTTACTGAAATGCAGTATATGATGTTCAAAACGTGTATCTTTAAGTAATAGCCATGTTACAGGAATTGCATGTTTTTACAAGAAGGTTTCACTGGCCTATTAGGGCATATTGTCTTGGTGGTACATCTAAGATTTAATTCCTTCTGCCACCAAGGAGCTTCATGAACTTGGGACCACCCAGGAACTTCTCTGGCTGTATTCTCTGCAAAAGGACTTAGGACGACCACATGGCATGCTGTGTGGACATAATTTGCTTTGTTGGGCAAACTGGTGGGGTTGATGGGGTGGATATTCTCTAATGGAGGTTGAAGGTCCTGAGGCCACCGCAGGTTACCCTGGCGCACCATTTCTGTGCTCTGAATTAATTCTTTTCTCAGCTGTTAAATGTCTGTGTCTGGAAGTAGAGGTACACAAGATGGGTTGGTCCCCAGGGCTTTTTTATACCTCAACAATTATTTCATCTAGTAGATATCTATACTAACTTGAATATAAACATTAAGTTTACATGGGATTTCTTTAACACATCCGTTTTCTAAAGAAAATGATCCATGTGTAAGTATAGAGTGATCAGTGGGAAAGTAGGGTAATTCCCACTCACCCTTCCAAACTTTACAAGGAATGAAATAATATAAATTAGCTTCCTCTAGTGATAAAGCTGCAAGAATTTTCAGGCAAAAGAAAAACAGTTTAGTAGCACCATCTACAGGCTACTGAAGAGGAAAACTTTCTATGTGGCTTTTAAATGCAATGAATTTGTGGAAAAGGGAATACAAAAACTTCGTACTTGCTTTTAAAAATATATTATCCATAAAATATACTAATTTCAGCATTTTTGTTCTTCTTTACCATGCATACGTTCATTTGTCAGTATGTCTCCAGTTATCCTGAACTAATGGAATATAGACCTGATTAGCTATGTGTTTTCATTAGGATCCCTGTTTCATCCCCATGCTTACAAATTTCTCTCCCTCTCTGTACTAATGATAAGAATGCACTAACTATGAAATTCACATGAATTCCAGCAGGTTCATTGATAATAATTCACAGTATAAGACCTGAAGCACAAAGCCTTCCAGCAAGGGATGTTTCATCTTAGCTCATCTGTATACTCAAATGATTTATTGCATCATTTACCTCCATTATAGGAGGAAAAATAAAAACAGACACTCTTGGGTAGGTGTATATGTGTTTGCCTTTTTTAAAACAATGAAGTTGATTTATTACCTTTTGGATTTAAAAATCTTCTCTGAGCCTTTTCTGCCCCTAAGATTCTCTGATTCTATAATCAGAAATATCTTGGGGAATGGATAATTATTTTATAAAGGAATCTAGAAAACTTGTCTTTGAATATGATAACAGTGAAGATAGTATTTTCATTCCCAGATACCCCAGTTTTTTTATCTTTTTTTTTTTTGCCAATTTTATTTTGTTTTGTTATAAACGAGTATCAATTTTGGTAACCTGGAAAATTTTATTGGATTCTCCAAATAACTGGATTACAAAGCATTTATGGAATTATCAGAGTTGCAATTTTCTGTCAGAAATAGCTTATTAAAATTAACTTAATAATTGACCCCCTTGTAAGTTGTTGGTGGAGTTGCTGTTTCATTCATTCATTCATTCATTCATTTCGTTGTGTTGGTTATTGGAAAGTGGGTAAGAGTAACTGGAATGCACAGATAATAAGTTTTCAGTAAAGGGTTACACATTGCAAGAAGCCAGTCTGCACCCCCATCCCCCCAAAAAGATTGAGCAGAAATTATAATTATTAGAACAATCTTACTTGAACAGCGTTCTTTCTTGGAGGAAAAGAGCAGTAGAGGAGATACATATTGAAATAGTTTGCTAAACTAAAGAGGAATTCAAAGGATAAAAAAATTGATAATAAGTTTTTCAAGATTCCTATTGAAACAGATGAGACAGAGCCTATCAAAACTGGAGCCAGGAGTGATAATGGTTTCTAAGTTTATGTAGCTCAATTGCTGATGGTTTAGATTGATGGAAAACGTACTAATACTGTTTCCATTTTTTTCCTCATTTATTTTAAATGTGTAAAAAAATTGTGTATGAAACACTGGAACCTTTCTCTGAAAAAAAGTAAAGCAAGTTCTAATATGAATAGAGGTTTAAAGTAAGGCACTGCCTCGTAGTCCTATAGCTAATATTTTTCCCTGTTTTTCTCGCACCAGATGGCACTGTTTAGTTCTATTTCACAATCTTATTCTGGAACTTTCTTTGGGAGAATTTGTTTTAGCCCAGGCTCACCAGTGACACTTCCGTATTCTGCATGAAGTCTTTACGAATGCTTGTAAAAGGTCACTGACTCAGACGTGAAGCTGTTTATTTGAGGTCTTGTGGTTCTTTCCAGTTGCACATTTGCTGTGAGGTGAGCCTAATAAATCAGCTGATAGAAACCTACATGCTTCTTAGAGTTCAGCCAGTATTTTGCTTAGAGACATATTGCAGCAATATGATTTCAGCATTCTCACAGCCCAGTCTAATTATCTGACACATTTTGGAATTATTGTATATGTAAAAGTAGAGCTGTAAGCATAAGGGCACATTCACTAAAAAGAAAGAAACAAAAAAACTTGTAGAGCTTAAAATGTTTCATGACAGTCTATTGAACTATAGATTCATCAAATTAACTTACAAAAATAAAATTTAAAGAACTTTTCCTGACTATTCCCAAGGCTGGCTTGGAAGGAAGTTATCGATGACCTCTGATGTTATTATGCATAAACGGGGCAGGTCCATAGCCAAGCTCACCTCTTTGCTGCACATAACAATAAAACATCCTTTTGGAAGACAGAATTAGCTCTACTTAATAAAAATGCCAGGGTCATATTGTAAGGCTTATCTCTGTGAGCTTTGCCCTCCCCTGCCCTCCTCTCCCTTGAATAATACAGAAACATTGGACATAATTATGACACATTTTTCATGAGGCTGTTTCTCCTTTTACTATTATATTTTATGAAGAACAGACAATGTTTTCTTTGCAAATTTTGAAACTCCTTCAAAACTCTGTCATTTTCTGAATGCATTGGATTTGGTACTAAATTCTCTCTCCCATTTGCATTTCCTATTTCCTTCCTTCCTTCCTTCCTTCCTTCCTTCCTTCCTTCCTTCCTTCCTCCCTCCCTCCCCTCCCCTCCCCTCCCCTCCCCTCCCCTCCCCTCCCCTCCCTTCCCTTCCCTTCCCTTCCCTTCCCTTCCCTTCCCTTCCCTTCCCTTCCCTTCCCTTCCCTTCCCTTCCTCCTTCCCCCTTCCTTTTTTTTTTTTTTTTTTTTTTTTTGAAGGAGTTTCACTCTTGTTGCCCAGGCTGGAGTGCAATGGCACAATATTGGCTTACTGCAACCTCCACCTCCTGGGTTCAAGCAATTCTCCTGCCTCAGCTGGAGATTACAGACGTGCACCACCACACCCGGCTAATTTTGTATTTTCGGTACAGATGGGGTTTCTCCATGTTGGTCAGGCTGCTCTCGAACTCCCGACCTCAGGTGATCTGCCCGTCTCAACCTCCCAAAGTGCTGGGATTACAGGCATGAGCCACCGTGCCCAACCTCTCCTTTGCATTTCACTGCTCTGTGTATTCTCTTGGTGGTGATATGAGTTGGAGGGTGGGAGTAGGGATGGAGAGCCCTCTCTAGACTGGAGCTATGAATGAGTAAGTGAAATCTCATTATTTCCATCTTTAAAAGAAGAAGTGTTGGCGTGTTGTGTTTTTAGCCAGCCCTCCCTCCTCTCCTCTCATACCCATCCACAGGCCATTGACTGAAAGGCACAACAGCTCCCAGCACAGCCCCTCCTCCTGCTGCTGGAGAGGTGGTGGGACTGGTGTGCTGGTTTCCAGGCGCAGGTCCTCCAGGCTGAGTCACAGCTCTCTGTAGAAGTAAGCATGAGACAGGCTGCTTCCATAAATCAAGCCCTGGATTTTATTAGAGTGTTTATGTAACCTCAGTTTATGTGCTATAATTCTTTGCTGTGTTGCCTAGAGTAATTCCCAAAGAGGATGTTTGTTCTTTTTCCCTGGAAATTATCTAGCATAGGCCTTTTGTTTTGACATTCTCCCTCCCCCTACCCTCTGCCTTTTTTGGGGTGGCCTGCGGATGGGTATCACTAACAGTTGATTGCTTTTTACTGAGTAAATAATATAATCCAACGTATGTTAGATTCTGTTTGTACTAGATGTTATTCCTATTCTTAAGTGGGGGAAAAAATCTTCTCAAATTAATTTTTACATTTTCAAGATTATAGGGTGGTAGGGTTAATATGTACTTAATTGATGAGTAAATGAAATATAACTGAAAACAAATGCCTTTGCTGTCCATGGGAGACCCATTCCTTTTTACAGCCTCCCTGACCACCACAGATCTCATGTTGATAGAGTCAGATTGACCGCTGAGAGAGAAAATACAGACTGGGAATTTTGGGTGATTTAGCCTTTTTTTTTTTTTTTTTTTTTTGAGACGGAGTCTCGCTCTGTCGCCCAGGCTGGAGTGCAGTGGCCGGATCTCAGCTCACTGGAAGCTCCGCCTCCCAGGTTCACGCCATTCTCCTGCCTCAGCCTCCCGAGTAGCTGGGACTACAGGTGCCCGCCACCTCGCCCGGCTAGTTTTTCGTATTTTTCAGTAGAGACGGGGTTTCACCGTGTTAGCCCGGATGGTCTCGATCTCCTGACCTTGCGATCCACCCGTCTCGGCCTCCCAAAGTGCTGGGATTACAGGCTTGAGCCACCGCGCCCGGCCAAGACTTTTAACTGAAGAAAATGTCAGGGTAAGATGACCCGATTCAACTGTATTCCATGTAGACAACTATGTTGGGAGAGAAATGTTTTCTGGTTGGAAATGAAGACAATTCGACTTAACCAGAGCATGTTTTTAAAGAAACTTACCAAGAGCGTTTTTTTTTTTTTTTTTTTACTTAGCTCTTTTTTTCGAACCTTATATTTGGCCCTACAGAGAAATTAGGTGGCGAGACTGGACCTAAGGAAAGTGTTACTGGACCTACTCTGATTGGACACGTTAAACTGCTGACTAGTACATTTCAGTTAGTACAATTAATGTTTTATCATCACTGCCGTTAGAAGGTATTATTACATAGATGTGATCTTTTTTGTTGTAGTTTAAAGAAGATAATCCTGGGGCAAAGTTTATGAAGAAAGTGTGTGAACAGAGCCATCTTTTTAGATTTACTTTAACCACAAAACTGGATATTTGCTTTAGAGCTGTGCTATTTAGGATTGGAGACACTAGCCACATGCGACTGTTGCACATTTGAAATATGACCAGTTCTAATTGAGGTGTGCTGTAAGTAGAATACACACTTGATGTTGGAGCTTGAGTATGAAAACAAGAATTTATAGGTCCTCTTTAATAATTTAAGTTAATTACATGTTGTAATAATTACATTTTAGATACATTGGGTTACGTAAACTGTGTCATCAAAATTAATTTTATACCTATTTTTACCTTGCTTTTACTTTTTAAAATGTGGCTCCTAGAAAAACCTTAAAATTGCAAATGTGACTCACATTTGCAACTCACATTATTTTATTTATTTATTTATTTTATTTTTTTCAAGACGGAGTCTCGCTCTGTTACCCAGGCTGGAGTGCAGTGGTGCGATCTCGGCTCACTGCATCCTCGGCCTCCCAGGTTCAAACAATTCTCCTGCCCTAGCCTCCCAAGTAGCTGGGATTACAGGTGCACACCACCATGTGCAGCTAATTTTCTACTTTTTTTTTTTTTTAGTAGAGATAGGGTTTCACCATGTTTGCTAGGCTAGTCTCAAACTCCTGACCTCATGATCTGCCTGACTTGGCCTCCCAAAGTGCTGGATTACAGCATGAGCCACCGTGCCTGGCCTTGCAACTCACATTATTATTGGCCAGTGCTGTTTTAACGTTCCGTTGTCCAATGAAGGGAATAAAAGATGAGTACACCCAGTAAAACTTTCAAAGATAATACATTTAAAGGAATATTCTGTGCTTCCTGATAGAATATTAGTACTCTAAATTGCAACTATGGTTAAATGAAATTAGACATATTCCATTATATATTGCCTCAAGATTTATGAGGAAATATTGACTGGAATACTGTCTACTAAAATATTCCTCTTTACTTGTCAAGCCTACCTCTCAGTATCTTAAAGGAATGTTCTCATCTAATAGGGTGTAGATGTTAAGAGCATGAACTCTAGGTTGGAATCCCAGCTTGGTTGTTTACTGTCCGTGTAATAAGAAGCAAGTTATTTAGCTTCCCTGTGCGTCATCTTCCCCACATGTAAAATGGATACACCTTAATATCTTCTTCGTATTAAATAAAACAGAGTATATAAAACACATGCTGGGATTCACACATGTTATGTAAGTACTACGTATGTGCTAGCTGTTATAGTGATAGATGTTATTGTTCTTATCTTGTTAAAATATGTACAACTTTTTTATAGATTTTTCAAACCTGAACTCTATTCTCAAGCAAATGGAAGCTGTTGGCTTTCAGTAATTAGTCTGAGTTTTGTTGAAATTCAGAAACAACTGGCAGTAATTAAAATTGGGAAAGTAAATTGGCAAAGAGGGGAGCTCATTTATTGGAGCATATGATGAGAACATTCCATAAAATAAAACTTGTAGTAATTGTAGATTAAACCAATTTTCTACCTGATACAAATTCAGTAGTACTATATTTCTTTTTATCATGTTTTTTTGTCACCAGGTATGTTGGTCTGCAATTTTGAGGCTTTGGAAGTTATCTGATAAAAAGATGATGACCTCTTAATCTTGTGTCTAAGAGTGGTGGTGCTATATTGTCCTAGAATTGTTTGAATTTTAGGGCAATGTGTATGTGTGCATTTAAACCCAAGTTTAATAAGTCATTCCATTGTGTTCTTAACAGGGCTAGATAATGTGAGAGCCAGTTGATTTTTATTGTGCTGAATAAAATTTGTAATCTGGTTTAGACTCTGGACAGCATTCTAAGTATAAAAATTTTGCTGATTAGCAATTCGAGGGTGATCTGTGATAGAAGTTTGTCATGGTGGAATTGATGTTTGTGATGGGATGTCTAGATGAAGTTACCCCATAGAATATAATCTTTTTAGAGTAGAGGATGGTCCTTAAGAAATATATCTTCAAAACTCTTATACAGGCCAGTACTCCCTCTATATGTGTAAAAGTTTATAATTTTAATTGCAGGAACTTCTTTTACTTGGCTTTTAAAAGTTATTCACTTAGTCAAAATTTATTGAACACCTATACTATTCCAGGCAGAATGCTAACCCTCAAAGAGCTCACAGGGGATACACACTAAGAGATATATATTGTAGTGCAGTACAGTGCTGTACTAAATAGCAATTGCAGAGACACTTCACCTGTTTTTTATGTTTTTACTGCCACTTTGTCTTTATAACATGAGGTGGTTTTAGCATAGAGCAGAACCAAATGTTAGGATATTAAGAAGCTGAAGCAAAGCTCATAAAGAGGATGACTTGGACTTGGACTTTGCATTTTACAAGGTGTGCAGTGGGAGCTTACAGAGGCTTTGACACCAGGGAGTGAGTGGAGTGTTGGGCTTTGTTAATTTGGAGAGATCACTCTTAGTATTGGTATTGGGACATAGATGGTATAATAACAAGGAGAGACTGTAAGAAACTTTGCAGTATCTAATCAAGATATGGGGAGAAACTTACACTAAAGAGTGTGTGTTAGGTGAAGAAGAGGTAGGATTTTAAGGAGATTTTCCAAGGTTTAGGTGCAGAAGTGTGGGAGGAAAAAATGTAAGATGATGATGATTCTGGCTTGATTTTTCAGAGTAAAGTAGAATAGGCTTGAAGATTTGATACAACGCTTGACATAGGACATCTTAAAGGGGAGCTCTTAGACTTCAAGGAGAATGTGGTAAATATTAAGCACACTGTTGGGAGCATGGGTCTGTGTTGTATGGGAGAGTGTCTTGGCTAGAGGCGTACTTGAGGTAGTCATGATCTAAAGGTGATAGCTGAAGGCATGGGAAGTAGATGGTATAAAATAATAAGCCTCTCCACTGTGTTTCTCGGGGATTTCCAAACACCTTAGCATGCCTTACAAGGCCCTTTAGAGTTTTTTTCTGTACTTTGTTAGTCTCCTTTACAAAAGTTAGTGCTCCCTCATACAACATGCATTCCTCATGTCCCCAGCTGTTTGCTGTCCTCCTCACTTCCCGGGCTCTTCCGTATCTCTATTACGTCACACATGCTGTTTCCTGTGTTTGCAAGGTATGGCTCCTCTTTGTCCTCTTAACAAGCTCTGGATTTTTCTTTAACACCCAGTTCCTGAACCCCCATAGCCCAGCTAGTAGCTCCATCCTTGAACCCATAAGATTTTGTACATATTTCTTTTTGTTAGTACTTATATCTCACTTAGAGTAATTATCGCTTATCTTTCACTCGTTCTGTATAGACTGTAAACTCCTAAAGGAAAGATAAGTAACTTTAGTTATTTTTACATCTCCAACCTCAAAATGGCACTTGGCAAATAGATGCTCAGAGAATGTGTTTTGATTGAATTAATTCATTTATATGTGAGCTGCAGGTGTCACATTAGTGGCTTTTGGATGTGTGCAGAAGTAGACCTATTATATCTTGAAATTTTGCAAATCGTATTTGCAAAGGTTAAATGCAAACAGGAGAAAGTTGAGACCTGAGGTCTTTGTCAAAACCATTTTTCTTACTGTAGTATCGACATGTATTGTTTGTGGAAAAGTTGATTGATAAATAAAAGAAGAAAAGTTAAATATCCATAGTCTGACCACCCAGTGATATCTTGGTTTAAATTGTATGTACCCAAAATAGCAAAAATAGGATCCTATGTGTATATTTTCCTTGACTTTTTTAAAAAACTTACCATCTGTGCATCATTAAATATTAGTAAGTAGTCATGTTTTGTGGCTTTTTTTTTTTTTTTTTGGTTTGAGATGAGGCTGGTCTTGAACTCCTGAGCTCAAGCAGTGCTCCTGTCTCAGTCTTCAAGTAGCTGGGACTATAGGTACACACCACCACCATCCTCAGTAGTCATTTTTGAGTGGGCTAGTTAAATAGACTGACACTCCCATCATATATTATTTAGCCAGTTCCTTCGTAGGCTAACTTTTAAGTTAGCTGTTTCTAATTTTTAATTTATATAGTCACATTTCCACGAACAATCCAGTATTGTTGTCATATTCATTTTTATTTACTTTGGTAAAAAGAAATATATATCTTACTTTTTCCAACTCTACTAGCAAGTCATCTCTTGCGAAAAAAATCTTTTTTTTTTTTTTTTTTTTTTTGAGACAGAATCTCACTCTATTGCCCAGGCTGGAGTGCAGTGACATGATCTCCGCTCACTGCAGCCTCCACCTCCCAGGTTCAAGTGATTCTCCCACCTCAGCTTCCTAAGTAGCTGAGATTACACGTGCCTGCCACCACGCCTGGCTAATTTTTGTGTTTTTAGTAGAGACAGAGTTTCACTATGTTGGTCAGGCTGGTCTCAAACTCCTGACCTCAAGTGATCTGCCTGCCTTGGCCTCCCAAAGTGCTGGGATTACAGGTGCCCGGCCAGTCTCTTGGAAAAGTCTTAACAATTTTTATTATCACCAACTGAATTCTTCTCATCATATTTTTAGGTTTTAAATTGTCTGGAACTTAAAAATATGTGACGATAGGCCAGCCCAGTGGTTCATATCTGTAATCCCAGCACTTTGAGAGACGGAGGCAGGAGGATCACTTGAAACCAGGAGGTTGAGACTAGCCTGGGCAACATAGCAAGACCCTGTGTCTACAAAACCCCCACAAAACCCAACAAACGTGTGTGTGTGTGTGTGTGTGTATAAAGCATATATATGAAGATAAATTATGATATATGAAGATACATTATGAAGATAATTCAAATATATATATGAAGATACATAGGAAGATAATTTAGCTTGTTGCCACAGAAATTCCAAATTTAGGGCTAAAGAAATTATCAAACTGAAGCCTTTTTGTAAATTTAAGTAGTTTTGTTGATTTTAGAAGTAGACTTTTCTGGCCTGGTGCAGTGACTCATGCCTGTAATCCCAGCACTTTGGTAGGCAGATCACCTAAGGTCAGGAGTTCAAGACCATCCTGGCCAACATGGTGAAACCCCCGTCTCTACTAACAGTACAAAAATTAGCCATGTGTGGTGGCTCACACCTGTAGTCTCAGCTACTCAGGAAGCTCAGGCAGGAGAATTGCTTGAATCCATGAGGCAGAGGTTGTAGTGAGCTGAGATCATGCCACTGCAGTCCAGCCTGGCGACAGAGCAAGACTCTGACTCAAAAAAAAAAAAAAAACAACTAGACTTTTCCGAATAATGGTCAGGGTTTTTAAGTATGAGAAAGAAGTTTCATGGTCTTTCCTCTTGGCATGACCCTTGTGTGGCTGTTTCCCAATTCCAACCCAAAGTTTTATTAGGATAAAATCTTGGCTTTAGGCGTATGGATATTAAATGTCAGTAGCTGAATTTGGGGTTTGAAATAATTTCTACTTACTTCCAACTTCCCCATGCTACTCCAGATTCTTTTTGCCATCTCTATCTACATTAAATAACTAATTGAAGGCAAGGCGCGGTAGGTCATGCCTGTAATTCCAGCACTTTGGGAGGCCGAGACGAGTGGATCACCTGAGGCCAGGAGTTTGAGATCAACCTGGCCAATATGGCGAAACCCCATCTCTACTAAAAATATACAAATTAGCCGGGTGTGGTGGTGTGCTCCTGTAGTCCCAGCTACTTGGGAGGCTGAGACAGGAGAATCACTTGAACCTGGGATACAGAGGTTTTAGTGAGCTGAGATCATGCTATTGCACTTCAGCCTTTGCGACAGAGTGAGACTCTGTCTCCATAAATCAATCAACCAATAAATTATTCATAAAATAAGAAGAAGCTCCTCCACCATCCCCTGCCAAATTTTTTAGTTGAGCACTTGTGTGTTTCAGCTCATTTTGAAGAGCTGTCCAGGCTTTTGAGTGAAATGCAGAATTTTTACCTCTTAGTAATTTGTGCATTTTTCAGACTACTTTGCACAGACTTAATCATTAAGGAAACAGGAGAGGCAAAGGTGCCAGCATTTGATATTATTATCTTAAGGCCTAAACTGACCTTACGGTGATGAAATGAACTTTTTGAGTGCCTTTGTCTCCTGAATAAATCTTTAACAGTTTTCTTAACTGACTCCCTCTCTCTCTCCGTATCAGAAAGAAACGAGAGAACATTAAGCCACAGAAAGCAAATCATGGTCAAAATAAAGATACTCTTTTGCTGGCAAACTTAAAAATTCACTTTTGGGGCCGGGTGTGGTGGCTCACACCTGTAATCCCTGCACTTTGAGAGGCCGAGGCAGGTGGATCACCTGAGGTCAGGAGTTCGAGACGAAACTGGCCAACATGATGAAACCCTGTCTGTACTAAAAATACAAAAAATTACCCGAGCGTGGTGGTGGGCACCTGTAATCCCAGTTACTTGGGAGGCTGAGGCAGGAGAATCACTTGAACCCAGGAGGCGAAGGTTGCAGTGAGCTGAGATCGCACCACTGCACTCCAGCCTGGGCAACAAGAACAGACCTCCATCTAAAAAAAACAAATTCTCTTGTGGAATCTAATAGCTGTAGGCAAGAGATATTTATTGAAACCAAGATTTAAGTGTGGTTTATGATGTTTATGGAATAGTTTAATACTACTTTTCTTTAAAATGAGTTTTAAATTTAGGAAAAAGAATTCAGATTTGTTCCCAGAGTAGAGATGACTGACCATCATGGGAGTGGTTAGAGTTTGGGGTTTGTGTGGGTAAGATTCTGTTTACCCACTACAGCCATTGTGTGGATTTAAAAGCTTTCCCAGATGGAATTTATGGAGTGAAATTTGAAACTAGTGTCTTGTGTACTATAATATATGGTCACAACAAGCAATCAATTTAGAAAGAAATGGAATGGAGAAGATACAGGTTAAATGCAGCGAGACATAGAGTGATCTTAACAGTAACGTGGTATGTCACCATCCGAGTTCTATTATAAAGCTCCTAGGCAATGACTAAATCCTAGAAATCATTGGCTACTTTCAGTGTCAGACAGAGTATAATCCATTCATGATAGGGGGTTCCAGGTACTTTAATATAGAAGACTGGCGAAGGGGGAATGACAGGGGTTACAGCTAACATTTCCTAGGTAATTGGTTCTAATTTCCAGGCTCCAAGCAAGATACTGTATCTCTTTTACCCTGTTTAATCCTCCCAGGCATCCAATGAGGTATAGATGGTATTGTATCCATTTTAGAATTGAAACAACTAAAGCTTAGAGAGATTTTCCCAGTCATATATATTCAGGGTTCCTGGATATAGTTGTACAGGTTGTTCACTGCATGAGGGTGGCTGGCTGAGGTAGCAGGCAAAGGCTTTGTTTGCTCAGCAGAGGCAGCATTTTCTAATTTGCACTAAAACCTGTGTAGGCCAACTGTAGCCCTGTTCATAAAGTTGGTTAGTGCCTAAGTTGGGAGTAGAAGTGAGGCAGTGTGGAGGTGGATGGGTAGATTCTGAGAAGCTTCTACCATACCTACTGAAGTCCTAATCTGTAGGCTCTCTGCAAACTGGTTTGTTTTGCTACCATCGTATCCCAACATTTGCTCAAAGATCCCACAGTGACTTCCTTATTGTGGATCTGATGGTCTTAGGCAGCTATACATTCTTAGAGTCACAGCCAGGATTGAAGTCTAGGATGCTTGTCTTCAAGTCCTGCATGCTTTCTGTATGAGATAATACACAAAAAGATAGTCAAGAAAAGTGATTTTGAGATAAATTGTGGCCTAGAATAGCTAGACTGAGATTTTTCAAACACAGCTATTAATTTGCTCACTTGCTCTGCACTCAGGCTGTGCTATTTGCTTCAAGGGATATAAAGATCTCTGCTTTCTAGAAAATTATAACTCAATTAGGGAAACCAAATCAATATATATTTCATAATATAAAACAAGAGAAATTACAGATAACAATAAATAACAGCCAAAATACCTTTCTTAACTAGGCATGTCTGTGTTTCTTTACCTTGCTTTAGTGCTCTTAGATGTCCCATTCCAGCCTTTGAGTTGGAGAGGGGAAGGTGTTCCTTGTTAAAGAAGCATCTACTCCAAAACATCTAACACCAGATCTGAGGCCCATACTAGACCCTTCTATTAGTGGTAATTTAAAAAAAGAATTTTCCATCTAAATTTAATAGCTTTCTTCTGTAGCTACCCTACCCTATCCCCAGGCCAGGCACCAAAGTGAATAATAATGTGCTGGAAAATCCAAACCAAAATAGTACATCTTCTTTGGCATTTGAAATTTCAGTGTGTTTTGCGTGTAGCTACAACTGTCTTCCGTTGTGGCAACCACTATTTTGGGTGTGTGTTTGTTTGTTTGTTTGTTTGAGGCAGGATCTCGCTCTTTTGCCCAAGCTGGAGTGAAGTGATGCAGTCACTGCTCACTGAAGCCTTGCCCTCTGGGGCTAAAGTAATCCTTCCACCTCATCCTCTTGAGTAGCTTGGACTACAGGCATGCCCCACCACAGTCAGCTAATTTATTATTTCTATTTTTGTAAAGACAGGGTAGGGTCTCTACTGTGTTGCCCAGGCTGGTCTTGAACTGGGCTCAAGAGGTCCTCCTGCCTTGGCCTCCCAAAGTGCTGTGGGATTTACGGGTGTGAGTGAACCACCACACTCAGTTTTGGGGTGCTTTTGAATAATCAGAAACTGAAATCAGAAGCCAAAAATAGCAAAATGGGAATTCTGTGTGCTTTTGTGATGTGATTATATTTGTGTTCCCAGCCTCCAAAGAAAGCAAATGTAATTTATATGGTACTCAATAAACTACGGCAGTCAAGAAAACCAAAAGAAAAACCTTTGTCCACTTGGCACTGTCCAGTAGAGCTTTCTGTGCTGATGAAAATGTCCTCTATGTGCACGATTCAATTCGGTAGCCACTAGCCACATATGTGGCTAGTGTGATTAAGGAACTGAATTTTGAGTTTTATTTTCATAAATTTAAATTTGCGTAGCCATGTGTAGCCAGTGGCTACCATACTGGGTAGCACAGGCACGCCACATGGTCTTTCTCTCTTAAGTTGGCACCTTTAATTTCTGTTTTAAAATTCGTGTCTCCTTTACTTGTCCCCTTCTATCTTCTCTGTCTCACTCCCTTCCTTTTTCTCCTTGCTTTTTATTTCTTCTTGCTTCTCTTCTCCCCTGTTCTTTCTCACCCTTCTGTGCTACTACGAGGCTGACCATAACCCCATTAATTACAATTATTTATTATGATCTTTCACCTAGTTAGACTTGCCTGCCTGTGTTCTCCTTCTTTCCCCAAAGATGGGGGCATTTGCAGATATGCAGTGTTTATCAAAAACTCCTGATATATTGGTTATTTAATAAAAACAAACAAAAAACTAAATAAATGGGATTTTTCTGACAAGATGGTTTTGGTGAACCTATGCTGATTCCTGAGATCACTGCTTCTTTTTCTAAATACACAAAAAAACTGCTTTGGTAAATCATTCTAGAATTTTGCACAGAATGAATCAAAATCAGTGCTATTACATGATCCTAGGCTCCATAGTTCTGATTTCCACAACTATTGACTAATAGTAATCAAATCACTGGAATACTTCACTGGAAGACTTCTCTGTCCTTACCTTTCAGTAGGGGGTTTAATCCAACTCCTCTACAGTCTTTCTTCTAGAGAAACCCTGTAATTCCAATCTCAGTGTTTTGGTCTTCCCTTCTCCTCCTCCTTATCTCTTCCCTCTTTCTGCTTTTGCTTTTCCTGCTTCTCCTAATATAACTTACTTCCTTTCTGAGAATGCCACTTGTCTCTTTCTAGCTTTAGGTACTTTTCTCTACTTCTTTCCTTCTACCTTAATTCACATAAAAGTACCATGAGACTATGTAAACACATCTACTTTAAGTTAAACGTTTCCTCTATTCAGAGTCATACCTCTTTATATTTTAAAAAAATTCTAGGCCGGGCACAGTGGCTCACTCCTGTAATCCCAGCACTTTGGGAGGCCGAGGCGGGTGGATCACCTGAGGTTGGGAGTTTGAGACGAGCCTGACCAACATGGAGAAACCTCATCTCTACTAAAAATACAAAATTAGCTGGGTGTGGTGGCGCATGCCTGTAATCCCAGCTATGCGGGAGACCAAGGCAGGAGAATCACTTGAACCCAAGAGGCGGAGGTTGCGGTGAGCCAAGATTGTGTCATTGCATTCCAGCCTGGGCAACAAGAGCAAAACTCCATCTCACAAAAAAAAATTCTGTATTTGATTTCAAGCCTCAAATAACTTAAGTAATAATGACTACCCATCTGTAAGAGTCCTTGTTTTGTGATACTGTTACATTCTGTTCTATTGAGAATGCTCTAAGTCATATGTTACCAACATGCTGGGGACCTTTAGCTTTTTCAGTTTCCAGACAGAAGCGGTGGTCTGTCACTTAACTGCACTAGACAGAAAAGCAATGTTTCCCTTCTGAAGGTTAAACAGGTTTTTACACCACTGGTCATGGAGATTTTTAACATGGGTAAGGGTATTAAGGTGGTTATTGTTAGTCTTTTCTCTCTAAGTTTCCCCGATGTCCAAAGAATGAACAAAATTTTGAGGGTTCTGATGTATATGGTAACACAATCTATTAGTTGGATGTATCAAGTTTCTTCCCATCTTATTTTTTTAATTTTTATTTTTTTTGAGATGGAGTCTCACTCTTGGTAAGGCTGGTCTCAAACTCCTGACCTCGTGATCCGCCTGCCTCGGCCTGCCAAAGTGCTGGGATTACAGGTGTGAGCCACTGCGCGCGGCCTTTTTTATTGTTATTTTCTTCAGAGATAGAGTCTTGCTCTGTTGCCCAGGCTGGAGTGCAGTGTCATGATCTCGGCTTACTGTAACCTCCACCTTCCGGGTTCAAGCAATTCTCTTGCCTCAGCCTCCCAGATAGCTGGGATTGCAGGCGTGCACCACCATGCCCGGCTAATTTTTGTATTTTTAGTAGAGATGGGGTTTCACCATGTTGGCCAGGCTGGTTCTTGAACTCCTGACCTCAGGCAGTCTGCCCTCCTCAGCCTCCCAAAGTGCTCGGGTGACAGGCATGAGCCACCACTCCTGGCTCTTCCCATCTTAGAGTCTTCTCAATTTTTACTTTTATAGCCTAAAGTGGCGCTTTGCATCTCTAGATGTATTTTCAGCCTTTATACTTTAATCACTCTGAGGGGGGTTTTCTGTGTCCCTTCTTTATCACCTTTACCCTGTTTACTCCCTCCATATCATTCATTCCTCAATACTTATTTCCATGTTTCCCTGTCTCCACCACTGGGATATAAGGATTTCTTATCACTTGTTCTGTGCTGTTATTCTCAGTGCTGGGGCTCACAGCTGGGAGCTGATAAGTGCTCAATGAATTCATGTGTTTAGAAGAATGTTAGTGCAGAGTAGAGATTGGGCAGGCGGTGTTAGTAGGTTAGTAATTATTACTAGAACCAGGCAGAGTTTCTACAACCTGCATTGAGGCCCTGAGCATGAAGAATGGAGTGTTAAAATGAGCATTTCAAAGGCAGGATTGGCAACTGTGTGAGGTGATACCACTAGAGACATGGTTTGGACAGCTTCCAAAGATGGAATACCAGATAAAGATCAGGGTGGATGGTGGAGTCCTTAACTGATTCAGTTTAAGATATTTGCTTTTGATGCATTTGGGAATAGGGTGCTCTTGCTGAGAATAGGGGATAGGGCTTGATTTTCAAACCTTTCTGACATTCTAGGTTCCTGTGATTGTAATGATTCTTGCTGATAATATTTTCTCCCAACATTATTTCTTTTATATAATACATGACTATAAAGGCTCATTTCTGTTTCAAATGCCTGTGCACATTCATGATTTGGATTTTTTTCCCACCAGGCCTCAGGGGCCATGCTTTTAAAGTCTGCTGCTCTTTGGGCTGATATTGTAGCTTCCTGATTCTCATACAAAGCAGATTTCTTGAAATCTGCTCATCTACCATAGTTTACCAGTTATCTGTATCCTTGCAGCTCTGCTTGAACTTAAACTTAATCTTGTTTTTTGTAAGGCCCAGCTATTTTTGCTTGTCATCTTATCACATGCCATTTACCAGGAAACATTCAAATAATGATTAACGATGCCAAAAATTTAAACGTGGAGGAAACTGGGTAATACCAGCTTCGCTGTGGAGATTTTCAGGAGCATCAATACCAGCTGACCTGACTGGTATTTGAGTCTGGGTAATGGAGTAGTAGGTCTCGAAAAGTTACACTTTCCAGGTAATTGTCAGCTTCCCAGAGTACTGTTAGATTCTGTCCCTCAAAAATGATGAAATTGCAAAGGAATGGTCACTGTTGCAGGTATTGTATCGTCATTATCTCATTTAATCCTCAAAAAATAATTCATGTGGAAGAAGTTTTTTCATTCTCACTTTAATGCTAGAAAATTGAAGCACAAAATCTACTCATCAGATTGTGGGCTGTGTTTTCTGTATCTCTTATCAAAGCTCTCCAGGGTCCCTTGACCCTCTGTTCTCCCTCTGTTCTAGCCTTTCAGATTGGCTTCTTTCACTTAGTTATTATACATAAAATGCCAGGTTATAAAATGCCTTAGTCAGGATAATTGGGAAAGTGTCCTTGAGAGACAATGCACATAAAGACCTTACAGTGCTGGGTGCTCAAAATGTTACCATCACTGTTATTGTTAGCCTTTTCCCTCTTGAGTTTCCCTAGTGTTTAGGAAATTAGCAAAACTTTAAGGTTGCTACATGTAGGGTTTTTTTTTTGTTTTGTTTTTGTTTTTCTTTTTAACTAACTGGAATCACAAAATCTTTTTAAACTAACTTGAATCACAAAATCTTATTTCATACTTCATGTCTTTTCTTATTAAGGATAATTAGTTTATGGAGGGTTCAGTTATGATGGTGATAGTATTAGAGACTTATCTGAATGAAATCAGAAAAGTGTATCACGTTTTATGTAAAATATTTTTACATAAAATATTTACACACATGCATACACTTCATTTTTTAGAGCAGTTTTAGGTTTAACAGCAAAACTGAGCAAAAAGTACAGAATCCTCCCTACCTCCACTGTACCCCCAACCCTAGCATCCCTGACTGTAAGCTTCAAGCCTGCACCAGTATGGTACAGTTGCTACCATTGATTAACTGGTATTGACACAACATAATCACCCAACTTACATAGTTTACATTAGAATGAACTTTTGGTGTTGTACATTCTGTGAGCTTTCACAAATATAAAACGGCATGTACTCACCATTATGGTATCACACAAAATAGTTTCATTGCCCTAAAAATCCTTTGTGTTCTATCTATTCATCTTCCTACCAAAACCCTGATCTTTTTACTTTTTCCATAGTTACGCCTTTGCAGGAATGTCATACAGTTGGATTCATACTATATATATGTAGCCTTTCAGATTGGCTTTTTTCACTTAAGTTATTATACATTTAAAGTCCTCCATGTCTTTTAATGGCTTCATAGCTCATTCTTCTTAGCACTGAGTAGTACATTGCCTGGATGTACCACAGTTTATTTTTTCCATTCACCTAATTTTAGTTGCTTCCAAGTTTTGGCAATTATGGGGAAAAGCTGCTGTAAACATTTGTGTGTAGGTTTCTGTGTGGAGATCTTAACATTTACATTTGTTACTTTTTTTAAAATTTCAGATTTCTGATTATTACAGAGTTATTGCAAAAGTCATATGAGAATCGAGGGTCTGGAAATTGCATATAAAAGAGGTGCCACCTGAGTAGGGCCTTAAAGAATGGATTGATTTGGACACATAGATTGGAGGAGGTACATTGTATTGTGGCTGGCACAGTATGTGATTTTCTGTTTGATTTGAGTTCATGGTAAATGTAGGAACATGGTGAGTGTTATGCTCTTGACGCCTTCGACGCTAGGCTAAAGAACATAGGCTTCCTTAGTGAGGCCGTAGGAACCCATGGCAGATTTTTAAGGTGGGAAGTGGCAAGTAATATCACTCATTTATTTAAGCAGCTAGTCAAGCTTGCTTAGTTCCAAGTAGCTGCTTGACCTTGCCTAGTTCCAAATAATTGACTTAAAATTAACAAGTTGACATTTATTAAACAGTACTTTTTACAGTTTAATTGTTCACCACTTTAGACTAAATTTTTCCTACAGGTGGTGCAAGTTAATGAGATTTTCCCGTAATGAGAAAGAGAAGCATTTCAGTACAGTGTCTTCTGTTCTGATATTCAAGGTCATTTCCTATATAAAAGCAAAATTCTACAGAGCATAAAACCATCCTGTTTGACATTTAGGGACTGTAGGTTTTAATAACATTGAACGAAGAGTTAAATTTTTAGTAAAGTTTTTGTACACTCTTTCTTTGCTATGCTTCAACTCTTTCATTTGAGCTGAACAGCTTTAAATTTCACTTAAAGAAATGCTAGCTAAAGAGAAGAACATTGTATAAGGGTAGTTAAGTGAACAGGAAGCTGTGCATCTCAGAATGGGGAGATTTTAAAATATTGGAGAAAACTGTCAAAGCAAAAGTATAGCAGCCTCAGCTTTACTTGGGAATTTATTAGAAATGCAGATTGTTAGACTCTACCCCAGAAGCCCTGTGTGCAGGGCTAGCAATCTGTGTTGTAAGTGAGAACCACTAATCTAAACCACTGATCAAGGGAGGAGGATGTTAAGACTTACTGCAGAAAAGAGGTGAGAAATTGTACTAACAGTTACTGTTAATTCAACACTTACTTTGTAATGCACATTTTCGAGATATAGCTTATGTAATCTTTTTTCTCAACCCTAGGAAGTATAATATTAAAATATCTTACTATATAGATGAGCAAAAAAGAGTGGTTTAAGAAGTAGCATAGCAAAACTTCCTGCATGGAAGGTATCTCTGACTCTATACTCTGACCTCTTTAAATCTTGGTAGGCCATGCAGGTATGTTGTTTGTCTCCCAGAAGGCAGCAGTGGGGCTAAGGCAGCACCCCTGTTCTTCCCCTACCCCTTCTGCTGCATTCCACAGCCTCCCTGACTGAGGTAGGTATTTCTTCCTGCCTGCATCCAGGTGGAGCCTGCCTGGTCCAGTGAAGGAAGCAGAGCAGGAATAGCAGGAAACCGGGTTTTTCTGTTTCTCTTGAGTTAACAAACCCTGTAACCCTAGGCCTGTCTCTTGGTATCTCTATGCCTTACTTTTTTTCAGCGGTAAAATGAGGACTGGGATAAATCTCTAGGTTCTTTCTCAATTTTATCTGGATCTAGCACTTAATTAGAGACAGATGGTCAAACTAGGTGACCTCTCAAGGGTTCAATCCTGTTTGTGTTGAGAGGAGTTTGATATTGGAAATAATAGATTGTTGTTTATGTGTGAAATGAAGACACTACTTTCTGGAAATGGTGTGATGCGAAGTGAAATCATATCTGTGAAGTCCCTAGTAGCCTGCCTGGCATACATGGAAGGTGCTCAATAAATGGTAGTTCCTCAGTCCCCAAGAGGAAAACAGCCACATTCCTGATGCTGGTATTTTCTTTCCATGAATTTTAACAGGTTAGTATTTTAATTTTCCTCTCAAGGAGGGAATAAGAGGTGTTAGGTTTGTATTAAAATATTAAGTTAATTAAAGCTTCCTATTAAAATTTTAAGAGAGAGGAAGAGAATGGGGCAACATGACCACAATAAATCAAGCAAATAGGTCATTATGTTTCCAAATGGCATTATCCCTTGACTGTTGGTAGCTTTCCTAATAATAATAGGTTGAAAAATTACTGTAACATAAATAATAAAAGATACTTATGGTAGTACTCTGCTAAGTACTATATAGACATGAGATACTTAATAACTTTTAATATCATGGTTTGGCAAAATAAACTTCCCAATGGATTAACTATTTATTTGGTGAACTTAACCTGGTGCAGGCTTGTGGGTGGAATTTAAGGGTTATTTCTTTTTTTTTCCCCGGAGACGGAGTTTCACTCTTATCGCCTAGTCTGGAGTGCAATAGCACCATCTCGGCTCACTGCAACCTCAGCCTCTTGGGTTCAAGCAGTTCTCCCACCTCGGCCTCCCAAGTAGCTGAGATTACAGGTGCCCGCCACCACGCCCAGCTAATTTTTCTTATTTTAGTAGAGATGGGATTTCGCCATGTTCGCCAGGCTAGTCTCGAAATCCTGACCTCAGGTGATCCACCCTCCTTGGCTTCCCAAAGCACTGGGATTACAGGCGTGAGCCACTGTGCTCAGCCAAGTTGTTTCTTCCCTAATTTTTCTCTCACAAACCTTCCTTTTATGTAGAGAAAATATTTTTACTCTTCATTTGAAATATTCTTGTTTTTTTCTGATCAAAGTCAGTTACTGATGTACCTTCTATAGAAATAAGACACATATTTGGCCGGACACGGTGGCTCACGCCTGTAATCCCAACACTTTGGGAGGCCGAGGTGGGCGGATCATGAGGTCAAAATATTGAGACCATCCTGGCCAGCCAACATGGTGAAACCCCATCTCTACTAAAAATACAAAAATTATCTGAGCATAGTGGCACACGCCTGTAGTCCCAGCTACTCAGGAGGCTGAGGCAGGAGAATCGCTTGAACCCGGGAGACGGAGGTTGCAGTGAGCCTAGATCACACCACTGCACTCCAGCCCAGGTGACAGAGCGAGACTCCATCTCAAAAAAAAAAAAAAAAAAAGAAGTAAGACAAGACACATATTTATCCCAATATACATTGTTTTTCACAAGTTGCCATTTGATATCCTTAGCTAGTTTCATCGTTCCACAGTGACATTTATCCCCATTATGACATTTCTAAATTATAGCCCTTCTCTCTCATGTTAAGCCTGTTTCTAAGCTTTTGGTTGGAATCTGTAAAATAGCTAGTTGTTAACATTTAATACAGTTTACTTACCTCACCCTACTCTGTTAGCGAAGAGTTACGTGAACTCTCTTGTTTTGAATTAAGAGGTCAGTTGTGGCAGTAAACCTGGGTAGAATTTGGAAAGGAACTAGGCTACTTCCTTTTTCATTCTTTCATATTAGGTCATTTGTCAAATGGATACATTATCTTCTTTCCCTGTGGGCAGCAGACCATCTTAGTTCCCTTCTGTTACGGAGATCTATGATTCATTACTTCTAGTATGAAGGCCAGGTGCTTTTGCATGAGTTGTAAACTGCTAAGTGAGCACTTTTGTGCCTCGTTTGTATATGAGCGTCCTTTTCTTCAGAGTGTAGGGTAGCCTGTCCCCACCAGTCCCCTTTCCCAACATCCCCACCCACAGCGTGATGGATGCTGGCAGTTGTACCACATTCAACATTTCCAAGTGGAACTTGTTTTCATCGGATATGATCACCAAAAAATTTGAATTTCGATGATAAACAAATCAAGGGGTGGTTTTTCACATTGCTGGTGGGTTTTGTTTTGTTTTGTTTTTTTCCTTCAAAATGGTTCACCCTAGGGGTTCTTTAAATAGCAAGTTGCTCTGCTGGATTTAAATGGGATTTGATATATAAAAATCCATTTACACATTTAACAGGATATTATGTTGGTATACTTTCTCGTCTCCTGGCTGCGTGATCATGGGCAAGTTATTTGACTTCTCTCAGCCTTGGTTTTCTCACTGGTAAACCAGAGATCATAGCACCTCATAGATAGCACTTGTAGAGTGTTTTGAATGGCAGAAACAGAAAGTGTCGTGGAAGACAACACATGCGTTGTGTAAGGAAAGTCTTAGGTGTCTAACAAAGCAGGGGCAGTGTTCATTTTTAGGGCTATTTTGCCTGAGTTTTTGTTAGGCCCTTCTCTCTTTTCTTCTTTGAATGTGTTTGTAAACTTGAAAAGAACACCTCGAAAAGAGCTCGGGATCCTGTTCAGCCACACTTCACCTGCTCTGCAGCTTGGTGTGATTAATTGTCAGGAAGGCATAAAGAACTCAAACCATAAATTACCCTACTCTGGGTAATCACAATGGTTTGGATGGCATCTCCTTAATTTTTGCTTTGACTTTTCTTTCCTCCAGGCAAGAGAGAGTAGAAGGAGTGGCAAGAGTATGCCTTTTAATTACTGAGTTCTAAATTCTTGGAATGAGCATAGTCTGTTTTCTCAGGATCAGACTAGAAGGCGTCATTCTACTACAGAAGAGCCAAGACTTGTCCTGAATGGATGTGGGTTTCAGCAAAGCATCTTTAGCTTAAGAAATGAAGGATTTGGACTGTGTTCAGCATCTGTGTTTCGCAGGCCACTCTTTATCCTTTTAGTGAGTCCCGCTTGTCTGTCCTCTGTCAAGGGCTCGTGTACACCATGCTGATTTAGTGCTAACTGGGGAGATTACAAATGCCTTGCCTGGAACTGTCAGCTAAACCTGAATCAGTGTCTGTGTACTCTGACCTGACTAGTCAGAGGTTTACCCTTTGCTCTGCTGCTCACTCTAATAGGCAGAAAAGCCCAACTCACCCCAGCTTTTATACCGGGGTCAGCTCCAGAAATAGCTCCTTTAACTGGGAATAGAAGCATCACAAATCCAGCAAGCAGATAGTATACAATGGCTGCTTTTTGGCCTTGGAACAAACAAAAGTGGTTTATGTTTACTACATACCACTTCTGAAACTGCTGTCTGTCATTTACTAGAGAGTTTATCATTCCTGAGGGTCCAGGTCTAGGTTTTCTTCACTCAAATGCCCTCCAAGTGGGGGCTGCTTGGTGTTGGTCATAGTTTGCACCAGATTTATAATTTGGGGTTAATTCGACTTAAGGGCAAATATGGTGCTTGATGGACCATGGGTAGATAAGACACCTCCCAAAATGGATGGTGAAATTCTTTTTAAGAGTCATAGTACGGAGGAAGTCCCCTTGTGAAGCTTTGCGTTGGAGCCTAGAATTATAATGTATGGCACTATTAGACCTCCAAAACCAATGTGAACTTTAGTCGTTTGTATCATGATTTGCTTTATCCTATGTTCCTGTCTTTCCAGGTAGTAGGCATTACTTTATCTGTGGGTTATATGTCTTTCTCCTCTAAGATTTAACCTGGGGATTATTATATACATATTTATATCCCCAGAGACAACAGTAGGCGCTCATCAATTGTTGAATAAATGAGTGAACGAATGACCAAATGATTGAACAAACAAATAAGCAAGTGAACAAACAGAGATGTGAAGTGCTGGGGGGCATTTCTATATGATTGTGTGTAAAGAGCACCCTGACATAGCATCTGAACAAATCACTTGGAAATATGTTCAATCCCACCACCTTCACCAGCTATTCCCGTGAACCCCAACCCTCCCCTAGATACATTTTGGGGATATATTACATTATTTTTTCTTTGCCTCCCTCCTACCATGATAAAAAGGATATTGAATGGCCAAACCAGTGCATTACAGTAATATGAAAGGAATGTTTATCTTTCATCTACCAGAATTCAAGGGAAAAAAACGCAAAAACTTTGTCAGCTAGATACTTTCCTGAATTGTTTTTTAAAATTGTTTTAAAAATTATTATTATTGCCAGGCACGGTGGCTAACACCTGTAATCTCAGCACTTTGGGAGGCTGAGGCAGGTGGATCACCTGAGGTCAGGAGTTCAAGACCAGCCTGACTAACATGGTGAAACCCCATCTCTATTAAAAGTACAAAAAAATTAGCTGGATGTGGTGGCTCATGCCTGTAATCCCCGCTACTCGGGAGGCTGAGGCAGGAGAATTGCTTGAACCCGGGAGGTGGAGGTTATGGTGAGCCAAGATTGTGCCACTGCACTCTAGCCTGGGCAACCAGAGTGAAACTCTATCTCAATATATAGTTATTATTTTTAATAGGGTCCCACCCTGTCACCCAGTCTAGAATGCAGTGGCACAATTACAGCCTACAGCAGCCTGAAACTCTTGGGCTCAGGGAATCCTCCCACCTCAGCCTCTTATCTAGGACTGCAGGTATATGCTACCACACACAGCTATTTAAAAACAGTTTTTTTTTTTAGAGAGGGAGATTTGCTTTATTGCTCAGACTGGTCTCAAATTCCTGGCCTCATGCGACCCCCCTGCCTTAGTCTCCTTCTCAGGTAGCTGGGATTGTATGAATTGTGTTTTGAATAAGAAGAAATTAAGCCTTAAAAGACCAGTTGAGTGTTAGCAGTGATGTTGCTGACTGATCTTTGCATTCTGTAGGAATAGTTGGTGCTACAATAATAAGAAATAAATCAGTTTGATAATTTTGCCATCAATTAAAAAAAATTTTGTAAAATTGAAAATCATATGTGCAATATCTTATAAATTTTTATTTTCAAAGCACATCCCTATAAGGCAATGGAAGTACAGTTTGAACTTACTTTTGACTACCTTCTTAATAGTGATTGATCATAAATTATAAAATTTTCACTTACCAAATTATGTTTAAAAAGCTAAATTTAACATTTTCTTTTTAATTTTGGAGTTGAATGGTCCTTCATTCCCATCTTTATTTTTGTTTTTTTTTTTCAAGGGAAGACAAATATTTAAATTCAAAGTCATGTTTAATAGAGGAAATGAATGAAAAGTGGGTATCTCTTATCTGTTTGCAACAATCATCTTTATGTCCTATTAAAAGTTTAATTTTAAAATCTAACTTTACAGATCTATACCCAGTAAATACTTTTTTTTTAAAATTTGAGACAGAGTCTTGCTCTGTTACCCAGGCTGGAGTGTAATGGTGCCGTGTCAGCTCACTGCACTCCGTCTCTCGGGTTCAAGCAATTCTACTGCTTCAGACTCCTGAGTAGCTGGGACTAAAGGTGCGTGCCACCACACTCAGCTAATTTTTGTATTTTTAGTAGAGAAAGGGTTTCACTATGTTGGCCAGGCTGGTCTTGAACCACTGACCTCATGATCCACCCGCCTCGGCCTCCCAAAGTGGTGGGATTACAGGCGTGAGCCACCACTCCTGGCCCCCAGTAAATAATTTTAAGAATCTTAAAGTTACTCATTTTTCCTTAGATTTTATGAGATTAAGCTTTTTCAGACTCACATCTATTTGTCCTCCCCTGAGAGCTATTTACAAATTTGTATAGCACTCTGGAGTATGGTAATATCCAAGTCAATGCACAGTCAGGAGGCTTGTTAACTTATGTGATGATGTCAGTTTTGATAAACATCTTTCTCATTTAGGCATTTAATGATAATGATTTCTTCAAGAAAAAGTTCTTATTGGGGAAAAAGAGGCGAAAAGTACAGTGTGATTAACTTATGATGCATTTTGGATTGCAGCCTTTTAACCAAAAGAGAATCATCATTAAAACAATAATTCCTCAGAAGGCTTAAGTCATTTAACTTCTCTTAATGAAATTAGCTCAGTTTACTGCCAGTCAATAAAGTCTGGTTTGGAATGATGATAGAAATTAAATATCTAAGAATGCAGTATACATAACAGTTAAATGCAATTAAAAGTAATAAGGAGGAACTATTTTTCACTTAGGAAATGAATAATGATTTGTAGAAGTGAGACTACTAACTTCTGGGAAAAATATAGTGAGACTGTCACTTTTATACACCACTGGAAAGCCCTTTTATAATGTTTGTGAAGATTCTTCAAAATAGTAATACCTTTTGATCCATTAATTCTTTGTCTAGGACATACTGTGTTAGTGATCAGATGTGACGAAAACTTCAGGCCAGGCTTGGTCGCTCACGCCTGTAATCCCAGCACTTTGGGAGTTCAGGTTGGGAGCATCGCTTGAGCAAAGGAGTTCAAGACCAGTCTGGGCAACATAGAGAGATCCCATCTCTACAAATAATTTAAGGAATGAAATTAGCTGGGAGTAGTGTGGCACATGCCTGTGATCCCAGCTACTTGCAGGACTAAGGCAGAAGGATCACCTGAGCTTGGGAGATCGAGGCTGCAGTGAGCCTGTGATCACGTCACTGCTCCCTAGCCCGGGTGACAGAGTGAAAACCTGTCTAAAAAAAAACGGAAAAAGAAAAGCTTCATACAGCCTAAATACCCAACATCATGACAATGCATGGTTAATTTATGTTATTTTCTATTTTAGAATATTATGCAGAGGTTAAATAATAAGTGCGCAAAACATTTACTACAAGGCAGAGTATTTGCTGTATCTTAATTTTACTAAAAAGTGTATACATATAATAATACTTGAATTTATATGCAAAAAGAGAGTGAAAACAAGAATGAATTGAAAACAGAAAGAAAATGCACCCAGATGTTTATAGTCAGTGATTAAGTTTAGATTGGCAAAACATAAGTAGATTTTTTTTTTTTTTTTTTTTTTTTGAGAAAGAGATGGAGTCTTGCTCTGTGGCCCAGGCTGGAGTGCAGTGGTGCGATCTCCGCTCACTGCAAGCTCCGCCTCCCAGGTTCACACCATTCTCCTGCCTCAGCCTTCCGAGTAGGTGGGACTACAGGCGCCCGCCACCACACCTGGCTAATTTTTTTTTGTATTTTTAGTAGAGACGTGGTTTCACCGTGTTAGCCAGGATGGTCTTGATCTCCTGACCTCATGATCCACCTGCCTTGGCTTCCGAAAGTGCTGGGATTACAGGTGTGAGCCACCGTGCCTGGCCATAAGTAGATTTATTTTCTAAAATAAGTGCATATTACTTTTTATCATGAAAGATTTTATTTTCAAATATTTCGTATAGCTGCTTTGTATTTCTTCTGGCACATTACAGTCATAGTGGCAGTGACTTGTAGGGACATTGTCCTGATACTTCAGAGTGCAATTGATGGTATTTGTTTAATAGTGAATATAGCTTAAGAAAAGAAAAGCAGTCATATCAACTAGGTGATTAATGTAGCCACTTCAACTCATCAGATCTTTGGCTGACATGCTTTCCTAGCAAAGCAGAGGTACTTAACTAACCACAGAGAAATGCTCACACATGTCAGAAGGAAATCCAAGTGAATGCTTGTTTTGCCTTGGACATCAGAACTTTTTGTAGAAGTATGACTTTCAGTCTGTGAGACCTTTCGATAAGTAGTGATAATCCAGAAGGATTGATGTAGTCATTCTGGACTTGAGATTTCTTTTCACCACTAAGACATTTGACTGTCACTTGCATCTTAATGCTTCCATATAGTTTTCTAAAGCATTGGGGGACCGACTAGGTAAAGTCGTTGTGCCCTTTTAAGTATGTGGCCAACTGATCTCATGGCCTACCAGGGCTTCCAAGTGATTAGTGGGGATTGGCAAGAATTGACCTCTGTGGAGGTTGGAGAGGCAGAAGTACCTCAGTAACAGGGTTCAGAGAGACATACATGGAGCAAAGCTCTCTCTGACTTTCAAGTGGATAGAGCTAGTAGGCCTCTACTAATTGTGGTGTGTGTGAGTCAGACAACTCTTACTTTGGAATCATTCTTCATTGAGAGATACTGAGTCCAGAATGTGCCAAGCAAGATTCTAGATACTCTCACAGATGAATTCACCCATTCATTTATTGATCACTTGATTTTTTAGGGGTACAACTTCATCATTAATTTCCTAGCTGTGTAATATAGGATCAGTTAGGTCAGATTCTCCCTTTGTAATTAATCCTAATTGGTGGGGCTTTCATGTTACTAATAAATGTCTATTCCCATAATCCTGTCCTACATTAGCCTTCTTCATATTGTTCTGTGAGATCTATAGTAAGCAGATGACAGTGCTTATTATAGATTAGCTACTTCCTGTGTAATAAATCAATTATTCCTCTCAACAGGGACAATCTTGAATTAAAATCACATTTTTTTCCTTAGAGAATTCTCTGTCAAATTCTATAAAAGCCATGTTTTTTTTTGTTTGTTTTTTGTTTTTTGCTGTCCAGAGACACCTTATTAATGACTTGATTTTATCCTTATTTCAAATTCTAATTCATGAATATCAGGGTATAAAATATTAAATATCCTGGTTCAGCTACCAGCTTTTCAAGCATCACTGGGGACCATCCTGTTATAATAGGAAAACATTTGGTATGGCTATTGGGATGTAGATCATTTTTATAATTATTATAGGGAGTAAAAAAATGCAAAATAAAGAATAATTTAAATATAATTAGAAGTGAGAGTAGGTCAGTATGACCAAGAATATAAATCATAAATCTCTCTATTTTTGTATTCCTTTACTCCATGCAGAGAAATACCAAACCTTTGTTTCTAAAAGGGCACCAGGTCTTTCAGAAAGCTGTGGTTCTCAGCAGCAATTTTAGTTAGGTTTTGTTTCGTGTTTTCTGGTATTCTGGGCCTCCCAATAGCCATTTGTGCCTAAAAGAGAGAGAGGATGAAGAGATTTGGGTTGCCTGTACTGTCAGTCTGGTGGCACTCTGAGGATATTAGATGTGTTCTGAGGATATATGCCTATAATCCCAGCACTTTGGGAGGTTGAGTTTGGCAGATGACCTGAGGTCAGGAGTTTGAGACCAACCTGGCTAACATGGCAAAACCCTGTCTCTACAAAAAAAAAAAAAAAATAGCCAGGTGTGGTTGTGCATGCCTGTAATCCCAGCTACTCTGGAGGCTGAGGCAGGAGAATTGCTTGAACCCGGGAAGCAGAGTTTGCAGTGAGTGGAGATTGCGTCGCTGCACTTCAGCCTGGGCGATAAGCGAGACTGTCTCAGAAAAAAAAAAAGAGGCTAGGCACAGTAGCTCACGCCTGTAATCCCAGTACTTTGGGAGGCTGAGGCAGGCGGATCACGAGGTCAGGAGAATTGAGACCATCCATGGATAACACGGTGAAACCCTGTCTCTACAAAAAATTAGCCGGGCGTGGTTGTGGTGGCACATGCCTGTAGTCCCAGCTACTGGGGAGGCTGAGGCAGGAGAATCACTTGAACCTGGGAGGCGGAGTTTGCGGTGAGCCACAATCAAGATCGTGCCACTGCACTCCAGCCTGGGCAACAGAGGGAGACTCCACCTGAAAAAAAAAAAAAAAAAAAAAAAAAAAAAAACCTAGGGAGGGAGAGAGGATTTCAATGGGACAGAAATTCACCAGGTACTTTAGAAAGCCTTAACGCTTGAGAATGTGAAGTCTTAAAAAATTTTTTTAAAAATATTTTTGGTTACTTAAAATGAAATACTGTACTGAAGCAGCTAGAAGGACTCTTAGGACCTTTCTGCGTTTCTTCTGAACCTAATGGCTTATAATAAATTCCCTGTTCTGTTTAAATGATCGGTCGACTTGAGCTTTCTATCATCTGCTCAGTAACACTACTTTAGGAATCTATTCCGTTTGGGAATTCTGACTAGAAGTTCTCCTAGGGTCATCATATGAATGAGTGACTTACTTCACAGCTCTCCTCTTCCTCATAGCTGCTTCTCTGTAGGGCTGGAGGGAAAGAGAGCCTTCCATGCAGTCTGGTCAACCAAGAGGGAGGAGATGCTGGCACCTGGTCTGCATCCCAACAGACAGCACACCCTCATGCCTTCACCTTGAATGTACCTTTTTGACTCTTCCTCATTCCTGGGGAAATGTAATAATTCTTTATTGTTTACAGTGCTGACTGCTCCCTACAATGTGAGGTTCCCCCTCCCCTCTCCTACCACCAGAGATGTCTCAGAGAAAGTGCTTATCATCAACACAGTAGTGGGGAAAAAATGGGTTCTCATTTTCGCAGGTGACTTGATCGTGGTTGGTTGTCAGTGTGCTTTTTTTCATATTGGCTTGTTGCTACAGGGTCTGATGCTGGCAGATTACAACTCTGTAGCTAGTCATTTTCGATTTATTTGAACCTATTTCTCCAGTCTACTGAGCTTTCACTGGCTAGCATCAATTCAGACACATTGCAATTCTTCAGAATCTCTATCCCCATCAGATGGTTCGATCTGTGAGAAATTTAGCTACAGGCGTTTAGACAAAAAAGAAATATTGTGGCTAGGGAAGCATTTAAGTTAGAGGAGGCAGCCAGGGCTGTTTTATTACTTAGTCCTGTGTCACCTGTGATGACCCATGAGAGTGGAGAATATTGATCGCTTGTCACTCAAGGCATTCAGCAGATTGCATTGACAAAGCTTGGCAGGTCTCTAATAGCAGGGTTCCTGGCCTTGGCTGCGGCCCAAGGGAAAACCCTACAGGCCCTATTACTTGGCGGCCTTTAACTCTTGTAAAATTGGGAGAGAACACTGACAAAAGCGAGGACATGATTTTACGGTTACAAATGATTTTTCTTGCTTGCTTTCTTCTCACCCTTTTTAATTTTTCTTTTCTTCTTTTCATTTCTATCTTACCTTCCCTCCCTGAACCCTGCCAGCCACTCCTTTCTTATTATAGATGATCATGGCAGTATTGTTTTTTCTGGATGAAAATCAGAGTGGATTAGAGAAAGCTTAGCAGGCCTAGCATGAGGCCTGAGTTATTCTCTTCTTTTAGGACAGCTTGTGCCTGACCACATTGTTTAGAATGTGCCTGTGGATATATATACAGTACTTGAACTTGATGTGTAGGCCATTCACAGCTGTTGTCCTCTAGTAGAATAAGAACTGCCACTTCATGACAGATGGGCTTCTCTCCTTCTCCATTCCCTGGTAGCCAGGCTTGGTTCAAGCCTTTGACCTTACATAGCCCCGAGGTTCAGCAGAAAGTAATGCACTGACATCAGAGAGATAATGGCACTAGTGCAAAACAGGAATGATTCTAAATAAACAGTAGAGAGGATTCTATCTTTCCTACACACTGCCTGATTTATCCACAGATTCAAATCACCACCATTAATGACATTTTCATTCCTAACATAGGTTGGCCTCTTGTTGGACACTGTTCCGTAATGAGCATTTCTGCATGGCTGTCGTTTGCTTTATGAAGCATTCTTTGTATTTGTATTTTCTGTGTATCTTTCATTTAAAAAACAATCATGTTTGTTATCTCCATTGTCTCTTTGAGGATGAGAAAGACAAATATTACCCCCATTTCAAAGAAGAGTAAGTTCTCCTAATCACAAGTGATTCAAATGTTAGAGTTTTAATTCAATATTTCACTAAAATTTCTAGTCCTCTAGTAAATCAGATATAAGCAAAGATCATATGTCTATTTCAACCTCTAGGTGGGCTGACCAGCTTGTTTGCTTTCTCCCCCTCCCCTCCCCTCCCCTCACCTCCCCTCCCCTCTCCTCCCCTTCCCTCTCCTCTTTTTTCTGTAGTCTTTTACTGGTCACCCCTTCACTTCCTCTTCCTTTGCAATGCTTTAGGCTGGCCAAAAGGTTCTAGCCAGATAAACAGAAACAGAGGGGAGGAGAGCTTCTTAAGAGGCTTGTAGTCCAGGTGCAATGGCTCATGCCTGTAATCCCAGCACTTTGGGAGGCTGAGGTGGGTGGATCACCTGAGGTCAGGAGTTCGAGACCAGCCTGACCAACATGGTGAAACCCCATCTCTACTAAAAATACAGGAATTAGCTGGGCATGGTGGCACACGCCTGTAGTCCCAGCTGTTTGGGAGGCTGAGGCAGGAGAATTACCTGAACCCAGGAGGTGGAGGTTACAGTGAGCTGAGACCACACCACTGCACTCCAACCTGGGTGACAAAGCGAGATCCCATCTCCAAAAAAGGGGGGGGGGGTGCGTTAAGACCAGCCTCAAGTAGTGGACATGGGCTTTGCATTTATATTCCAACATTTTGCCACAGATGAGTTATGTATTATTAGTAGGATTCCTTAATCTCTCTGAGCCTTTATTTCTCCATTTATCAAATGGAAGGAAATATTGTTTACAAAGAAAAGTGAATTATGTGGTATATGGATTATTTCTCAATAAAAAATATGAATTGTGTAAAGTTTCCAGCATAGAAATGTCCTCCTTTCCTTCCTTCCTCCTTGTACAACTAAGGGCCCGCAAAGGCAGAATGAAAATTACCATCTAGGCCAATACTGGGGAAATAGGTGCTACTATTGGAGGCAGAAATGTGGAAGTACTGCAAACGAATGTGGACCTATTAACGTTCTATAGCACTTGGAGCCACTTTGAATTAAAATACTTATCTGTGAAAGGTTTTATAATTTATATGACCTGAAATAATTTACACCTAATTAGATTTTGTCAACTGAATAATTCTGTCTCATGTTGCTTCCACAGAATAATTTAAGCAACTGCATTTTATTCTCAAAATAGCTGTAAATGTCAAATTAATTTTGTTGACATGATCAACATGTAGAAGAGCTACTTGGCAGAATTGTTTGTCAACTGAATATATTATGCATCCTTACAAAATATGTGGATTGATTATGGTTTAGCTGACTTCTGCAGTTTGTTGGTCTTCTGGAAAGAAGTCACAGGTGGTGGTTACAGATACCATTATGGCATTTCTGTTCATCTGGCTAATAACTTTCCGATATCTGGAAGTTTTCCTTCACTTTTCATTGTATAGACCATGTCTTTCCCTTGGGTGTTATCTTTTTTATCTGGATGAGACTGGATCCCACGTAACTGTTTGGTGTTTAACAAACTGTTGGTGTATAACAAACTGTTTGGTGTTTGTTATACTCCTCATTAATTTTGTGGGGCTCTTAGTTGACACTGGCCACATAAAAGTTATTGTTGAGTCTCACCCTTTTTATTTTGGACCATTTCTTTCACTTGGGGAGCCCCTCTATCCACCTCCTTAAAAACGCTGTTTGAGGATTAGTGTCCTTGCAGTTTAGTTGTAGCTCACTCAAGTTATCCCATTTGTTCCAGAATCCCTTTTCCACTCCATTACTCCCTATCTTGTCTGGTCTTCTGGCTACTAAGGTTGAAGTCCTGTCATCTGCAGGTTTGGTTGAATCCAGTGCTTCGTAACCCTGTCTCATCATGACACATGTGGAAAATGATACTCTTGTACAGCACACTGAAGTAAATCAAGACCTTTTGCTGTGGAAATACCTGGCTCAGAGGCCATGACCTGCCCTAAGTAGGAGGGAATACATGCATACTATCCCATATGTTTTGGTGTAACCATTCCCCAAATTTGAACCAATCTTGGCAGGTATTAGAAATTTGCTTATTTGGTGATACATGGAATTTATCTCCTCTTTTGAGCTCAGCATTTCATGTACTTTAAGGACATTACTGAACTTTCCACCAAATCATTCCCATTTGTGTCTAGTCATTAGATAGTTCCAATTTCTACCTTGGATGCCTTGAAGTGATGACACCTTACCATTGCTCGTCTCTCTCCCAAGGGAATAAACCTGTATTTTGCTTTCAGCTTCCGCTTAGGGGAGCTGGCTCCATCCAGAACAATTCCCCTCCCACTGGACATCAAAAGATTGCTTTTCCATTGGCAACAAGTCTCAACATAGCTCAGAAACTGCTGTTGACTACTTGTCTCCCGTATAACAATATTGGATCCATAGTATCCATAGGAGAGTGAATCAGTGTCTCCCTCTAGTTCAACCCACTAATTTAGATTTTTCATTTTAGACTCCATGGGAAGGATGTCCCAGTGCAGAGTTGACCTTTGTACCCCTGATTATGTTTCAGCTTTCTCTAATTTCTCTGCTACCCTGCTGTTGATGCCCCAAGCATGCCTTGTAGCTAAAGGCACTCAACATTGAGTGTGCTCTATAAATATGTGAACTACATGTATTCTATGAAAACATAAACTACAAATACAAATATGTTAAAGTATACCATAGATGCATTACTAAAAGGCATTATGTATTCAGTATCCTTAATGTACAAATAATAAAAGAGATAGATATGAAACGCTTTGTCTAGAGCTGAAAATATACCTTGACAGTACAAATACACATGGCTAAAAGGCATTATCTCTTCAGTATCTCTAATGTACAAATAATGAAAAGGTCTGAATACTTCTGATTTTCATAATGGAGAAGGGGAATTGTAGAAACTGTGGACCAATTAGCTTGATGTCAGTTCAGAAAAGATTCTAGAAAATATTATTAATGAATGCTGTCTGGGAGTTTAATAAAAGAAGTAGTCATCACTGGGAACCTGTGGAGGTTCACTTAAAATATTATGCCATCTATATTCCTTCTTCTGCAGCAGGGATTGCCAAACTTTTTCTATACATAGCCAGATAGTAAATATTTTAGGTTTTTCGGGCCATACAGTCTCTGGTGCAGCTACTCAACTCTGCCACTGTAGCAGGAAAGCAGCCATATAGGCAGTATGTAAACAGATGGATGTGAATGTGTTCTAATAAAATAACTTTATTTATAAAAACAGGCCTTAAAAACAAAACAAAACCAAACAAACAAACAAAAAACAGGCAGCAGGCTGATTTGGCCTATTGGCCATCGTTTACCAACTCTGCTTTAGAAGAATATCTTAGATAATGTGTACTTGACATATTCTATTCTTTCTGATGGAAAATACTTTCTCTTTTTTTGGCATAAAGAAATTTTATTTTCTTTGCTAGTAAAGAGTTGGCATAAAAAAGCATCACATTAAAATCTTCGTAGAGGATATGGAAAAGGCTCAAGTTAATAATAGTTTACAGTAAGTTCTCACTTAATGTTGTCAGTCATTTCTTGGACACTGCTACCTTAAGCGAAATGACATATAATGAAACGAATCTCTTTTTCTCACCGACATTATAGTGAAAAGATGTTGAACAAACATTGGATAACAATGTTATCCAAGGACATACTGTACATCATTTCATTTAACGTTGCAGTTTCGAAGAACCTATTGACTATGCTAAGTGATGACTTACTGTAGTTAGGTAGAGTTATAACAGGTTTAATAATTAGGAAACATGAAGAGTGGTCTGTGCTTGCAGGCCACAGGCTGTGTGCTCTTGATTCAGTGATGTCAACATTTTTATTAGTGACTTCACTGAGTCACTAATTGGAATTGAGTTGGAATTGACTTGTGGATCTAATGTGTGGACAGCCTGATGAAGAGAGAGATCACTTGCACTTTGGGTGATAGGAGTAAGATCCCAAAAGGCCTTAGGATAGCAGCTGAAATCTTTCAGGCTTAAATGTTGAAAAGAGATAGATGCAAAACCCTGTGTCTAGAGCTAAGAATGTATCTTGACAGTACAAATACAAATTGTGAAAACATAGTTGAATAGCAGCCTGTTTGAACAAAGCTAAGAGAGTATTTCAATTAGAGTGCATGCAGAGAAAGTTATCCAGATGGTTGAAGGGACTCAGAATCATGTCCTATTAGAAATGGTTGAAAGAAGTGTAGATACATAGCCTGGAGGGATATATGATAACCGTCTTCAATTATTTAAAGGGCTGTCATGTAGAAGAGGAATTAGACTTATTCTGGGGGGTCCTGGAGGACACAGGGGAGAGCAGTGGGTAGAAGATACAGGTAGGTTCAATATATAAATAGGAACTTTCTAACAATTTGAGCTGTCCATAAGAGGGATGGGCATTATTTAGAGGATTTAAGTCACTGACAATATTGTAGACATCTGTTGCTGACCTTGCGGGGATATTGTGAGAGAATGTTAACTTTGACTCATTATTGGATGGGATGGTTCTTATGGTCACTAACAATTCTGAGAGTGCATAAAAGGTAGGCCCAGGGAGAATGTGCTGCGCCTATGTCCCAGTAGTTGGCAAAGTCCAAGCCCAGATGTTTTGAGTCTCCTGCCTTGTTTATATGGTTGAAATGCTGACTTTACGCAGTGTTCCATGTGTGTATCTGTACCTGTCATCTTTATGTGATTGGCTAGAGACGCTGTCATGTTCACTTTTGTAATCTCACAAAGCTTAAGAGCAAAGTAAGTGTTCGTTGATCTAAAGTGAATTAAAGAACAACTGAGACACATCTAAATACTGTTTTTTTACTGATCCTGGTTTCATAATGAAAACATTTGGAAGTTGATCAGAAGTTATACCTGGGAATTCCTAGTAGAATGGTGATGTAGATGGAACAGCTCTCTGCCTTTGTTTCTCTCTGTGGTACACACACAAATGCCAACACTTCACCAAGAGTGGAAGCCATCAGGCTGCACTCTCTGACCAGGATTGTTTTACCCCTTCTGGATGGCAATACGTCGCTCCCTTTTTTTTTCATGGCCTCCTGTGCATACCTCCCTGCTAAATTAAACTCCAGACCCTTGCATGTCTGGAATATATTTTCCAGTCTTCTGAATACTACGACCTTAAAGTAGTCGTTTGCTGTCATCATAATTTTGGAAGATTTGATGTTCATATTGACAGTGGATATGCTGGTCTCATTCTTGGATGTTTCGTACATAGGCAAGTGGTCAGGTATCCTGGCCTATTTATCACCATATTCTGCATGGCCTGTACTCAGGGTCAGGCATATGGTAGGAGGTCAGTGAATGTTTGTTTGTGTTAGTAGGACTCCGGTTTCATCCTTACAGTAGTCCCTGTTATCCATGTTGGTATGTTCCAAGACACCCAGTGGATTCCTGAAACTGTGGACAGTACCAACCCCTGTCCATACTGTTTTTTTGATATGATAACCAAGACAGCTACTAAGTGACTAACAGGTAGGCAGCGTATACACCATGCTGGACAAAGAAATGATTCCCATCCTGGGTGGACAGATCAGGACAATATGGGATTTCATCATGCAACTCAAAGTACTGGCTAATTTAAAATGTATTGATGAATTGTTTATTTCCAGAGTTTTTCATTTAATATTTTTGGACTGTGGTTGCTCATGGGCAACTGAAACTACAGATAAGGGGTACTGCTGTACTTCTGTTTCAAACTAATTAAGTAAAGTTTCTTTGTTCATAAAGGCAGTATTTTCTTTCTCTTTTGTGCCTGCCATGGTCTACCTACCTCATGTCTTCATTTTCTGTGCCATTTTCTTGCTGTGTTTTAATAGGATAATGGTTTATTAGGATAAAAGAAGGGCCAAGGTATAGTAATTGAATGTCCTCCCCTGTCAGTCCCCCTAACCCCTGAAGGGAGAAAGGAAGGAGAATGTGGGGTAGAGGGGAGGGAAGAAAGGAAATGATGGAGAAAGTAGAGAATGAGAGAAGCATCCTGTTTCATACTGAGAAGACTTTGGTATTGAAGAATTTTGACTTTGTTAGTGCCATATAACTTGTGTGTTGCTTTGTTTAAATTCTCGTCTACTCTCATGTTTTCATTGCATTCTGTGGATAGCAGCTAAGAAAGCTTTCAGACACATCTGTATTAGAAAACAAAGTAACTATTACTGTCAAGACTATATCTTTGCTTTTTTCTCCCTCAGTTTCTTGTCTCGATTGATAGAAAACATAGAATAATGGTGCCAGGGTTAACTTTGCCTGGAGAATAGTTCTGTTTGCCAGCCCTGCTGCAGATTGATAACCATCAAGGGAGGGATAGCCCAGTCATAAATGACCTTATGGCCTGCATATCTTTATGTCCCCCTTACACACCAGTGGGAAGAACCCAAATACCATCTGTCAATGACAGTGAGGCAGGAACTTCACTTTTGTGACAAAAGAATTGTACTTTGCTATGCTGGAACTGGTTCGTTAACCGTTCATAAGAACCAGTTAAGTTTTCAAGAATTTTGTGAGCTGGTTTTTTAATAAAACCTTTATTAGAAGTTTAAGTTACATGAAAAAAATAATTAGGCGGGCATGGTGGCAGGCTCCTGTAATCCCAGCTACTTGGGAGGCTGAGGCAGAATTACTTAAACCCAGGAGATGGAGGTTGCAGTGAGGTGAGATGGTACCACTGCACTCCAGTCTGGGCAACAGACCAAGACTCTATCTCAAAAAAAAAGTGTTATGTAAACTTACCTGTTCTTTTAATATAATTTACTTAATTGTAATCAATATTCAAAATTCATCATTTCCTCATTAGTTGCTACATTTTACTAATATCCATGACCTTGAGGTTATTTACATCTGGTATATGGTAGAAATACTACAAAATGATATGTTATTGAGCCTCTTTTTCTAACTCTGCATTCAGTGACATCACTTTAGTAGCCATGGTGGAAGTATTTACACCACAGAAACTGGTAAACAGGATGCCTTATTTTGTTTCGTTCTGCTATAACAGAACACCACAAACTGAGTAATTTGTAAGCAATAGAAGTTTATTTGGCTTATGGTTCTGGAGACTGGGAAGTTCAAGATCAAGGGGCCACATCTGGTGAGGACCTTCTTGCTGTATCACAGTGTGGCAGAAGACATCACATGGTGAGAGAACACGATCAGCATTAACCCATTCATGAGGGTGGAGCCCTCTTGACGTAAACATCTCCCACTATGTTCCATCTCCCAACACTGTTGCACTGGGGATTAAGTTTCCAACACATGCTTTTGGGGGAACACATTCAAACCATAGCACTGTACAAATCCAAATTTGGTCATTTGTTTTGTTGATTGTCTACACTTAAAAGAATGATAGAGGAAATGTTATTAATACAGATTAAATTTAAGAGTATGCTGTATCTGCATCCATTACATTGTGGATAGCAAAACAATTAAGAGAATATCTTCTTGTATTTAAAAACTGTTTCCAACTCAACAAAGAAGTTACTCATGTCCTCGATGGAGGAAACTATTCATGTCATTCATGTCTTAGGTGTTCCACTTTCATTTTAGTGGTTCAAAAACATCAACCAGGTTTTGCAGAACTACAGTCATTCTTCAGATACAACCATAGGTTGGCTGTAGATATAAGAATTGCACAGATTTTAACAGAAGCATTCTGTGAATGTTAATTTTCCCATTTGGTTGGAATTCAGAATAAAGTTTAGCATGTACTTTGTTATTATTTGTTAATTGCTTGCTATACATTATTTCAGTAACATTTATAATAAATAGATGTGCACCTATACATACATACTTCTTTTCCCAAGGAGCTGGTTGTTAAGGATTTCCAACACACCACTGTTTACAATCCAAATGAGAATTTAGCTCTGTGTCTTAGGATAGTGATGATGATGTGTAAATGGTGAGATTTTTGCCTTCATCATAGCAAAAGGCTCAAATGCAATATAGGAAGGAAACCTTATGAAGTCAGGATTTTAAATGCCACCAACTGTCAAACACTTAAAGGACAAAGTGTTTGAAATCTTAAAGCATGCCTACTCTATTTAAAAGAACATTAGAGGGTGTTGAAAAGAGGTGATAAATATCATTAGGACCTCAGCAAGGCTTTGGAACCCAACACACTGAAAGATAATTGAGTGAAGAGGATCTCTGGACACAAAGCAGGCAATTTAGTTATCCAAAGCATTTATGTCAAGCAGCAAATGCTTGAGGATTTATCTATTTTTGGTTTTCTCTCAAAGCTTAATCCATGAGGAGTACAGAGTGGTGGTAGGGTGGAGGTTAGCCTTTATTTTACATTGCTCTGAGAAGCGTTGCAATAATGGGAGAAATTTGGTGTCCTAGAAACATTATTATTATAAATGAAAAATCTTGAAATATGAGGGAAGTAAATTTTTTAAAACTGGGATTAGAAACTCAGAACAAAATGAGCTGGGCGTGCTGGCCCGTGTCTGTAATCCCAGCACTCTGGGAGTCTGAGGAGGGCGGATTACTTGAGGTCAGGAGTTTGAGACCAGCCTAGCCAACATGGTGAAACTCCGTCTCTACAAAAATACAAAAAAATCAGCTGGGTGTGGTAGTAGGTGCCTGTAATCCCAGCTGCTCAGGAGGCTGAGTCAGGAGAATCACTTGAACCTGAGAGGCGGAGGTTACAGTGAGCCAAGATCATGCCAGTGTACTCCAGCCTGGGCGACAGAGCAAGACTCCATCTCAAAAAAGAAAGAAAGAAAAAAAAAAAGAAACTGAGAACAAAATGGTCTTTTGCCTCTTTCTGTTTAATCAAATAGACTCATGCAAAACTATATTTTTGTGTGAGATTTTTGGTTAATAAGAAGTTGTATTTCCATTCATCAGTTAGACTCAGTGGAGGAATGTTTTGTTTAACCTATTTTAACTAGAAACAAAATGTATTTGCAGATGTTCATAGGTAGAATTATAAGGTGATCTAATAACTTTGAAGGTTACTTTCAGCAAATGGAAAACAGAATTTTGTTAGTGGAATGGCAAATGTGAAGAATGAAAAATCCAGTTGAAGCTAGTTAACATTAACTTTTAGGAAAGAAAAAATGGTAGATTTTTCTGTGAAGAGAGGGAGAGAGTGTGTGTGTCTGTGTGTGTGTTTAAAATTTAGCTCATCTGGTTCTGTGTTATGTGTTTTCTCTGTGTGTGTTTGAAGGGGGACATATTATGAACGTTATGGTTCCCTACCTCTAAGATCCATTCCAAAAATAATTTTATTATTCCTAAGAATGACTAAGAATGTAACTATGGAAATAAAATGACTTTTCAATCCTTTGTTGACTACGTGCCTAAAATGTTGATTTGCTAAAACCTGGTACTTCCAAATTAAATTTTATGGTATATGGATGATTTATTGTAATCTCCTGCAAGGAAATTCATCTTAAAAACTTTTTCAAAATCATCCTAAGTTTGGGAGAGGAGAGCATTTCTAATTCAAAGCAGGAGTCAGGCTAAGATCACATGTCTCCCTAGAGGAAACAGGGGAGGTTTTACTTGTTGCATATGTTTTTAAAATATTTATAGTTACAGCTGGACTTTTAGTACTTTACTTCTGGTTTTAATGATGGAATTCCCAAAGGGCTAAAATTGTTCCAAATGTCTGAACTGTGTCTGAAGTTCAAGAACAGTATATGGTTGGTCTAAAGACTTTAATCCTAGTTGGAAACTTTGAATGACAAACCTGGCCTTTTAGTCTTGTGTTTCTTGAACTTTCTGTTAACAGAATATCTCCTTGCCTTTTATGTAGCCCTTAACTAGCTGCAGACTGACTTGGTCTTCTCTAGTAAAACATTTTCTATATAAGGTCACCAGTAAATTTCTTTCTGTTAACAAAGTACCTTCTTGCCTCCTATTCAGCCCTTAACTATTTGCAGACTGACTTGGTCTTCTCTACTACAGCATTTTCTATATAAGGTCACCACTAACTTTGTAAGTCGTAAAATTAAGTGATTTTTCTTATTTCTCATCTATCCAGTCAAGAGTCAACAGTCGTTTTATTTAGTACCTACTGTGTGACTTGGTGCTAGAGATTCGTTAGTAAACAAAACAGGAATATTCTTTTACAATGTGGAGCTTTCAATGTTCTGACCCTGTTGACCTTCCTTCTTCAAATTTCATGAACTCGCTTACTTCTGGTTAGTGAAATCACTGATGGTTCTTTTAATGCTGATTCCTCCCCCCATGATTGTACTCAGGGCCCTCTCTTTCCCTGATGATTGATTTTCTTGATGCTTCGTGGGTGATTTCATATGGCTAAGACTTTCAGGTTGTCATCTGCCCATACACAGAAGAAGTCCTGAGGGAACTCACGAGTTTCCTCTCACTGCTTCTATGCTGTGTAGACACCTTCTTCAGTTAGAAAAACATCACTAAGGAGCTTCCATGATCATGGTGGAGGCGGCAAATAGTGTGTATTTTGTAGGGAGGAGGCAGCAAGGACAAGTCGCCTCTATCCACTTTAGCCAGAAGATTAGTACTGATTTCTAAAACTTTCAAATTTGTCTTTAAAAAAATTGCACCCTTATAGCATATACATTTAGTTGTATGCACACACACACTCACATAAACTTCTTCATATACAGTGATTTAGTATAATCATAGGACGATTGTATTTTCCTTTTGTTTGTAACAACTTTATTGAGATATAATTGGCATATAATGAACTGATCATGTTTAAACTATACAACTTGATAAGTTTTGATATGCATACACCTATAGAACCTACACAGTCAAGGTAATGAACAGGCCAGGTGTGATGGCTTACACCTGTAATCCCAGCATTTTGGAAGGCTGAGGAAGCAGAATCACTTGAGCCCAGAAGTTCAAAATGAGCCTGGGCAACACTGGAGAACTCTCTCAGCACAAAAAAATTAAAAATTAATTGGGTATGTTGGTTCGTATCTGTAGTCCCAGCTACTCAGGAGGCTGAGGTGGGAAGATTGCTTGAGCCCAGGAGGTCAAGACTGCAGTAAGCCGTGATCATGACACCATATTTTAGCTTGGGTGACAGAGTGACATTCCATCTCAAAGAAAAAAATGAACGTATCCATCACTCCCAAAAGTTACCTCCTGTCTCTTTGTAATTCCTTTCTCGCCCACCTCCCTTCTGTCTCCACCCCAGCTTATTCCCCAGCAAGAAAAAAAAAAAAAAGCAAAAACAAATTAATTGTTTTTTGTCCCTATAAAGTTGTATACATTTTTCTAGAATTGCATATAAATAGCATCACATAGCACATACTGTTTGTACTGTTTTTTTGTGGGGGGGGGTCTGGCTTCTTTCACTCACATTATGCTTATCCACATTATGCTGTATATAATATTCCTCAGTATTCAATTTATGGATATACCATAGTGTGTTTATACATTGGACTGTTTTCAGTTTTTGTTATTATGTATAATGCAGCTATGAACATTTGTGTAACATTACAATGTACATTCTTTTGGACAAATAGCTAGGAGAGAATGGCTGGATAATTTACTAGGTATTTGCTAAATGTTCTAAGAAACTACCAAACAATGATCAATGTAGTTGTACCATTTTATATGCGCACCAGCAGTGTGTAAGAGTCCCACTGTTTCCATATCCTCTCCAATACTTGTTATGGGCAGTCTTTTCCATTTTCGCCATCCTAATAGGTGTATAGCGGTATCTTACTGTCGTCTTGAATTGTATTTCCTTAATGAATAATCATGTTGAACACCTTTTCACGTGTTGATTTGTCATCTATGTATCTTCTTTGGTGAACTGTTTTCAAAACCTTTTGCCAATTTTTAAAAATTGCATTTTTTTCTTGAGTGTCGAGTTCTTTATTCTGTATACAAGACCTTTATCGGATGTATGATATACAATTATTTGCTCCCAGTGTGGTGTTTGTCTTTTTATTCTCCTAACAGCGTCTTACAAGAGAAGAGGTTTCAAGGTTTTCTTTAATTTTTATTTAATTTTTAGAGGTAGGATCTTGCTCTGTCATCCAGGCTGGAGTGCAGTGGCATGGTTATAGCTCACTGTAACCTTGAACTCCTGGGCTTCAGCCATCCTCTCACCTTGGCCTCCTGACTACATAGGGTTACAGGCACGAACTACCCTACCCAGCTAATTTTTTAAAAACTTTTTTGTAGAGATAGGTTTTCACTGTGTTGCCCAGGCTGTTCTCAAACTTCTGAGCTCAAGCAGTCTTCCTGCCTCAGTTTCCCAAAGCAAAGGTTTCAAATGGTGGTGAATATAATCTATCAACTTCTTTTTATGGGTCATCCTTTTGGTGTCATATTTAAGAAATTATTTATATACCAAGGATACAAGTTTTTCTCTTATGCCTTTGCTCTGGAAGAGTTACAGTTTTAACGTTTACATTTATGTCTGTGATCCATTTTGAGTTAATTTTTGTATATGAAAGGAGACATATAGTGAATTCATTTATTTTTGCATACTTTTTTTTTTTTTTCCTCGAGACGGAGTCTTGGTCTGTTGCCCAGGCTGGAGTGCAGTGGCACAATCTTGGCTTACTGCAGCCTCTGCCCCTGAGTTCAAGCAATTCTCCCTGCCTCAGCCTCCTGAGTAGCTGGAATTACAGGTGGCCGCTACCGCACTCAGCTAAGTTTTGTACTTTTTAGTAGAGACAGGGTTTCACCATGTTAGCCAGGCTGGTCTTGAACTCCTGACCTCAGGTGATCCACCTGCCTCGCCCTCCCAAAGAGCTAGGATTACAGGCGTGAGCCATCGTGCCCAGCTTATTTTTGCTACTTCTATACAGTTGTTCCAGCACCATTTGTTAAAATGACTGTCCTTTCTTCAGTGAATTACCTTTGCATCTTTGTCAAAAATCAGTTGTCTATTTATGTGTAGGTCTAATTTTGTTCTTTTTTACTGATCAATTTGTCTGTCTTGAGGTTGCCACCCCAAGGCCCATGGGCCGAGAAAAGCTCACAGCCTATCTTTGTATCGCCTGTTATATAAGACTGCTTTTTTCTGTTTCTTAAGGGTTGTATAAAAAAAATTAAAGCAAATGTGACAGAAAACATATGTATCCTGCAAAGCCTAAAATATTTACTATCTGAATCTTCTCAGAAAATTTCTAAACTTCACCTATCTTGACACCAATACCATGTCTTGATTACTGTAGTTTTATAATCTACAGATTAAAATCAGGTAATGTTAGTCTTCCAACCTAGTTTTTCCTTTTCAGAGTTGTTTTGGCTATTCTTGGCCCTTTGCATTTCTGTATGAATTTTATAATCACTTTGTAAATGTAAATTTATTCAAAAAGACCTGCTGGGATTTTTATTCAGATTGTATTGAATCTGTAGACGAATTTGAAAAAATTGATATCTTAGCAATATTGAGTCTTTTAACTCATAAACAAAGTGTGTTTCTTTATTTCTTTAGATTTTCTGTAATTTCTCTCAGAAAAGTTTTGTGGTGGCTGGGTGCAATGGCTCATGCCTGTAATCCTAACACTTTGGGAGGCCGAGGCAGGTGGATCACCTGAGGTCAGGAGTTCAAGACCAGCCTGGCCAATATGGTGAAACCCAGTCTCTACTAAAATACAAAATTTAGCTGTAATGGCAGGTGCCTGTAATCCCAGCTACTTGGAAGGCTGAGACGGGAGAATCGCTTGAACCCGGGAAACAGTTGCAGTGAGCTGAGATCGTGCCACTGGACTCCAGCCTGGGCAGCTGGTTGAGACTCCGTCTCAAAAAAAAAGAGTTTTGCAGTTTTCAGGTTACAAGTATTTGACAACCTTTGCCAGATTTATCATTATGTATTTTTGAAGCTGTTGTAAATGGCATTGTTTTATAAATTTTAATTTCTAATTATTCCTTGCTGATATGTAAATATACAGTTAACTTTGTATGTTTATCATATATTCTGTAATATTGGTAAACTCACTTAGTGTTAATGGCTCTTTTGTGAATTTATTTGTATTGTATATATAGTTGATAATGTCAAAGAAGAGTAAATATAATTTTCCTTTTTTTTTTGTTAATCTGGATGCTTTAATTTCTCTTCTTGTATTATGGCCCTGGCTGCAATCTCTAGTATAATGTTGAATGGAAGTGGTGAGAGTGTACATGCTTCTTTGTTTTAACTCATATTATGGGGAAGCATTTCATGATCTTCCATTATTTATGATGTTATCTGTAGGTTTTCTGCACATACCTTTATCAGTTTAAAGAAGTTCCTTTCTATTTCATGTTTGCTGAAAGTTTTAATCAGGAATGGATGTTGGTTTTTTATCAAATGCTATTTATTAATCCATTGAAATTCTCATTTTTTTTCTTGTTTAATTTGTTAATATGACAAATTTAACTGATTGATTTTCAAATGTTAAACTGACCTTTTATTTTTGGGATAAGCATCACTCTATCATGATGTATTTTTATAAAAGTATATTAAAACTTATTCATATATATATATAGTTAAACTCAATTAGTCTGTCATTTTCTTTTTCTTTTTCTTTTTTCTTTTTTTTGAGACAGTCTCACTCTTGTAGCCCAGGCTGGAGTGCAATGGCATGATCTCGGCTCACGGCAATCTCTGCCTCCCAGGTTCAAGCAATTCTCCTGCCTCAGCCTCCTGAGTAGCTGGGATTACAGGTGCCCACCACCTTGCCTGGCTAATTTTTTGTGGTTTTGGTAGAGACGGCGTTTTACCATGTTAGCCAGGATGATCTCGATCTCCTGACCTTGTGATCTACCCACCTTGAACTCCCAGGGCTTACAGGCGTGAGCCACTATGCCTGGCCTATTCTGTCATTTTCTTTCATTGTCTTTGGTTTCCGTATCAGGGTAATTCTGACATTATAGAATATATTGGGAAGTGTTTCCTTCTCTCCAGTTTTCTGAAGGAGTTTGTATAGAATTTGTATTATTGTTTCCTTAAATGTTTGATAGGATTTATCAGCGAAGCCCTTGGGCCTGGAGTTTTCTTTGTGGGAAATTTTAAACTCCAAATTCAATTTTTTTAATTGACACAGGGCTTTTCAGGTTTTTTATTTTTTCTTAAGTAATATTTGGTAGTTTGTATCTTTTGTGGGGTTTATTATTTCTTTAATATTTTGAAAATCTGTAGTGTTGTCACCTTTCTTATTCTTGATAGTGACAATTCATGTCTTTTTTTTTTTTTTCCCCAGGTCAGTGTGGCTAGAGGTCTAGAAGTTTTATTGGTTTTCTCAAAGAACTAACTTTTGGTTTCATTCATATTCTTTTTGTTTGTTTGTTTGTTTGTTTTTGAGATGGAGTCTCGCTCTGTTGCCTAGGCTGGAGTGCAGATCTCGGATCACTGCAAGCTCCACCTCCCGGGTTCACGCCATTCTCCTGCCTCAGCCTCCCAAGTAGCTGGGACTACAGGTGCCCATCACCACACCCTGCTGATTTTTTGTATTTTTAGTGGAGATGGGGTTTCACCATGTTAGTCAGGATGGTCTTGATCTCCTGACCTTGTGATCCGCCCACCTTGGCCTCCCAAAGTGCTAGGATTACAGGCGTGAGCCACCGCACCCGGCCACAGGTTTCATTCATATTCTTTATTGCCTTTCAGTTTTCTATTTATTTGGTTTCTACTCTTACTGTTATTATTTACTTTATTCTACTTACTTTTGCTTTCTTTTTTGTTTTTAGTTTCTTATGGTGGAAGCTGAAGGCATTGATCTGAGACCCACCTTGTTTGTTTTTTTGTTTTGTTTCATTTTGTTTTGTTTTGTTTTAAAGACGAAGTCTCGCTCTTGTCCCCCGAGCTGGTGTGCAATGGTGCAATCTCGGCTCACTGCAACCTCCGCCTCCTGGATTCAAGCAATTCTCCTGCCTCAGCCTCCCAAGTAGCTGGGATTACAGGAGCCTGCCACCACGCCCAGCTAATTTTTGTATTTTTAGTAGAGACGAGGTTTTACCATGTTGGCCAGGCATGAGCCACCGTGCCTGGCTGAGACCCATCTTGTTTTCTAATACAGTTTAATGCTATTTCTACTTCAAGTATTATACTATTTTAGGTTCATTTCACACATTTTGATATGCTGTGTTCTCATTTTTATCCAGATCAAAATGCTTTCTAATTTTTCTTTAAGTTTTCTGAGACTTGCTTTGTGGCTCAGACTATGGTCTATCTTTGTAAATATTCCATGTGTGCTTGAAAACAATGTATATTCTGCTGTCATTGGTCTGAATGTTCTATAAATGTCAATTATGGGTAATAGTATTTTTTAAGTCTTATATCCTTCTCCATTGTCTACTTATTAATATTTGTTCTTTCAATTATTAAGAAAGGGGCATTGAAGTTTCCAACTAATGTTTGTTCTATCAATTATTAAGAACGGAGCATTGAAATCTCCTACTATAGTTGTAGATTTTTTTATTTCTCCTTTGAGTTCTATCAGTTTTTGCTTCACTTATTTTGAAGCTTTTTTATTAGGACATTTAAGATTGTTGTATTCTTTTCATGAATTGACTATTATTATAAAATATTCTTTGTTCTGAGATATATTTTGTCTGCTATTGATACAGCTGTTGCAGCTCACTTTTGATTAGTGTCTTTTTTCGTTCCTTTGCATTTAACCTATTTGTGTCCTTATATTTAGAGTCCATTTTTTTTTAAGAGAACATGTTTTTGGGTATTTAGGTCTTTATAATTCTTTTTATTGTGTCTTAATCTTTTGCCTTTTTAATTGTTGATATTTAGACTGTTTATATATGTTGTGATTGTTGATATGGTTAGGTTTATATATTTTATCTTATTTTTTCTTATGTTCATATTTATTCTTTATTTACTTTTCCACATTTTGTGCTTTTTAAAAATCAGTTGAATATTTTAAAGGCTGGGAGCAGTGACTCATGCCTGTAATCCCAGCACTTTGGGAGGCCGAGGTAGGTAGCTCACTTGAGGTCAGAAGTTCAAGGCCGGCCTGTCCAACATGGCGAAACCCTGTCTACTAAAAATACAAAAATTAGCTGGGTGTGGTGGCAGGCACCTGTAGTCCCAGCTACTCAGGAGGCTGAGGCAGGAGAATTGCTTGAACCCTGGAGGTGGAGGTTACAGTGAGCCGAGATCGCACTATTGTACTCCAGCCTGGGCAAGGCAAAGAGAGACTGTTTCAAAAACAAATAAATAAATGAATGAATTTAAAAATAATAATAAAATAAAAATCAACTATTTTTAATGATTCCATTTTGTCTCCTTTCTTGGCTTATTAGCTGTAACTCTTCGTTTTTTGGTTTTAATTGTTGCTTTTGGGGTTATACCATATCTTCAACTTATATCTTCAAGTGATACTGCCCATTCATATATACCGTAAGAATCTTACAAGTGTATACTTTTGTTTCAACTCTCTCTTCTTGTCACACGATTCTACTTTTATATATGTTCTAAAGTCTAGACTATATTGTTACTGGTTTTTAATTAGTTAATTGTCTTTTTGAAGAAACTTATATAATTTTTTTTTTCTTGAGATGGAGTCTTGCTCTGTCACCCAGGCTGGAGTGCAGTGGCGTGATCTCAGCTCACTGCGATCTTTGCCTCCTGGTTTCAAGCAATTCTTCTGCTTCAGCCTCCCGAGTATCTGGGATTACAGGTGCACACCACCATGCCCGGCGAAATTTTGTATTTTTAGTAGAGACAGGGTTTCACCATAATGACCAGGCTGCTAGCTGTGTTACAATTTCTGGTGCTCTTCATTCTTCTTTACATAGATGCATTTCTATGTATTACCATTTGCCTTCTTCCTAAAGATTATCCTTTAACATGTCTTTCTTTCTTCCTTTTTTTGAGGCAGAGTCTTGGTCACCCAGGCTGGAGCGCAGTGGCATGATCTCAGCTCACTGTAGCCTTCGCCTCCTGGGTTCAAGCAATTCTCCTGCCTCAGCCTCCTGAGTAGCTGGGACTACAGATGCGCAACACCATGCCTGGCTAATTTTTGTATTTTTAGTAGAGATGGGGTTTCACCATGATGGCCAGGCTGGTCTAGAACTCCTGCCCTCAAGTAATCTGCCGGCCTCGGCCTCCCAAAGTGCTAGTATTACAGGCTCATGCCACTGTGCTCAGCCTAACATTTCTTGAAGTACTGGCCTACTGGTGATTAATTCTTTCAGCTTTTGTATATCTGAAAACATCTTCATTTTACTTTAATTTTTAAAAGACATGTTAGTTGTGTATAGAATTAGCGGTTGATACTTTCTTTCTCCTCCTCCCAGTACTGTAAAAATGTTTCACAGTCTTTGCAATTGCATTTTTTAAATGAGAAAATTATGTATCATTCTAATATTGACCCTCTGTATATAACCTGTCATTTTTCCCCTGGATGCTCTTAAGAATTTCTCTTATCACTAGTATTGAGCACTTTGTTTATGATCTGCATTGGTGTACTTTTCTTTATGTTTCTTGTGCTTAGGGTTCTTTGAGCCTTTAGATTTGTGGTTTTATAGCTTTCATCAAATTTAGAAAATGTTTTATCCTCATAGGACTTCTCTGATTCTCCTCAGCTAGTAATTTCTTTACCTAATGGACCCATTTAAAAAATACACTCCAGGTCCTAATAAATTTTTTTAATGGGTCATATAAAAGTTACTACCAGGAATCTGATGTTTATAGTGACAGAATCAAGTCTTGACACTTGGAAAAGAACATTGTCTGTTTTCACTTTTAAACTCTGGGATTGCTAAGGTTTTCAAGGAAGCCAGGTACTAAAACCTCTGCTGTTACAGTCACATGTTCTCCTTTTTGGCTTTCCTACCTCCTGAGTTTCTTGGCAGATAGGTGAGGGATAAGTGCTTCATAAGCCTGAAATGGTGGCCCTTCTGGGTCCTGTGGTGATCATCTGAGCACCTACTTTTCAATTCTGAGTTAGTACTGAGATTCCTGAAGTTCTGTCTAAATTTTCCCAATGTTGGATTTATATGCCAACATGTAGGAATATAAAATTTACTGCTAAGATGATAGGTGTTCACTTTGTTCCAATCCTATAATTTGCTGTGGTGACATACAAGGGAAAGAGAAGAGCCTTAAATATTTGCCTGCTAGCTATCAAGTAGGGGGGATTATTCTCTTAATCTCATTTACATTTTCTTGTAGCTATAGCAAAGTTTGACAGGCAAGCGTCATATCCCCAAATTATATTAGTGTGCCAGTTACAGGTCTGTGACTAAGGAGGTGGCTGTTTAAAAAACATAATCTCACCAGTACATTTTTATTCTCTTCCTTTTTAATAAACCAGCTTTGACAGATGAAAAGGAATCTGTGCTGTAGCTCAGATTTCTCATGTTAGGCATATTTTAGCCATAAACTTAATTATCACAGGAATTTTCAGATGACTCCAAGTTTTTCTGCACTTGGTATCAGAGGATACCAAGTCCTATTTTCGAGCTGATAAAATCCTCCTTCTGAAAGCATTTGTTTATTATATTACAGCTTCACATGAGCTGAGCTCTATCCTGACCCCGTGTTAAGTGTCTGTGGTAGATTTCATTACATCCATATACTGGAAGTCCTGCCAATACACTGGCAGCAAAATCCTAGTGGAAAATAAATGGCAATAAAAAAGAGAAATGATAGCCTGTGTGAGTGGTGAGGAGCACAGCTTTATTGAGACTGGACAACCCCAGAGTAGTGACTTGGCATGCAGACATGAGCTTAAGAGAGTGTGAGTGAAAGCTGATATTGGAATAACGACTCTGTGGCACAGACATGGGAATAATTTAATTAATTGCACTGAAATTTCTTTGATGAATAGTTATGTGGTGATAAGCATGAGGTCGAACAGCAGAATGAGTCTCAGCTTTTTAATGGGCCAGCACAGCTGCAGTTTTGGATGCCTTCCCACTTTATTTCTGCCTGCAGCTCTCCACCGCTTTATTCATCGACATCTCAGCTAGGAGCACCACTCGCGGGGCCCCCTCTCCATGTCGGCAGAGCTGAGGGGCAAGTACATTTGGCCATGGGAAGCAGGCTGGTGACTGCTTTGAAATGAAAACCAGATCAAATGAAAATTGTAGGATGGCGTCCTTATGATGCCTGCACCTCTCCTCCTCCCCAAATCTCTAGGATGCTTTTACAGAGTCTTTGCTGCTAAGTTGTATAAAGATTTCAATAAAAATTTCTTGTCCCTGGAGAAACAGGCATGTCTTTGTTGTCAGAGAGCTGGAGGGAAATGAGCAATGCAGCCCAGCTGGAGCACCAACATTAATCCCATGATTCGTAGCCCGTATTTTCAGACAGATCAATTACTTATGGCTGTAACCAATCTCTCATCGTTTTCTTGCTGTGCAGGGCTCCATTTCCAGACTTGGCAGCTGACATAACCTTCCAACTTGATAGGACTTCAGCTGCAAATCTCTTCAGGTCTGCTGCCTCCATTCATCGTGGTTATACAAATGAATTGTTAAATAAAAATCAAAAGTAAAAAATTATGGGTGGTAATCTCTGCCTGGCTCGGTAATACCTGTGGGCCTAGGCAACATTTTCAGTTGGATTTTTAAAAAACAAGATGGATGATTCACTTGACTGACTTCCTTCACTTTTATGGACAGGCTTTGCATGAGAGAAAAGCCCTCTCTAGAGGGAAGAAATTATCCACAGTGGATGCATTTCTTATCAATTTATAAGTTGAAAGATTAACTCAGAAGTGGAGAGAAAGGAGATTATGAGGAGACACGAAGGGCACGTACAGGTGAGCTGTGTCTAATGCATTTCACACTGAGTGAGTCACCCCTTTTCAGCTGCTAGGCTGCCTGGGCTTAAGGCCAGGAGATTCTGTATCAAAAAGAAATGACCCTTGCTAACACACAGGTGTCATGGAACATGTAAGCTGTTTATAGAGTATGTCACTGTGTGAATGTAGAACTTGTGTGAAGGATCTAAACCCATAGCCTTTGAAGAATTTACCCAGAATTTATTTAGTGTTTTCAAGTTATAACTATTCCTTGTGTGTATTGAACCCTTCACAGCTATGTCAGGCCAGCTAAGCCTTCCTGGAAGAGGTACTTAGGGGCCAGATAAAGCAAATTAGAGAATCTCTTTGTGATTTGACTCACTTTAGATGCACAGATGCTCATCTGTTAGGAAAGCATGTATTGACTCTCTTTGTGCCCTTTTCTTTCATTGTCCCTCCATCATTTCCATCTCTCCAATGAATAGTCCTTTGAGGACTTTCCCATTTTCCGTATAATAACCAACTATGAAAATTTGCAGGAAGCAAAAAGGAAAATGTGGACATCTAGAGAAGATAAATGGTTTTATGTTTAACCTAGGGGGAATTATGTATGTATTTATATATATTTGTGTATGTGCCCTGCATGCTTGTTGCATTTTGCTGTATGCTTTGGAATCCTTTGCCTACATGGAACCCATTAGTGGTGTCCTTCTGGGACAGGTATTCATGAACTCTGTTAACAATTAAGGAAGTAAGTTCCTGCTGCTACAGGCTGACAGGCACAGTTTCCCCTAGGGCTTGTACTGCTTTGGATCGATTATAAAGAAGCAAAGGAAACATACAGAACATACTTGTTTGATTTGAAAGTTAAAAACCCATCTGTGTCTGTTTTCTTCTCCCTTTTCACTCTAGCCCTTCTTAGGCATCCCAATGCGAATAGTAAAACATCAATCATGCAGTGTCATAAGACACTGTCACAGCTCTTGCCCTGCCCTGGACTTGTTTTTTTGTGGATCTGAATTTTATTATGATCCATAAAGCAGTATGGAAATGACTCATTGGTAGGGATGCATGACAGTACCCCATCCTCAGACCCTGCCAACAATTGAAAGTCTGAGAGGTAATAAGAAATAAAAGGGAGGTGAGATTTATAGTTAGGGAGTTCAAGTTGCTTTTTTCTCCTTGGAATGTTTCCTGTCTTATTAGGAGTTCTTTAGCGAAACAAAATGCAGTGGTAGCTTAGAGAAATTATGGATACTTTCCAGGGCTGTGGGGGAAGCTTAGGAGTCGGTAAGCCTTCTCCCCTGGTTGCAGTTAGGAAGCCAGTTGACAGTATAATAGGCTTTTGGAAGTGGGTGCAATAGTTTGTGTGTTCTGTTTGATGTTGCAAATACCAAGCCCGCAGGGAGATCTGCAAAGAGGATATTCTGTTCTTAAAGAAAGGAAAAGATTAACCTGAAATGTGAACTGAAAAACTCCTGAATTCTAGAGGACTTAGGTGCAGCCAAGGAAGAATCTCATTTACTTACGTGGAAACATCATTTGGCAAGCTGCCTGCTCCAGACAAGCAGATATTTTTTAATGATTTCAATTAATGAAAAGCAATCACCAATAAACTTGAGAGGATTGGATCACATATTAAGAGTGTGTGTGTGTATGCACACATGTGCATGTGCAGTATTTGCATGGTAAGGCTATCTTTGGAAATATGTGCATTCTCATACACACATAGAAGTCTTACAGCTACGTGTACTTGGAGCCTGCCTGATGATCCTTTTCTTCATATTCAGAATCATGCTTCTGACCCATTAGGAGAGGCTATAACTTTTGTTATTTTGGAGACATTTTCAGGAGTGGTAATGAATGGGCATTAAGGCACTTCTGTTATTCATGAATATGTACATTCACTTAACATATTTATTGAGTACCTACTGTATGCCAGGTATTATGCTAGGTGCTGAGGTTATAGCAGTAAAAAAATAAGAAGACACATAGTCTCTGCTATACTGTAGTTTATAGGTTATTGGAGAGACAGACAAGTGCAAATAATAATGCAGTTATACACTTACAAGTTTTATATTGCCTTTGTATTCAATAAAAATTTATTGAGGCCTTCTAGATGCTTTAGACTCTGTGATAGAGTCTAAAGAAAAGTGTCTTGCCTAATTTCTGTTAAAGTCAGTGGTTTGCGATTTACAAGGAATAAACTGGCCATGTTTAGTTACGGTATTAAACAAAGGGTTTGATCCATACAGGAACTGTACTTGACCTCTATGTATTAATTTAGTACACAGTTTTAAGAACAGCAAGGTAGCATTCAAGAAGAGCATTCTGTTATATACTTGTATATAAACCCTATTGTATCCACCAAGGATATTGTTATAACTTCCTCTTCACTGGTCTCTCTGCAACTCTGAGTTCAAGACCTACCCTTCTCTCCAGCTGTGGGAACTGGGATTTGTCAACCTCTCTGAGACAAAGTTTCACACCAGCAAAATGGGAATAGTTGTACTAGTTCACATGGGGTTCTAAAGATTGAATGGAATTGTGTGTTTGAAAACACTTCATTAAAGGGATGGGTATTTCAAGTACACTGCTTTAATTTTTACAAACAATATGAATGTATTAGATCATCACATGTACCCTGAAACTATGCATATCAATTATGCATGAATAAAAAAATTGTTAGAAAGCCAGTCGTGATGGCTCATGTCTTTAATCCCGGCACTTTCGGAGGCTGAGGTGGGTGGAGCGCCTGAGGTCAGGAGTTGGAGACCAGCCCGGCCAACATAGTGAAACCCCATCTCTACTAAAAATACAAAAAATTAGCTGGGCGTGGTGGCGGGCACCTGTAATCCCAGCTACGAGGGAGGCTGAGGTAGGAGAATCACTTGAACCTGGGAGGTGGAGTTTGTGGTGAGCCGAGATCGCGCCATTGCACTCCAGCCTGGGCAATAAGAGCGAAACTCCATCTTAAAAAAAGAAAAAGAAAAAGAAAATACTGTGTAAAGGACTATACTCATTTGAGTTTGTATAATTTTCATTATTATTACATCAGATTTCCAGAGAGAATAAAATTTATCGAAGCCAACTGTGTTCTATTGTCTTAAACCTTCCAAAATTCAGAAGGAAGATAATGCTGAGTTCAAGTACCCTATAGAAATCATCATATCTTTTCTCTAGTAAGTGTTCCAAGAGAATTAGAATATAGTGCCAAAATTAAGGTAGAAATTAAGTTATTCTAGAGGTGGGATAGCCAGTGTCAGCATGCGTGCACGATCCTTGAAAGGTGATATTGGGCAGCATTTATACCAAACTTTGCTATCTTACATTCTCTTTTTGCTTCTTCTACCTAGTGTTATTTGTGCCTTCCCTAAAGGGCTGAAATTGAAAAGAATTACTATGAATGCATTTTCAATGACACCTGGACCAAGAGGTTCATACATTTCAGTTTTGGACAAGGTGCTGTGGTTCAAATAATCATGAATATGATATAAGAACAGTCGTTGTTTAAATGATGAACCTTTATGTGAAATTACACTGGGTGTTACTAATCTGCAAGTTGTATTTTCTGTGGGGAAAAATCAATATGAATGAATCAAGAACTCAGTGTGCATCCTGCAGTGCATGTTGTATCTGCATGAACTGAGATGTGATCTCTTCACCTTTTGAATCATTTTGTTTAAAGGCCCTATGTAGATCATTCAGGTCTTGGTGGTGGGTGACTTTTTCTTAAGATTCTCTCCCTGGATAGACTAAATTGAAAAAATGCATGCCTCTTGATGTCTGCATGTGCATATGTGTATGCATATGTATAAAATATAGAGGTGATCACAAAGCAGACTGGGCTACTTAGCACTATAGAATCCTGTCTGTATTCTATACCTTGTCAACCCCATTCCTAGCTGATAATCAGTAGTCAAAAATGGGTGAATAATTTGAATGGTGCTTGTCTTTAATTGTGATTTATGTCTGAATGGCTTGCTGGTAACTAGGAGCTAAATTTAATGTTAATCCGGGGTCACACTCTGGTCCACACACTGGAAGCTCAGCCTCTTACCATGCATGCTTCATATAATTATCAGGCTGCTGTCTTGGAGGATGAAGTGCAGCAGTCTAGAAAGCATGGCACTCAAGTGGGAAGAACTATTGGTGAGTCTGTACAGAACAGATCAGGTTGCAGGTATTTTAAAGCATTTGCTAATGGAAACTCTGGCTAAGGCAGCATCTTAAATAATATGTAGAATCAGCATGCTGTCTCCAAAACACATTTACAGCATTTATTAGCTGGGTGTGAGCTAAAGGTAAGCTCCCATTAAAATAAAAAAAAAATTTTAAAAAAAATCTTCGTAATGATTAGCAGGGGCCCAGTATAATTTAAGGTATTCTTTGGAGTTTATAAATATGGCCTCATAAAAAGCCTGAATATAAGAGAACTGTGACTTTAAGTCATTAGAAGCCCAGTGGTTTGATAAAATAACAGGAAACAGACAATTTATTATGAGCAGTCTCAGTAGCTCTGGATTATCTATAAAACTTTTACGGCCTTCCCCAAGTGGCAAGAAGCCATAAAACTTGCCTGAATGAGGGACTTGTTAATTTACTTGTTAAAGCAAATTAAAAATTTATAAGTGCTTTTAGGTAAATGAGATCTTCTCTCATTGCTGCCCTTGCGGGGCCGGGAGTCCTAGGAGGGGAGAGTGGATATGCTCAGACACCACTGCAGAACAATAAAAGCTATTAAATTGTTCCAGTTTATTACAACAGAGCCATGCAGCTGTTGCCATGGCTAGCTGTGGGGTACCGGTGGTTGACAGCCTGGAGTCTCACTCAAAGGGGGAAAAAATAAAAAGCCAAGGAAAGGGATGATTTTTTACTTTTATAATTCTCTAATCGTTGGTGTTGTAGACCATGTCCTTTTATTTTTCCTTGACCTTATAAATCCAGAAGTTTTAAACGTTTTTCTTTTTTCTTTTTTTGAGATGGAGTTTTGCCCTTGTTGCCCAGGCTGGAGTGCAATGGCACAATCTCGGCTCACTGCAACCTCTGCCTCCCAGGTTCAAGCAGTTCTCCTTCCTCAGCCTCCTGAGTGGCTGGGATTACAGGAAATGAGCCACCACGCCTGGCTAATTTTGTATTTTTAGTAGAGACGAGGTTTCTCCATGTTGGTCAGGCTGGTCTCGAACTGCCGACCTCAGGTGATCCGCTCACCACGGCCTCTCAAAGTGTTGGGATTACAGGCGTGAGCCACAGCGCCTGGCCCTATACTGTTTTTTTTTTCTTATCCCCGGAAGTGTTTCCCTTTATTTCATGATACATGGTTGGTCCTTGAAAATTCCTGCCCATCATGATTCCTTTTAGTCAGTTAGTCTGTGGACAAAGGCCAGGTCTTAGGCTGTTTTTGAAAACCTCAGCATTTCTTGAAAAACTCTCTTCCTCTCTTTTCTTTTCCCATATCTAGCCACAAAACTAGGAGAAGGAAGAAAGGGAATCTGGTACATGTTCTTGTGTATTTAACTCCAAAAACTGTTAGAATCAATATTTTTTGTGGAAGCCAAAGTTTATAGGTAAAGGCAGATTTTCTTGTACTCTCCCTTGGATGAAATGTCAGTGTAGGTTAAAATTCTTGGATCTTAGCGTTTACCTTAACTAAGGACTGTTCTCTACTTGTTGAATTTCTTCTGTAGTAATAGGTTTCTGAATGGTGACTTTGGCTGGTGGGGTCATTTTTTTGGCTTTAAGCCCTGTAACTCAGGGGATTGTTGTTTTTTTTTTTTTTTGGCTCCCTTAAATATGATTCCCAATGAGCAGTTTTCTCCCTGCCGGGTGACAGTAGGGTTTCTGGGATATAGGAAATAGTTTATTCTTCCACTCAGATGAGAAGTTTTGATTGAGCTCTTTGGCATTTTTAAGGCAGAAAAAGATACGTTCTGCCTCAACTACCTACCCTATTTAATGTTAAATTAAAATGATGGGTTTTTTTAAAGTATGTTTAAATTTAAAAATTTCTCCAGAAAAGTCAAGTTCTACAGACATTTTCTTGTAGTATTTCCAGTCACTGTACAAGAAAGGTACATTTTATTAGTTTTAAGAACAGAAATAGTAGAAAGACATAATTGATACAAGTGTTTATTCTATTACAGTATTTACTCTTCAGTTTTTCCATATATATGTATACCTCTGATTTGTAGTCTATTTGGAATTATGTTTAGAAAATCATATTGTTGGCAAGTAAAGCATCACAGAAAATTAAGGGTAGAGAACAGCAGTAAAAAAAATGATAAATATATATTTTTAGACTATATTCCAGTTTTAGGAGGTATCAGCTTTCAGAGATTCCTTAACGTTAAAATTTGTTTCAGTAAGTAACTCTTGTTCTGGTCACTGTCTTCAGTATTTCAGAAATATTGCCGTATCTCTTACTCAACTTCATGAACCTCTTACTGGCTTCCGTATTAATGTTGTTTGCATTTAGAGTGTCTCATCTTCATTTAGAATCTCAGCAAAAATTCTGCTTTATAACCATCTTTGCACAAATTATCTTTGTGCTTTAGGACATTTTTCTGGGCCTGGTCTTGCATTTTTTATGAATACAGCTTTAAGAGTTGAATTTAAATATGTCCCCTTTTATTGGATTACCCCCATAGACCTGACCACAAAGTCTGGAAGTAGAAAGCTATAACAGTTTTACCATTCTTTTTTTTTTTTTTTTTCTTTTTTAATACTTTAAGTTCTAGAGTACATGTGCACAACGTGCAGGTTTGTTACATATGCATTCTCATTGGTTGTACCATTCTTTTGTTCAAGAGTATCAAGTTTAATTGCATGTACAGAAAAAGTAGATAGATTAAAAAATATTTAAATAGAGGTAGCAAATGACATTGGACCAAAAGTCAGTTGCTAAGGCGACCCAGGAAAGAATTTATTACAATAGGAATATAAGGTGTGGAACCCAAGGACAGCTGTCATGAAGGATAGGTAATCACAGTAAAGTAGTGATGCTTCATATACATTTTTTTGTTTTGTTTTTGTTTTTGTTTGTTTGTTTTTTGGGACAGAGTCTCTATCCCCCAGGCTGGAGTGCAGTGGCATGATCTTGGCTCACTGCAACCTCCGCCTCCCGGGTTCAAGCGATTCTCCTGCCTCTGCCTCCCGAGTAGCTGGGACTACAGGTGCACGCCACCATACCTGGCTCATTTTTGTATTTTTGGTAGAGATGGGGTTTCACCATGTTGGTCAGGCTGGTCTCGAACTCCTGACCAGAGATGATCCGCCAGCCTCAGCCTCTCAAACTGCTGGGATTACAAACGTGAACTACCACGCCTGGCATATATTTGGTTTTAAGAGTTCAAGTTAGAATTTTAGAGTATATGTTCACTCATTAGTAATATTGATATATGTTGTATAATGATTGCTTAATTGCTAATTTTCTTATGCTAATTGATGTTTTTCTATAAAACTAAATTCTTCAGCTCTTTACATTTATTGAATGCCATCTGGCTTATGAATTTTCATAAGAACTGCCAAAAAAAAAAGAAAAAGAAAAAGAAGGTGCAGGTCCTCTCCTGCCTTCTAAAAAGAGAGGCTGGGCATGGTGGTTCATGCCTGTAACCCCAGCATTTTGGGAGGCTGAGGTGGGCAGATCACTTGCGATCAGGAGTTCAAGACCAGCCTGACCAACACGGTGAAACACTGTCTCTACTTAAAATACAAAAATTAGCCGGGCATGGTGGCGCATGCCTGTCATCCCAGCTACTTGGGAGGCTGAGGCACAAGAATTGCTTGAACCTGCGAGGTAGAGGTTGCAGTGAGCCAAAGTCATGCTACTGCACTCCAGCCTGGGTGACAGAGTGAGACCCTATCTCAAAAAATAAAAAACAAAAATTAAGAAATAAAAATAAAAAGTTAGAGAGTATATCTATAATGACTTTTAAATGTGTCAGGGAGTTTTCTTTCTAATAGGAAAAAAAAATCATTCTACTAAAAATATGTCCTCTGTCTCCCAACTAGAATTTCCTCCCCATGTCACTACTAGCCATTGCTGTCTTTTATTCTTTTATCAAATATTCTCCATATTATTGCTGTAAGTACTGGACAGATATCATAAGTAAAATATGTCCACCTGGTTACTAAGAAAAATCCCACATTTATTTTACATATTTTGTAATAGCTTTAAATATGTGCACCTAGTTACTAAGAAAAATCCCACATTTATTTTACATATTTTGTAATAGCTTTACATATTTGTTCACCCATAACATTTTGGTTTAAAGGCTTCATTAAGCTTTCATTGTCCAATAGCAAAGAAGTGTGAAGTAGATACCCCTTACTTTGCTGTGTTAACTGTTTTTTTTTTTTTTTTTTTTGGAGACAGAGCCTCGCACTTTCGCCCAGGCTGGGGTGCAGTGGCTCGATCTCGGCTCACTGCAAACTCTGCCTCCCAGGTTCACGCCATTCTCCTGCCTCAGCCTCCTGAGTAGCTGGGACTACAGGTGCCCGCCACCACACCCAGCTAATTTTTTGTCTTTTTAGTAGAGATGGCGTTTCACCGTGTTAGCCAGGATGTTCTGGATCTCCTAACCTTGTGATCCGCCCGCCTCGGCCTCCCAAAGTGCTGGGATTACAGGCTTGAGCCACTGCACCCGGCCTGCAGTGTTTATTTACTTTTTATTTATTTTTTATTTTTTGGTGATTTCCTTTTACCATTAGCTACCAGCTCTCAGGTATTTTCATATAGATAGTTGTGGCATTATAGTTTCTTTGGTTAGATCTCTCTCTCTCACATACACACACACACACACACACACACACACGTGTATGTATTGTAGGTATAAGCACTGGAATTTAGCAGAGCTTTTTGAATAAATGGGCTAGTCTACATGCCTTTCTATTCTTTTCCTTCTAATAATCTTACACGAATAAGATTATAGTTATAAGTCAGACAGCAATTGCATGGCACCTGTAGATTTTGAGTAAGAAGTAAAATTAACTTCAGTTGATTATAGTTTTTTTCCATCATTAATTTAATCCAAATTTCTTTAGATGGCTAAGGTAAATGAAATTATATTCTCAATTGCTTGTCTGGTCTAATATGACCAAAAAAATACTGTTAGAGACTGCTTTAATTATTTGAAGTGTTTGAAGACATTTGAGAGAGTATTGTAGAATTTATTCTTATATTAATGCAATTAATATATTAAGATTCGACCCCATCAAATTATGTATTAGTCATCCAGAATTGAGAGACATGGTTGTAAAAATATCATTAAGATGTGTGATATTTACTTAATTTATTCCTTTAGAGTTACCAGAATAATTATTTATGTCTGTTTGCTAATTGCTTACCCCAAAGGTTTGGTCAGTAAATCAGAAAAATATTAGAGCTATCCAAAGGAACAGACACACTGCAATGTGTTGTAACATGCCTCCATTGCCCATGAATTATTAATATAATGTTACTCTGGAGGGATAGCGTAATGTTTTGGAAATAATGCACACTCCAGAATAAAAAGGCCTGAATGTGAATTCTAGGCCCATCTCTTCCTTTCTGTTTAATCCAAGGTTAACATGAGCCTCCACTTACTTAAGTCTAAATTAGTAATAATTATATCTGCCTCACAGGTTCTGAGAGGAACCTGTAGGTCAGTACAGCAAACAGTAGGCACTACCTCAAGGGCAGTAAACATAATATTCAACCAGGGATCCACATTCTAGGCTCACTTCACCACCTAGTCCCTGGGTGTCTTGGTGGAGTTGTTCATCTCTCTGTATTGTAGTTTCTTTGTAAAGGGGATAGATTAAAATTTACTTTTCTCACTTTAAATATTTACATGAGGATTAAATTATTTATGTACAATTATTAGAAAATTGTACAACAGTAGGTTGGGCGCAGTGGCTCATGCCTGTAATCCCAGCACTTTGGGAGGCTGAGGTGGGTAGATCATGAAGTCAGGAGTTCTAGACCAGCCTGGCCAACATGGTGAAACCCCTATCTCTACTAAAGATACGAAAAAAAATTAGACAGTCATGGTGGCGTGCATCTACAATCCCAGCTACTTCGGAGGCTGAGGCAGGAGAATCTCTTGAACCCAGGTGGTGGAGGTTACAGTGAGCCAAGATCACACCATTGCTCTCCAGCCTGGGCAACAGGGTGAGACTCCATCTCAAAAAATAAATAAATAAAAAAGAAAAGAGAAAATTGTGTAAGAGTAGACAAATGTGTACAACATTATTGTCATCAAAGAAATGAAAGCAGCTTAATGGTAATTGATCATCCTGTTTTTAAGCTACTAGATCAGAGAATGTGATATGCCCACTTGTCCTTTACTGTCCTTATGAGTTACCTTTCCATGTTGGTACAAGGGTAGAAGCTGCTGTCTAGGTTATTTTAGGCAAATTGAGACAAAAATTAGCAGAGTTATTCAATATATACACCTTTCTTAACCAGCAGCTCAATGAGAGTTTCTGTTATATATCAAGGGGCTAATGTGGCATAAGTTTTTTTTTTCCGGGGGGAAATCCTAACTAGAAAATTGGGTCTGTTCTTAAATTGTAAATGTGTGTACATCAAAGCCATTGTAAGGATAAATTTAAGTCTGATAGTGTACATGTGTACATAGTTTCAGTACACATTGGCGAAATATCCTGCTGATTGCTGATTGAAAACAGTTGTTAATTCTCTACTTCACTAAATTCAGAGTGGAAAACTTTCCTTAATAAAGAACAGATTGAGGAGATCCAAGACCTTACTGTGTGGGAATTAATGGCAGATGCATATACTGGTAGTTAAAATGTTTCATTAGATGTTAATGTCTTGCTGTGTTTTTAATTGTTCAGGAATTAGCCTCTAGAATATTAAAACCATCTGTTTGTTATGATGAAACAGAATGCTTAAATAGTTATTAATTTGTGTTTCTTGTCTTTTTTTGAGGGTTAATCTGTAAAACTTTGATCTGTTTGGAGTTTAGGGAATTTGGAATATGGAAGTGAAAAATAATTTTAAAGCACACCAGTGTCCTGAATAGCTGAAGTATGTCTTTTTTCCTCCCACTTACCCACTACATATATTTTATATGTGTTCTTTCTCTCCTTTAAAGGAGGATGAGTTGACTTTTTTATTCCATGATGTGATGAGAATCTATTAAACAGAGCTGGTTTAATAGTTGATTTAAACTTAGAGATTATCTTTGTACATGTGGATTATTTTACATTCAAGATCAAGACAGAATTTAGACATTTAGAGTAATGAAGGACAGCTAAAGTTTTTAACTCTAAGGATGTACTTTTACTACTGTATTCCACTAGCTCTGCATAACCGTTGAGGGGTTACAGACTACGACTGGCATGGGTTCTAGTCTTGACTCTACTGTTTTATGCCTTGCGACCTGGCACAGACTAGTCTTTCTCAGCTTTAGTTTCTTTGTCTGTAAATTGGGAAGTACAATTTAATTTATAGTGTCTTTTTTTTTTTTTTTTTTTTTGATGCTTAGAAATAATACATGAAGACTGCATATTTGTCTTTTGTTTTGTTTTTATAGAGCTGGGATCTTGCTCTGTCACCCAGGCTGGAGTGCAGTGGCCAATCATAGCTCACTGCAGCCTCGAAGTGCTGGGGTCAAGCAATCCTCCCACCTCAGTCTCCTGAGTAGCTGGGACTACAGGCATATGCCACAGTTCCTGGCAGTGTTTAAATTTTTTTTAGTGATTGAGTCTTGCTATGTTTCCCATGCTGATCTTGAACTTCTGCCTCAAGTGATCCTCCAGCTTCAGCCTCCCAAAGTGGTGAGATTACAGGCATAAGCACACACCCGGACCCACATTTCTTTTGTTTCTTTCTTGAAACAAACAATAATTAATAATTAATATGCTTTCTTTCTTGAATATTAATCGCTTTCTTTCTTGATTACATGGAGCCAGTGAGATATTTTGGATGCTACTGAGAATATACATTAGCACTATAGCTGTAAGAGCCAGAAATAATCCCTTCATTTACTAGCCTCTCCCCTGTGTTGATAGCCAAATAATGTTGCATTTAAGTTCTTACACCCAAAATGAAAATCTCAGCTAATGTCACCTTGGCTCTGGTTAATTGCCCAGGTGTGTAGAGCTACAGTGGAGAGAACTCATCTACCTGTGCATGAGATCCCAAATGATGTCTCCAGGGGGCCTAGTATTTGTCTTTTTATCTATGAGTTTGGCTAAGAAAAATTGTTTACTTCTCATAAATTTATATTAATCAGCTAAAATCATGCCAAGATTTAGAAGTTTTATATAGTTGAATTTTTCTGCATCTTGGAGAAATTCCACATGTTTAGACCAAAAATGAATGATAGTTGGGAAATTCATGGTTCTCTTTACGTTTCCTTTACCTCACTTGCCCCTCAGTCAAAATTGGATTATCTCATTTCCTAAGTTTGTTTTGCCCAGATTAAAAATTGGAGGGTCTTTATAAATCTTCTGGAGCTGAGTGAAAGTCACTTGCTCTATGGAAGTGAAGTTTGTTGTAAACCCTGAGTCTCTAATTCAGGTTCCTCAGAGGCCAGGCTCATAATGTGAATAGGTGACAGAGGACAATGTTGGGTGTGGGGTCTTCTTTGTCATGGTGCTCCATTGACCCTTTTTAGCATTAGTGCAGTTAGTGCTCTCGTTTCCAGGGGAAACACCCCCTTGCTAACTGGACCGTGCTGGCACTGGAGCTCATATAAACAATTCATTCAGTATCAAAAGAACAATCAGGCCAGGTGTGGTGGTGCAAGCCTGTAATCTCAGCATTTTGGGAGGCCCAGGTGGAAGGATCATTTGAGCCCAGGAATTTGAGACCAGCCTTGGTAATGTGGCAAAATCCTGTCTCTCAAAAAATATATAGAAATTAGCCGGGCATGGTAGTACACACCTGTAATCCCAGCTACTGGGGAGACTGAGGTGGGAGGATCACTTGAGCCCAGGAGTTCAAGGCTGCAGTGAGGTATGATCGTACCACTGCACTCCAGGCTAGGCAGTAAAGCAAGATCCTATCTCCAAAACAAAAAACAAAACAAAAAATCTTTATACCGTCTCCATAGAAAGCACCATCTTAAAAATTTACCCAAGATTTATTTTATAAAGATTGTTGTTGTTATTAAGAAATCAGTGTTTTTTAGTACATATTTTAAAAGCTTTCTGTCATTGCAGGATATGTTGGAAAAAAGTTTTTGCTGGACTGATCTTTAACAAAATAAGAAAAGGAGTGTTTTTTTTTCACACTTGTTAGGTAAAATAAATAGGGTTTTTAAATGCTTCATATTATCCAAATTACATAAAAGTGGCAATCTCATCAGTAAGTATGTATAATACTAAGAGAGCTATTAACTTTTCTTGGTAGTGGTTTTTGACCTTTTGCTGAACAAGTACTTTAAAAATGTTCAAATGCCAGGATGAAGATTTCTTAAACTAACTGTAATTATATGCAACTTTTTCTTTATAATCCTATACCTCACTACCTAAAATATCTTAAATTGCATATGATCACTGTTTCAAGAACAGAATCAGTGATAGCACATTTTGAAGACTATGGAATCTAAAGGCTGATTTTGTATGCTCACTAGCACACATGACACTTTTCATGTTACCACTCAGCTTTTGAACTCTCCTTATTGGCCAATCCCAGAAGAGAAGGTTTTTTTTTTTTGTTTTTTGTTTTTTTGTTTTTTGTTTTTTTTAAGACTGAGTCTAGCTCTTTGGCCAAGCTGGAGTTCAGTGGTTCAGTAGTGTGATCTCAGCTCACTGCAACCTCCGCCTCCCAGGTTCAAGCAATTCTCCTGCCTCAGCCTCCCAAGTAGCTGGGATTACAGGCACACACCACCACGCCCAGCTAGTTTTTGTATTTTTAGAGAGACAGGGTTTCACCTTGTTGGCCAGGATGGTCTCAATCTCCTGACCTTGTGATCTGCCATCTTGGCCTCCCAAAGTGCTGGGATTACAGGCGTGAGCCACCGCGCCCAGCCAACAAGCTTTTTATGACCCAGTTACACTCCTTGATAATAGTTCCAAGGGCCATTCTGTGGGAGATTTCAAAGACTGTCTTACATGTATCTGACCTTAAAATATTATGCATACTGAGTAATTAAATATGTATTGAATAAATTCTAGACATTGTCTGGGCTCTGGATACATTATAGTGAACAAAGCAAATAAAAATCTTGGTTCTGATAGATTTTATCATCTAGTTGTGGTATGCTAGTGGGACTTTGGGGGAGACAAAGGACAAACAAAATTAGTAAACTATGCATTACATTAGGAGGTGTTAAGTGGAGGCAGGGTTGTATTGTACATAGGGTGATCAGGGAGTCTCACTGAGAAAGTAACATTTAAAAAAAGATCTGAAGAAGGGAGGTAGTGAGGAATGTGACCTTCTTTGGGTTGAACATTTCATATGGAGAATCCAGCAAGTGCAAAGACTCTGAGTTGGGAGCATGCCTAGCTTTTTTGAGGAAGAGTGGGAAGGATAATAAAACTGTTAAGAGTGAGCAGAGACTAGTAGAAAATGAGGTCAAAGAAATCATTTGGGAGCCAGAGCAGGGACTGACTGCTTTGTAGGCCATTGTAATGACAAGCAAAGGACTGATAGGTAATGGCCAGAGAGGTAGGGGGAAAAGCAGGAGTGAAGCAGAGTGGTTCAAGTATGAGGGAGTGATTGTGTCCGATGCTATGGTTATGTCAATAAGATGGGGACTGAGAATTACCATTGCGTTTAGTATTATAAAGGTTGTTAATGACTGGACAGCCTTTATGCCAGGCAGGAGGAACATTTGCCCTGGACCTTGCTCTGACCCTTCTTAAGCCACTCCCAGAGTGGAGGGGTTCAAAGGATGAAACATTTGCCTGTTTGGAGCCGGCTGCTTCTTTTAGCTTAATTACCTCTTTAAAGGCCTTGTATATACCTATAGTCATGTTCTAAAGTAATGGGGGTTAAGGCTACAACATGTGAATTTTGGGTGGAAACAATTAAGTTTATTTTATTTATTTTATTTTATTTTTTTGAGACTGAGTCCACCTCCCGGGTTCAAACAGTTCCCTTGCATCAGCCACCTGAGTAGCTGAGATTACAGGTGCAAGCTAACACGCCTGTCTAATTTTTCTATTTTTAGTAGAGACGGGGTTTCACCATTTTGGACAGGCTGGTCTTGAACTCCTGAGCTCATGTTATCTGCCCGCCTTGGCCTCCCAAAGTGCTGGGATTACAGGTGTAAGCCACCACGCCTGGCCTCACAATTAAGTTTATAACAGAGATATGTTTTGCACTTAATATGCTTGGCTATTAATATTTGGATATGTTCTCAAATATTCTAGAAAATAGGCTGGGAGCGGTGGCTCACGCCTGTAATCCCAGCACTTTGGGAGCCCGAGGCAGGCAGATCACAAGGTCAGGAGATAGAGACCATCCTGGCTAACATGGTGAAACTCTGTCTCTACTAAAAATACGAAAAAATTAGCCGGGCTTGGTGGCACGTGCTTGTAGTCACAGCTCCTCAGGAGGCCGAGGCAAGAGAATCGCTTGAACCCGGGAGGTGGAGGTTGCAGTGAGCCGAGATCGTGCCACTGCACTCCAACCTGGCAACAGAGTGAGACTCCGCCTCAAAAAAATAAAAATAAATAAAATATGCATAATTGCGAGTTATACCTGATGTAAATGACGAGTTGATGGGTGCAGCACACCAACATGGCACAAGTATACATATGCAACAAACCTGCACGTTGTGCACACGTACCCTACAACTTAAAGTATAATAATAATAAATAAATTTAAAAAAAAGAAAAAAAAATATGCATATATATATTTAGAATATAAATATATATATTTATATTCTAGAACATGCATTTATGAGACCCATCCCATCTCCTAAACATACTTGGCTTTTTAAAAGGGTTAACTCTGGCTGGGCGTGGTGGCTCACACCTGTAATCCCAGCACTTTGGGAGGCCAAGGCGGGTGGGTCACGAGATCGAGACCACCCTGGCCAACATGGTGAAACCCCCTCTCTACTAAAAATACAAAAATTAGACGGGCGTGGTGGCATGCGCCTGTAATCCCAGCTACTCAGCAGGCTGAGGCAGGAGAATTGCTTGAACCCGGGAGGTGGGGGTGGCTCTGAGCTGAGATGGCGCCACTGCACTCCAGCCTGGGCAACAGAGTGAGATTCCCTCTCAAAAAAAACAAGCCCGGGCGTGGCGGCTCACGCCTGTAATCCCAGCACTTTGGGAGGCCGAGGCAGGTAGATCACGAGGTCAGGAGATAGGGACCATCCTGGCTAACACGGTGAAACCCCGTCTCTATTAAAAATACAAAAAATTAACAGATGTGGTGACGGGCGCCTGTAGTCCTAGCTACTCAGAAGGCTGAGGCAGGAGGATGGTGTGAATCTGGTAGGCTGAGACAGAAGAATTGCTTGAATCCGGGAGGTGGAGGTTGCTCTGAGCTGAGATCTTGCCACTGCACTCCAGCCTGGGCGACAGAGCGACACTCTGTCTCAAAAAAAAAAAAAAAAGATTAACTCTGGTGTGTGGTATACCAGTTCAGTTCTGTCCTCATGGAAGTAATATGGCCTTTCATGGGATAGTCACTAATGATAAATTTAGTGACATATAATTTATTGAGATAGCTATGGACAGTGTAGGGGCTTAGTCTTGATGAGATTTTAATTTTTGGCTGCATTTGAAATGAACTGGGATCAAAACAGTGGCAAGTTGGATAGAGATTTGCTGTCAAAATTTATTTTCAAGAAGTTCCGATAGCTTGCAACTGAAGTATTTTATATTATAACAAATTCTAGATGCTCATAATTTTTCAATTAAAATGGATAACCAGTAAGTGTATGGGCTAGAAAAGAACAAAGTTTTAAAAACTTGTTATTATGGCAATTTTAAAACATATTTGCAAGTAAAGATAACAGTATAATGAACCCAGCATCATCCAACTTCAACAATGAAGACATGGCTAATCTTACTTCCTCTATATCCCTACACTTCCCCCTCCCCCAATAGGTACTGCTTCCCCTATCCCCTGAGTTATTTTATAAAATAAAACTCAGACTCAAGATATCTCACCCATTAATGTTTTACTGTGTATCTGTAAAGGACTCTGCTTTTTTACTGTAACTACAACAAAATGTGAATAATAATTCCAGGTTGGGAGCTGTGGCTCATGCCACATATACACATACATACACAAAAATTAGCCGAGTATGGTACTCAGGAGGCTGAGGCACAAATATCACTTGAACCCGCCTCAGCTTCCCAAAGTACTGGGATTACAGGTGTGAGCCACCATGCCTGGCCCAAATTGTTCCATTTTTGGTCAGTGGGAATCTCTTCAGTTTGACTCCCAAGCCCCTTTGTCAGGGTCTTGCTAGGATGATAAGGTGTTCCAGACTCATTTTACGTATTTCCTTTCTCAGACCTTCAGTTGGACACTTAGTTTTTTTCAGGTTAGAATGGGTAAAACAAAAGATAGAAGGCGTTTTATATTTGAGGGTGGTGGCTATTTTAATGAATGCCAGGCCATTTAAAAAGTTATTGAAACATGTTTTTTAAAAATAGAAAATCATTAAAAGTAAGTTTTGTGTGTTCATTTTTTATATTCATCCTTGAAAACCAAATAATATTGTCTCTAAATTACTTTTTAATGATCAAAATCTTACTTTAAGAAAGCTGAAAACTATACTAAAGCAATCAAATATTCCATCTTCACATTATTTTTGCATTGTGTATGTGTATTGTGTGTGAATTTCTGAGCCTATTTGAAAACAGATTTATCATTTAGTCCATGGTTATACTCAAGGAATGCTAAATGCCATCTGTTCATTTTCTGGCCTTTCTCTTTAATTCTTGTACATCTTTTGTACATTTCCATTCTTGTACATCTCTTTTTCTCTATTATTTAGACTTGCTTTTTGGTCAAAAATTTTAAAATTTTCTGATTGGCAGTTGATTGAAAGAGATAATTTATTATCTAAAGATCTGGAATCAGTAGACAGGAATGTCTGGGTTACTATGATAAGGGGTTATGGAGACCAAGGTTTTATCATGCAGATAAAGCCTCCAGGTAGCAGGCTTCAGAGAGAATAAATTGTAAATGTTTCTCATCAGACTTAGAGAGTCTGTTCTGTTCGTAATTCTGAAAGGGAGGAAGGTATTATGAGGCATGTCCAGCCCTTGTCTCCCGTCATGGCTTGAAACCATCCCTCAGGTTAGCCTTAGAATGCCCTTGCCAAGAGGAAGAGTCCATTCAGATGGTGAGGGGGCCTTAGAATTTCATTTTACAGCATAATTAAACCTAGGAATAGTATCCAAGTTATAGATAGATATGTGAGTTATATATCAAACACTGCCTTTTACACTTCCATTTTCTTGCCTTCACATTATTAGGTTATGAAGAAATAGTATCACAATATCCTTTTGGCCTAATAATAGAGAGTAGAGTTACAATTCTCTTGATAAGCAGTAGAACATTATTAAGTTCTGCTGTCTGGATTGAGTGTGTCTATAGTAATGATATCAAAGTCGGTCAGATCTCTCTCGATTTTCTTAACTGCTTCTTATTTATGTTTGAGGCTATATAGTTAGATTGATCTTGGCTTATTTTCCTCTTTAAATTTTATTAGGGCTGGGCACAGTGGCTCATGCCTGTAATCCCAGCACTTTGGGAAGCCGACATGGGTGGATCACCTGAGGTCAAGAGTTCAAGACCAACCTGGCCAACATGGTGAAACCCTGTCTCTACTAAAAATACAAAAATTAGCCAGGCATGGTGGTGGGCGCAGCTACTCGGGAGGCTAAGGCAGGAGAATCGCTTGAACCCAGGAGGTGGAGGTTGCAGTGAGCTGAGATTGCGCCATTGGACTCCAGCTTGGACAACAAGAGCGAAACTCCATCTCAAAATAAATAAATAAATAAATACATAAATAAAATAAATTATTAACTTACAGTTTTTCTACTGCTATGAAGTCCACTGAACCCCTTTAAGTAATGTGTGTGTTTGGCAGCTGGAAGCACTTCAGCAGTTTTTATTTTCTAAGCTAATAGCACAATTTTAAGTCATTTCCTGTATAATAATACCTTAAGTGTTTATTGGGAATATCATTAACACAGATAAATAACTTTTCAAAGTCCAAACATATCCAGAAATCCTGTTTCTTACTTTGCATTAATGAAACTGTTCTAATTGCATTAGAGTGACTTTATGATACATGAATTTTGAGGGAATACCAAACTTTCTTATTTAAAATCCACCATGGTAGGCAGAGTTCCAAGATGACCCTAGAAATACTTGCCCCTTATTTACTCCCATGTTTTCTTAGGTAGCACTGTTGACTTTATGAAAGGAAGTTCTTCTGTAAGCCTGACCTAATCAACTGAACTATTAACAGGATCCTGACTTTCTGGAGTAAGAGATTAAACTGATGGGATCTTTCCTTTCTAAGATAAACTGCTTTATTAGAATATAAGTTAGATATCATAAAATTCACTCATTATAACGGTACAAGCTGATTAATTTTAGTGAACTTAAAGAGTTATGCAGTCATCACCATAAAACATTGCCACCACCTCAAAAATTTCCCTTGTGACCATTTGCGAATTGGTAATATCTTAAATTCTTGTGAAAAATCCTGTTAGAACTTGGTGGGCTATACTTTAATATGTTATTAAATTTAATTTGCTGCATTTCTTCAGATTTTTGCAGCTTTTTAAATTAGGAAGATCATCCCGTAGTTTCATTTTTTGTTTTGTCACCAGATTTTGGCACAAATTAACTTTCCATATTTTTTCATGTTCTGGAACAAATGTTGTTAAATCTTCTTAAAAACTTTAGACCGTTTATTTATGGTTTTGAAAGTATCACTGTAGAATGTTTACTTTTGTATTTAGAAATTTATCTTTTTTTTTTTGTTTTGCTTGCCATCTCTTTTATACTTAGATGTGTTAGAGGTGTATCTTATATCTTTATGGGTTACTCCCAGATTATACTATAGTTTATTAACTGTACAATATTTTAATTTATTATTGAGGTGATATGGATATTCAGCATAAAATGCTGTTATTACTTTTTATCATAGAGAAGTCTGTTCATATAATTTTTACATTTTGAGATTTATTCTTATATTCTTTGTTACCTAGTACATTATCAGTTGGTGGTAATGTCCCATAGATCCTCTAGGTGTGTCTCTTTAAGTTACCCAATTTACTGTAGGTTGACTAAGTCAAACTTCATTTTGTAACCTCTGCATCCTTTTTCATTGTTTTGTTTTCTTGTTCCTTGATTAGTAGGATGCTAAAGGCTCCCACCTTCTTTTGCTTTCTTTTATTATTTAGAATTTTTTTTACTTTATATAATTTTATATAATGTCTTATAACTTAAGACTTCAGAGGTATAAAAGGTAAAGATTGTACCCTTTCATCACTGTAAAATGACTTTGACAGGTAATTTTTACCTACTAATTTCTAATCGTGTGTCTTTTTCTCTCTCTCTTTTTTTAAATTTAGGAGTTCTTTGTAACTAATAAATAATAGGATCTCAATGTGTTGATTGATCTATCTATCCATCTATCTGTCTTACCCAACACAAACCAGATTTTTAAAAATTTTTAAATGTGAGCTTAATGTATTTATATTATTATCAGACCACTTTATTTTATGCTTTGCTTTCTTGCCACTTTTCTTATTTTCTTTCCCTTTCTCTATTATGATTTGAATTATTTTATATTTTATAATGATTTCGAAGGCAAATATTTTTAACATGTAAATTTTACTAATGGTTAGCTTCAAGACTATCAAATTGTTACTTAAAACACTTTCTCTAACTATTGTAGATAACAAAAGAACCTTTGATTCTGTGATCCCAGAAAAATTCCTTGCCCTGCCCTTGTGTCCAAAATTTGTTAAATTTTGGCTTTTATGCACAACTTGGCACTGTACATTTAAAAGTACAACAAGTTTTCTTTTTTTAAAATAGTTTTTCTATCCAACTTTATAATTTTACTTGTAGTTATTTTGTGTTTGCTTATTTTGATTCATCAGCATTTTTCATTAAGTTTTTTAGTTTGGTTTATGTGCCTCTCATCTGAAATACCCTTTAAAACTTAAGGAATAAAATAGTACAAATTCAATCCATGATACTTTCCCAATTTGGGGACAGTTTTATCTTGAAAAAGAAAAACAGTATTTTTCAAGATTAAATACTTGACTGCTTTGATGGTAGTGAAGTCTATGGGTATATTAAAATTTTCTTGAAAAAGGAGAATCTTTTGAGCTTACTGAAACATTCCCCAGATTTTGTATAGAGTTCATTTACATTCCTACAGGAAAACCCATCTGTCTGAAAAAGTATATGTGCTGCTTTGAGGAACCAAATTTGTGGAAGGAGATTCCATTTGGACACTCTTCTACATTGCCTGCATAATTCGCATCATTCCTCTCAAATTACAGGCACAGATATATTCTCCACATAATTTATCCTTCTGTAAATTTTGTTTGATGGATTAATGACACCTACTGGGCATGTAGCATCTTTTTGAAACTCTCCATATCCAAGCTGAAAAGAATGGGAAAGCCCAACTCCCAAACGCTGAGCAGGTGTGCACAGAATTGCGCTACCTTCATGCAGTCTAGGGCGATGAGACTTCGTTACATGTTCAGTAGCAGTGATATAACCATGGATCGTTATTTTCCTAATTAGCCATTAATAACAGTTAACACTATAATGGGATCACAATTTCAGAATTTGGAGCATATATTGTTGACAATGAAATCTAATGAAAAACAAACTAGCTTCTTACATTTTATAAAAGATGTTAATCTCATTGATAGAATTACTGCCACTCATGGCAGATACCAGCTTTCTTTCATTTTACCTATTTATTTCTCATCGTGGTGCCTGAACTATTTAATATGTAATACTCTAATGGGAAGAAGCTTCTCACATTAGAGAGTAGGTTATAGTAATTTTTAAATAAACAAGGTCCTGAAGTATGTAAAAGCTGATGGTAAGAAATCTTACTGAAAGCTTACTGTATCAGTTAGAAGAAAAGCTTTCTTGTAATAGCTGTCATGGATGCTCATACAAATCAATGCAAGCAGATCAATTTTTCTTAGCTCTTTAAATGTTTAAGTCAGCACCTGGCCTTTGTGATGTCTCTTGGTTGTAGGTGATAGCTGGGAATTTCAGATGAAGGATTACAACTTCTGAGTTAGTTATGCTACCCCAAATGGTCCATTGGATGTGGCTAAAATGCTAGTTTGAAAATATATTCAGCTGGGCGTGGTGGCTCACACCTGTAATCCCAGCACTTTGGGAGGCTGAAGTGGGCAGATCACCTGAGGTTGGGAGTTCGAGACCAACCTGACCAACATGGAGAAACCCCATCTCTACTAAAAATACAAAATTAGCTGGGTGTGGTGGCACATGCCTGTCATCCCAGCTACTTGGGAGGCTGAGGCAGGAGAACCGCCTGAACCCAGGAGGTGGAGGTTGTGGTGAGCCGAGATTGCACCATTGCACTCCAGCCTGGGCAACAAGAGTGAAACTCTGTCTCAGGAAAAAAAAAAAAAAAAGAAAGAAAATATATTCATGGGATTAGGAATGAATACTTCTTTGCCTGAAATCTTGTGGTTTAGCTTTAGTACTTACTGTAGTCAATTCATTTCTTTGAAATATTGAGCTGTCTGACAGCTTAAAATCCTAAGTTTCCTTTAAACTTGAGCCTGGCTTTGGAGGAGAAAGGAGTGGATTTTATGTAAGGCTCTCTGAAGAGAATTCACTGAAGTGCTTTTTGCTGGCAGGGCACTGGGAAGGCTAGCAGGCTGCTTCCTCTCAGTCCTTCTTGGGTTTTGCCCTTAGCCTAGATCAACAGTTAGTCAGATAATTTATGTCAGGGCCACTGAAGTGTGTTTTTATGCCTTGGTATAGTCATCATTTTCCTTTCATGAAGAAGCATGGAAAAGGCCCAGGTGCAATGCCCAGGTTTTGTTAAGCCAGTTGGATATTAGTAACAGCCTTGACGCTCTTTATATTCTTAGTTCGTAGCTGGATATGTAGCTCTCATCTAAGTTGGGAACTGAGTTTTTATTATTAGTTTTTTAAATAGAGACGGGGTCTTGCTATGTTTTCTGGGCTGGTCTCGAACTCCTGGGCTCAAGGGATCCCCCTGCTTCGGCCTCCCAAAGTGCTGGGATTATAGACATGAGCCACCATGCTCAGCCATAAAGGTGTTGATCAAATATCACCTAACAAGATTCTTTTCTTTGTGACTGTACTATAGTCAAGTACCACAAAGAAATTGAAAACATGTTGTGTGGAGAATACTAATATGCTACAGAATCATTACTTCCATGTCAAATGTCAAACATCTAACTGTGCACTGAGAATTACTTTTTTCATCCATACCTTGGGGATAGTTCTACCTGCCCTTACTTAACTCAGAATCAGTGGGGTAAGAGTTTGATACTGCTTATGAATTGGAGGGCCCATGCCACATGCAGACTTTATTATCGGTATAACTGTGTTATAACAATAGGCTTTTTGAGCTTGAAAAATGTATCATAATTATCAAAGGCATTTAATGAAGAATGACGTGCTAGCTAAATTTTGAAGGCATATTAAAAATACAAATAATAGAAAGAAAGAGCTCTTCAAAGACCATAGCAGAGGAGGTAAGAGCTGAGCCTTAATAAACATCTTGAAGCGCCGGGCGCGGTGGCTCAAGCCTGTAATCCCAGCACTTTGGGAGGCCGAGACGGGCGGATCACGAGGTCAGGAGATCGAGACCATCCTGGCTAACACGGTGAAACCCCGTCTCTACTAAAAAAATAAAAAATAAAAAACTAGCCGGGCGTGGTGGCGGGCACCTGTAGTCCCAGCTAGTCGGGAGGCTGAGGCAGGAGAATGGCGTAAACCCGGGAGGCAGAGCTTGCAGTGAGCTGAGATCCGGCCACTGCACTCCAGCCTGGGTGACAGAGCGAGACTCCGTCTCAAAAAAACAAAAAACAAAAAACAAAAAAAAATCTTGAAGCACAGAGAAGGTAAGGGTGAGCATTCCAGACAGAGGGAATCTGGTGTGAAAAAAATTACAGAGCAGGAATGGACAAGAAAAGTTCAGGAAATGGAGACAAGGTGATGTTCATTTTAGATTAAATCTCTCCTTTATTATCAGTATAAAATTGAAAAATTGGAGAGAATGACAATATTCTGAACTTTTATTCCATAGTAATAGCAAAAGCGTCATACAACTTGCATCTGAATTAACTTAGAATGAGGAGGTTTAGCATTAACTGAGGAGAAAACTAAGTACTTAAGAGCTCAGGAGGATACAAAGTAAAATTAGCATCAATTATCTGGGCTCCTTTACAGAAGACTTCCCGGAGAAAGGGATTTTAGAAGAATGTGATAAAAGTGAATTTCTGTTAAGGTTGATAGCAAAAAAGAATGCCTTGTTTTGAAGACATGGGGGAAGCTGACTCTGTGAATGGTATGACCAGAAGTGAGGTCTGAACTGTAGTCTTTAAATACTACAAGGAATGTTGATTCAGCCTCACTCTGTATTCATCTTGGTTTCATCTTCCCCTTGGCACCATAGCCACTTGAAATCCCTGCAGGCAAAAGTTTACTACTTATTGCCTGTTCTATTCTTTGAAATTCCCTCCTGTCTAGAAAAATGGAGCTTATGTTTAGTTTGAGATTTTCCATGTTTTCATTCATGCACCCATCTCTAACGTTTCTTGTTATTGTCTCCCCAAAGGAACTCTGTTTCAAATGAGACTGCTGATCATTTCCCAGTATGTTGCTTTTTCTGTCTTTGCTTTCTGCCTTTCTCTTCACTGGAGTGTCTTTCACTGTCCTCTGAGCCATGAGTTTAATCTACTTTCAAAATCCAAGGCTTCAGAAATCACTTCTCTGAACCTCCCTGGCTACTTTTTGGTTTCATTGAACATGTATCTCCTTGTGGTGTTGTATTTGCTTGTCTTGTGCTGCCTTTGTCTTGTTATATTGAAAACATTGTCAAGGGGCTGTGACTTGTAACCTATATACTACATTGCTTGGTGTTTCTGAAAATGTGATTGGTGATGATATTGTAGACCAATGCTCCATATATTTATGACTTACAGTCTCATATAGACTGATGGTTTTCAATTTTACGTCTTTATTCATTTTTAATGGAAAACTGGAGCTTGTTAAATGTGTAGAAACCCCTAGAATATAAACTTCATGAGAGGACTTTTGTTTTGTTTTTTTGGTGTAGTAGCATATCTTCAGCACTTAGTTCTAGCCCAGATGTGGCACTTAATACATTATTTGTTGAATAAGTGCTGATTTAATTTACTGAATCTGTAGGTCTTCATTGCTTCTTTTAAATATCCACTAAGAAGCCTCCAGGATGTTATCTCAATAAACAAGATCATTAGGTGTCATCCCACTGTTTGAAGGATAACATCGCAGCATCTCATCATGTTTTTCCTAGGAGAAGAAAACTTTGTTTTATTTTGCTCTGATTTGTTTCTTTTTTTGCGACAAGACAGAAGAAAAAAGGTAAGAAATCATAGTTGGTGTAATCTCACTTCAGCTTATTCAATGTTTTTGGTCTTTTCATTACTGAAAAAAAATTGCAGTGGAACAGAAGAAAAAATTTGATGGAAAGACTACTTTCTAATTTATGGACCTTGGTTTGGCTTTTTGATGTTTATTTAAGGCTTGCCCACTCTTTTCTCTACATTGACATTTCATGGTGAATATTTTGCTTATTCTACCCTCTGTGTTTTTTCTATGGCAGCTTGCCTGGCAGTATTCAGAAACAGAAGAATATTAAAGATCAGAACCTTAAATTGTTCACTTTTTTTTTTTTTTTGGATGAAGTCTCACTCTGTCGCCCAGGCTGGAGTACACTGATGCAGTCCCAGCTCACTGCAACCTCTGCCTCCTGAGTTCAAGTGATTCTCCTGCCTCAGACTCCTGAGTAGTTGGGACTATAGGCATGTGCCACCATGCCCAGCTAAATTTTGCATTTTTAATACCCGAGACGGGGTTTCACCATGTTGGTCAGGCTAGTCTCAAACTCCCTCGTGATCCTCCTACCTCAGCCTCCCAAAGTGCTGCGATTACAGGTGTGAGCCACTGTGCCTGGCTCTTCACTGTTGACAAGAATCAAAAACTGGACCTAAGAAGGAGACCACTGCCGGGTGCGGTGGCTCAAGCCTGTAATCCCAGCACTTTGGGAGGCCGAGACGGGCGGATCACGAGGTCAGGAGATCGAGACCATCCTGGCTAACACGGTGAAACCCCGTCTCTGCTAAAAAAAATACGAAAAAACTAGCCGGGCGTGGTGGCGGGTGCCTGTAGTCCGAGCTACTCGGGAGGCTGAGGCAGGAGAATGGCGTGAACCCGGGGGAGGGGGAGCTTGCAGTGAGCTGAGATCCGGCCACTGCACTCCAGCCTGGGCGACAGAGTGAGACTCCGTCTCCAAAAAAAAAAAAAAAAAAAAAAAAGAAGGAGACCATTAACTTTTTCCTTTTTCCTCTTTTCTTTTGCCTTTAGCTCAAGCCAGGACAGAACAGCTGCAGGGACAGTGACAGTGAAAGTGCCAGTGGAGAATCGAAGGGCTTCCACCGGAGCAGCTCTCGGGAAAGGCTCAGCGATGTAAGTTTAATTAAAAATAAATAAATAAATAAATAAATAAACCAAAACCACTAGGCCACACACACACCATTGGTTCAAGTCTGAATTACGTAACTTTCCCTCATCTTTACAATTTTTTTGTCTACCCAAGCATTGCGGTTCACATTATCTTTGTATACCTATGTGAGCATTGTAGTTTTGGTGTCATTCTAAAATGTCGTTTGAGCAAAAATGTATTTTGACGAATCATGAGGTAGGAGGAACTATTTGTTACCTTAGAAACAGCAAGGCCGGGCATGGTGGCTCATGCCTGTAATACCAGCGCTTTGGGAGGCTAAGGCAGGTGGATCACCTGAGGTCGGAAGTTCGAGACCAGCCTGACCAACATGGAGAAACCCTGTCTCTACTAAAATTACAAAATTAGCCGGGCATGGTGGTGCATGCCTGTAATCCCAGCTACTCAGGGGTCTGAGGCAGGAGAATCACTTGAACCCAGGAGGTGGAGGTTGCGGTGAGCTGAGATCCAGCCATTGCACTCCAGCCTGGGCAACATGAGCGAAACTACGTCTCAAAAACAACAACAACAACAGACGACAAAGAGGAATGATGATACTTTTATTATCTGTTGCAACTGAAAGAAGTAGTCAAGTAGTGCTGAGACTGAGAAATGACATCATTTAGCTATGGGCTTTTTGTAATTTCTTCACTTAAGAAATTGTTAACAATCCCTGTCATTTTTATTCCTGCTGCAAGTGATGACTAACCAGCCACTTACTTGGCAAGATGAGGAATTAAATTTCCTGATGGGGCTGGGCACAGTGGCTCACACCTGTAATCCCAGCATTTTGGGAGGCTCAGGCAGGTGGATCGTGAGGTCAGGAGTTCGAAACCAGCCTGGCCAATATGGTGAAACCCCGTCTTTACTAAAAATACAAAAATTAGCTGGTCATGGTGGCACATGCCTGTAATCCCAGCTACTCGGGAGGCTGAGGCAGGAAAATCTCTAAACCCGGGAGGCAGAGGTTGCAGTGAGCCGAGATCACACCACTGTACCCAGCCTGGGCAACAGAGCAAGAGCCCATCTCAAAAAAAAAAAAGAAAAAAGAAAAAAAGAAAAGAAAATTCCTGTTGGACTTCTGGAAGGAAAACCTTATGAGAATGCGTCATACCTCTTTAGATGTCTATTTGCCCTTTAGATGTGATTTTAATTGTTCTCTAGTCTCCTACCCACCAACAGGGCAGGTTCCCCCTCTGTTGCTTCTGAGAACCACCTACGCCTCTTTGGACTCTCTTGCCTTCTTTACTCATGTGTCATATATCAGCATTCTTTTTTTTTTTTTTTTTTTTTTGACAGAGTCTCACTCTGTCGCCAGGTTGGAGTGCAATGGTGCGATCTCGGCTCACTGCAACCTCTGCCTCCCAGGTTCAAGTGATTCTCCTGCCTTATCCCCCCAAGTAGCTGGGACTACAGGCATGCACCACCACGCCCAACTAATTTTTGTATTTTTAGTGACAGGGTTTCACCATGTTGGCCAGGATGGTCTCGATCTCTTGACCTCGTGATCTGCACACCTCGGCCTTCCAAAGTACTGGGATTATAGGCGTGAGCCACCACATGCCCAGGCTTGTATCAGCATTCTTAACTCATCTGTGCCTCAAGAGCAACACTTGGAAATTCTTTTGTGAAGTGGATCAAGTAAAGAGAATTTTTTTTTTTTTTTTTTTTTTGAGATGGAGTCTCGCTCTGTCACCAGACTGGAGTGCAGTGGCCTGATCTCAGCTCACTGCAACCTCTGCCTCCCAAGTTCAAGCGATTCTCCTGCCTCTGCCTCCTGAGTAGCCTGGATTACAGGCATATGCCACCCCACCCAGCTAATTTTTGTATTTTTAATAGAGACAGGGTTTCACCGTATTGGCCAGGCTGGTTTTGAACTCCTGACTTCATGATCTGCCACCCCGGCCTCCCAAAGTGCTGGAATTAGAGCTGTGCGCCACCACGCCTGGCTTAATTTTTGTATTTTTAGTAGAGACAGGGTTGCTCCATGTTGGCCAGGATGATCTAGCATTAACAGAGTAAGTGAGAGAGTAGTATCATGAAAAAAAGAGAGAATACTTCAGAGTGTCTGAGTATTAAGCATAAATAAAGGATATGTAATGAGGAGCAAAATCCTTCATTTTCTCCTTTTTTTTAAAAAAAAAACACCATACTCTAAAGCAGTGTGCTGTTCATTATAAAGTGCAAGATGATTCATTGAGTTCCGGAGAGAAAATATTAGTACATTTTTTTTTCTTAGAAAAAGAAATTAAACTTTACTAGTATTCAATTTAACGAGTGGGGAATAGTTGTTGTCTATAATTTTTAAATACATGGATCTAAGGAGTGTATATTCAAAACTTTTTTTACTGAGAGATGTCTACTAACATAAATGGTTGGAGACTACTGTAGCACACTGAGCAGTTCTCTATGATAATACCACATCCATCTCTCCATCAGCCAAGATATACAACTCCGAGATACAACTGCCTTCCTGCACCTCTCATGAAAGTTTGTGAGGTTTATGATGAGATGTTGTATGAGATTCTGAATTCTTATAGGAATTAAATGGAATAAAGTATAATTATTTTTATGTTATTTTAATATATTAGTTATAGATAATTACCTCCCCTTCTTCTGTGGTATAATATCAAATTATATAAATAAAGAGTACTAACAGTCTTTTATTGTGTGTGTGTTTCTGTGTGTAAGAATATGTTTTATTGTGTGTCTATGTGTTTGGTTAATTTTGTGATAGAGCTATACAATCATAAAACCATGACAACTTTTCTTATCTAAGTCGTTAATGTTTAAATAGCTGCTTTTGTGAGATTTTTGTTACACTTTTAATGTAAGATCTCATTGACCCTGGAAATTATTCCAGGGTTAGTCAGTCATATTTTCTTCATAGTGTAGAGAAATGAAAGCCATGTTAGTTTAGGGGACTAGAGCTGCCATTGGGTCTTTTGGCTTGTTTCCTGTAACTCACTTTCTGTTAGATAAAAATGAATTGACAAAAGACATTCCATATTCATGAATAGAAAGACTAAATATTATTAAGATGTCAGTACTACCCTAAGCTATATATAGATTCAGTGCAATGTCTATCATAATTCCAACAACCTTTTTTGCAAAAATGGAAAAGCAGATTCTCAAATACATATGAAATGGCTTGAGGCCTTAATAACGAACACAGTCTGGAAAAAGAACAAAGTTAGAGGACTTACACTTACCAACCTCAAAACTCACTGCAAAACTACAGTTAATCAAAACAGTTTGGTACTGGCCTAATATTAGACATACAGACCAATGAAGTAGAATGGAGAGCCCAGAAGGAAGCCCATACTTATATGCCCAACTGATTTTTAACAAGAGTGCCAAGACACTTCAATGGGGAAAGAATTTTCTCTTCAACAGATGGTATTGAGACAACTGGATTTCTATGTACAAAAGAATGAAGTTTGACCCCTACATCGCACTATGTACAAAAATAAACTCAAAATGAATCAATGACAAAAATTTAAATGTGAACACCATAAAACTCTTAGAAGAAAATATACGGGTAAATCTTCATGACCTTCAATTTGGCAGTGGCTTATTAGATATGACACCAAAAGCATGTACAATGAAAGAGAAAATAAATTGGACTTCATCAAAATTAAAAACTTCTGCACACCAAAGAACATTGTCAAGAAAGTAAAAAGACAGCCTACAAAATGGGGAAAAGATTTGCAAATCATATAACTGGTATTTGTTATACAGAATGTATAAAGAACTCCTATAACTCAGTAATAGTCAACCTAATGCAAAAATGTGCAAAGAATTTGAGAAATGTTTCTACAAAGAAGTACAACGAAGAGGTACTTGAAAAATGCTGAAAATCATTAGTTATTAGAGAAATGCAAATTAAAACTGTAACGAGATTATCATTTTATACCTAGTAGGATGGTTACGCTTTTTAAAAGAGAATGAAAAATAAGTGTTGGCAAGGATGTGGAGAGGTTGGAACACTCATACATTACTGGTGGGAATGTAAAATGATGCAGCCACTGTAGAAAACAACTTGGCAGTTCCTCAAAAAGGTGAAACATATAATTACCATATGACCCAGCAATTTCACTTTTAGGTATATACCCCAAAGAATGGAAAACATGAACTTAAACAGAGACTTGTAAGCCAGTGTTCACTGCAGCATTATTTATGGTAGCCAAAAGGTAGAAACAAACCATGTGTTTCTCAACAAATGAATTGATAAACGAAACGTGACAGCTTGGCTGATATGCACACAATGGAATATACTCAGCCATAAAAAGGATTGGCATTGTAATATATACTACAGTATGGATGAACTTTAAAAATATCGTGCTAAAGAAAAGCAAGACAAAGAAGGACAAATATTGTGTGATTCCACATACATGAGGTATCTAGAATACACAAATTCATAGAGACGTAAAGTAGAATAGAACTTACCAGGAATTTGGGGGATGGAGAGTGGGAGGGAGAAAAGCTATTGCTTGACAGAGTTTCTTTTTGGGGATGATGATAATGTTTTGGAAATAGATAGTCATGACAGTTGTTCAATGTTTTGAATGTAATTAATGCCACTGAATTACACAATTAAAAAATGGTGATCTGTTAAAAAATGTAAAAATATTAGGGCTGTAATAATGCTTATTGTGCTTTCACTCTGTTGAAAATATGGAAAATAGTTACAACTTTTACCATCCTTGTCTACTAATTGTGTCACCTGTGTCATTTCTGGTCCTGTTTCTATTGGTTGTTTTTTCTCTTCATTATGGATCATATTTTCCTGCTTCTTTGTATGCCTGGCAGTTTTTCACTGGATGCCAGACATTATAAAATCCTGTCAGTCTTAAGTCAGTCAATGAGACACTTTCAATTCATATTGTTTATTATATTTAAAAATTATGAAAAAAATTTGTGGACCTATAGTAGGCATATCATTCATTAATTGTTAACATTCATACTTTTTGCAACATTACTAAAAAGGAAAGAAAGAAAATTGATCCAAAAAGTGGACATTTAGTGAAATGTTTTGAGATCCCTAGTCACATTTCCCTCACACATGTGCAGGTCTGAGGTTGCGGAGTCCTGTGTCAAACACTTCTTCTTTTTTTTTTTTTTGACACGCAGTTTCGCTCTTGTTGCTCAGGCTGGAGTGCAGCAGCATGATGTTGGCTCACTGCAACCTCCACCTCCTGGGTTCAAGCAATTCTCCTGCCTCAACCTCCTGAGTAGCTGGGATTACAGGCCCTTGCCACCACACCCAGCTAATTTTTTGTATTTTTAGTAGAGATGGGGTTTCACCATGTTAGCCAGGCTGGTCTCAAACTCCTGACCTCAGGTGATCCACCTGCCTTGGCCTTCCAAAGTGCTGGGATTACAGGCATGAGCCATCATGTTCGGCCGAGATGAAAGCTTTTAACAAGTCAGCCCACAGAATGATTCTTTTGGATACCAAAGCAACACCTACCTGTGCAATATTTTAGAGAATAAAGATGCCCCATTTTTGCTTGAAAGAGAATTAACAATTAATTTATTTTTTACTTTTATTTTAGTTTCCTGGGTATATGTGAAGGTTTGTTACATAGGTAAACTCATGTCACAGGGGTTTGTTTACAAATTATTTCATCACCCCGTACCCAATAGTTACCTTTTCTACTCCTCTCCCTCTTACCACCCTTCACCCTCAAGCAGACCCTAGTGTCTGTTGTTTCCCTCTCTGTGTTCATAAGTTCTTACTATTTAGGTCCCACTTGTAAGTGAGAACATGCGGTATTTGGTTTTCTGTTCCTACGTTACTTTGCTGAGGATAGTAGCCTCTGGCACTATCCATGTTCCTGCAAAAGACATGATCTCGTTCTTTTTTATGGCAGTGTAGTATTTTGTGGTTTATATATACCAAATTTTCTTTATCCAGTTTGTCATTGATGGGCATTTAGGTTGATTCCATGTCTTTGCTATTGTGAATAGTGCTTCAGTCAACATTTGCATGCATGTGTCATTATGGTAGAATGATTTATATTCCTCTGGGTTTATATCCAGTAATGGGATTGCTGGGTCAAATGATAGTTCTGCTTTTGGCTTTTTGAGGAATCATCATACTGCTTTCCACAATAGTTGAACTAATTTACACTCCCACCGATAGTTTATAAGTGTTCCCTTTTCTCCACAACCTTGCCAGCATCTGTTGTTTTTTGACGTTTTAATATTAATAATAACCATTTCGACTGGTGAGATGATATCTCATTGTGGTTTTGATTTGCCTTTCTCTGATCATCAGTGATATTGAGCTTTTTTTGTATAGGCTTGTTGGCTGCATATATGTCTTCTTTTGAAAAGTATCTCTTCATGTTCTTTGCCCACTTTTAAATGGAGTTGTTTGGTTTTATCTTGTAAATTTGTTTAGCTCCTTTTAGATGCTGGATATTAGACCTTTGTCAGATGCATAGTTTGCAAACATTTTCTCCCATTCTGTAGGTTGTCTGTTTACTCTGTTGATAGTTTCTTTTGCTGTGCAGAAGCTCTTAAGTTTAATTAGATCCCAGTTGTCCATTTTTGCCTTTGTTTGATTGCTTTTGATGACTTTGTCATGAAATCTTTGCCCTTTCCTATCTGCAGCATAGTATTGCCTAGGTTGTCTTCCAGGATTTTTATAGTTTTGGGTTTTACACTTGTCTTTGATCCGTCTTGAGTTGGTTTTTGTATATGGTGTAAGAAAGGGGTCCAGCTTCACTCTTTTTTTTTTTTTTTTTTTTTTCTTTTTTGAGATGGTGTGTCGCTGTGTTGCAAGGCTGGAGTACAGTGGCACGATCTTGGCTCACTGCAACCTCTGACTCCCTGGTTCAAATGATTCTTTTGCCTCAGTCCCCCGAGTGGCTGGGATTACAGGCATGTGCCACCACGCCCAGCTAATTTTTGTATTTTTTGTAGACAGGGTGTTTCACCGCATTGGCCAGGATGGTCTCAAACTCCTGACCTCGTGATCTGCCCACCTTGGCCTCCCAAAGTGCTGGGATTGCAGACGTGAGCCACTGCTCTTGGCCCATCTTCAGTCTTCTTTAATGCCTATCAGAGAGTGAGAAGGTGGAGTCAAAGACTACTACTGGTTTCTGTTTTGTTTTCACTTTTTTTTTTTTTTCTTTGAGACGGAGTCTCACTCTGTCGCCCAGGCTGGAATGCAGGGGTGTGATCTCTGCTCACTGCAAACTCTGCCTCCCGAGTTCACGCCATTCTCCCGCCTCAGCCTCCCAACTAGCTGGGACTACAGGTGCCCGTCACCATGCCCGGCTAAGTTTTTGTATTTTTAGTAGAAACGGGGTTTCATCGTATTAGCCAGGATGGTCTCAATCTCCTGACCTCATGATCCACCTGCCTCAGCCTCCCAAAGTGCTGGGATTACAGGCATGAGCCACCGCGCTGGCCCCTGTTTTTTCTTTAAAAATTCCATATTAGTTCTTATTATGCTTATTCTTTCACTTCATTAAACATATGGAAAATAGTTATTACAGCTTTTACTGTCCTTGTGTACTAATTTTGTCACCTGTGCCATTTCTGGGCCTGTTTCTATTGGTTTTTTTTTCTCCTCACTGTGGGTCATATTTTCTGGCTTCTTTGTATGCCTGGCAATTTTTTATTGAGTGCCAGACATCATAAAATTTTCCTTGTTGGGTACTGGGTATTTCTAGTTTCTATAAACATTACTCATTTTGGGATACAATTTTGTTATGTAGACCTGTATGTGTGTGTGTGTGTTTAATGTTTGCTTTTGTACTTTGTTGGAGAAGACCAGAACAATCTTTAGTCTAAAGATAATTTTTCCTCCATGCTGACTGAGTACTCTGCCTAATCCCTAATGTCTTACAAGGTTTTTCCACTGTAGATTGTGGGAAAACAAACTATCCCCTGCCTTGTATGAGATTTGTAAGTTCTTCCTCCTCCTTTCCAGTGGTTGTTTTCCTTGCCTTGGGTATTTTTCTCTCACAGATGTGCTGATTAGTCTTCAGGTAGAAACTAGAGGGGAACCTTCTGCAGCTTTCATGATTCTCGCTTTCTGTGATGCTGTCCTCCTTATCCTCTGCTTTGGAGTTCCAGCTGTCTTGGCCTCCCCTTATTCTCAACTCTGTCTTCAAGACTCAGAGATTCCACCTGGGTCACCTCCTACCCCTCAATGCTGTGGCATGAAAACTCTCCAGGGAGTGAGGTGGGAAAATTTTAAGGGTCACCCTACTTTTTTCTCTTCTCTCAAATATTATTGTCCTTTATCTTACCCAGTTTCTAAAGACTCCTGTTGCATACATTTTGTCCAGTTTTTTAGTTGCTTGAGGTGGGAGAATACATTCAGTCCCTATTAGTCCATCATGCCCATGACTCGTTTTTCAGCTAAGATGAAAATTTCCGTCAGCCTTTTCACCCGTTTTAGTGATATTTTTTAGGAGCGTTGGCAGTTGAGACTTATTCTCAAGTGAGGTTAATCAAAATACTGTATTTTTCTAGCTTTGTTTTTTTGAATTGGTTAGGCCAAAAGAATAAGAATAAAGAATTCCAGGCCGGGCGCGGTGGCTCAAGCCTGTAATCCCAGCACTTTGGGAGGCCGAGATGGGCGGATCACGAGGTCAGAAGATCGAGACCATCCTGGCTAACACGGTGAAACCCCGTCTCTACTAAAACTACAAAAAAACTAGCCGGGCGAGGTGGCGGGCGCCTGTAGTCCCAGCTACTCGGGAGGCTGAGGCAGGAGAATGGCGTGAACCCGGGAGGCGGAGCTTGCAGTGAGCTGAGATCCGGCCACTGCACTCCAGCCTGGGCGACAGAGCAAGACTCCGTCTCAAAAAAAAAAAAAAAAAAAAAAAAGAATTCCAGTGTAGCTGGAGAATTTGACTCATGGGTGAGGCTTAAAAACACCAAATATGCGGCCAGGTGTGGTGGCTCACGCCTGCAATCCCAGCACTTTTGGAGGCCAAGGCAGGTAGATCACTTGAGGTCAGGAGTACAAGATCAGCCTGGCCAACATGGTGAAACCCTGTCTCTACTAAAAATACAAATAAATTAGCTGGGCGTGGTGGAGCACATGTGTGCTCACAGCAACTTGGGAGGCTGAGGCAAGAGAACAGCTTGAACTTTGGAGGTGGAGGGTGCAGTGAGCAGAGATTGTGCCACTGCACTCCAGCCTGGGTGACAGAGTGAGACTTAAAAAGACTTTTTAAGACTCTGTCTTAAAAAGAAAAACTCAAATTTGCTTTGCTTTTCTAAATTATGTATTACCAGACCATGTTGCCAGGAGGGAATAATTGGCCACAAGGACTTTCAGATTGTCCACATCAAGGAGATATAGTAACTTGTTTAGATTAGTCACTAGGGAAGAGGTAAGGGGAATAATTGAATACATATTTAATAAATGTTTACGATGAGTTATTCAAGGGGAAAATATTGCTTCCAACTTAAACAGAATTTTGTAATTGGGGAAGTTTGTCAAAAGTTAGGAGCAAAACATGCTTAAAAACTTTTAATAAACAAGCCTCAAATTATGAAATGTTAATGGGCATTTATTACAAACAGGCCAAGATTTAATAGAAGTTCTGCTATTTATTGTGTGTGACCTTAGGCAAAGAACGTGACCTCTTTTCCCCGCCAAGATGGAGTCTTGCTGTGTCACCCAGGCTGGAGTGGAGTGGAGTGGAGTACAATGGCGCAATCTCAGCTCACAGCAACCTCCACCTCCTGGGTTCAAGCAATTCTCCTGCCTCAGCCTCCCGAGTGGCTGGGATTACAGGCATAACACCACCACGCCTGGCTAATTTTTGAATTTTTAGTAGTGATGGGGTTTTACCCCGTTGGCCAGGCTGCTCTCGAACTCCTGACCTCAGGCAATCCATCCACCTCGGACTTCCAAAGTGCTGGGATTACAGGCATGAGCCACCATGCCTGGCCTTATTCACACTTTCAAATCTTCCTACCTTTGCTTATTCTTTTTATTTATTTAAAATGGATTGCAGTGGCATGATCTCAGCTCACTGCAACCTTGACCAGGGGGTTCTAACTTTTCTCGTGCCTCGGCCTCCCAAGTAGCTGGGACTATATGCATGTGCCACCATGCTTGGCTAATTTTTGTATTTTTAGTAGAAATGGGGTCTCTCCATGTTGACCAGGCTGGTCTTGAGCTCCTGACCTCAGGTGATCCACCCTCCTCAGCCTCCTCCCAAAGCCCTGGAATTATACACATGAGCCTCCACGCTTGGCCTGTTTTATTTCTGTTCTTTGTTCTTTGTTTTTCTTTTCCTTATGTCAGCCTCAGCCTCACTTCTACCAAACACTTCCCAACATACTGCGGAAGTAAACTTCTTTAGTGCTTTATTTAACGACTATATGAATATGACTCTTTTCACCTTTCTCTCTGAAAGAATTTTGGGTTGGGTTGTTAGTTATGAGAAGACAGAAAAACATTTGACACCTTTCCAGGGTTCAGATCTTTCAAGGAATTGAAACATCTCAGGAAATAATGAAAAGGGATCAAATTCTTATAAGTCTAATGCTACACAGTTGTCTAATCTTATAATTCTGGTAGCTATTTACAGTTGAGACATTTTTTTCTTTTTTTTTTTTTTTTTTAATTTATTTATTATTATTAAACTTCAAGTTGTAGGGTACACAGTTGAGACATTTTTTTCTACTGCTTTTTGACATACCCCTTCTCCTACTTCAAATCTTCCCTGGTCTTTGGGTTTTTATTGATTTGTCTATCCCACAGTGCCACTGTTCATCCATCCATGGCAGCATATTTCCTATTCTTTCTTCTTCTCTTCCTTCCCTCCCCCACTCCCTCTCTTGAAATCTTTATTGAGGTTTTATTCCATGCCAGATTGTTTCACCAGCTACTGTTAAGGAGGAAACTGACTTGAGCCACTACCATGAATGAACTTCCCACATTGTTATAATTAGATTAGGAAATCTAATCTCAACCTGACAAGGATTCTTGGTATTTTATTCCTCTCTTTTTTTAAAAAAATCTGTGCCACATTTTCCTTTTCCTTAACAGTTTGCTTATGCCTTTTTCCATTCCTGTCTCATATATTTATGAATTCTCCTGGATATGTCAGTATTTCAGTTGTCAAGAAATGTCAGTCAGATTCCTTTCATTCATCAGGTATAGTCTGGGCATTTGAGGTTGAGTGGAGAACAAGATGAAACCTCTGCCCTCATGAAGTTTCCATTCTAGTGGGAGCGACAAATCTGTGAAGAAACAACTAAAATTCTTTCTAATACAGTGTTTTCTGACATAAACAATATGAAGTGTGGGGGTGTGTTGCCACTTTAACTAGTGTGATTGGATAAGGTCTTTCTGTGTAGGTGACATTAAAACTGAGGCCTAAAAAAGAGAAGGTAGACAGGTGAAGATCTATGGGAAGAACATTTTGGGCAACAGGAGCAACAAGTTTAGAGGCCCTGATTCAGAAGCAGCATGTTATGTTTTAGGGCAAGAAAAATGGCTAATGTGGCTAGAGTAGAATGAAGAAGTACAGTGGCTGAACACGTAACTTCTAACCCATGCTAAGGTGGCTGGGTGTTGTATTAACTTCCTGGGCTGCTTTAATGAATGATCACAAACTGTATGTCTGGAAACAACAGAAATCTATTATCTCACAGTTCTGGAGGCTAGAAATTTAGCATCACTGTGTATCTGTAGGGCTATGTTCCCTCTGCGGGCTCTAGGGAAGAATCCTTTTTTTCTCCTAGCCTCTGGTGTCTCCCAGTGATCCTTGGTGTTCTTGGCTTGTAGATACATCATTCCAGTCTCTTCTTTAGTTTTCACATGGCTTCTACAGCAGCCATTGGATTTATAGCCCATCCTAATTCTGTATGACCTTAATAAGTTACATCTGCAAAGACCCTATATCCAAATTATGTCATTGTGTTAACTTTTCCACAGAAACAGAACCGCAGCAGAAGATAACAGAACCAATAGAGAATGATTTATTTTGAGAAATTGGCTCACAGTTTCGGAGGCTGACAAGTCCCAAGATCTATAATCAGCAAGCCAGAGACCCAAGAGAACCAATAGTATAATTCTAGTCTCAAGACTGGCAGGTTTGAAACTCGTGAAGAGCTGATGTTTTTATTGTGCCTGAAGGCACAATAAAAAATTGATGTCCCAGGTCAAAGCCAGGCAAGAGGAATTCTCTCTTATCTGGGAGAGAGTCAGCCTTTTGTTCTTTTCAGACCTTCAACTGATTGGATAAGGTTCACCCATTTTAGGAGGACAACCCAGTTTACTCAGCATATCAATTTAAATGTTCAACTCATCTAAAAACATCATCACAGAAACACCCAGAATCATGTGTGACCAAATATCTGGGCACCCCATGGGCCAGTGAAGTTGAAACATAAAATTGACCATCACAATCACACTCTGGGGTTCCTGGTAGACGTAAACAGGAGGACATTGCCCAATCCATGAGAGGTTATTATCTTAAAAACCATTGGAATATGTTATAAGGATTGGAATTGTAGTTCTTACTTTAAAATGTTTATTTTGCCTTTGATATGAGGAACTGTCCATGAAGATGAGAGCAAGAATGAAATCAGAGGTAGAAGCCAGAAGGCTGAGATGAGAGTTGGTGACAACCTGAAGTGGGCATAACAGAAGGTTGAATAATTGATGTTGGAAGTGACGTAGCATTTTCACACCTGATGCTTTTATCAAGTTGTTACTCCATTTTTACTTGATTTCTTCCAACAACTATATGCTTATTTCTCATTCAAATATATTTTGTGTGTGGTTTTTTTGTTTTTGTTTTTTTGTTTTGTTTTGGTTTTGGTTGGCTATTAGTAATCTTATTTCCAAGGCACGTTTCTTTGGATTAAGATTTCAGGTTTTTAAAACACTGCTGGAAGATCTGTGAATGAGCTTGTTTTGTGACCTTTGCAAGAAACTTTCTTGTTCATATAATTCCTGGCATGGTCCTTCTCCTTTTTACTCCCAAGAGAGAAAAGCATAACATGAAGGTGGGTAGCCAGGGATGTTGAACACAATTAGCAATTTGGAAGAATTTTAAAATATTCAATTTAAATTAGCCCTAGGGTCAGAACACACATTCTCACCTAGGGGTGGAGTACACATGTGTCCTGTCTGTACTCAGGGAGCTGTAATAGTAGCCATGGCCTCTCTGTGTGGATTTATAATGAATGGAGCACATCTATTTTAGATGGATAATCAATTTTGAAATCCCTTGTTGTAAGTATGCTGTTAAAACAGAAATCTTAACTTCATGAGTTTAATGAGTAGCTTCGATGATAGCTTAGTGACAGAGATGGAAGGAAAGGCAAGCGGGGGTAAGTGAGAAGAGAACAAGTGTTTAATGAATATCTACTTGCAGACTTGAATGTCAGCAGCAACATTCTCCCTCCTGGAAAATGTCTTTCAACTGCGCATCCCATTACGTTCCTGCAGCTCATGGTAGCATGAAGATTGAGACAAAGAGTGTGCTTCTAAGAAAGCTCTCCTTTACAATATAATGAGATGGAGGTGGGTAATTTGCGGAGCTCGCTGGAGCAGTGGTCAAATATGAAAAAAAAAAAAAAAAATCCAGCAGAATGAAAAGACCATGTTAAACAGGAGATGGCTTATAATGAGCCCGGAAATTGCATATTAGATAGCCAGCTGGCCAGCATTTCCTCATATCCCTGTCTTCTCATGCAAACCGCTGAAATGTTCTCCTACTCTATTTTCTCAACCTCTTAATAGTTCTCATTTCTACCTACTGCATTGGAAATGTGAATGAAATGGCAACTCTACCACTTGAAGAAATAAGAATGAAGCCCTTTTCAGCAGAAGTATTTGCCTAAACATGGATGGATAATATTATTTCAAATGCTTTTGAAACCAAGGAAACTTCTGTTTCTTTCTTTAAAAAATCCTCTTAATTTTCAAGTCACAATTTGACTCACAGCCTTTTCCGTATTCTGTGGCCTCTTTTGCTATATAGTTTGGACAGACTTTGCTTGAAGTCTCCAAGCAAGAAAAATGGAAGCCCTCCCTTATTGGAAATTAACAAGGAGGCTTGGCACGGTTCCTCATGCCTGTAATCCCAACACTTGGGAAGCTGACACAAGAGGCTCACCTGAGGCCAGAAGTTTGAGACCAGCCTGGGCAACATAGTGAGACCCTAACTCTAGGAAAAAAAAAGTAACTGGGCATGGTAGTGCATGCCTGTAGTCCCAGCTACTCAAGAGACTGAGGCAAGAGAATCACTTGAGCCCAGGAGCTTGAGGTTGCAGTGAGTCATGATCTTGATTATTAAAGAAGAGTTTTGTCAAATTGTTCAATAGTTAGGGTATTAGCACCTGTCTTCTTTCCTGGTTCTTTACCTTTTGGTGACTGTCTCTTCTTTGGTGACTGTGTCTTCTAAAATGAGAGAGCAGTACCAATCCCTAAATATACATCTGTAAGTGAATAACTTACAGCACATTTCTAACAATATTACCGCTGTTTCTAAACATTCCTTTGTTTTGTTTTTAGCATGATCTGTTGTTGCCTGTGTTCATGTAATTTCTGTCTTGGAAAATTATTGGAGCCACCAAATATTTGCAGCTATATTTAGATATAGACTTAGATTAGAAATATATGACAGAGACTCTTTTCTGGGCCTTTTTGATAGTAAGACCTCAGGGATATATGATAGTTGTTTTGAGCCCCAGCCAAACTGTGACTTCCCTGTGGCTGGTAACTTCTGTTACCTATACTTTGATGGTGGGGTCCTGTTGGTGACCAGGCGTAATTTCTCACTGAATACAAGGCCGTAGTCAGAATCTTGGGGTTGTAGGACTAGACAAGCAGAAATCTTTTTATTAAATAGATGTCACTCCTGTTGAAATTCTCCAGCTACGACTGAAGTGAGTTGGCAAGTAGCCAAGAAAAATGTGGTAGAAAGGGTGTAAGAGGGGAGGAAATGTCAATGCCATGGACATTTGGCAAAGTCGATCAGAAGAGGGCTTTTCTACACATGTGTTTTCTGCCAGATCCTGAAATCAAAACTGAATGCCATGCATCTTTTCCCTTAAAAAAAAAAAGAAGAGTACAATGGGTTGGCACATGTGAATGGCTCCTGATACAAGAATCTGTATGCTTTCTAGCAAATGCTGAAACAAATTCCAGCGGACCTTTATGTATATGGGGATCTTGTGTCTGTGTTCCCTCGTGTGTCTGTGTTTGTGCCCGTGTCTGGGGGAGGGGGTTATAAGGCAGGGTGCTTAAATGCTTTGTTGCATTATGTTAATTCCTCAGCAGTGCAATCAAATTCATGTCGTAATTAAAGCTGTCAGTTGGAAGGCAAGCCAATCGCCACGAAAACACAGCATAACAAATGAAGTGAAATGATTCTGCGTGTAGCTATACAATGCTTCGCCAGGCATGAAATTAAATAAGTAATTTGATGTTGACATCAGAAATTGAAATGATACCCACTGTTCCCTCATTCAGTCAGACCTGCATAAACAATAGCCAGAACAAATATGCACAACAAAGCCCTCTTCTCCACCCAGCTCCCTGAGTAATGTACAATATATATGCAAAATGAGCATAACAGAGCTTTCCGAGACCTGAAGGATGTAATTTTCTTTGGTATACAATAAGATGATATGTATGTGGGGGTAGGGAAGTGGGTTTGGTAGGAGTACTTCTCTTTCTGGGATAAAATACATTTGCAGGAAGGGAAAGAAATGAAATAAACAAATCCCGTGGTCTCTCTGAGTAATTCATCCTAAAATGAGTTTACTTCCCAGGGGTATGGCTCCAAGCTAGTGGAGACCTAACTTGACTTTTGCTTTCTTCTGCTGCTGCATGGAGGGCTGTGGGTGCTGGAAACAGGTGCTGCTGTCATATGGCTAGTCACTGGTATGAGAAATTGTCTCCATGACTACTGTGGATCTCCCTCCATACATTTACGGGATTAAGAATGCAGCAGGATTTTAAAAAACTGAGTCCAGTGAGCAAGATCACACATCTATGGTGCTTTATTCCCCTGAGTTTGTGTGAAACACTGAGATGAAGAAAGTTTTGCTTTGGGAGCTGCATTTAGGAATGCCCTGAAGCATACTCTTCTTGTTTGATGTAGATATAGTTACAGTACCATATTTCCTCCTCAAAGAGCTTAGCATCAAGAAGAATCACATCTCCTGTAGTTTTATAGATGTCAAATTCTCCTGAGCCATTTTTCTTATACATAATCCATCCATTCATTTATTTATACATTCATTCAACAAGTCCTTATTAAGTGCATCCTGTGCGCAAGTCATTGTGTGAAACTCTAAGAGGCAATGATGAATAGGCCAGATGGTTACTGCTATCTGAAGTTTCCAGAGTAGGGGGCAGGACATGTAGGCAGAAGAGCTAGCAGTGAACAGAGTAACTGTTGCATCAGGGCAGAGGTCATTTTGCTCCTGGGAAGGTGAAACACCCAACCCAAGCTCATCAGGGAAGAGGCCTGTCTGGTGCAGGGATGTTTAGCTGAGACCTGCAAATCTATTCCACATTTGCTTCATCTTCATTTCAAGCTTAATCACAAAGAGGAAGAGGATGCTAAAAATGAAATAATTTATAAGGAGAGGTTTTAGGAGAAAAAGCAAACAAAAATGAAAATCTCAGGCAAGTTTAAAATACGTTTTTTTTTTTTTTTTTTTTTTTTTGGCTTCTTTTCCCAAACAAGTGATGCCCTGCATTCCTTTCAGAATGAACATTTTTAAGTTCCCTGTGTGTCAGAACTATGACAGCCTAAACTGGTAATTCTTGTGACTTAAACCCTTCAGAAAAATGGTGCTTTTCACTGCTCCTCTTGGCCCATACATTCTTTGCATTTTAGTCTACTAATTACGTTTACAAAATGTCTCATTTTTGAAAAGCACTGTGTGTGTACTAACTGGTGCCTTTAGGGAATAAACTGGCAAGTAGGTCATACACTGGAAAAGTCATCCAAACCCACTGGGCTTTTTATTTTCAAGTCAGTCTGGGCTTTTTCCTCTTGCCTGCCCCTTTGCGGCCACAAAACTGAGTAGCTTGAGACCAGGGCATTGAATGTCAGCAAGTCAGGGAGGCAAGCTGATGCGTGTCTGTTTAGTCTCAGTGCAGGGCGAAATGCCATCATTAATTCATTACCCAGCTGCCTGTCAAATAAATTGGCAATTACATCCACCGCAGAGGCTTGGAATTCAGTAAATAGCACGTTAGCATCTCTGAGTTGTTGAGAGATGTAAAGGGAAAAATTAAGCAACACGGTGTTTGTATCAGTAGCAGATGACAAGGGGCAGCATACACTGGTGATGTGATGTAGTGATGAAAAGCCTGCAAAGGGCTGGTAATGAGCTGTGTGGATTGGAACGTGTTAAAAACCATTGCTGATTTTCCACTTTTGTCTTTATGCTTTATTGCAGAGTTCAGCTCCTTCCAGCTTGGGAACAGGCTACTTCGTAAGTCTATCTCAACTTCCACATATGTGCCTTGCATTGGCATTGATTTCCTTCTATAATGAATGCTCATTGGGATATGGAAAAAAATCTGAGAATTTATCTCTCAGTCCTGAAGAGCAGACTGATTTCCATTCTTTATTAGTAATTGTTTTACTTTTAGAAGACGTAGCCTGCTGGGCCCTAGGGATCATAAGTAAGTCCAAGATATATACCTGGTTCCTAACACCCAGGACATTAGCTCCTTACCTGGCCACGTAAGGAGATACAGGGAACCCTGATTAGCTCGTGCCACCATTTCTCCACAATTACTTTTTTAGTAAGAAGTGTCATGTGGGGGTTGGAATTCACATTATGCATTGAGATATTGATTTCTTGAAGAACATCTCTTCATATAAAGTGAGTTGCCTTTTTTTTGGTGAGGAGGACGGGGAATGGAGATGGTATTTTTTAATGAATATTTTCCCTCACAGTCTGGGTAGCTTGCCTTTAGGTTTTACTTTCAGCAATAATTAAACTAATATACTTATTTTTGCTAAAATACAAAGTTTATTTCTGAATCTTATTCTCTGTCCTTCAGGAAAGATGGCACTGGGGTGCCCTTCAGGGATTATCACAATATTGTAATAATCGTGAATCTAAAATTCATTCGCAAACAGCAGTTGTCACTTCATTATATTTATTTATAGTGAAATTCTCCTTTCTGGATTTAGTGATCCTTTTCAAGATACAAATAAAAAAGAGTGACAAATAAGCATTATTTGTACAATAGGATAACATGTCAATGTAGAAGTCTGTTGTGATACTTAAAGGAACCTAATTGGTGTTCTAAGTGATGAATACTGATACAGTCATGCCTCAGCATTTTCTGAGAAAATAGTTAAATGAAGAAAATCAAATAAAGTGGAAAATAATTAATTCACTTTAGTTGCTTTTAACTTTTGTCTCCAATGCTAATTACTCTGGTTTTCTTCTGCTCACATATTTCTCTCCATACATTTATATTAAATGTATGGAAACGAGCATCATTTCATTAATAAATGAGTATTTTCCAAGCTTAGCAAAAGTGGCATTTTCTAGATGTTGACTTTTTTTTTTTTGGTCTTTATTTATAATAGGAGAAAAAGTATAAGGATGATTTGGACCTGCTTAATACAGTTAGCACACTTACCCTTGCTCCTACTTATTGTGGCTGAATATTCATACTAACAGAAACAAGCAGGATACATTCAGTATCCTGCTTCAGCAGTTGAAATAACAGACGTAGCCCCATCTGGCATCTCTTCACACCAGGCTGGATGTGGGTTGAGATGCTGGAAGTAAAATCTGGAGACTGCGATATCTATTCTCCATCCAAAAGCTAAAGCCTCCCCCTTTGCTTTCTTCAGCAGAAAGAAGGCCAAAGCCACTACCTTAGTCATCGATCATTTCTATACTGAACATTCTATACCTTAGTCCTTGATCACTTCTATACTGAACATTCTAGTGTTTTTTTTATTGTCAGTAGGATCACCCTGAAAGAAGAAATTCATTTCTCGAAACATTGAGATTTTCATTATGCTTTTTGCAGTTATTTTTCTCTCTAGTTCCAAGAATGGCTATTTTTATTCTCTAATAATATATTCTTATGATTAAAGAGTCTTTAATTACAAGTCTATTAATAAAATGACTTTTACAGCACATTGGATGAGCATAAAGGTTTTTTCTTATTTTGGTGAAATTGCTGGTAGACTTACTTTGCTTACATAAAAATCTGTCATCTTACTAGCTTACATGGAGAAGATATATACCAGATGTATATTCAGCTTTCAACTATGACAAAAATGCCCTGCTAGGATGTGTTTCCAATAATGTGATTGTTATGTTATCAGAGTGCAAAATCCATTGATATTGTTGCCAAGTCCTCATGAAAAGTATCTTCTATTTCAACTTTCATTCCAATAGTATCACATGTAATAATTTCAGATACTAACTTCCACACTGGGGAGTTTCATACTTTTAAGTGGAAATCGTATGTGCACAACTTACATTAGTTCTTTGCCAACATATTATTTACACTGTGGTTTGTGATTTGTGCTGTCATAATAGCTTTTTACTTATGTCTATAAAGAAGGCTCAGCTTCAGGTAAGTGAAATGGTAATTTTTCAAGTCTATCCTTAATCCTCTTCGGCACGTCTTTGAAATGTGGATGGAAGGAAATCACCTGCAGAGTCCATGAGCTATTAGCGCAATTGAACCATAACATGAAATCTGCTATAAGAAAGCTAAAGGCACTTTTAACAATCTAGAACCATTTTCTTGAACACTTTCCCATGCCCCAACTTCCCAGTCTTCCTTTGTTTCTATTTTATACTCCTCTAGAGCTTTTGTCAACAAAGGTAAGATGCTATTCATTGTGTGTGTTAATAAAATAGACACCTGAGTATATACATGTGCAGGTGTGTGTGCATGCACACACACACATACACACCCTTAGCCAAAAACCGGTATATTTTACTTTCAGTTCTTTTATCTGTAGTGATACATTAAAGGGTTTAAAGGAGAAGCCTTTGTTTTTGATCTGGTTGTATTTGTTTATATCTCCTTGGTTTTGTGTTCCAAAGATGTCTGCTTAGGTCTGTCACTTTTCCAATCCGTTTAGAAGCAGAAGATCTGAGAAATGAGAACAGCAGCTAAAATCAGTATTTACATAAGCATATTGCAAAGAGTTCTTAAAGTAGACAAAATAGAGAAGGATTGGAACAAACTTTCTACATTTTTGGGAGCTTTTGAATAATGTGGGTGTTATACACACAGAGAGACACACATATATATTCATTACATACTCATGCCCAGCTCATATTCTAAATATAAATGAAAGTATAGACTAGTTGGAATCGATTTGCTTTTTTTTTTTTCTGGCAAGAGTACTAAAACTTGTTAGAGTGTGTGTAGGATTTTCTTTCTTTTTTTTTTTTAAACGTCAATGCAGTGAACACATTTTCTTTTCAATTTAAACGTTTTAAGCTGTATGTTCTCCTTAAACATGTATTTGAGGTTTCATTATGCATAGTGTGTAATTAAGAACTTAGAGGCAGAATGATCCTTAAGACTACTTGTATGGCCTTGATCAGGTTATTTTATGTCTCTGAGTCTATTTCCTTATCAATACCTGCCTATTAGTGTTGCAAATATTAAATGAGATAAGATATTTAATGAACACAGAATATCACTCTATACTACCAAATAATAAGTACTGTCTTCTGTTTTACACATAATCATGTGTGATGGAGCAAAGTTGGTCTCATCAGGTGGCTGTTCAATGTTGTGCAAAGTAGGTTTTGTAATTTGTACCTGTAGGATAGGAGTATTTTTTTCTTATTACATTCTTCTTGTAGCTTTCTCAAGAGCATAGGTTTTGTGGTTGATCAGTTATATACATTTTTTTCTGTATGTAAACAAAACACATAGGATATTCATCCTCTGTGATTCTATATGAATATGATGATGTTGGAATGAACTGTTATATTAGCCGTCCACATATTATGGTTGCTCTCTGTAATTTGGCAGTTAAAGTTACTTGTGTGTATTTTCTTCCTTAGAAGCATTGAAGCACTTGGAGCTTTTAAACACTGCTTAGCAGCTTTTAGGATTGGGCTGAGAGGTTAAGGAACACCTGTTCAATATATTCCACTTTTATGAGCTTGTATCACATTTGCTCCTTTCTGACAAGAAAAAGAAAAATTGATGCCCTAGCATATATGGACACAGTAACTGAAATCAGTAGAATGAAAAGACCAGTGGGAACATCTCATGTTGACCAGTGGTCTGGTATGTCATCACAGGAAAGATCTGGACTCATTCTTTATAGCACTTGACTCCATGTGGAGTTAGGAGCTACTTTTGGGGCAACTAACCAACCAGGCAGAACTTGATTCCTGGTGTAAGGGAAGTATGGCCTTACTTTTTTCCAAGTGACATGTTCTGCCTTCTCTGGATAATTTTCAGCCTTCTTCCAGGTTTGAATCTAACTGTCTTAGAACCACAGCCTCGAATAGCTTGGATCCTGCTTTTGTAAACTCCAGTAATTTCTCTTAAGGATTCTCAACTAATAATTTTCATCTTCCTCAATTGGGTCACATCTAGTAATTGACATACTTTAAAGTTATCAGGGAAAACAACTCACGTCTACTCAGTGATTAAAACTGCCACATTATGTAGTAAAGGGGAATCATGTAGTGGTATACATCTTCAAATGGGATTTGTATAATTATTGTTTTCCTGTGCAGTTGAATTACTTAAGTTGTGTATGTAGTGCTGGTAAAAGGCTGTAGGTACAAAATATTGACCTGTAGCTTTCCATCCAGGGTTATAAAGGTCATAATGGGAATATTCTTTGCCCCTTTCTAAGTTTTTTACTATAAATCCTTGAAATGTCTCCTGTTTTCATTTGCTATGGTTTGTATAACTTCTTTTTTTTTTTTTTTTTTTTTGACAGGATCTCACTGTGTCACCCAGGCCATAGTGCAGTGGTGTAATCACAGCTCACTGCAGCCTTAGCCTTTCTGGGCTCAGGTGATCCTCCCACCTCAGCCTCCCCAGTATCTGGTAGTAAATGTGCATGCCACCACACCTGGCTAATTTTTGTATTTTTTGTAGAGGTGGGGCTCTACCATGTTGTTAAGACTGGTCTTGAACTCCTGGGCTCAAGCTATCTACCCTCCTTGGCCTCCCAAAATGCTAAGATTACAGACGCGAGCCACCACCATGCCTGGCTGTATAACTTCTAAAACTGATTTGGTATTTTGTTTAACCATAGTTGCTTTTTAACCATTTCCCCATTTGCCCAGATAATACTCACCAGTAGTGCTTGCGGCTGCAACATTTATCTTGATATAACTGCCAGAAATATCTTGCTTTTATTATTTTTCCATCGCTTTAGTATATTGACTTTGGAAACAAAAGACATCATTCTGCTCTTAGCATTCTATCTTCAGTAGTGGTATTGCCATTTATAAAATATAGTAATTTTTATAAATGCCACCATGCCCAACCACTTGTAAATATTTCTGACACATTGTATTCATTTATTTTGTAGGGGTGAATTCCTTTATTAAAACATTAAAATTAATAATTTTGCTTGGTTTATAAGAAAACTGATGCCATCAAGGAAGTTGAAAAGTTACTAGGCAAATTTCAACAAAGATTTCTATAATTTATAAACGAGGGCTGGGCACGGTGGCTCATGCCTATAATCCAGCATTTTGGGAGGCTGAGGCGGTGGATCACCTGAGGTCAGGAGTTCGAGACCAGCCTGGCCAACACAGTGAAACCCCGTCTTTCTACCAAAAATGCAAAAATTAACTGGGCGTGGTGGCATGCACCTGTAATCCCAGCTGCTCGGGAGGCTGAGGCAGGAGAATCACTTGAACCTGAGAGTCAGAGGTTGCAGTGAGACAAGATGGCGCCATTGCACTCCAGCCTGGGTGACAAGAGTGAAACTCAGTCTCAAAAAAAAAAAAAAAATTTATAAATGTTATTGAAAATTCAGTTTTTTATTTAATAATAATCCCAGTCTCAGATGCCCTTTCATTCTTTGAATTTGCATATCTCTATAAGATTTCTCTTTCAAAAATTTCTGGTTGTCTTATATATACCTTGTATAAGCTGATCTAGCAGTGGCTAGATAGGATCAGATTCAGATTTGGATTTTGGCAAGGATGCCTCATAGATCATGTTGTGTGCTTCCATTAGGAGCCACATATTTAGTTCTTTATTTTTATTAATGTTAACAGCCATTGATTAGACTCAGTGTTCATTAGGAGCTGCAAAATGGTGATATTGCAGTTCCATCGTTCTATAAAGAGAAACATCTACATTAACTACAGGTATTTGGTTATCCTGAGGTACAGTTAACACATTGTATTTAAATAAGAAGGTTTGAGCTCTCCAGAGAGCCTATCACTATTTATAAGATTTCTTATGGGTTTTAGTTTCAGAAGTACAGATACATCAACCTGGTGCTGATAGCAGCTCCATCCAAAGCAGAAGAAATAGTCTTCTTACCCACTTGCCAGTACTTGCTGTGATGCTAGGAAAGGATTTTGTAATTCAAGTGTTCATTCATCACCTGTTAAGTACTGATATTTAAGATAAATAACATTAAGTATTTTAACACTTCCCGCCAAATAAAGACCCTAACCTTTGTATTTATTAATAATTGACACTAGGTAAATGAATTATTGGCCATTATTTATATATTGACAAAAATCTATTATAATGGAAATATTTTTGAAAATCTAAATTTTATCTAGAAATCCATGGAGGTTATCCAGTTATTATTAGGGCATTTGAACTAATTGATAAAGAGTTGAGTTGGAAAACTACTCTCCAGATGGAGATTTCATTTCATTTTAACTCACAAGTATGACTTAAATGTCTACTCTTAGTTCTTAAGTTGCACAAGTATGACTTAAATGTCTACTCTTAGTTCTTAAGTTGCCTAATATGTAAGCATGGCCCTCAAGTCAAAGATGTGTAGTTGAATTTGAAGCAAAGCACACTGATTGGTCTATGAGAAGTGTAAGTAGAGCACTTGGAAGTATAAAGGAGGGTCAGTTAAATGTAGCAGGCTTAAATTGTGCAGAGCTGGATGGATGTTTAGATAGTCAATAGGAAAAGAAAGGGTGGAACAAAGTCTGAAGCAGAGGGAGCGACAAAGACAAGAACAGAGAAATTACATAATAGTGTGGATTGAATTGACTGTATGATGTCTCTGGGGAAAGACAGGACTTAGGTTGTCAGGAAATGTTGGCTGATTACAGGGAATGTGGGATAAAGGCAGGGAGGTAGTTGGGTGAGTGTGGAAGAGATGGTTTATAGAGAAGGATGTCAAGTAAAGGATCAATGACTACAATACTCTTACTTGGAATTACAGTCCCCAGAAGAGGAGATTCGAATGTAGGAAAATGGTGAGTTTGGAAGTTAGAATAGATAGTTAGAAACTTAAGCGTGTATTTAAGTGTAACTTAAAATCTAGGACATTATCAACGCGTTTGAAGCTACCTGTGTACTGTGCAGAAACATTTGGGCAAATGAAATTTGTTGCTCTTCCTTATGGTAAAACTTTGTCACATTTTTTAACTGTAACCTTCAAAATACTACCCTTAACTGTGTTTTCCTCCTAGTAACTAAACCAGAATCTAAGGCACATGCTGACAGACTCCTCCATGTGGCACAGATAAAATCCCTAATTTCAAGGGCCTTAGACAGAAAATATAATTGTATTTCCCATGGCTAATTCTTACCCTTTTTTGGTCATGTTTTTGATCTGTTAACATTTTAATTGAGGGAATAGGATCAATGAGCCGGGAGCAGACACACCTTGACTAAATGAACAGTACAAGTTAAACTCTGGTGAGAGACATTTACACATTTGTAGAATCTCTACAATAGGATGACTTTTGCAGCACATCCTGTAGAAATTATCTTCTGCCTACGCACTATGTTTAACTTCAGCTTCCTCATTCAGTACAAAGGAACTGAGAAATTTGACAAAAGATAATCAGGTGAGAAAAGATCAATTGCTGTCCCCAGTTGCAACCAGTAATTTTAACCCTTTCATTTTCTCCTATCTACAGTTATCTTTGTCATTGCTGTTGCAAACTCCTTAAGGAGATGAGTGAAAAACTTAGGTGCTACTGATGGATGTGGGGAAATAGCCGTCAGCCGGGATCTCTCTGTCCTCCTAACCCCCATCTCTGGCCGCTCAGATTTAGAGGGAGAAAATGATTTCGGAGAAAAAAAGATTTAATGAGCCACTAGGCAAGAGAATGGCTAAAGGAGCTTAATTTCTAATATTTCAAAATGTATTATTCCAGCTGCCTTACGACTAGATGTCTGCCACGTGCAACCATTGCTTGTTGCTGGCCTCACTGCCTTTCTTTGCTGTCCTTTGAGCCACAGGAATGCAAGGCCATAGCGATGCTTAGTGAACACTGTTCTTCACTGTCAACATTGAAAGGAGTCCCGATTTCAATGGAGTGGCTGAGTCCGCCTTTTTTTGAAAGTAATGTATTTTAAAATTCATTATGAACAATAATGCAATTATTCATAATGAATAATATTTTATATTTGCATCATTGATTTAGGGCTAGTACATAGATATATTGAAGCTGTTGGCTTAGCCTGTTTCATAGCTAGTAGATCCTATTGAACGTAGAGATGAAGCAGTAAAGGCTTTAGCACAGTGCACTGACAGTCCCAGAGGGAATGGACAGGTCATTGCCATGGAATTCTGAAAGTAATTTTATTTTCATTGTCATGTTTTCTGACATTGGCTTTAAGGAAGGTTGTCTTATCCTTGTTGGAGATTTCCACATTACAGAAGTGTTGCATTTGTTGATACAAGCTATATAAAATGAGCCACAGGCAATGTCATTTCCGGAGGTTTACTCTGATTACCCACACAACCCTTATTTTGATAGATTTAACTAGCCTGGAGTTTTATTGACTATCACTGAGAATCTTTCAGATCAGAGGACTCATTCCTTTGCTTAACTACTTAAAAAAATATTTTTGCTGAAATTGTAAATTAGATGCCTCCCAATCCATTGCATAAGAAACTTATAGCTTGGTGAAACACCAAGAGTATCATTTGAAAAGAGGTTAAAAAACACAACTGGGGCTTGTTAAAGAGGAAAAGTGGTATTTTAACTCCAAGTGTCACATTCTCCTATAGTCAGCTCTAGCAGTAAACAAGAGTTATTGGAGGCTTAGATAGTTTGAGACACCTCACTTATCTCTCAGTACTTGACTTCAGAAGCCAAACATTTAAAATTCGTTTTGCTCATGTAAAAATGTTTATCCATTTAAAATACAATGTCATTTTAACAAAAGCACCCTGGTGACAAGCTGTTTAGATATAGCACAGTTGATAAACTGTCAAGTCCTGTACACATACACTTGAAAGGACCAGCACAGTAACACAGGGATTGGCATTATAAATCACTGTTAACAAACCTTAATTTGCTTAGTAGGCTAATGAATGATCTCCAATTTTTCTTCAGTAATTAGCTTCGCTAACAGCTGTGTCAAAGGGACCTTCCTTATACTGTATTTAATCTCTGCTCTGAAATCTTTGGTGTCTAGTTTGCAGGATGAATAAAAACAAACAAAAAACATTTCGGTCTCCATTGACGACTCCCTGGTAATAAATCCAGATGTAGGGATTGTGGCTGTTTTCAAGTAGAAGCATTGCCAAAGGTGATGACTGTCTATTAGGGCTTATAAACTGTAATATAATCACAGATTTGGAATGGAGTGGTGAAGCCAGATAATTGCAGTGTTTCCTGTCTAAATGTGCTGCTGTGTGTAGTGGCCTCTGATTTTAAGGAGCTGTTAAAAATGCAGCAAGGCATAACAGCTGTGGTTCCTAGAATACTCCTAATATTTCATATGTTCATCACATCTCATAAAATCTTGCCCAGACCAACAAATGACTACTTATATGTACAGCTGGACTGCCTTAGAAGGAAATTGGAGAGAGTCTGAATCATGTAGGTTAGCATTACAGAGACCCACCAAGAGCTCACCCAAGCCCATGCTGTGCCATATTTCTCTTACTGCTCTTAAGAGTTCTCCCTTTCCATTTTTAGTCCCTAAAGAGAACATTCGCCTCTTACTGTTTGTGAGCAGATCTTATCAATAACTTACTTTTTCCTACCTCTGTGGAAAATAGACACAACTTTGCCAAGAGAACTTAGGGTTCTATACTGGGCAGAGAAATTCAGGCGAAGTTAATATCTCAACCGAAAATCAAAAAGAGACAAGAAATTTAGTTCTCTTAGAATTTTTTAAAATTAAAATTTTTAATAACTTTGCAATAGAACTAGCTCTGTGATATGAAAACCTGGTTTTTCTGGGAGGAACATTAGTACTAGGACATTCTGAGAAGCAAAGGAAGCTAGTGAATCCAAAATGTTCTTTTAATCAAATATTAAACAGCTAAGCATCATGACCAAATGGAAGCCTTAAACTGCATTTGTACAGAGGCATAATAGAGTCACAAGTTATTTTCGCCTAATTGTTTCTAAATTGCCCGCTTTACTAATTTGGTAATTGCAGTAGACCTATTATTTTGGTTTTACATAGGTTCGGAGTTACAGAACCTCTAGGTCAGAAGGGACTTCAGAAATCACCTTACCCAATCACCAATCTGAAACATAACTCAAAAAGTTATGTATTATTAGAGTAAGCTGACTCTAATATTATTAGAGTATTATTTGGACTGTGACCTTGCTCATCCTGGATACCGTCCTTCAGTTGTTATAGTTGAAAGTCACATTAATTTTTCTGCCATGCCAGAGTGTTTTCTTGATGTCTGTGACTGTTTTCATATGTGATACTGCTACATCTTTTTTATCAAAAAGTCTAATGGATTCTGTCTTAAGAATAGGGCCTTTATTTAAAAATCTCTGTTGAAGCTTGTCATGATATACTTAGTATACTTGGTTTATTACTTTAACTTATGTAGATTCTGTCATGTAATATATTGTTGTTGCTCTTAGTTCCACACTGGTGAAAATCATCAAGTGCTACAACTGTGTCTTTGTGACAGTTAAATTTCAGTGCTACTAGATTTTACTCATTGCTCTTCTTGTAATGCTCCATGATTTGATATATGCTGGCTGAGTATTACAAGTCCTGTGTATGTCTTTCCATTGGTGATTCTTATCTGGAGCTTTAACAGAAATCAGACGTTGTTCCTCTGTTTTGGTTATTTATAGGTACATTTGGAAAGAGCTTTTAGACAACCTGTGGGCATACTTAACATACTGTACCTTTTTTCTTTGCAGTCATCCTGTACAACTGTTTTTAAAAAATTAGCTGTACAAGGAGAATGTGGAAACCATTGTTCTGTTACACAATGGCAAAATAATTTAACATTAAAATACACCTGTGATAGACTTAGTTGTGATGTGGATGTATTCATGGTAAGCTTATCTGAGTTATTCTAATAAGCAGTATTATGTAAAAATAAAGGAAAGGATATACTATAAAAGAAATACAGTTTGATACAGTATTTATGTTTTAACAGATATGCTTGAGTAGTTTAAATAAACGAAAAAACTTTCTATTATTTGTAGTAGGTCTATATTATATACAGTAGTGTCCTGAGAAATTCTTGAGTTGTGACATACATATAAATTTTGAATACAGAAGGGATAAGTTCATTTTAGAAATTACTGCAAAGTTTGAATTGGTAGGGCTATCAAATTTGTCAAGCTTGGGTCACATTTACTTCTGTGCATTGACCGTCATTCTGTTTTCTTTAATTTTCAAATGAAGGGTCGTACCACGCTTCTCTTTGAAGGGGCCTTTCGGTTTCAGCACATCTATGGGTATGTTGTTAATGCTGTTGTACCTTCAGGTAAGAAATGGTACACATTTAGGGACTGCTTGTTCGAGTCAAGGTGCCAATTATTTCCTGCCTAAGCACTGTTTTAGTGAACTCACTTTAGTCTAAAATCACTTAAGCAATTTATCTCAGAATATTATTTAACAAAGATAAAATCAATGCAAAGCCAGCTGTTTGTGTAAATCTTATAAAAGTTTGATTTTCTTTAGATTTTTGTGACTAACAGCATCTCAGTCTTTCTTAGACAGGTAAGTGGTTAGAGTTTGGGTTCCCTAATTCTCATGTCTTACAACCTAAGCTAAACCTCAATGGTTGATAACTGAAGTTTTGTGACCCTCGTTCAATGTTCAGAGTCTATTACTTTAGTACTTTTACAGGGAAAAAAATTCTGCTTTGCTTCTTTTCCTGCTGTGATGTGTGCATTGTTTTATTTTCTACTGGGTATGATTTTTGTTATATTTTTCAGCTTCATTGACCATAATTTTACTTATTTCAATTAACATGGATCTTAATAACAATTTTGTCTCCTGTACATTTGTGTTTGTGACATATTCTTTACTACATACTTGAATTAAGTAATTTTATTATTTTTCATTGTTCAGCAATATGCTTATTCTTGGTTCATTTACTATTTTGAAACAATGGAATTACTTACATATTTTTATTTTTCCTTTTCTCTCATCTTCTGTTTTCCAGCCTCTACCTCCATTTGGTCCTATAACATGATAAAATTGCAAACATGAGCCTGAATGATAAAGGATTGCTTCACTGATTGCTAAACATATATTATAGTGCTTTAAAACTCATTTCAGGTCATCGTGGTGCCAATTAGTTTGATTACAAGCATTTAAGCTGTCACATAGAAAGCCTTCCACTTCCTAGGGCTTCAGTTTCAAATCATGAAAACTGAATGCTCTATACTTGTCTATGTACACAGCTCAATTTTATTATTTTGGAAGAAAGCTATGCCTGTTACAAAGATCACTCGTCATTTCAGAACCTGGATAAAGCCAGTGTGCAATCCTGGAGCAGAGACACAATTTTACAAAAAAAATTTAAAATATGCATGTGTACATATATGTAGGTAGGGACTACCAAAAGAGATGTCAAAACCATGTATTTATTCTCCTTTTTGGATACAGTACACATTACCAAATTGTTAAAATGTGGTTATTTAAGTATCGTTTGGGCCAGGCACAATGGTGCATGCCTATAGTCCCAGCTGCTTGGGAGGCTGAGTTGGGAGGATCATTTGAGCCCAGGAGATCAGTGTTGTAGTGTGCTATAATCATGCCCGTAAACAGCCACTGTACTCCCGCCTAGGCAATATCTCTTAAAAAATAAATAAATAAAAAATAAATAAAATCATGACTCTCATACATTATACAATTTACATGTTTAAAATTTTATTTAATAATGATGGAAGTAGGCAGATGTTGTAAGTTTTTCAAAGGTAAACCAAAAGAAAAGTCACAGTTATATATGAGGAATATTGAAATGAGTGTGTAGATGGAGGCAGAACTGACTTCAAGGAAGTCAGCTGAGTCTCTACCTCATGACAGAGTTTACATAATGGTAGAGAATGTTTATTTTGCATTGCTATCACTTACCTACAACTTCCAGACTTGTAAAATAGTTTCCATGGAATCAGAAATTAATTATGCTGGAGAGTGTGCTATAGACAATGCCTAGTGTTTCCTTAAAGCACATGTTTTCCTATCTGATGAAAAATAGTCTTAAAGGAAGGTTTGTTTATTTAAGTTTGGCCTGATCATTTACACGGGTGCACCAAGAATGTTAATTTAGTATATAAGCCTTTTAAACTTTGCTTTCTCGGATGTTTTTACAAAATAAATCTTCTATTTAACTTTTAAAATATTATTTGCTGTCCTGAGGGTGGAAAGCCAAACCCAAGAATCGCGGAAAGGATCACTGAAAGGAGTGATCAAGCACGATCACTGAATGGCGCTCTAGAAGTCTTCACTCAGCCCATTGGTCTTTCTGCCACCCGCAGTACCTGTAAATTTGGGTGAATTACTTTTTTCTTGATGTTCCCAAAATATCCCCAAGTACCCTACCAAGAAGTGGTCTCCCTTTCCATCTATATGGCTGGATTCTGTAAACCAGCTACCAGGCTAGTTTTTTCTAGGAGGATTGGTGCTCTATAAAGTCACCTCTAATTCCTTGTAAGTGTTTAATCATATCTGATTAAATGAGCATTACTCACAAATAGAACATTCCTGACAAGATCTTCAAAATTTTTCATTCTTATCTTGGTAAATAGGAAGACCAATTCTTACTGAACCCATGTAAATAACTGTGTTGCTGTGATAAGTAAGAAGACTTAGAGTTGCTGGATTCTGGGGTGTCAGTGAAAATAAGATACCATTTTAAAATACTTCATTTCAGTTTATAAAATCAGAATTGTTATGAGTTGTAAATAGCTTAAGAAAAAAGAGAAAGAGCTTCCTTTTATTCTCAGAGAATAGGACACTGACATAAGACCAACAATACTCAGAACAATCATCCTTCATCATTTCATTGAGTCCTGTATAATTCTTGCTGTACTGAATCTTGGCTTATTAATCTCATGAACTCATCTCATGAATTTCTTGACTGAAAGAAGTTCTAGAAGTCTTGACTCAGCCCACTGGTCTGGTCTTAAATTTATTTAAGCAATGAAATCAGAAACCTGTACCCAAGAGTCTATTATTTGAAGTCTTAGTTATTTGAAGTACCTGGTACAGTTATTATTATTATTATTATTGTGGGTACTCTGAGATTGTCTTTCTTATTTGAAAACCAGAACTGTGTTCTCTCCTGTCACTGAATGCATAGCTTTCAAGAAAACATAAAAGTAAAACAAAAAATGGTATAAGTGACAGACTTTAAATGGATATGGTTTTCACTTACAACTTTTAAAAGTGAAAAATCTGATGAGAATTTATAACAAAAATAATGTAATGTATTTGATTATTTCTGTGGCATGTAAAACAAATCTAGTAAAGAACATTTTACACAAAACTATAAGCAAATGAGCTCATAGAAACTAGGAAGATTTTCACATATTTCATTACTTTTCAGACTCAGGTATTACAAAGCAAGATAAATAAAATTCACTTTCCATGTTCTGTTCTCGTTATGCTCTTTCGTATTTTGGAACAAAATAATACTTTACTTCAAGACTATTCATAGGGTGTTCCATGAGGTCAGAACTACTTCCATAGTATTTCTAAGATGTTATTACCATGCAGTATGCTCATTATTGCTAGTTTGAAAGAATCAGCAAGTCAGCATTTTAAATTTTTTTTAAGTTCCAATTTTTAATGTTGTAAATATCAATAGTTATAACCCGCACACACTCTCATAGACACAAAATAAGCTCATTGAGGTCCTCAATAAGTTTTAGGGGATAACTGTAAGCTAGTTGGAGACCAAAAGTCTTCAGAAACATTGCATTAGGACACAGGTGTTCTTTTCCTTGAAAAACAGCAGCACACATATAATTATATTTCTTAGAAACTCTTGCTTCTAGATACCATGTCAACTTCTTGCATTGGTTTTAATTTTTAACCAAAGTAACTAACTCCAACTTCACGTAAAAAAAACTGGGTGATAGTTACAATCTTCCTTTTCCATATCAGCATTTTAGAGGAGACCATGAATAAACATAACCAACTTTCTATAGCCACACACATCTCTTATGCACCTTCATAAATTGACAACAATGAACACATTCGTTAACTTGACCCAAAGATAGAGTCTTCTCTGTAGATTATAAAAATAAAAAGCAAAAGGATGAAATTTTAAATTATGATTAGTGCTCAGTGTTTTAATAGTCCATATTAATTAGAAATGGTGTAGCTATCCAATGAATATCTGTCAATTAATATCAGTCTAAGGTTTTAAATTACTTAAAAATCTTGAAAATTATGCTCAAGCCAACATAGTACGAAACATAATTACTATTGAAGAAAAGTTTTTGAGAATATTGATGCAATTTGGTCAAAGAAAAATAAAGACAAACATAAACATAAAATAGAAATAATCCTAGCTTGTTTGGCCAGAAAACCTGTATATTTTTAGGTAAATTATCTAAAGAAGAATTAAAATGCTTACTCATGTACTTAAAACTGATAAAGAAGGCTTACTGTTTTTATTAAGCCAAGATTTATTAAACTAATCTTATTTGGCAAAGTTATACATAAATTAAGTGACCTTGAGTTTGTAAAATGTTTCTGAGGTAATGTATGCAAGAATTTATTGTTTAATTTAGTACATTTAAATGGTTAGAGATTCAATTCTCTTCTGGGAATTTTAGGAATATGTAGTATATGTAAGCACTTACACTGAATAAACTTATTAGAACAAAACTCCTTTAGTCTTAGAGACTTTATAATCTCATTAATACCATCTGAGGTAGGAAAATATTGTACACACAATGAAAGGTAAAGGCACTTTTGAATTGTAGACCCTCAGATGTATAGAAAGCTTATAGTTCCAATTCTAGAATTTTAACCATAGGTCAGGAGTAAATACAGAAACACAAAATGTTTCACTAGTCCAAATTGCAAAGAGGTATTCCTCTTCCCAGTAGACATGCTGTTCTTAATTATTTGAGCTCAAAACAGACAAATAGACAATCAGAAAAGACTAACAGACTAGAATTTTTTTTTCTTAAGTGTTTTAAGTGATAGAAATCTAAGCTTATTTTGTGGCACATTTCATACAGAAGCTTTTCTGTGTTGAACTGTACATTTTGTAGTTAGCATTTTCATTCCCATTGATAAATTCAATAGGCAGCATGCCAATCAACCTGTTTTAGGTTCTATGGATATAGCAGTAGTAAATAAGACAAAGTTTTTCTTTTCATTACACTTATAGTCAATCAAATTAATTCCTAATATGCCAGGTGATAATAGGAATATAAAGAAAAATATTCGTGAAAAGAGTTGGGCATTCAGCAAAGAATAACAGGGACTGAATTTATTGTTCTATTAGAAACAACCAAAACAAGAGATAAAATATATGACGCAGTGGTTTGCATGACACTGGACATAAGGCAGTAAGGACAGTGATCCCTGAAAGAAAGTAAACAAATGTAGTCATCGCTTTGAGTGTCCCAGTTACTGCCTCGAGAGAATTCCAGGCCTCCATGCAGGGCAGAGGGAATTCAGGGGTACCAAGTGGAGCTCAGTGGACTTTCTGCATTAGGAGAAGATACTGAGAGTCCAGGAAGAACAAGGTAGCAAAAATTCAAAGGACAGAGTACTAAGAGGGAGGGGAGCTGCACAGAGAAAGGACCCCAGAGATCTTCAGAGGATTGCTTTCCGTTATTCATTAGAGAGTTAATTAATTAACTCATGCATTTCAGAAAACTTCCTGATGCCTGGGAAAGAGCTATCCAAAAGGATTAGAGGAAACAGTGCCTTACATTCACACATAGCCAGGAACAGTGCTAATTCTCACCAGCAAGATTGGGAAAACCACTAGACTCATGGGGCATAGAGTCAAGTACATAGTAGGGTCTTGTCTCAGTATTGAGAAATAGTCAGTCATTGACTGAGCAGTGCTACAGTTGCCCTAACGCTTTTTATTTTTTATTTTTTTTGAGACAGAGTTTCATTCTTGTTGTCCAAGCTGGAGTGCAATGGCGCTATCTTGGCCCACTGCAGCCTCTGCCTCCTGGGTTCAAGCGATTCTCCTGCCTCAGCCTCTTGAGTAGCTGAGAGCTAATTTTTGTAATTTTTTTAGTTGGGACGGGGTTTCACCGTGTTGGCTCAACTGGTCTTGAACTCCTGACCTCAAATGATCTGCCCACCTTAGCCCCCCAAAGAGCTGGGATTACAGGTGTGAGCCACCACACCCTGCCCTCCCAGCACGTTTAAAATGTGAGTTCTGATAGGGTCAAACTATGTCAAGTGACTTAACTGAATTCTAAAACCATTTTACGGCATTCAATTAAGAATTACCAGACATGCAAGGAACCAGGAGAATAAGACCCATAATGAAGAGGAAATCAGTCAGTCAGAACTGGATCAGATGTTAGAATTAACAGAGTATGATATTTAAAAAATTATAACGGTATTCCGTATGTTCAGACAGTTAAGTAGTATAAAAGCAAAATTGAACTTCTAATATAAATACTACCAGATATGAAATGAAAAATATATTATGTGGGATTAACAGCAGATTAGACATTGCAGAAGAAAAGATTAGTGAACTTGAATTCATAGCAACAGAAACTAGTCAAAATGAAACATGAAAAGAATAGAGAATTCGCAAATTGAACAGAGCATCGGTGAGCTGTGTGACAACTTCATACAGCCTAATACATGTAAATTGAAGTCTCCAGAGAGAGGAGAGTGAGAGGACAAAAGTAATTTCCAAATTTGATGAAAACAGTGCAGAACATCAGAAACACAAAGAAAATTACATCAATACATATTATAATCAGATTTCTCAGAACCAATAAGAAAGGGAAAATCTTATAAATAGCCAGGAAATAGTAAAAAGACATAAATGCAAAGGAACAAAGACTGACAGCACATTTTTTTCTGAAAAAAATAAACTAGAGCAACATCTTTAAAAGTACCGAAAGAAAAAATTGCCAACCCAGAATTGTATACCCAGTGAATATATCTTTCAAAAGACATGGATAAGAGAATGAGATGATAATCCATAGGCTAGGTGAACAGTTTTGCAAAGTTTGTGTCTGACAAAGGACTTGTATGCACAATATATAAAGAAATCTCAATATTCAGCATTAAGAAATCAAAAAGCCTAATTGAAAAACGAGCAAAAGATTTGAACTAATATGTCACTAAAGGCAATATACAGATGGCAAAGAAGCACATGAAAAGATGCTTTACATCTTTATGACATAAAAGCAAATTAAAACCATAATAGGTATATAGTAATAAATTACACACCCATTAAAATTGCTAAAATGAAAATAACTGACTACAGCAAGTGTTGGTGAAGATATTGAGGAATTGCAACTCTTTTACACACTAGTGGGAATATAAAATGTACAACCATAAACTCCAGGTTCTCTTTAGATCATATAAATCTTTCCCCTTTTTAAAGATACAACCAGTTGAGAGAGCAGTTTGATAATTTATTAAAATGTTAAATATGTATGTACAATATATTTTAGCCATTCCAAAAGAAAGCACACGTCCATACAGATATTTTACATGAGTGTTCATAGTAGCTCTATTTGTAATAACCCCAAATTGGAAATTGGCCATATGTTCATTGTCAACTTAATGAATGAACAATTTGGTATATTCATACAACAGAATACTACTTAGCATTAAAAAGGAACAATGTATTGATACATGCAACAACATAGATTCATCTCAAAATAATTATCCTGAGTGAAAAAAGAAGCCACACAAAAAAGGTACATATTGTATGGTTCCAATTTATATAAAATGCTAGAAAAAGCTGTTTAATCTACAGTGACATAAAGTAGGTCTATAGTTGCTTGGAGAGGCAGGCACAGAATTGGGAGGGAGGGATTACCAAGGGGCAGGAGTAAACTTTTGTAGGTGATGGGCATGTTCATTATCATGACTGTCAGGATGGTTTCACAGATATATTTATAGGTCAAAATTTATCAAATTGTATCCTTTAAATATGTGCAGTTTATTATATTTCATTTAAACTTCAGTAAGGCTGTTTTAAAATGATTACAAAAACTATTTTCCTGCTGTTTGTAACACCCTGAGATGTCTTCATCTTTTCCTATCTTCATGTGTTTTAAATACACCAGCCTACTGCACTTTAATACCTCTCTAGCTCAGACAGCTATACACAAAACTTATTCTGAAGAATGTCAAACTGCATATTTTCATCAGAGAAATATCTCATGGTCCTTTGTTAAATGTTCAGAAATTCATGATTGGGCTTTATAAGGCAAATAGGTCCTGTTTTATAGAATTAGGAGAGAGAAAATGCATACAAAAGAGCTCAGTCCTTTTTTTGGCTGGCTTTTATGTCAGAGCTCAAAACTGCTGTCTGATAAAATGTAGGCCACCAGATTGAATTACTTCATTGAACCACTGCTGTCCTCTGTTAATGGTAATTGCACAGATATAGCAGTCTTTCTCGGCAACATCTCAGATATTTACCTCCCACTGTGTTTCAATTCAAACCTGTGATGAAAATATTCCCAGTACTTCTTTAAAGCAGACATCCAACTGTCTTTCTTGACAAAAGCAAGGTCTCTAAATCAGATCCTGACAATTTGTGACACAGCAGCCTATCCAAATCACCTTTTACCTATGTCACTATGTCATTTCCTGAAGAAAAAAGTGTCCATCAGACAAGCAATTTCTGTAGGTTTTGGGGGCTGGAAGGTTGGTATGCCAGCAAAAATCAGAGAGGAAAAGGGAAAAATAATTTTTCCCTTTGACTTGTGTGGAAGGAATTCAGTGAGAGGTTGACCAGATCAAATAAGCAAAAGAGGGGTTTTGTATATTTAAAAGATACATTTTTATAAAAAGGGATTTTTAGATATTTGTTATTTTCAAGATGGTAACAATTAAAACTTGAATCTAGTGATTTCTGAAAGCTACTCCCTTTAAGGAGACAGTGAAACAAGGTTAGTTTTTTTTATTCTTAACATTTTCTCTTAGACTACTTTAATATGACAATATTTAGCAGTTTATTTTTTCCTCAGGGACTCAACTCAGTTTCTGGTCTACCTCCTGTCCTGAACTGAGCAGACTGCATTTCCTCACATGAAGGTTGTAGGTTGTACAAACAATGCCACTGGCATGAACCGTGATCAGCACTCTCCATTTGACTCATGGTGACTTTGGAGGCTGGAGTGCAGCACATGGTAACCAGGAGATCAGCTGGATCAGCCTCAGAGTGAAACTCGCTGCTGTTATCTCTTTGGCTATGGTTGATTGAGTACTTTTTTTTTCCCCCTTTTAGTATTGGAAGGATATAATTGATATTTGCTTTCTTGGATCAAATTGTAGCATCATATGTTTGACTGATGGGTTAGTTATAGGAGCTGTCAGAGCCCCTCTGGGACCTGCTTTCCAGGTTTGGTGAATGAGCAGCTGACAGCACGGCAAGCACACTTTCTGCTGCCAGCCTGGTTTTGTTCTTCCCAGGTGAATGTTGCATTATAGGAATGGGCCTCAAAATAACATTTGCCCAGGAATATTTCTGGAGAGTGGTCCTCTTTGGTGGCACTGTTATGATGGTATCTTGTTCATTTAGAGTGGTCTCACTCAAGCAAGACCTGTACATCGTTTGGGGAGAACAGTGAGCAAAACCATGGGCTGAGCTCTGGGGAGGGTTCGATCTGGGAGCAAAGCATGTCCTAGAATCTCAATCAGGTTTCTGCTTTTGAGAGACATTGCAAGGCTCCTAGGAAGTTGGGGCCAGGAGGTAATAAAAGAGATAGAGAGAGAAAGTCTTTTTAAATCAGGTTTCTGACTGCATGGGCTCTTGAATGTGCTGTTTACTTTGATTGTGGCCTCAACATACAGGTGGTAGCAGAAGGTCCTTGAAGGGCTCTTGACTTTCTTTTCTTTTCTCTTTTTTTCTTTTTAAGAGATCAGGGAATTTTGTAATTTAGAAGGAGAAAACTGGCACTCTTGTTCCAGTAAAGCCTCTGCTGATAGCTGTGTGCCCTTTGTTTTTAATCCTTTCTCGGTATCCGTCTCTGGCCATCCTTATCTTTACTAGGAATCAAAGGCTGTGAAGGGACCACCAGAAAAATAAGTAATTGATAGCTTTTCGAAGCCTGAGCCCCAGATACTCAACTTTCAAAGCCTGAGCCCCAAATATCCCTTCCCTTGGGCTTGAATTTGCTAAACTGGAGCCTGTGTTTACTCTACTAGGGTAACCAAGTATTCAGGAGCTCAGAGAAAAAAGGAATGGCCACTATACCTCTTTGGAGGTAAGAGGAACCCATGTGCGTTCATGTGTAGAAGAATCACTTTCACCTGGAATAGAAGGTCAATCCCTAGAACCTCACTGTCTGGCAGGCAGGAAGTGATACCAGTTTCTGGCATGGAAAGAACATCTGAAGGATCCTGTTGGTTTTGTCTGCTGACACGTGGTTAGTGCTGACCCAATGTCTGACCTGACTGTCTTCATCCATAACTTCATCTAGCCCAGTTTACAAAAGAATGAACACAAGTGACAACCTCAGTGAACCTGCACCATGAGGATGCCATTACTTCTCCCACATTCTCACTGTCTTCTCTTCTTGGCTTCTCTTCCCCTGTACTCCTCTCTGTTGACACAGAATATGCAAAGTCCAAGAGATGTGGCAATGCCAGTAAGAGCTAAATTACTTGCAGCTGGCGGTGCCACCTGTGCCTATCAAATTGCAGCCAAAGCAATTGCTTTCCCAAAATGCCCTGTTTTGGGGAATTGGAAAGTGAATCTGTAGGGGCAACAATGGCTGTATAGAAGTGAACTTTTCTCTGGGCTAAAATATGACGACAAAATTGTGAAGTAGATAATCCCAAATCCCCACTTTTGCATCTTCATGAGCTCAGAGGCAACCCAAGAGATTTCTCAGTTAAGCCTTTGGACTTTAGGTGAGCTCTCAACTAGAACCCTCCTTTGCAAGCAGATCTCCTGTGGGGGTGACAGTTTGATAACCTATCCTGGTGGTTGTATAGATAAGAATGTTTGTGATTCCTTCTCTCTCCACTAGACCTCGCCACTTCCAGTTATGTTCATTTTATTTTTGTTTAGTCATTTTTGTGCTTAGGGAACAATTTTTCAGCTTTGTACTCTCACCTCGTAAAAGTCCTTTGTATCATTGTGAAAAAGCAAGTCAAGGCCTGGCGCGGTGGCTCATGCCTATAATCCCACCACTTTGGGAGGCCGAGGCGGGCAGATCACAAGGTCGGGAGTTTGAGACCAGCCTGGCCAACATAGTGAAACCCCATCTCTACTAAAAGTTAAAAAAAAAAAAAAAAAAACAAATTAGCCGGGCGTGGTGGCAGGCACCTGTAGTCCCAGCTACTCGGGAGGCTGAGGCAGGAGAATTGCTTGAACCTGAGAGGCGGAGGTTGCAGTGAGCCGAGATTGCGCCATTGCACTCCAGCCTGAGTAACAGTGCAAAACTCCGTCTCACAGAAAAAAAAAAAAAAAAAAAAAGCAAGTGAAATTGATATTTTAATTTCGTCTAACTGCATTTTTCTATAATTTTCTAAGAATTTGTCACTTTTTAGTATTTTCTTTTTTCTGATAAATTGTTCCTACTTTTCAATCAGCTTTCATCACTTTTATTATACTCAACCTCTGGTATTTTTCTTTGTATGCTCTCTTTTTCTCCTTTTCTTGTTTTTTATTTTATTCTTGAGACAGGTCTTGCTCTGTTGCCCAAGCTGGAATGTAATGTTGTAATCTTGGCCCATTGCAGTCTCAACCACCTGGGCTCAAGCAGTCTTCCTATCTCAGCCTCCCGAAGTAGTTGGGACCACAGGCACATGCCACCATGCCTGCCTAATTTTGTATTGTTTTATTTTTTATTTATTTATTTATTTTAAGAGATGGGGGTCTCTCCCTATGTTGCCCAGACTGGTGTTGAACTCCTAGGCCCAAGCAGTCCTCCCGCCTTGGTCTCCCAAAGTGCTAGGAGGCATGAGCCACCACACCTGGCTCTTTCTTTTTTCTGTTGTTCATTCTCTTCACCCTTGTTTAGATCCTAAAGTAGCCCAGGCACTTCAGGATCTGAAGATAGCTGGATGATAATGAGTCTTCTTAAAGAGGTTGCATTTTATGGCAAATATGATGTAGAGCCACCGAAGGGTTTTATAGTTCCTGTCCTTAAGGATTGTATTTTTAACCTGGAATATCCATGAGGACTTTGAAAATTCCACCTGCTGGGGCTCTACCTCCTTTGAGAACCACTCTTAATAAGTTCATGGCCTTACAGTGGGAGTGGGAAGAGAGGTGACTTTGGAGCAGATAATTATAATGTGAGTGAGAGTTATCTCTTTCATGAGTACTGCTGCCCAAACTGGGAGTGCCTGATCTGGTTCTTCGAGAGGGAGTGGAGGTTAGCCTGATTTGTGTAAAGTTGTAGTGGTCGTGGCAGGGGAGGAGGTTGCATTCCACGAAGCACCATTTGGAAAGACCCAAAGTGTGGGACCTGGTGCTTTGGACGACCTGGAGATGTTGTTGGAATGCTTAGAAATTACAAGAATGAGGATAGGAAGGAGCCAGATCCCAAATAGTCTTGACAAGTCTTGTTAAAGAGTTTGCATTTCATAGTGCAAGTGATGTAGAGCCACTGAAGGGTTTCATGTTGTAGGAGAATTTATTAGACGTGCGTGAGAGATAGCTCACTCAGGTAGTTTTGTGGAAGGTGGCTGTGTAAGCATGAGATTGGAGGCAAGAACTTTCAGGAAAAATTATGATGATGACTGATTGGGAGAGATGGGGGACAATTCTAGAGATGTTTAGAACACAAAATTGACAGGACGACGTCAGTGAGTCAATGTGGCAGTGATTTATAGAGAGGCCTCAAGGATTACCAAGTATCTGCTTTATTCAACCAAGTAAGTGCTGGTACAATTCACTAAGAGAGGCAATATAGGAGAGTGAATAAGAGCACATACTCGAATCCTAGACCTGCCACTCACCTGTGAGTTACATTTTGGATGTATTCATTTTTAAGAGGTCCATGGGATGAGCAAGGAAAGAGATCCTTTGGGAGTTTGAGTCTGGAGCTCAGAGGAGCAGCCTGCACCTTTGGTGCATGTGATCCATGCAGTCCATGGATCAGAATTCTTTCAGGAAAAACAATTGTGATTATTAGGACAAGTGTTGAGCATGTGTGATTTTTATTTCTTTGTGATTTACCTGGAGGACTATAGAGCTGACCAGAATAAAGGCAATAAATATATAAATAATCCTCTACCTATGATATACTCAAGGCAATAAATATATAAATAATCATCTACCTATGATATACTCCTTTCATTATTATTATCGAAGGCATATTACATATTTGTTTGGACCACAGCATACTTTCAGGAAACTCTTGATAAACAGCTTTCTTTTTTATTTATTGCTCTGCTTTCCTTTGATTGCTTTTACCGTAGCGTCAACCTGCATCTTATTTTAATCATCTCCTCTCTGAACATTGATGATTCCGCAGCTTTGTTAGAATACATCTTGGGAGATTCCATTTTTTAAAGGCTCTTTCAAGGGCATATGGCATTAGATGATTATGATATGGCGTGTTTAGAGTATGCCATGATTTCTCTCCTGCTGAATCCCTCACACATGTTTGAAGCAATTATTATCCTCTCTGCTAGCTCATGAGACTTGTTAGATCACTATTTGTGGGTGTCATAAAATGTTGGCAAGACCCCAGTGTGAAACGCAGTGTGAAATACATGTGGTTAAACTTCTCTGATTTTGTATGTCAATCAAAACAAAATGGCTTAAAACAGTAGATGAATTTCAAAAGAAACTTCAGGATTCTAGAGCAAAAATGACACATGGAACTCTTTAGGTCTGTGTTTTGATATTTAATTCAGGGAGTCATACACAGGAGGACGTATGCAGTATAGTAGAATTTAGATTTGTTATGATTATATCTGATAATGTTACAAATACTGAGCAGCTTTTTGTTACATCATATATGGTCCCAAAATGTAATGCCATGCAATACTGGGGGTGTTTAAATATCAAATTTATGCATATTTTCAAGGAAGAACCAGATAATCTTCTAACTGTACAGACTATGTTATTTATCAGAAATAATAGTTTATGAATTGTCAGTGAAAATTTTAAACCATGTATCCCTGATACACTTTTATATCTTCGTTAAGCATCAGTAATACTGAATATGGGTATCTATCTGATGAAGACCTTAGAATCTTATTATAGTTCAGATATAACAAGATTTTGTCTATTGTTTTTATCATGGTGAAGGGTATATAATGTCAGCATGATGTCTCCTTTAGTTTTACTTCTCCTGGTGTTTTACAGTCTTAAATGGGTGTCTTTAGGAACATCCCTTATTTCTTGTGGCTTACTTTTAGTTTTAGAGCTTCTACGTAATAAAGGTATAATTAGATTTTCTGCATTTATTAATCAAAGAATATTCTTTTACGTGTGACTTTTTAGCAACATCCATAATTTAAGTGGTATTTACCGAAATATTATCTGTACTCTCACCTTTACAAGAGGATTTAATAACTTGACAGAATATGTTATGGTAATGAATTATTTGATGACCAAATATATTTCAACTATTAGAAAGACCATGATGTAGCTGCTGAAATACCTGAGAAAGGTAGCTTACTGTATAAAGAAGGACAGCTAGGATTTTGATCACCTTCTTGCTTTAGTGAATGACGCTAGATCTTCCTCCAACATAAATCTTTCTGCTCACTTTAATTCTAGGTGTGTGAATTCTTGACTTGAGGACTTTGATGTCAGAGTTTACCTATTTGAAGGCCCATTGGAAGAATAATTTCTAACTCATTAAACAATTCCCCAGTTAGCCAAAGTTAGTTTCATAGATGTCTGTGATGGCTTGTTAGGTGGCACACTCACTAAATTTGATGCTCAGAAAAGATAGTCGTAACGAAGAGTTCTTTCTTTTCACACAAGTGTAAGCTTTCTGACAGTTATCACCCAAAATGCATCTTGTTATTGTTGTCTTTTTCTACTCATGGCTGTGAGTGTCAGACACTGTGCTTCTATTCACTAACATGAAGACATTTGTGAAAGGGCCTTCATCAATATCTGACACCGGTGAATTGAAGAATAGTATACTAGCTACATAAAACTGCATTTATTCTTCCTAAACCAATCTTTGCTTTTTGCAGCATTTCCAATGAAATTGTGATTTTTTAGCAGATTCTTCTTTGATGGAGCTGTGATTTGCAATAATCTTGTCATGCCAGGCTCAAAATACTACTAAATGAAGACATTTGTGGAAGGGAATGATTGTAAATTGCATGCAAATTTCAACTCGGCTGGAATTAATCAATATGGAAACAGAACTTGTGCGTTCCTGATATAATGATGCTGAAACTAATCCCATGGAGTTCTATTTCTGTGGGAATTAGGCATTTATTTTGCTTTAAATCTCTCTCTCTCTCTCTCTCTTTTTCTTTTTTCCTTGAAGACGAAGTCCTGTTTTTGAGTTTTTTAACAGTAACTTCTTTGGGGATTGAGAGAGGTTATGAAGGAAACAGGAGTAAAATCAAGCATCTGACTTCCCCTGTGGGGACATCTGGCATTTCCTATTTAATTTGCTATGCTTGTTTAATGAATCTTTCCCCCAATTTTTCTTGCTAATTTTTTTTCCACTGAAAATTCTAAGGCTTATGAGATAGTAGGTGATGCAGTCTTTATTCTATGTTAAATATGCAACACTGGTCTCTAAATGGGATGTTCTCTCTTTTACACCAGTTTCTTAGGGTGATCCCAGCTTATCCTTGATGAAAGCTTTTTGGTTTTGTTTTTTAAGTCGCTTTTTGGGAAACAGGCCACCAACCTTGACTTTTTAATGCCTGCTTACATTCAAATTTCTCATTTTCTTTGATTGGCAAGATTAGGTTTATGGCCTTTTATTCTATACTTGGCAACTAGATCGGTTAACCTTAGATTATTTGTTCCCCACCTTTTCTTCAAGCTGTTTAGGTCACAAATTTGTAGAAAGGTCTTATCATTGGCATATTTTGTACCACCAATGCATCAGTACTATACTCATATATCCTTAGAGGCTGACAACTAACTTCCCAGCCCCTTTGGAGTACTTTAAGAGTCCCTTTATTTATAGCCCAGTTTAAGCCCCAGTGGGTAACACTCCATAAACCTGCAGTGACATCCAGTGGCCTCATGGTGTAATTTTTTACAAACTTTTCTAAAAGGAATTACAGGGGCAGTATTGCCTGTCAAAGAAAAATACTGTTGGAGTTATTGAAGGAGGTTTCCTAAATGCATTAATGTACAGTAGTTACTGGCGTTCTCCTTGATAGGATTACTTGGAGAATGATTATTCATTTTTTGTTTTTTGAGTGAAGGATTAACAGCCTCTGATGAAATCAGCTTTATTCCAAGATCAGATAAAAAATATAAAATTGATGACAATATTTTTAAGACAACAATTTTTAATTTAAAAAATCAGCAGTGTAGAATTTCCTATTCTGGATAGATTTAAGAAATAAAGGAGAACCTTTAGTTTGTGCACGTGATCATGAAGTTTAAAATTCTGTGTTGTTTCCCTTCTTGGTTCTTGTGCAGTCAGTTTCTTTGACAATCTTCTTCCACTGTGTTAACCCTTTAATTTTCTCAAACCACCTAAGACTGCCGCTATAAATCAGAGTCAAGGGACTCCCAATCTGATTGCTGTCTTTAATTGTATTATTAAAGGAAAGCATATTTTCATTAAAATGATGCCCCATTATTATAAAATATTTACGTGGTAGAAAAATGTATGAAGAAAATGTGAGCAAATCAGTGCAAATCTTACCCTTTTCACAGAAATAACCAGCATTATTTGGTAAACCTCTTTGAAAATGCTCTCTATATGCTCTTTTATATTCTCTCCATGCACATACATTGATAGATAAATAAATTGGAAGCCAAGAAATAATTTCATGATATTGAATTGCACTACTTATAACTGCTGTGTTTATTCAGTTTCTAATTACCGCAAAATGTTTTACTGGGTGGGGAGAGGCCCAGGAAGAGGTTTGCTTTTTTTTAAAGAGATAACTTTGCCTTTGTTGTGACAGGCAGGGCTGGCTAGGCAGGATCAGGTTTGGGAGAGGGTCAATAGAGAGGAGTGGTGTGCAGCCACCTCATGGCTGCCAGCTATGAGGTTTGGTTTAGATAGGTTAACTGAGGCTGGAATGGGACAGCATAGTTCATATGTTTAAACACCCAGGATGAGATGTTCCAGAGCTCAGAGAGTTCATACGAATAAGTCTAGCATGTAGAAACTAAGCCAGTAGGATGTTCCAAACTGATTCTAGGCACATTCATACCAAAGATGAGTGTTAGGTTGTAGTGGGGGGGAGGGGGGTAGGATCCTTAGATATCTTTAGCAATTGATACTGAACCAGAAATTTGAAATTTAGATTTCGCTCTGTCATGCCCATTCGCCAGACACTTCTCAGATACGATGCAAAAGCCATATGCTACTGGGAGAGAGGCAAGAAACCTGTTTGCCCTTCTAGTCCTAAGCAAAGATTAGCTGCTGTGGGGGAAGGGCTATGAATCTCCCCCTGCTTTGCAGTGAAATGGGGCAAACGTCATTTGCAGTTCAGAGAGATTGTTTTGCCCAAGATTCTGCACCGATGCACTGATCCTCCACCTCTGGCAGAGGAACAGGAAACTTTATCATGCCCGAGATATTCCACCAATACAAAGCAAAACTTGGCTTCCCCATGGGAGGGATGTGGGGAAGGGCAAGAAAACTGATTGTACTTCGTACCCTGAACTGAGTAGGACGCAGAGATTGCATGGCATTGGGATGGAGGAAGAAATGCTAAGAAATTCATGTACTTGAGTCCCAGATGTGCAGGGCTAGGCTAAGACTGTGCTTGGAGCAGAACTGAGAAATTCTCCTTCCTCCCTCCACGAGTCTTCAACCATAACAAAGAAACAGTAGCAGGCTTGCAGTCTGCTGCTAGAGGAGTGGCAAGAGCATGGGAAAAATCGCAGATGCCCTGCAATGCTTGTGTGCAGGTCCTACTATAAGTTTAGGGTGGATCATGAACACTGAGAAAACCTTTTTGACAGCAAAAAATAAAATAAAATAAACTTTCATTTCTATATAGATTTAGATTACAAAATGATGCAGGTAGAATTCCCGTATAAAATCAATCTAGTTTTCCCTGTTGTTATATCCTACACTTGTAAGATGTAGTTGTTATAAGTAGGTGTAATTGTTGTAAGATGTAGTTGTTATAAGTAGTAAACCAGTATTGCTACATTATTATTAAATGAAGTTCATACTTTATTCAAATTTTCTTAGTTTATACTTTTCTGATCTTTTTCTGTTGTAGTATCCTATCTAAAGTAGGACACTGCATTGTATGTTTAGTCATTATATCTCCTCAGGTGCCTGTGGACTGTGACAGTTTCTCAGATATTTTTTCTTTTTGATGATAGTTTTAAGGAGTACTGGTCAGGTATTTTAGAGAATGTTCTTCGATTGGTTGGATTAGAAATTTTTTTTGATGTTTTTCTCACGATCAGACCCTCAGTTGGCCTCTGTTTTGAATCTTCGGGACTCACAAAGGACTGTGTCACAGCAATCTATCAAAGGAGGAATTTTTATCCTGTGGTGCATCAACACTAGTTAGAGCAACAGTAAAATACAGACACAATTCAGCTACTGATTAGATTTATTCAGTCCCCCCTGCTAACAGCTTGAAAGAAGTAGTTATCCATTTCCAGGTAGAAATATTATTTACCTCAGTTTCTTTTATACATAAAGTTTGGGTTCAATTAAAAAAATGTGACATAGACACACATCAGATAAAAAAGGTGACTGTTCAGGATATAAAATAGTCAACAAAATCTGACATGTAAACTTCAGACAGGGACTTTGAAAGAGCTATGATTAGTGTTTTAAAAGGTTTAATGGAAAAGGTGGACAATATACATAAATTACAATGTGGAATTTTAGTAGAGTGATGGAATCTGTAAGAGTCAGATGGAAATACTAGAAATGAAAAACACAATATCATATATGAAAAAAATTTTCTGTGGGTTTATCAACAGATTTGATATGATAAAGGAAAGAATAAGTGACCTTGAGGATAGACTAATAAAGCCTTTCAACTGAAATAGAGCAAAAAGAGTGGAAATAAAAAATGGAACATTGCCATAGAAAATTTCCTAACAGCCTAACATATTTCAAGAGAGAGAAAATAGGCTAGAAGAAACACTAGAATGGATAATGGCTGAGAATTTTCCAAAATGAAAGATAGCCAACCACAAACTCAGAATAAATATGAAGAAAAGCATGGCTATGTACATTGAAGTCAAACTGCCGAAAACCAAAGATAAAGAAGTTGTCTTGAAGACAGAGAAAAAAATAGATATTCATGCAGAGGTACAATAGATAAAAGCTCAGTACATTTTATGTCAGGAATTAGGTTAGCCAAAAGAGTTGGAGTGACATCTTTAAAAAACTAAAAGAACAAATATCCTCAACTTAGAATTCTATATCCAGAAGAAATAAGTTGCAAAACGGAAAGCAAATTAAGACTTCATCAGATGAAGCAAGAGAAGTTTTGCTAGCAGAACAGGTCTATCTGAAGAGCTTACAGGAAGCTCTTCAGACAGTAGGAAAGCTCTTCAGATAGTAGGAGTATGCTGCTCTATAGAAAGAACATTTTATTCTACATAAACGAATGATGGACACCAGAAATATAAAAATATGAGTAAATAGACAAGACATTTTTTTCTTCTAATCTTTTGAAATGAGATTAGAGTATGGGTTGACAATGAGCCGGGTATGGTTTGAGATGAGACCCAAATCTCATCTCAAATTGTAATCCCCACGTGTTGGAGGAAGGGCCTGGTGGGAGATGTGACAATTCCTGCTTGCTCTCTCTCTCCTTCTCCACTATGGTAAGACGTGCTTGTTTCCCCTTCACCTTCTGCCATGATTATAAGTTTCCTGAGGCCTCTCAGTCATGGTTTCTGTTAAAGCTGTGGAACTGTGAGTCAATTAAACCTCTTTTCTTCATAATTTACCCAGTCTCAGGTAGTTTTTTATAGCAGTGTGAGAATGGAATAATATGAGTCAAATCTAACCTCAGGCTTGTTTTTGTGCAGTCTGTGAGCAAATAATTTATTTTAAGGGTTGTAAAAATGTTTTTAAAAGATAGAATAATTAATGCATATGCAACAGAGGGCATATATGGCTTGCAAAGTCTAAATTATTTACTCTCTGGTGCTGGTTTAAAGCAAAAATAATAATTCTATATTATGGGGTTTGTAACATGTTAAAATAAATTTTTGGCAATAATACTTTAAAGGATGGGAGGGAAGAAATGGAAATATACTGTTATAAGGTTTCTGTAGTATACATGAAATAGTATAATAAAATTTCAAAGTAGACTATGATAAGTTAAGAATGTATATTGTGAATTTGAGAGCAGCCATTGGGGAAGAAGATAAAGCACAAGATATAATTAACAAGCCAATAAAATGAAATCATAAAAATGCTCAGCTAATATGAAAGAAGGCAAAAAAATTAAAAAAGAAAAAAGGAACAAAAGAACAGATGACTTTTTTGTAAAGTATGATAGTACATAGATACCATATCATCCTTAGTAGTAATTACACTAAATATAATTGGTCAGTTAAAAAGCAGAGATTATAAAATTGGATAGAAAGCAAAACACAATTTTGTGCTGCCTGCAATAAACCCATTTTAAATACAGAGACATGACTATTTTAAAGCAAAGAGGATGTAAAACAGTATGTCATACAAACCCTAATCAAAAGAAAACTGGAGTGGGCTGGGCTTAGGCCTATAATCTGAGCACTTTAGAAGGTGGGTGGATCACTCAAGTTCAAGTGTTTGAGACCAGCCTGGCCAACATGGTGAAACCCCACTTCTACTGAAAGTGCAAAAATTAGCCAGGTGTGGTGGCGCATGCCTGTAATCCTAGCTACTCTGGAGGCTGAGGCAGGAGAATCACTTGAAGCCAGGAGGTAGAGGTTGCAGTGAGCCATGATTGCACCACTGCACTCACGCCTGGGATGACAGAGGGAGACTCTCAACAAAAACAAACAAATAAAAAAACCGGAAGTGGTTTTGTTAATATCAATACAGTAGACTTCACAGTATTCCCAAGTATAAAGTATGGTATCATACACCACATAATGATAAAGAGATCAGTTCATCAAGAAAACAAGAATTAATCAAGAAAAAGGCCTATATGTACACAATAACAGAACTTCAGAATACATAAAGCAAAAACTAATAGAATTTTAGGGAGAATAGACAAATCGACTAATAAAGGTAGAGATTTCAACGCTCATCCCTCCAATTGATAGAACAAGTTAACACAGATTAGGAAGGACACAAAAAACTTGAGCAACACTACCAGTCACCTTGACTCAGTCGACATTTATAGAATGCTCCCTTCAAGAGCAAAATACAGTTTTTTGTCCAAATGCATATGACATACTCGTTGTAGACTATATTTTGAGCTATTAAGTAAATTTCAATACATGTAAAAGCATTGAAATGATGCAAATTATGTTCACTGACCACAACAGACTTAAACCAGGACTCAGTAACAGAAGGATACCTGGAATGTCCTCAAATTTTTGGAAATTCAATAACATACTTTTAAATAACCCAAATCAAAGAATAAGTCTCAAATCTAATTTGATTTTTACAGTTTAAATGCCTCTTTTTTCTAGGCATTTAAGAAGTATACAGAAATACAGTGTAGACTACACATGTGTATATAATTGATGACGGTGACATTCTCTCAGAATTTATATTAATGTAGTGCACAATATATTTGAAGTACATATAGCATAAGGACATACTAAGTCACACGACTTGTTTGGGGAATGTGATTTCTTTGGATAAAATTGAATTCGTTGAACTTGACAAGTAATCAGGCTGAAAAAATACACTTGAAGCTTTCTGATACATTATTAAGGAAGTTACAGAATATCCATGAATTTAGTTAGCTTTACACTCCAGTGGTACTCCTGGGTATTTTGTAATTGAGCTCATTGATTCAGGTGTGAACCATCAGTCTGTCAACAAACATTTATGCAGGCTCTCTGAGCACGATGCCTTTCCTCACAGTGGTTTCTAAACTCTCCCAATATTTTCAGCTCCCTGAGTAGGAAGCATTAGGACAGACGCCCAGGCTGGAATGCAGTGGCGCGATCTTGGCTCACTGCAATCTCTGCCTCCCAGGTTCAAGAGATTCTGCTGCCTCAGCCTCCCGAATAGTTGGGACTACAGGCGCCTGCCACCACGCCTGGCTAATTTTTGTATTTTTAGTAGAGACAGGGTTTCACCATGTTAGCCAGGCTGGTCTTGAACTCCTGACCTCAGGTGACCTGCCCACCTTGGCTTCCCAAAGTGCTGGAATTACAGGTGTGAGCCACTACGCCCGGCCTGCTCTACTTTTAAAGAAGCAGAATTTGCGTAGCTCTTATTGAAGAACATTATGTAATAAAATAGTAAGAGTATGAATTCTCGATATATATTGAAAATTAGAGTCTTTAAAAGTCTTAGTGTTTAGAAATTAACATTAGGTTTAATATGACTAATAATGAAGAATATAAAGTTCTCTGTGTGCTGGTGAGTGAGAGGACTTTTTATTTTTACTCCTGGAAATACATGATGTGTACCAGTCACTTGTGTGACCATAATATTTTTGCCCTAAATATTAGGTCATCATTTCCTCTTTATTGTTAAGTAACCCGGAATGCTGGGTATTCTCTAACAGAAAATATATATATATATATCGGTTTGCAGTCCTGGTAAACTGTTGGAGATTTTAATAATCCCAATAAAATATTTCCATTTTTCAAATATGTTTAGATGTCCTTGGCAGATTTAGATTAGTTACATGAGATAGATAGAAAACGGGCTCAGGACTTAGGGTTTATTTTGATTATTTTTAAAATTTGTTGAAATAAGAATTGTTTTGTTTAAGCAATAATATTTCTGGATTAAGTATTTCAAATCCATTATTTTTGGAGAGATGCTATAGAGCTTATGACAAATGATTATTACTTTTCTTTTTTTTTTTTTTTTTGAGACAGAGTCTTGCTCTGTTGCCCAGGCTGAAGTGCAGTGTCGCTGTCTCGGCCCACTGCAAGCTCTGCTTCCTGGGTTCACGCTGTTCTCTTGCCTCAGCCTCCCAAGTAGCTAGGACTACAGGCACGTGACACCATATTTAGCTAATTTTTTTGTATTTTTAGTAGAGACGGGGTTTCACAGTGTTAGCCAGGATGGTCTCGATCTCCTGACCTCGTGATCTGCCCACATCTACCTCCCAAAGTGCTGGGAACACAGGCCTGAGCCACCACGCACGACCTATTAATTCTTAAAAACGGTTGTGACCACGATATTAGCACCTAAAGCACTATTCCTTTTCTTAGCCTTGGGAAGACGTCCTAGTCATGAGTTTAATACTATTAATTTGATTTTATAAAATTATGAGTGTCATATAGCTGTAGAATGCAGAGGTTTCGTGAAATATATTCAGTGAGAACCAGAAGTGATTTACTAATGCCTCAAATTCATTTAAATATCTACCAATTCAATAGATAAAATTGTCTTCACGGGAAACGTTACAGGGTATGATTTTGTATTTGACCATAATGCTTGCTAATTATTTCCTGTTAGTGTTACTGGTAAAATGGGGGTTGGCAAATTCTAGATAGTGATACCACGTATGTGTGGTGTGGGTTACTTACAAAACTTTATTTGCTGCTTAATTTTCTAACATTGCATCATTCCCTAAATAGCCTCAAGATCCAAATACAATTGCAGTAATACTTGCTGAAAATTGGAAACTATTAAAAACCCTCATTTGCTGGGAATCAGGAGAGGGGAAGGAATTTCAAAAAATAGATTTAAAAAAAAAAAACAAAAAACCCACAAAATCTCTGATCTACTGTCTCTCAAAAGGCAATTTGATAGCTAAATACAAGGCTTTTTTTTTTTTTTTAGACAGGGTCTTACTCCTTCGGCCCAGGCTGGAGTGCAGTGGCATGATCTCAGCTCACTGCAATCTCTACCTCCGTGGCTCAAGTGATCCTCCCACCCTCAGCCTCCCAAGTAGCTGGGTCTACAGGCATACACCATCACTCCTGGCTAATTTTTTACTTTTGTAGTATTGGGGCTTCACCATGTTGCCAAGGCTGGTCTTGAACTCCTGAGCTCAAGCAATCTGCCTGCCTTGCCATCCCTGGTGGGATTACAGGCATGAACCACCATGCCAGGCCTAAATATATTAATAAGTTTTAAAGTTTTATGTTATTTCCATTTCTATTTTAGTAGTAAAGGTAAGTGAACAGGCATTATAGATCACAGACATTTATGTTAAAAGGTCCAAGCTCTTTGTTTGAGATCGGATATACTAGGGGCACATTTTATATATTTATTTATTTATTTATTTTTGAGACGAAGTCTTGCTTTTGTCCCCCAGGCTGGACTGCGGTGGTGTGATCTCGGCTCACTGCAACCTCCACCTCCCAGGTTCAAACGATTCTCCTACCTCAGCCTCCCGAGTAGCTGGGATTACAGGTGCCTGCCACCACACCTGGCTAAGTTTTGTATTTTGGGTAGGGACAGGGTTTCACCGTGTTGGCCAGGCTGGTCTTGAACTCCTGACCTCATGATCCGCCTGCCTCGACCTCCCAAAGTGCTGGGATTACAGGTGTGAGCCACTGTGCCCGGCCGGGGCACATTGCCTTTATAACTCTATTTAAGTCCCTTGCTTGCACATTGAATAGATCTAAATGACTGGGGGAAAAGTAAAAACATAGTCCTTAGTCCCTTTCATTGTGGTAGATTCACTGAATGATAGATGGAAATTTCAGCCTTCTTGGGTCTACTGCCAGGTTCTATAGTTATTTGCATGTCTCAGAGAAATCCTCATTGATTACACTGTATGGCTAAACTGACTTAAAACAGATAACAGCCTATTTCAAAATTGAAGTTTTCTTTAAAATGGAAAGTCAGTACTCTATTGTTTCCAAACTGTCGGATTGCATGCCGTTTTCCCAAACTCACAGACGTTGATAAGATTTCAGGCAAGGGGAAAAAGGAAGGGGTCACAGTGAAAGCGAATTCTTCCCCTTTTTCTGACTGTGTTTGCCCACCTGTCCTTCACCCTTCTACAGTTCTGTTCTGAGAGGAATGTGAGGAAGATGGGAGCCACTGCTGCTAGATTTGTTGCCATTAACCAGCTTTCATGGCTTTTGTGGGAGCCTCCTTTTCATTAGTATTTGCAACATGTTCACCAGCAAAATGATTATGTTAGGCAGAGACATCACATCACTTACATTTCATAGCTCAGTGCAATTTTCATAAACTGCGAGGCAACATCCAAAAAAAACATGACTCAGAATTAGAGTTTCAGAAGATTATTATATAGACATTATTTCCCTCAGGTCACGGGCTTTAGTCAAATTTGGAGGAGAATGAAATTGCCAACAGTGAAAAGCAGACAGAAAGGTATGAGTTCATGAGCAGAGAAATAACATTTTCATTTGTTCCTTCCCCATGGGAAAGATTCAGCATTCCGGTAAATGGAGACGGTTATAAGAAATGAATTTTTGTCAGCAGGGATGTGATTTTAAGGCTCACTTATCCATTGGCAATCTAGATTTCTAACCCCAGGAATCTAGGAAATTGCTACAGAATGTAGTCTTTATTATAAACAAGTTTTTTTTTTGGGGGGGGGGTTAGTTTTTCCCTCCTTCTTTTCTTGGTCAGAGCTTTTTAAGACGAAGGACTGCATGTCTTTCTGCATTTCTGGGGTCAGATGACTGCAGATTTCCCCTGTCTGCCCTGAGTTTCTCTCCATTGCTGTTGCTTTGTGATAGAAACCCTTTCTTTCCTCCTCACCAAACCTCCCTCATTCTGTCCTTGCTTTTCCTAACCCCTCTGTGTTTAGCCAGCACGACACTGACAGTATTGAAAGCTGCAAACTTCCTATATGGCCATGGAGTGGTGGATCTCTGGCCTGATCTCTCTGTTCCCCAGCATTTACAGGATGTCTTATGCTGCTGCTGATTCTGTATTCTCAGTTCTTTTGTGTCTGTGGACCTGAAAGAGCAAGGCAGAAAATACAGCTTTCCAGGTAGCTCTTATTTTACCAGGTATAAAGAGTGAGGATTTGCAAGGTTTATGTAAGGTAATCCCAGACAACCTTCTTCGTAATTAAAGAATGTTCTTTCATGGGAAATTTTATTTTCCATCTTCGATTTCATCAGATGCTTCTTAGCCCATCACTCATTCAGATTCTATGCAGTGGTTCTTTTTCTAGCTAGAGTACATCCTTGAGAGTAGAAAATATTTCATATAATCTAAACCCTTCATTTCTAGAGATGCAGATAGATTCTGTAACATTAATCTCACCTTTATATTTTTCAATTTTTAATAACTTGAAAATATGTGTATCTAATGCCTTCTTTCCCTATGCACTTTTGCCTATTTTAATATCTCTCAACACCATAAGCTATTTGCCCAGCTGCATTCTTATTAGACAGTACTGTTGCCTGCCAAAGCTTTTTGAGAGCAAATTGCATTGCCTTCATTATTATTATGTCTATAATATAATGATTATGAAACATCATTATTATAGTTGATTAATAAATGATCATTGATGACTGTCAGTTCATAGGATTTGGCCCATGAAATTCATCCCAATTCATAAACTTTTCTCCAAACCTTCAAGGATTCTAAGGATTGATTTTGCTGTAAAATATATGTGATTACATTTTTTGATACCTAGTTAAGTAGTAGTGGTCAAGGATTCACTGGCCTGACCAGAGCGAGGGTATATACTAAATGTCTGTGGGGTTTCAATTTCTTCCTATTGAATTCTTTTAAAATGTAGAGTCTCTTATCATTGGGAGTTTGGGGAACTTCTGTTAAAGAAAATGTTGAGGGAAGGCATTCTATCTCAGTCTCTGCAGTGAGCCATTCTTTGCATTTTGTGGAATCCTTCCTGGCATTAATTGGGGGACAGAAACAGCATCTGGCATATTTACATGACAGTAGCATGTACTTGTCTTTTATATGTCATTCATTCGTACTTCCAGTAAGTTCTTTTCTAATATGAGCATACATTGCTTTATTGTGCTTGGCAGATACTGTATTTTTTACAAATTAAAGTTTTGTGTAAACCTTACATCAAGCAAGTCTGTCAGCACCATTTTTCCAACAGCATATGCTCACTTCATGTCTCTGTGTCATGTTTTGGTAATTCTTGCAATATTTCAAACTTTTTTATTGTAACTGTGGTGATCTGTGATCAGCGATCTTTGATGTTACTATTTTAGTTATTTTGGAGTGCTACAAACCTCTCCCATACAAGAACAGTGTGTGTTCTGTTTCACCAACCTGCCTTTCCTCTCTCTCTCCTTCCCTGACCTTCCTATTCCCTGAGACACAACAATATTGAAATTAGGTCAGTCGGCCGGGCGCAGTGGCTCAAGCCTGTAATCCCAGCACTTTGGGAGGCCGAGATGGGCAGATCACGAGGTCAGGAGATCGAGACCATCCTGGCTAATATGGTGAAACCCCGTCTCTACTAAAAAAAAAAAATTACAAAAAACTAGCCGGGCGAGGTGGCAGGCGCCTGTAGTCCCAGCTACTCGGGAGGCTGAGGCAGGAGAATGGCATAAACCCAGGAGGCGGAGCTTGCAGTGAGCTGAGATCCGGCCACTGCACTCCAGCCTGGGCGACAGAGCGAGACTCCGTCTCAAAAAAAAAAAAGAAATTAGGTCAGTTAATAACACTACACTGGACTCTAAGTGTTTGAGTGAAAAAAAGAGTCTCATGTCACTCACTTTAATAAATCAAACTCTAGAAATGATTAAGCTTAGTAAGGAAGGCATGTTGAAAGCCAAGATGGGCTGAAAGCTAGGTCTCTTGCACCAGTTAGTCAAGTTGTGAATGCAAAGGAAAAGTGCTTAAAGGAAATGAAAAATGCTACTCCAGTGAACACAGGAGTGATAAGAAAGTGAAACAGCGTTTTTGCTGATATGGAGAAATTTTAGTAGTCTTGATAGAAGATGAAACCAGTTACAACATTCCCTTAAGCCAAAACCTAATCCGTACAAGGCTCTCTGTTCAATCCTGTGGAGAGTGAGAGAGGCGAGGAAGCTGCAGAATAAAAATTGGAAGCTAGCAGAGTGTGGTTTAAGAGGTTTAAGGAAAGGAACTATCTCTAGAACAGAAAAGTGCAGGGTAAAACACAAGTGCTAATGGAGTAGCTGTGCCATGTTACCTAGAAGATCTAGCTAAGATCCTTGATAAAGGTGGCCACATTGAACAACAGAGTTTTAGTGTAGACAAAACAGCCTTCTATTAGAAGAAGATGCCACCTAAGACTTTCAGAGCTAGAAAGGAGAAGTCCCATGCCTAGCTTCAAAGGACAGGCTGACTCTTGGAAGGGGGCTAATGCAGCTGGTGACTGTAAGTTGAAACCATTGCTCATGTTATCATTCCAGAAATTATAGAGCACTTAAAAATTATGCCGAATCCACTCTGTGCTCTAGAAATAAAACAACAAAGCTGGGATGACAGCACATCTGTTTACAACATGGTTTACTAAATGTTTTAAGCCCACTATTGAGACCTACTGCTCAGAAAAAAAGATTCCTTTTAAAATATTACTGTTCATTGATAATGTACATGATCACCCAAGGGCTCTGATGGAGATGTACAAGGAGATAAATGTTATTTTCATGCCTGGTGACACAACATTTATTTTATCATTCATGGATCAAGAAGTAATTTCAACTTTCAAGTCTTATTACTTAAGAAACGCATTTCATAAGGCTCTAGCCACCATAATTAGTGATTTCTTCTGATGGATCTGGGCAAAGTCAATTGAAATCTTTCGGAAAGGATTCCCCATTCTAGATGCCATTAAGAACATTCATGACATATAGGAGGAAATCAAAATACCAAAATGAATGGAAGTTTGGAAGAAGTTTATTCCAAACTTAATGGATGTCTTTGAGGTGTTCAAGGCTTCAGTAGAGGAAATTGCTGCAGATGCATGGAAATATCAAGAGAACTAGCGTTAGAAGTGGGACCTTGAAGATGTTACTGAATTTCTGCAATCTCATGACCAAACTTGAACAGACGAAAAGTTGCTTCTTTATGGATGAATAAAGAAAGTGATTTCTTGAGATGGAATCTACTACTGGTGAAGATGCTGTGAATGTTGTTGAAACTACAACAAAGAATTTAGAATGTTCCATAAACTCAGTTGATAAATCGGTGACGGTATTTGAGAGGATTGACTTCACTTTTTAAAGAAGTTCTATGTGGTTAAAATGCTATCAGACAGCTTTACATGCTACTGAGAAATCTTTTGTGAAAGAAAGAGTCAGTTGATGGAGCAAACTTCATTGGTGTCTTACTGCAAGAAATTGCCATAGCCACCCAAGCTTCAGCAACCACCAGTCTGATAGGTCAGCAACCACCAACATGTATGCAAGACCCTCCACCAGCAAAAAGATTATGACTTGCCAAAGGATACCTGTAAACAGCCACTCACCAGACTCAGGTGTTTGTTAGCATATTTTTAGCAATAAAGCATTTTTAAAATTAAGGTAACTACATTGATTTTTTAGACATGATGCTATTATACACATACAGCCTAATATGTCTATTACTTTTGGACATAATGCTATCAATTATGTTAATAGCTTAACATAATTTTTATGTTCACTGGGAAACCAAAAATTCATGGGACTTGCTTTATTGCAATATTCATTTTATTGTGGTGGTTTGGAACCAAATCTGCGTTATCTTAAGATATTCCTATATTTTCATTAAGAAGTAGTATGACTATCTCACATAAAAGCTGATAACCTGGAAGACACTCAAATTTCAATATAGTTTGGGACCTGTCTGGATTCCATATATTACTTCAACAAGAGTGAAGGATCTCATCGCCTGATGGGTTTTTGCAGGTATTCTCATCACCATAATGAGGTTTCATTGTGGTTACTGCTAGAATAGGATTGTTTGTTACTGGTTTCCAATGAAGGATGGAATATTGTCAATGTAGGAATTCATAGTGCATGTAAGAAAGCTATAGATATTGTTAGTATAATAATTATACAATAATAGTAATATAATAAAATATCCAAGCAATCACTTGATAATTACTTCAAGTCTCACTGTCTACCCTCTGGAACCAGGAGCAGGAAGTCTCAGCTTCCCACTCATTACACTCTTACTCAAGAACTCTTAACTCTAGAGACATTGTTTAACGTTTTGGTATTTGGTTTCTTCTTTTGTACAATGGCAATGATTCTGCCTGTCCAAACAACTATTAACTGTTTTTCTCAGCAGTGCTAGTGTGAATGAAGTTGAATATCAGGAATAATTAACCCTCCTTGCTTACATATGCCATTTCGTAATGCTCAATCTTCTTTGTTAAGAAAACAATTCAGTAAAATCTTTGTTAACTGAGCTAAAGTGTTGTTTGTTTAAATTTGGATCATTCTGAAAAATATATTTGTTCCAACATGCTTATTCCTGAAAATCTTTCTAAAATATGTTCAGTGTCTGTCTGCCTCAGCCTGGTCCTCCAAATATAATGGAATCTCTCTCTGATGATGGGTTGTCTTGCATAGCCTAGGCCCATGATACTGGAGTGCTTTTCTCTCTGAATCAAGAAGCAGATATAAAATCAGACTTTATCAGAAGTTGGACTGCTTTGATCTGAGGTCATACCCTGGAAGTTGCGTTTTAATAAGTAATTTCTTATGTGAATTGTTTTCTTAGTGTTTTACCTCATTCTTCATGAAAGTAAAAAGTATGTTAGCAAGTTACAAAATGAGAAGTATCATGTTGCATAAGCAATGCAAAATATCATCATTTCCTAGACAACTTCACAGGAGACATAGCATGATTAGAAGATCAGACTTGATTAAATCCCGTGTTTTGCCTTTAGTTTTTTGAAATTTCTTTTTTTTTTTTTTTTAATTTATTTATTATTATTAAACTTCAAGTTGTAGGGTACATGTGCACAACGTGCAGGTTTGCTACATATGTATACTTGTGCCATGTTGGTGTGCTGCACCCATCAACTCGTCATTTACATAAGGTATAACTCCCAATGCAATCCCTCCCCCCTCCCCCCTCCCCATGATAGGCCCCGGTGCGTGATGTTCCCCTTCCCGAGTCCAAGTGATCTCATTGTTCAGTTCCCGCCTATGAGTGAGAACATGCGGTGTTTGGTTTTCTGTTCTTGTGATAGTTTGCTGAGAATGATGGTTTCCAGCTGCATCCATGTCCCTACAAAGGACACAAACTCATCCTTTTTTATGGCTGCATAGTATTCCATGGTGTATATGTGCCACATTTTCTTAATCCAATCTGTCACTGATGGACATTTGGGTTGATTCCAAGTCTTTGCTATTGTGAATAGTGTTGCAATAAACATACGTGTGCATGTGTCTTTATAGCAGCATAATTTATAATCCTTTGGGTATATACCTAGTAATGGGATGGCTGGGTCATATGGTACATCTAGTTCTAGATCCTTGAGGAATCGCCATACTGTTTTCCATAATGGTTGAACTAGTTTACAATCCCACCAACAGTGTAAAAGTGTTCCTATTTCTCCACATCCTCTCCAGCACCTGTTGTTTCCTGACTTTTGAATGATCGCCATTCTAACTGGTGTGAGATGGTATCTCATTGTGGTTTTGATTTGCATTTCTCTGATGGCCAGTGATGATGAGCATTTTTTCATGTGTCTGTTGGCTGTATGAATGTCTTCTTTTGAGAAATGTCTGTTCATATCCTTTGCCCACTTTTGGATGGGGTTGTTTGTTTTTTTCTTGTAAATTTGTTTGAGTTCTTTGTAGGTTCTGGATATTAGCCCTTTGTCAGATGAGTAGATTGCAAAAATTTTCTCCCATTCTGTAGGTTGCCTGCTCACTCTGATGGTAGTTTCTTTTGCTGTGCAGAAGCTCTTTAGTTTAATGAGATCCCATTTGTGAATTTTGGCTTTTGCTGCCGTTGCTTTTGGTGTTTTAGACATGAAGTCTTTGCCCATGCCTATGTCCTGAATGGTACTACCTAGGTTTTCCTCTAGGATTTTTATGGTATTAGGTCTAACATTTAAGTCTCTAATCCATCTTGAATTAATTTTCGTATAAGGAGTAAGGAAAGGATCCAGTTTCAGCTTTCTACTTATGGCTAGCCAATTTTCCCAGCACCATTTATTAAATAGGGAATCCTTTCCCCATTTCTTGTTTCTCTCAGGTTTGTCAAAGATCAGATGGCTGTAGATGTGTGGTATTATTTCTGAGGACTCTGTTCTGTTCCATTGGTCTATATCTCTGTTTTGGTACCAGTACCATGCTGTTTTGGTTACTGTAGCCTTGTAGTATAGTTTGAAGTCAGGTAGCGTGATGCCTCCAGCTTTGTTCTTTTGACTTAGGATTGTCTTGGAGATGCGGGCTCTTTTTTGGTTCCATATGAACTTTAAAGCAGTTTTTTCCAATTCTGTGAAGAAGCTCATTGGTAGCTTGATGGGGATGGCATTGAATCTATAAATTACCTTGGGCAGTATGGCCATTTTCACGATATTGATTCTTCCTATCCATGAGCATGGTATGTTCTTCCATTTGTTTGTGTCCTCTTTGATTTCACTGAGCAGTGGTTTGTAGTTCTCCTTGAAGAGGTCCTTTACATCCCTTGTAAGTTGGGTTCCTAGGTATTTTATTCTCTTTGAAGCTATTGTGAATGGAAGTTCATTCCTGATTTGGCTCTCTGTTTGACGGTCACTGGTGTATAAGAATGCTTGTGATTTTTGCACATTAATTTTGTATCCTGAGACTTTGCTGAAGTTGCTTATCAGCTTAAGGAGATTTTGGGCTGAGACAATGGGGTTTTCTAAATATACAATCATGTCGTCTGCGAACAGGGACAGTTTGACTTCTTCTTTTCCTAACTGAATCCCCTTGATTTCTTTCTCTTGCCTGATTGCCCTAGCCAGAACTTCCAACACTATGTTGAATAGGAGTGGTGAGAGAGGGCATCCCTGTCTTGTGCCAGTTTTCAAAGGGAATTTTTCCAGTTTTTGCCCATTCAGTATGATATTGGCTGTGGGTTTGTCATAAATAGCTCTTATGATTTTGAGGTACGTTCCATCAATACCGAATTTATTGAGCGTTTTTAGCATGAAGGGCTGTTGAATTTTGTCAAAAGCCTTTTCTGCATCTATTGAGATAATGATGTGGTTCTTGTCTTTGGTTCTGTTTATATGCTGGATTATGTTTATTGATTTGCGAATGTTGAACCAGCCTTGCATCCCAGGGATGAAGCCCACTTGATCATGGTGGATAAGCTTTTTGATGTGCTGCTGAATCCGGTTTGCCAGTATTTTATTGAGGATTTTTGCATCGATGTTCATCAGGGATATTGGTCTAAAATTCTCTTTTTTTGTTGTGTCTCTGCCAGGCTTTGGTATCAGGATGATGTTGGCCTCATAAAATGAGTTAGGGAGGATTCCCTCTTTTTCTATTGATTGGAATAGTTTCAGAAGGAATGGTACCAGCTCCTCCTTGTACCTCTGGTAGAATTCAGCTGTGAATCCATCTGGTCCTGGACTTTTTTTGGTTGGTAGGCTATTAATTATTGCCTCAATTTCAGAGCCTGCTATTGGTCTATTCAGGGATTCAACTTCTTCCTGGTTTAGTCTTGGAAGAGTGTAAGTGTCCAGGAAATTATCCATTTCTTCTAGATTTTCCAGTTTATTTGCGTAGAGGTGTTTATAGTATTCTCTGATGGTAGTTTGTATTTCTGTGGGGTCGGTGGTGATATCCCCTTTATCATTTTTAATTGCGTCGATTTGATTCTTCTCTCTTTTCTTCTTTATTAGTCTTGCTAGTGGTCTGTCAATTTTGTTGATCTTTTCAAAAAACCAACTCCTGGATTCATTGATTTTTTGGAGGGTTTTTTGTGTCTCTATCTCCTTCAGTTCTGCTCTGATCTTAGTTATTTCTTGCCTTCTGCTAGCTTTCGAATGTGTTTGCTCTTGCTTCTCTAGTTCTTTTAATTGTGATGTTAGAGTGTCAATTTTAGATCTTTCCTGTTTTCTCTTGTGGGCATTTAGTGCTATAAATTTCCCTCTACACACTGCTTTAAATGTGTCCCAGAGATTCTGGTATGTTGTATCTTTGTTCTCATTGGTTTCAAAGAACATCTTTATTTCTGCCTTCATTTCGTTATGTACCCAGTAGTCATTCAGGAGCAGGTTGTTCAGTTTCCATGTAGTTGAGCGGTTTTGATTGAGTTTCTTAGTCCTGAGTTCTAGTTTGATTGCACTGTGGTCTGAGAGACAGTTTGTTATAATTTCTGTTCTTGTACATTTGCTGAGGAGTGCTTTACTTCCAATTACGTGGTCAATTTTGGAGTAAGTACGATGTGGTGCTGAGAAGAATGTATATTCTGTTGATTTGGGGTGGAGAGTTCTATAGATGTCTATTAGGTCTGCTTGCTGCAGAGATGAGTTCAATTCCTGGATATCCTTGTGAACTTTCTGTCTCGTTGATCTGTCTAATGTTGACAGTGGAGTGTTGAAGTCTCCCATTATTATTGTATGGGAGTCTAAGTCTCTTTGTAAGTCTCTAAGGACTTGCTTTATGAATCTGGGTGCTCCTGTATTGGGTGCATATATATTTAGGATAGTTAGCTCTTCCTGTTGAATTGATCCCTTTACCATTATGTAATGGCCTTGTCTCTTTTGATCTTTGATGGTTTAAAGTCTGTTTTATCAGAGACTAGTATTGCAACCCCCGCTTTTTTGTGTTCTCCATTTGCTTGGTAAATCTTCCTCCATCCCTTTATTTTGAGCCTATGTATGTCTCTGCGTGTGAGATGGGTCTCCTGAATACAGCAGACTGATGGGTCTTGACTCTTTATCCAGTTTGCCAGTCTGTGTCTTTTAATTGGAGCATTTAGTCCATTTACTTTTAAGGTTAAGATTGTTATGTGTGAACTTGATCCTGCCATTATGATATTAACTGGTTATTTTGCTCGTTAGTTGATGCAGTTTCTTCCTAGCCTTGATGGTCTTTACATTTTGGCATGTTTTTGCAATGGCTGGTACCGGTTGTTCCTTTCCATGTTTAGTGCTTCCTTCAGGGTCTCTTGTAAGGCAGGCCTAGTGGTGACAAAATCTCTAAGCATTTGCTTATCTGTAAAGGATTTTATTTCTCCTTCACTTATGAAACTTAGTTTGGCTGGATATAAAATTCTGGGTTTAAAATTATTTTCTTTAAGAATGTTGAATATCGGCCCCCACTCTCTTCTGGCTTGAAGAGTTTCTGCCGAGAGATCTGCTGTTAGTCTGATGGGCTTCCCTTTGTGGGTAACCCGACCTTTCTCTCTGGCTGCCCTTAAGATTTTTTCCTTCATTTCAACTTTGGTGAATCTGTCAATTATGTGTCTTGGAGTTGCTCTTCTCGAGGAGTATCTTTGTGGCGTTCTCTGTATTTCCTGGATTTGAATGTTGGCCTGCCCTACTAGGTTGGGGAAGTTCTCCTGGATGATATCCTGAAGAGTGTTTTCCAACTTGGTTCCATTTTCCCCCTCACTTTCAGGCACCCCAATCAGATGTAGATTTGGTCTTTTTACATAATCCCATACTTCTTGCAGGCTTTGTTCATTTCTTTTTCTTCTTTTTTCTTTTGGTTTCTCTTCTCGCTTCATTTCATTCATTTGATCCTCCATCGCTGACATTCTTTCTTCCAGTTGATCGAGTCGGTTACTGAAGCTTGTGCATTTGTCACGTATTTCTCGTGCCATGGTTTTCGTCTCTTTCATTTCGTTTGTGAGCTTCTCTGCATTAATTACTCTAGCCATCAATTCTTCCACTTTTTTTTCAAGATTTTTAGTTTCTTTGCGCTGGGTACGTAATTCCTCCTTTAGCTCTGAGAAATTTGATGGACTGAAGCCTTCTTCTCTCATGTCGTCAAAGTCATTCTCCGTCCAGCTTTGATCTGTTGCTGGCGATGAGCTGCGCTCCTTTGCCGGGGGAGATGCGCTCTTATTTTTTGAATTTCCAGCTTTTCTGCCCTGCTTTTTCCCCATCTTTGTGGTTTTATCTGCCTCTGGTCTTTGATGATGGTGATGTACTGATGGGGTTTTGGTGTAGGTGTCCTTCCTGTTTGATAGCTTTCCTTCTAACAGTCAGGATCCTCAGCTGTAGGTTGTAGCTGTAGGAGATTTCTTGAGGTCCACTCCAGACCCTGTTTGCCTGGGTATCAGCAGCAGAGGCTGCAGAAGATAGAATATTTCTGAACAGCGAGTGTACTTGTCTGATTCTTGCTTTGGAAACTTCCTCTCAGGGGTGTACTCCACCCTGTGAGGTGTGGGGTGTCAGACTGCCCCTAGTGTGGGATGTCTCCCTGTTAGGCTACTCAGGGGTCAGGGACCCATTGAGCAGGGAGTCTGTCCCTTCTCAGATCTCAACCTCCGTGTTGGGAGATCCACTGCTCTCTTCAAAGCTGTCAGACAGAGTCGTTTGCGTCTGCAGAGCTGCTGCGTTTGTTATTATTTACTGTGCCCTGTCCCCAGAGGTGGAGTCTACAGAGACAGGCAGGTTTCCTTGAGCTGCTGTGAGCTCCACCCAGTTCGAGCTTCCCAGCAGCTTTGTTTACCTACTTAAGCCTCAGCAATGGCGGGCGCCCCTCCCCCAGCCTCGCTGCTGCCTTGCCAGTAGATCACAGACTGCTGTGCTAGCAATGAGGGAGGCTCCGTGGGTGTGGGACCCTCACGGCCAGGTGTGGGATATGATCTCCTGGTGTGCCTGTTTGCTTAAAGCGCAGTTTTGGGGTGGGAGTTACCCGATTTTCCAGGTGTTGTGTGTCTCAGTTCCCCTGGCTAGGAAAAGGGATTCCCTTCCCCCTTGCGCTTTCCAGGTGAGGCAATGCCTCGCCCTGCTTCAGCTCTAGCTGGTTGGGCTGCAGCAGCTGACCAGCACCGATCGTCTGGCACTCCCCAGTGAGATGAACCCAGTACCTCAGTTGAAAATGCAGAAATCACCGGTCTTCTGTGTCGCTCGCGCTGGGAGTTGGAGACTGGAGCTGTTCCTATTCGGCCATCTTGCTCCGCCCCTCAGTTTTTTGAAATTTCAAAGGAGACATTCTCTCTGTCAATAGGTTTTCAAATTTTGTAAATAATAGTAATCCTGATGCCAGCTAACAGTTATTGAACTGTGTGTGCCAAACACTGTTCTAAGCATGTTTCAAGTAATAACTCAGTTCTTCACAACCAGCCTTTCAAGGAGATACTGATATTGACGTCATTTTTTTAGTGAGGAACCTGAGGCTTGGATTAAGAAACCTGTGTGCCGCCATATAGCTGGTAGCTGGCTGAGTCATGATTTGAACTTTCTGTGCTCCAAACTACCACACCATGATACCTCAGAGATGAATGTGTGTGTGGTGATGATGGGAGAAGAGATCCACATTGACTTATTTTTTGGATGGGTCTTGCATGGTGTTTTAGATCATTTCATTTCTATTATTTCATTTTGAAACATTTCTGCTATAATTATTATCCATATTTTACCTATAGGAAATGTAGTCTCAGAAAAAGTGAAGCTTATAACCAAGATTTTACAGCTAGTGATAATGATGGAGCAGAGATTTGAACCTGACAACCCAAATTCAGGTTCTAGCTAGGGGTTTCATTAAGAAAAGGAAAAATTCCCTCTGACAAAGATCATTTTTATGATGTATAAGTGATTTAAGCTTTTTGTATCCTACCCCACCCCTTACAAAGATTTGTGTTTTCATTTTTAATTAAATCTGCCTGTTCTGCAGTGAAATTATCTCTCTCTCTCTCATTCTTTGGACTTTCTTCAAATCATTGCTAATATACACTGGTTCTTCTTCCTGTTAGTGGTTTATGATAGACTGGTTCATCTTCCACCGTTAACATAATTCTGTTTGGTTTTTTTGTGTGTTTTTTTTTGAGATGGAGTCTCGCTCTGTTGCCAGCCTGGAGTACAGTGGCACGATCTCAGGTCACTGCAACCTCCACCTCCCACATTCAAGTGATTCTCCTGCGTCAGCCTCCCGAGTAGTTGGGAATACAGCACCACACCCAGCTAATTTTTGTATTTTTTGTAGAGACAGGGTTTCATCACCGTTCTTATTTTTATTTGTCATTCCTGGAAATTAATTTTGCTTTGAGTTTGGGACCCCTAACGTAATGTCCTTTAGCCCCGTGAAGAATGAATGTCCCTGTGGTGCCATTAGCCACTTGTACAGTATCCTGAGAAGATTTTAAGAGAAATATGAATGGCAGCACCACTTGCACACCAATTAAAAATACATTTTTTAAGTGAAATACATCTTTAAACCTGCCAAGACACAGAGGGTTGGTTCTCTTGGTATTCTTAGTCATTATTGACATCATCTACAACTTTCTGTTGAAATAACAAAGGATTTTTATGGAAACCTGTTTTTGTGCCTGTTCCTGTTGCCAGTTTTCACGTCCTTAGATATTATTAAAGATACAGAATGGGCTTTTAATAGATCCTACAGGCCAGGTGCAGTGGCTCACGCCTGTAATCCCAGCACTTTGGGAGGCTGAGGCGGGTGGATCTCATGAGGTCAGGAGATGGAGACCAGCCTGACCAACATGATGAATCCCTGTCTCTACTAAAAATACAAAAATTAGCTGGGCATGGTGGCAGGTGCCTGTAGTCCCAGCTATTTGGGAGGCTGAGGCATGAGAATCACTTGAACCCAGGAGGTGGATGGAGGTTGCAGTGAGCTGAGGTGGCACCACTCACTCCAACCTGGACTACAGAGTGAGACAGTCTAAAAAAAAAGTAGGTCCTGCAGAGTCACAGAGTCCTAGTGAATCCCCACTGTTACACGGCAGACTCTTGCGGATGTCTTTTGGAATGCCCAGCAGCAGTGGCAGCTTCTTCACAACCCACTGTGACTCATGAGGAAGTGTGTGTCTTCATGTTGTTTATGACTGTTTTTATGGGTAGGCCTTCCCTCTGTCTCACTTTCCTGGCTTGCCTTCTCTTCTATTTACCCGGGCCCCACCTTTGGCTCAGCTGCGCACCACGGGCTTTACCGGAGTCAGTTGGAATGCAAGTGCATCACACCAGCTCTCCATCTCCTTGTGGCATTTTATGGCTCAGAGAGGACTGGAACTAAACCTTGGGTGGCTCACGATTGGTTGTACCTAGCCAAGTCTGGAGAAGTGGAGAAAATGCGTGGGTTTGTGAGTCTGCATGTCCTTCACATTCTTACAGACACATCTTTTGAGTCCAGAGAAATGTAAATCTTTTCCTTTTTGTTTTTAGTGGCTAATTTCTCAGGCCCTGAAGCATGAGTTTTGGTTATCCCTACAGCAGGGGAGGTTTCTTCAGAGACAGCTGTGATTATCCAGAGGTGTTACATTGTGCTTTTCTTTTCATGCATTTTTAGCACTTGTACATCATAGTTTTCCTGGGCACCTCCAGCAGTGTCACCTGCTAACTTGGCAGTTTGGAGAGACTCTCAAACCTATGTCTAACTTCTGTGTCCGTGGTGGATTATTTTTGTCATATGGGGATTTGGCAGATATTTTCTGCAAATCTCTAGCTCTGGTAAAGCATGGTGGACTGGGTCCATATACTCAACTTGTAGAGTGATTTCCCCAGAAACAGGAGCCAGACATTTAGCAGGATAAGGGCTCCTTCATGTGAAAGTTGATCGCTAAGCTTAGAATAAATTTTCTGATCTAGAGGGAATTATAGAACTCTGAGGCCCACCCTTACTAGCTTGCCACCAGGCTTGGTGTAACCTTCATTGCAAATGCTAGGATTCATGCTTTGGTTGTACGTGAAGGGGATTATTTCTGGGTGGTATTTTATCTCCTACTCTCAGACTCTTGCAGATCTAGCTGGATGTTCAACATAAGCCTTTTGTATAATTCCCGTGGGCTGTAACTCTGTGGCTTGGGTAGTGGTCACAGGAGCTCTAATGCCAGAATAAATGATGCTGCTAACAGAAAAAAGTAGGGCTCATTTCTCTGCAAAATGCTGCACAAAGAAGACTTTCTTTGCTGCTTCTGGTACATGTGGTAAGTGTAGAAATAGTTTATTGTGAAAGTCTTTGAGCCACAGGTCTTTCTAAGGCAAAATTGTATCCTCCAGGGAAACTAAAATAAATACCAGCCTAATAAACTTCAGATTTAAAAAAATAAGTTATCCTATTGCATTTCTGTAAGAAGAAAAATATGAAAGGTTGATGTGTGTTTTTATTCCACTTTGATTTACTTCCCAAGCTGTCCTGTCCCAATTCAATCTTAAAATGGAAGAAAATACTTTATCATTTGAAGAAGGATGAATGTAGTACAGAATTCAGTTTTTAAGAAGTGAAGGTAGGGGAAGTAAATTTTGATGCCAACTTTCAAGTTTTTAAAGAATAAAACAAAATAAACACATACACACACAGTTGGCTTTGTGTTGGAGGTTAATGATAGATGTCTTCTCGGTATTCTTTGCAAAGGAAGTCTTCTATCCAGGCTTCCCCTCATTTGCTTTTAATTACCGTCATGGTTCACCTGGCCTTCTCACTAGCACTAGCTCCCTGTGCCTTTTGCTTTGCTCTGAGGCCAGACTTTTGGTCCCTCCCTCCTCATCTTTGGTTCTCTCACTATTCCTTGGCTTCTCTTGTCTCCCTGCCCAGTCTGGATCAGGTACATGAACTGCAACCTACATTCTGCCATCCCTGCAGCTGTACAAGCCTGTCATTTTCCAGACTGCTATTTTTTCGGGTCTAACATGTCCCCTTTTTACGGCCCTTTCTCAGTCTACTTTAGTGATTATTATCTTGTCATGAATCTCTTTAAATATGGCTAGCCTCCCAGGATTCCTCTATTGACTATTGTGTTTGCTCTATTTTATAAAATTTATTATTAAATAAAGCTAGGAAATATAATATAATAGGCTTCCATGTACCCACCACTCAGCTTGAAAAGCAATTCTGAATCTGCTGTTTATGTTACAAATTTCTTTATATATTTTTCACATATGTGAATCAACAAATATATAGTATGCTTATATTTTGGAAAATTGTATCTTATTCTTTATGAGCTTTTTTAACTTTTTAAATGGAAGATGATGCTTGTGAGATTAATTCAGGTTGCTATGTTTTGTTCTTCCACTACTGTATAGTATTCTATTTTAAGCCTATGCCACCATTTATTCTGTTTATGAGCATTCAGGTTGTTTTCATTTTTGCTATTATGAACAATGTTTCTATGAACATGCTTGTACAGATCTCCTTGCACTTCTATCTATTATTTCAGCAAATTATATTGAGCACCTATTAGTGCTTGGCGTGATTGATAGAAGACTGGTGAAACAAGTCGTATCTTGAAGCCATATGCCTTAGAGAGACAAACAAGCAAATTCTGTTGTACGAGTCTTCTCGCCTATCTTCTTATTTTTATTTCACTCCTCCTTTATCATATTTCACAGTTCTGCTAGAGTTAACTTTTTTTTTTGAGACAGAGTTTTGCTCTTGTTGTCCAGGCTGGAGTGCAGTGGCGCCATCTCCACTCACTGCAACCTCTGCCTTCTGGGTTCAAGGATTCTCCTGCCTCAGCCTCCTGAGTAGCTGAGATTACAGGTGCCCGCCACCACACCCAGCTAATTTTTTTGTATTTTTAGTAGAGACAGGGTTTCACGATGTTGGCCAGACTGGTCTTGAACTCCTGACCTCAGGTGATCCGCCCGCCTCAGCCTCCCAAGGTGCTGCGATTACAGGCATGAGCCAGCGCACCCGGCTCAGCTAACTTTTTTAAACATAGTTTTAATCATTACTAGTATGCTCAAAAACATTCAATGGCTCCCTGTTGCTTATGTGATAAAGTTAATACTCCTCAGCTTGCCATTCAAGAACCATCTTAGCTTAACCTTTTCTCTATTTGCATCTCACTCATACACCTTTCAGATGCCAGTGCCATTTCCCTCTCATGCCTCTTAATGATGTTTCTTTACCCTTAGCTATCTTGCCTGTTTTGAACTTTATCCAGGATGTTGAAGTTTTACTCAGTTTTCAAGATCCAAATGAAATACTTTCTTACATCCCTCATCTAACTGTTTATTGCAGATAGTGGGATATGCATTTGTTTAGCTGACTAGGAGCAGGAACCATATGGTAATTGCCTCCAACATAGTAGGACCTCATTAATTAAAATATGGATCATTTGGTTCTCAGCTTTGCTGTTAAAACTCTTTAATGCTCCTAATGGGAGGAGGGAGTAGAAATAGAGTGAATGTTTGAGTTTTCTGTTGCTTTTCCAATGTTTCTGACTCTCAATAAGTACTTGTAGCTTACTCCCCGAGCAACCATTCTACACGAGATCCTTACCACATCAAAGTGGGGTAGGTTGAGAAGAAAACTGACTTTAGTAAGAGAGACAGATTCTTCATTAAAAAAAAAAAAAAAAAAAAAAAAAAAAAAAAAAAAAAAAAAAAAAAAAAGACCATGTTCTCACCTCAGTGGGATTGAACTAGAGCATACTTAAACCAGCTTCCATTCTCATCTCTTGGTCACCTCCTTTCTGTTCTGCCTTTTGGGTGGCAGTACAGGTTGATGACCTGTCACCGGTTATGCCCTTCTGCTTCTCTCCAGTCCCCAGGGTAGAAGGCAGATGTGGCTGCATGTGAATAAGGGGAAGCCCGAGTCCACTGTGTCCGCATTTCCATTTTGAAGGAAAATGGGAGAAATGAGGCCAGTGGTTTGATAAATTATATCAAAAATAGTCCCTTCATGCTAATGGAGTGTGAAGAAGCTGATGTACTGGAGATGATCTATAATATTTCATATTTCTCTGAGGAGAAAAATGATAAACTTGATGATGTGTGATTTATTCATGTTTCTTCAGATGAGGAAAAAAATCCTCAAGTCAACTGCCTGTTTCTCACTCCCAGAAGCTGGCATGTGGATTTTACACTGGGATTGGAGGTTGGGCTTGTTTAGAGAAATGCCTAGAGAGACTTTGATTAATCACCAGACCTTTGGCAGTTGGTTGGGAGAGGGTAATTACGCTAGCAGTGCCGCTATTTTATCATCGCTGTTTTATGGCTCTACACCACCAGGTGACAAATGTGTTAATTATTGCATTTCTTATCCCACACCTCTCTTGCCTGCCCCCTCCCCTCATGGTTTTGGCCCTTAGTCCTTCCCTGTAGCTCAGCCCTGGACAGCAGTAACTTGTGCAATCAAAGAGCTGTTCTTTGGGAGCCATGCTGAGAGGGACAGGGCTACCAGCCCTGCTGTGTGCAGACGCTAACCACAGGGGAGCTGGTTAATTCCCTTTCCTCTTCCTTCTGCCCATCACCCTTTGGGTCAAGTGCTGCTCAGAGCCAGAAGCTCCACTGGCTTCTTTAATAACTGAAAATGGCACCCCTGGACTGGGCCATTTCACTCTAAATAGCCCCCTGGAGGAGGTTAGAAATGGAGGTTGTCTTAGGCAAAGAGATTTAGGAGGTAAAATTGTCCTTTTTCTTTCTTTCTTTCCTTTTTTTTTTTTTTTTTTTTTTTTGTTGCCCCCTCTCTGTTTCTGTTACCCAGAGAAAGCTTCACAAGCATGCCAGTAATTTAGTTGCACCATTTTATCACAGCTGAAAGAATTGAATGTAAAGAAGGAAGTTTAATAGAACATATAACTCAGTAGATTCATTGATGGGGAGGTATCTATTGTAGTTTGGCCAGTGAAGGCGGGTCGTAGAGGAAAATTTAGGTAAGTCAGATTTTCTTTAAGAAGAGGCCCAAGAGTTAGTACCTCAGGATTTTGTTTTCTTCTGTTCCTTGGGCATGCTGGAAATTTGTTAGCTCTTAAATCAACAACTTGTTATTGACAGTCATCTTTTTGCTGGAGAACATATTAAGTATAATTATGGTGCCTGACCTCAAAAAAAAAAGCAGTTGGTTATATAACTCTAAAAAGATGAGTAGCCACAGAGTATAGCAAGCCACAGAGAAGAGCAAATGCCATTGCTGGGAAGCAGAGCCTTTGCTGGGTTAAGTTTCCTGGGAGTTTCATCGTCCAAGAACAAGAATTTATTCTTCTGACTCTCCACCTTCTCTGGAAATGGTGTGCCGCATCTTTTGCCTTCTGGCTAAATTTTTGTTTATTATGTGCCTCTTTTCACTAGAATGCAAGAACATGACTAGTTGGTTGTGTTCTTGCTTGTAATCCTTGTTTTTAGAACAAGACCTGACAACTCAATTATGGTCAGTATATATATATTTTTGGATGTATGAATGAATAAATGAAATGAGATCTTAACATGTAACTATCTTCCTTTAGACTAGCCAGGGTTTTGACTGTATTTGAAATTTTTAGGCTTCTTCAACTCCCTCTTTTATGGGTCCAAAGGATGTCTAAAACCAAATAAGAAATTCCTTCTTATTGATCTAGTGGTTACAGACAAGAGGCGCCAGCCTTCTTTGTCTTTTGGAAGTTAGGAGTGTGCCCCTGAGGAAACTAAGCTCTGGGAAGGTTCTTTATTTATAATACAAAATTTCTTTTTTGTGGTTGAGCTAGATACAGATATTTTTCAGTTTTTCCTTTCTTCAAAGGCTATATTTTGGCTTAATCTGTACTTATAGCATAACTATTCATGCCAATTATAATTCATATGTAAAAATGAGACAAACTTTCAGCCACCAAATATAACTATTAGAAGCTTTTGAAATACTGTTTAATACTTTGCAATATAGTTATTTATGCATATCTGCATTCGATTTTAAACTTCTTGAAGTAATGTTTTATTTATTTTTGTATCTCTGTTGCTCAGCAAAGGGTGGCACATCGTAGGTCCTTCATGAACTAATATTTACTAGTGTACTGTGGGAATGTATTTGCAACACCCTTGGCATCACTCTTATCTATTGGGGATAGCAAATAATTTGAACTGTCAAAATCAGTGGTGTTGCTTTGGGCCCAGATGATATTAAACTTTTTTTTTTTTTAGAAACGGGATCTTCCTGTGTTGCGCTGGTGGTCTTGAACCACTGACCTCAAGTGATCCTCCCACCTCGGCCTCCCAAAGTGCTGGGATTACAGGTGTGAGCCACCGCACCCGGCCCCAACATTCAACTGTTTTTTTTTCTGACAGTAACTAAGAATGGGATAAATGCCTCTTTGAGGCCTTTTCTAGTTTGTGAGGCCACCTGTCTTACTATTGATTGCAGGAAGACATGCATCACATTCATCTGAAGGTTGAATACATTATTTAATTGTGGCTTGCGAAGAAAGAAGAGCTAACATGTGGTCATGTTTTGTGCTATTTAGGATTGAAAATCACTCAGTCATGAAGCCATTTCTTTTCGTTCTACTTTTGGAGATCATATTATGATAAGCTTTTCAGAAGTACCAATAACCTAGACTCAAGCCTATGTAGTTTGGACCTTCATGTCTTTACATGTGTAGAATCAAAGAGCAGTAGGAGTTGGCGGATATGTGATGGGAGAAGCCTCACATCATTCTTGGAATATGTTGTCACTAGTATCATCAGTGGGGCCTCCATGCCCTGCTTGCCAACTCAGGAAAGGCGTGAGATTGAGGGATCTAGATTTAGCATTTATTGAGGAAACAGTGTTGTATAAACTCTTGAAATTTTACATAGAAAAACAGATCTGTTTGGGAAATGAAGATTTTCAAAAGAAATATGGTCCATTTTGAAAGAGATAATTACAGGATATATTTTAGTGTGGACTGGAGCTTACCAATCAGAATGATATTTTGACATTCATGGTGTCAAAAGGTAATTTCTTTTTGCATAATTTTCAGAGGTCTCTTCTGCAGATCTCAGACATCTACAAATCAGTATGTGTAGTAATAAAAGGAAGAATACAGATTATCAGACATACTGAACTAGTCTTCTTTTGGAATCACATCAGGAAAGGAAAGTTGTTAGTGTTTATGCTAGGTAGCTTGAAGACATCTTTGTGATATTTATGAAGATCATCCCTGTCAGGCAATCATTGCTTCTGCCAGAATGACTTACCCATTTATCTAATAAAGGGAAAGATCTAAATTCTTGAACATGTAATAATTCACTTGATACAATTCAGGTTTTTATAAACAAATCATATTAAAACCCCAAAAATTAATTAACAGGTGATAAACCTTGCTTTTACTTCCTTGTCCCATCACATTCATTCATCAATGACACTGACAATTATTGAGTGCCTTTGATGTGCCAGAAGCACTTGCCCAATGATTCTGTATGGAAAGGGATGTTTGTTAATTGGGGTGGTACCTCCCAAATAATGAAACATACACACTTTTGTCTTATTCCACAGCTGCTCCTTGAGTAAGACCCGGGCTTGAAAGGCCAACTTCTTCTAGAGGAGCAGATCTTTGAGGAGGAAGAGGCAGCTAGCTAGGAAGGGCTAGGAGGCTACAGAGGTTAAAAGTGGTCTGAGATTAGGGAGAATGGCTAAAAGTGAGTGAGATTTTCTCTCATGTGTAAATAATTGTAAGAAGAGATTCTGGACAACATATGCAGAGGAACAAATGGAGGGATGGTCTTTAGTCAGTGGAAGTGGAAATTCATTGGATTATCCATGAGCCCATCTGAAATCAGCAGCCCGTTAGGTGGAAGCTTGAAAGAAAGAATTGTCGTGTTTGGTGAATATATCATGATTTTGGAGAAGGATGAGGGCAGAATCCTGCATCCTTTCTAGCTTTCTTGAGAACTTTGTATGAGATTCACTCTCACCATCATCTAAGTGTAAGTGGCGTGCCCTGCTGTTAGAAAATTCCACCATTTGCTAGCCAGTGGATATAAATGGGCATCTTGGTTGTGCTTTTTTTTTTTTTTTTTTTTTTTTTTTTTTTTTTTTTTTTTTTTTGAGAGATGGAGCCTTGCTCTGTTGCCCAACCTGGAGTGCAGTGGCACGATCTCGGTTTACTGCAAGCTCCACCTCCCAAGTTCATGCCACTCTCCTGCCTCAGCCTCCTGAGTAGCTGGGTTACAGGCATGTGCCACCACACCCGGCTAATTTTTTTGGTTTTTTTTAGTAGCGACGTGGTTTCACTGTGTGAGCCATGATGGTCTCGATCTCCTGACCTTGTGATCCACTTGCCTCGGCCTCCCAAAGTGCTGAGATTACAGGTGTGAGCCACCACACCCGGTCGCATCTTGTTTTCTTTATTAATTATTTGTATGTCTGAAAGTCTAGATATATATTTGTCTTCAGGAAAGGAAAGGTACCAATAGGAAATTTTGAGTAAGCCAGAGTATTCTAGTAAATGTAGGAATTATGCCAAGAAGAGCCAGAATTGCTCAGCACTAGTGATAACCTGGTGAATAGAAAGACCATCAATTATGTGTTCCAAAAATGATGTCAGCATTGCAAGAGGAGAGCTGACTGCGTAGTCTCATCCTCATTTCTCAAGAGAGTGTGCCTCTAAATGACCTACCAATTAGAAGCAGATGATAATGAAGCAAAATGATGTAAATCAAGATCTGAAGACATTTATGGCCAAGACATGATAAATACAGAATTGGAGAAAGAAGACAGGAAACACCAGAGGAGAACAGCAAGGACTGTAGTTGTTTGGTTTTTTGTTTGTTTGTTTGTTTGTTTTTTGCTGTGGATAAGCCCAACTGCATACTGTGGCATTGAATCTTGGCCAGGCAATAGTTTGATTGCTGATTTCCTTAAAAGGGAAGAATTCTTGTGTAGGATTAAAGTAAAAGTAATTCCATGACAACTTGTTACTGAGGAAGACAGCCAAATACGTATTTCATGTGTAACGAACAGTCATTTTGGTGGAATTTGGTGTGTTGTGTAAGGCTTGGTGCTAGATTAATGCCCAGGTGACCACTTGGGGGACAATCAGTGTAGCTCTGTGAAAGATACAAAGTATTGCCTGCCTAAGTCTCAGTTTCTTTGTCTGTAAAATGTGTGTTTAAGCGGAGCTGTGAGACAATGGGAATATATATAAGGTGCTTGGCACTTAATAGTTGTTCAGTTTCTCTCTCTTGAGCATCCTTGAAGCTCCTTTTATTCATTTCTTTGATGTTGAATGAAAGAGAATAAATTTTGACTGAGCGATAAGCTTCATTTTTTGAAGGTGCTGATTCTTACCCCATTTTCAGCTATATTGACTGTATTGTTAGCCACTTGTTACCCATCTAGTGAAGCCATCTTCTATAGTGCAGTGTGTGTTAGTAGGAAAGGCTTATTTGGCCTTGAAGGGCTTATTTGGCCTTGATTGTGGTTTGAGGTTGAGCATATTAAGGATGAATAATAGCTGGAATGGTCCATGATGTGTGCTTAGCATCCTTCAGAATGTTTACGTAGTAATATTTAGATTGCTTCTGAGCACAAGAGAATACAGAACAAAATGTTATGTTCCAAATAAAGATCACAATAAGAAGAAATATTGCTCTTCTAGCTTGGCATCCTTTTTCTGCCATCATTTCCCTTTGCGTTTTCTTCCCATACCTTAGCTGTAGCCAAGGATACAGCAGTAAGTGTTGCTTGGTATTTAATCAAATTAAAACCTATGCTAGGTAATGCCTCATAGATTTTATTTTGCCAAGGTAGACGTTCGAATGGAAAAAGAAATAATGTATATTAAGGACTAAAGGGGGTACTCTTGTTTTCTTTCAAATATGATAATTAGTATAAAACTGTCTTTTTCCTGCCAGTTGGCTCATCTCATCTCCTAGCAGCTGTTTTAAATTCCTTAATTGTCTATTGCTTACTCAGCTATCATTTCACAAATTTCCTCACTGCTGCATTTTTGTTGAAGCAAATTCTGACAGTGGGGATGCTCACCTCACAGGCTGGGTTGAGCTGAGTTCTAGTTATCTTCTGTGAGTAACAGGATTAGCTATCATTAGACAGTGCACTAGGGTGAGGTGATAGTTCCCTAGGTCTCTGGAGTTGATTACTATAGAAATGGGCATCTGGTGGAGCCTCAGGTTGCCAATTGCATTACTCTTCATTTTACTGATGTTTAAATTCTGTTTAACCCAACGTAGACTTTTTTTATGCTTATAAAGGAATAGTAGTTTCCTGGAGGATTTGCAGTGTACACTATTGTATAATCTCATAACTTATAATTTTTTTTCCGAATGAAGGAAGTGGGTATTTTAACCATAGCGTTTGCATTCCAGTATCGTTAACCATTTAAATACACTTTGTTAAATCTATCACATTTTCTGTTAAAATAATGTAAAATTCTAGTCGAAATTTTAACAGTATCTTACTGTAAAAATACTGTAGATAATAGCTCCTGAGATAAGACAGTCTGCTGCTTTCAGAAGCATCAACACAGAGCATTCCTCAAGCATTTGGTTTAAGTAAATATCATTGAAGCCTTACTAAATTCAATTTCAGATATCGTGCTCTTTGATAGCACATTGACAGCTTACACATGATGCTTGCAAATATCATCCACTTATTTCTTTTTTTTTTTTTTTTTTTTGAGATGGAGTCTCGCTCTGTTGCCCAGGCTGGAGTGCAGTGGCACGATCTCAGCTCACTGCAAGCTCTGCCTCCCGGGTTCACACCATTCTGTCACCTCAACCTTCCTAGTAGCTGGGACTACAGGCGCCTGCCACCACGCCTGGATAACTTTGTTTTTGTATTTTTAGTAGAGACGGAGTTTCACCGTATTAGCCAGGATGGTCTCAATCTCCTGACCTCATGATCCTCCCACCTCAGCCTCCCAAAGTGCTGGGATTATAGGTGTGAGCCACCACATCCAGCCCACTTATTTCTTAATGATGGGAAAACCGGTAATACAAGACCAAGTTTTTGTTTATATATCAAATTAACAACTTTCATATCTTATTTCATAGTCATGCATTGCAGGAATGTACATACTGCATAAAGTGACTTGCTTTGTCATTTTTAAAAATCATAATACAGTCAGAAGATGATTAATAGATTTGTTCAAATTTTTATGCTACAATATGTTCTCGTCCCCATGTGAATAAATGCAACAGATCATTTGTAACCATTTTAATTGCTCTAATTTTACATGGACAATATTTTTGTATAAGAAAAGACAAAAAAGGCCAGGCCCGGTGGCGCACACCTGTAATCCTCGCACTTTGGGAGGCCGAGGTGGGTGGATCACTTGAGGTCAGGAGTTTAAAACCAGCCTGGCTAACATCGTAAAATGCCGTCTCCACTAAAAATACAAAAGAAATTAGCTGGGCATGGTGGTGGGCGCCTATAATCCCAGATATTCAGGATGCTGAGGCAGGAGAGAAAAAAAAAAAATACAAAAAAGAAAAGAGAAAAGAAGTGGTCACTAGGTTTAAATGCCTAGATTTTGAAACCTCTTTGTTTTAACTCTCTAGTTTTAGGCAAATCACTTAACTTGATTGAATCTCAGTTACTCTTACTATAAAAATGGGACCAGTAGTACTTTCCTCAACATGATCTTGAGAAGATTCACTGAAATAATGGTGAAAGTAACCCTATCACAGAATTTATAGTAGGTGCTAAAAATGCTGTGTACCTTCCTTTCCTTCCCTTCCCTTAGAAAGACAGTCTCTTTTATTTATTGATTGTACTTTTGCCACCACAGGGGGAAAAAAATCCCTGTTTCTTATAAAACTTTCTAAGAAATTCATGAATTTAGTATGGGCCCTCTAATTCTGACAAATAGAATATTGATTTTGAGTTTGTTGCTGTAAATTTGCCAAATGAAACCAAAATTTTATGGTTTTCCTTTTAAGTCACTTCTGATATCTGGAGCAAACAAGTCTGTATTTATTTCTAAGTAGTTTGCTAATTGCAAATCACTACCAACTTAACACAGATGTAGAAAGTGAGAAGCTGAGAGGGAGCCAGAGCATGAAATAAGTAAGTAGGTTAAGAATTGCCACACAGGCCATCATGCTTGCAGAGAAGAGTGTGAGACTGTCTGAGGCTGTGGTGCTGGTCACCTTAGCCTGTGTAAACTCTCACTTTCTCAGTTATCAGTGGAAGACGGGGGTTAATCGTTATTAGTCTGAACACATCACATTGCAATTATCTGAAAGCTAAAGACATGGAGTAAAGGAACTCTGAAGACACTACCTCCAATGAAACTGCTGATGCTTCGAATGGAATTCGGACAGATGGAATGCTCATTTAGGGAGCAAATGACATGGACGGGGGGAGTCAAAGTGATAAAGGCAGCCTCCTTGCATTTGTTGTATCTTACTTATGTGTGAGTTCTGCAAAATGCAAGCAAGACTAGAACCCTAGAAAAACAACCATTAGGTAGATTTAACTAGTTATAGTCAATCAGAGAAAGCCAGTGTGTGCAAAGAGAGGAGAGAAGAAAGTCAAACAGTAAAAATGTAATCAACCAGTGGGATTCTTTTAGTTCACAGTTGTAATCATAGATGGCATTCCACTACCTTTGTCTTCCATCTGGACCAAGTATGGCTGTATCTAGAGGTTCTGTTGTACTATTTCTGTGATCCTTAAACTCTGATGGCAACCTGCCTTAACAAGGCCAAAAACCTACACAACCCTGAGCCTTTCTTGCTAGTGGCATTATCTAAACATATGCATTTGCACCTTATCAGGCTTAATGAGGAAAAATAAATAGCTTTTGAAGACACTAATGGGAAATTATTATAAGTCAATGAAGTGAAAATGCAAATAGGTTTGTATCTTAAGCGGGAATACTGCTAGAAGCTAACACTGAGTGAGATCTTGCTCTGTGCCAACCACATGCTATTGTGCATTAAAAGAGACCCCTGCCTTCCATATAGTATCCTTGTTTTACGGGTAGAAATCTTGAGGTTTAGAAAGGTAAAGTAACTCACCTAAAGTTACATAGCTCATGAGCAGTGTAGCAGAGGTTTAAGGACACATCGTCTGATTTCAGCGCCCGAATGAAGAGCCTTTTACAAGGATGATGATTTTTGCAGCAACAAGACAAAGATGTCCAACAATAGGAAAAAGATTGTAAAGAAATGTTAATCCCTGTAGAGGGCACTATTCAGATTTAACTCACCCAGCATAATTTTCTAACATGATAAAGCAGACCTGCGCCAGCTACTGACTGTTTTAGATAGGTTTGCCTCTGGGGAAGAAAGTGCAGTGATTCGTGTAACCTACTGTCAGGGTTATTTAAATCTCAGACCTAACCTAGAATTTACTTTAATAATCTTTTATTATTTTCCTGTATATTCTTATGATTTCTCCCTTCTCAATGAATAATGAATTCAGCATAATGAATGCAGTTAGTTCTAGGCTTCTTCATATCTATATTTAGTATTCAAAGCACTTTCTTCTCTTTTGTTCCTGATTTATCAAGATCTGTGATTGTGCTATGAAAAGATGACAAAGGAGACCACCTGTTGGACCTGGAAAGTGCTAGGTGTTAGTTGATAACTTGGGCAAATGTAAGCATGATAGTTTGACCAGGGTTGGGTGCGGTGGCTCACACCTGTAATCCCAGCACTTTGGGAGGCCGAGGTGGGGAGATCTCTTTAGGTCAGGAGTTTGAGACCAGCCTGGCCAACATGGTGAAATCCCATCTCTACTAAAAATACAAAAACTAGCTGAGTGTGGTGGCAGACACCTGTAATTCCAGCTACTCAGGAGGCTATTGAGTTGCTAATTCCAGTTACTCAAGGAGAATCACTTGAACCTGGGAGGCAGAGGTTGCAGTGAACTGAGAGTGCCACTGCACTCTAACCTGGGCGACAGAATGAGACCCTGTCTCAAAATAAATAAATAAATAAAAAATAAAAAAAGTTTGACCAGAGGACTACCTCCATTGTCTTTCTTTCCTACAATCCAGTTTAGATACCTTCTGAACTAACCATGACTTACGTGCCTGTCCGAGAGTACTGGCCAGAGTTAGGGTGGTCACATTAATTCTAGGCAAGGGTGACGATGAAGGAGTAGAGCATGTTTCCTTGAAGGACTGTGATGATGCTTTTTAGAGCTTATTACATGTTTGCTATCTCTCCCATCCCAAGCAGTCAGGGGTTTTAACTTTGAAGATAATAATAACTGTCTTTGGTGGGTGAATTTATGTCTGTTTTGACCCAAAAGATAATTTAGGATGACTTACGGAATCCGAAGCTAAATGTCAAATGTAATTAAATGTTACTGTTGTGTCTTGCTTTAAGAAGAGAGCTGGTGAGTTCCAGCAGGGTTTGGGAGCTATTTGGATTAACTATTTTGATTCTTTCTCACATTATATAAGAGGTATTATCTCAGGCAGCACAGAAATTGTCCCTGGGGGACAGGGAGGCATCACATTTAAGAAGTATGTATAATATTTCTTCAGCACGTTTTTTGGGCCTGGGTTTCTCAATATTTCTACCTTTTCTTGAAACCTCCGCTTGGATATGGCTCTGGAAGATGGCAGAAACACCATCTTAAAATATACATAATCTTTTTAAGAAATCAGTTTTGATAAAGCAGGAAGTCTCTTTTCCTGACGGTCCTTCCCCAATATGCTTAAATTATTGAATAGGAAAGCTTCAGTATGACACAGCTATTAACATAAGTGCTAAGGATTAAGAAAAAGATCTATCACAAATTATGTCTCCCTGTAGGAAGGTAAAGTTGTGCCTTTGACACCTACCCCTGGAAATCATATTCTTTTTCAAGATATAAACCCAAATCAGAATAGGGAGTGAGCTGTTTATATGAATACTGAATCTGGTCAGGCACGGTGGCTCACACCTGTAATCCCAGCACTTTAGGAGGCTGAGGTGGGCATATCCCTTGAGGTCAGGAGTTCAAGACCAGCCTGGCCAACATGGTGAAACCCTGTCTCTACTAAAAATACAAAAAAAATTAGCTGGACATTGTGCTGTGTACCAGTTGTCCCAGCTACTTGGGAGGCTGAGGCACAAAAATTGCTTGAACTTGGGAGGCAGAGGTTGCAGTGACCCGAGATTGTGCCACTGCACTCCAGCCTGCACGGCACAGTGAGAGTCTGTCTCAAAGAACAAAACAAAAGAAAAAGAATTCTAAATCTGCTCTGAATAGTGGAAGACAATGGGAGACATTTATCTTTGGTAGCAACATATTCCAAAGGCTTACGAGTTTAAAGAAATCATCATTTTCCTAGCACTTTCTTCCTTTCTCTCTCAATCCTAAAATACTCTCTGGGCAATCAATTTCAGAATTCTTTCAAGGAAAGGAAAACTTGATTCGTCTGCCTGTTAACTACTACAAAGTGTGTAGATTCCTGCCGTTCCATGTTACTACTCAGAGTGATAACGAAACACCTATTATTGTCATTATCTAGAGAAAAGAAGCTCTTATACTGGATTAAATGATGTTGCTGTGCCCATAAGAAAGGCAGGTATTGGGTAGTAATGAAGGTATGGCATCAGGAATTTCTACTTTGTGTCTTTCATCAGAGTAGCTCCCTCCACCCCTTTTTATCCTGTAGGAGGAAGATGTGGAGTGAGAGAAGAGCTCTGATCTGTTTGGGGAAAAAGTATCACAGCCTATTAGTTAGAAGCAATGAAATTGAGACAGCTTCGGGACTCCATTAAGTGTGTGGTGTTTAGGCAGACTGTGTCCCTAGGTAAAATGTGCTGTTGAAGAGGATAGTACACAATGAAATAATTGGGCTTGGGAAATCAACTGGGCTTCAGCAGCCTCATATCTCCTTGTGGGGAAGGGGAGAGGGAGCTACAGCTTTCCCTCCCTTCTTTTAGCATAAAAGCTATACTGAATAAAATAGAAGGGAATTTCTTGCTGAGTAGATGGACTGTGAATATATTTCGTATAACACAAACAATGGATATAATTAAATTTTGTCTGGCACAGGAAGGATTCAGAGCATGTCACTTGGAACCCCCTCGTGCCATGTTCTTCTCTAGGCATCTGGATATATGGTTGCAGCAACTGAATAAAAATATTCAGATTTGATCAGTAATGGCAGCATCTATAGGGACATGTTTTAATGCACTGATGTGTATGAAATTAGGTTCTTAAATAAAACATTATTCCTGGATATTTTCATTTCAAAGGATAAGCTGAAATTCGCAAACAGTGTGAACTAGACTGACTTTTCCCACTGAGACTTACTGATAGGCAAACTTTTGTGGACATTGTGGACACTGGTTGAGGGTAGGCTCACTAGTTTTGGTGGTATTAATGGTCAGCTGCCTGTAGAACTTGTGAGGTAAGAAAAGGTATAGCAATAGCAGGTTCAAGGTTCAGATAATTGTTGTTCTCTCTTAAGAAAAAGGTTTTGAGCAGTTGTCTTCTTTACATTCAGTGTATGTAATGATAGTTTGGCTAAATATGAAGAAGAAAGAGAACATTACTACTGTTTATTAATAACTTTTCTTTGTACCACACGTTTAGCTATTCAGGCACTCTGTGTTTGTGTGTATACATATACATTCTCTTATACACATTTGCGACATGTGGTAAAAGGCCCTACTTTTTGGAGTCAGAAATTGTGCTCATTTCTGTATCTGCCACCTTGTAGCTGTTGGCTCTTGAACAACAACTGAACCTCTTCTTTGAACATCAATTTTCTCAGAATGAGGGAACTAGACTAAATAATTGCCAAAATCGTTAGTCTACACACACACACACACACACACACACATTTTGTACTTCTAAAGGCACCGTATAAATGTTGTTCGAGCATTTTTTATATACTTATATGTCCACACGCAACATTTTTAAATAACATCAGTTATTTTCCCTCTTTTATGTTTTTATTTTCCTAATAATTCATACCAGTAATGCACGATAGTGGCATCCAGACCCCCTAATCTGAGAGGAATTTGTTGCCATTTGAACAAGGAATGTGTTACCTCATTCACATTTTCAAAACAATACAAATACATTCTTGTATATCTTTTTTTTTTTTTTTTTTTTTTTTTTTTTTTTTTGAGACAGAGTCTCGCTTTGTCACCCAGGCTAGAGTGCAGTGGCCGGATCTCAGCTCACTGCAAGCTCCGCCTCCCAGGTTCACACCACTCTCCTGCCTCAGCCTCCCGAGTAGCTGGGACTATAGGCGCCCACCACCTCGCCCGGCTAGTTTTTTGTATTTTTAGTAGAGACGGCGTTTCACCATGTTAGCCAGGATGGTCTCGATCTCCTGACCTCATGATCCGCCCATCTCGGCCTCCCAAAGTGCTGGGATTACAGGCTTGAGCCACTGCGCCCGGCCCATTCTTGTATATCTTTAGGGGAAACATATATTCAATATTTTAACCAGAGTCCTCACTGCTGTGTTCCCACATTGTTAATATCAGGTTGTTTGCCTAGATGTTCACAGTAGAAGTACAGGGATGTAGAAACATGGTCTTTCTTCTCCAAGAAGTCATTTTTCTTTAAAATTTGTGAAATAAATGAATTAATTAATAGAGCCAGCCTTTAACATAGTAATCCATTTTGCATTATTCAGCTTTGATTGAAAGAGACAGAGAAAATGTGTTGATGGGGGATGGGGGGTAGAATGGGAGATAGAGATTTCTCAGAATTAACAGGGTGCTCTATAGCTCAATAATAGGCCCTGTATATATAGCAGGATAGATTTGTAGATAGTTAAGAAAATCTTAAGTCTAAAGGTTGTAATTCCCTTAGAATTCCTGTAAGTTAATTGTTTTTCCCCCACTGTAATGCACACCCTTGAAAGGCAGGAACTTTCTGTTTATCATTGTATCCCAAGGGCCTATCATAAGCACCTGGTAACCAATAAATGTTGAACTGATATATGAGATTTTCCTGATCTTAGAGATTAAGTATTATCCTCATGGTCTAGGGGAATAAAACATCCACACATCCAAACCATAGTAATTCTGTTTCCATATTCTGCTATCTATGGGTTTCATTATTTTAAGTATTCTAAACTTACAGAGAGCAAGACTAATACTTTAAAATTTTATTTTGGCCTATAGGGAAAAAAGAGCAGGTTATTTGAGTTTGGTGACTATGTCCACCACTTTGGTTTACCACCAAATTCACAGCAGATACTAAGAAGTATCTACAGTGTTGTGTTTTGTTTGGTTGGGTTTTTAAGACAGGGTCTTGCTGTGTCACCCAGGCTGAAGTGCAGTGGCATGTTCATAGCCCACTGCAACCTCGAACCCAGAGTGAATGGATCTTCCTGCCTCAGCCTCCCAAGTAGCTGGGACATCAGGAATGCACCATTTGTGCCTGGCTTTTTTTTTTTTTTTTTTTTTTTTTTTTTTTTTTTTTTTGTAGAGGTGGGATCTCACTCTGTTGTTGCCCAGGCTGGTCTTGAACTCTTAGCCTCAAGTGACCCTCCTGCCTCTGTCTTCTGAGTAGCTGCAATCATTTAATCCTTTAATGTCCCACCAGTCTATTATTATCTCTATTTGACAACTTATGAAACTGAGGTCAGATAGGGCAAATGCAGTCATGCACCATGTAACAACGTTTCAGTCAACAACAGACCACATATACAGTGGAGATCCAATAAATTATAGTAACATATTTTTACAGTACTTTTCTGTGTTAGACACACAAATACTTGCCATTGTGTTACTGTACTGAATACCATAGTTGCCTATGTAGGTAACAGTAACATGCTGTAGAGGTTTGTAGCCTAGGAGCAATAGGCTATCCCATAGAGCCTAGGTGTATAGCTGACTGTACTATCTAGGTTTTTAAAAGTATACTCTATGAAGTTTGCAGAGCAACAAGATCACCTAACAATACATTTCTCAACTTATGCCCATTGTTAAACAAAGCATGACTGTAATTGACCTAAGGTCACACAGCTAACAAGTAGTGAGGTTTTAAACTAAGGCCTTTGACCAGTGCTATTGATATTACAGAGTGGTACAAACATGGTAGCATAAGCTTTAAGAGGAGGGAAAACTTGGTTCCCGCGGCTTTATCAGGGAAGACTTCTTTTTTTTTTTGAGACAGAGTCTCACTCTGTCGCCTAGGCTGGGGTACAGTGGCACCATCTCGGCTCACTGCAAGCTCCACCTCCCGGGTTCGTGCCATTCTCCTGCCTCAGCCTCCCGAGTAACTGGGACTACAGGTGCCCACCACCACACCTGGCTAATTTTTTGTATTTTTAGTAGAGACGGAGTTTCACCATGTTAGCCAGGATGGTCTCAATCTCCTGACCTGGTGATCCCCACCTCGGCCTCCCACAGTGCTAGGACTACAAGCATGAGCCACCACGCCCGGCCAGGGAAGACTTCTTAGAGGAGGTAGCAGTTAAGCTAGCCCCTAAAGAGTAAGTCATATCTTGAACTGAATGTGTGCTAGAGTTAGAATTATAGAGGATTAGATTCAGAATACAAGGCCATCTGTTTCAAGTTCCTAATTTGCAGAGGAGAAAACTGGGATCTGTGAGGTTAAATAACTTGTTGTAGGACATATGGCTAATTAATTGGCATTAGAACTGTTCTCTTCCCTCCTCTATCCTGTGTTTTCCCTGCGCCCCTCCGTTATGCACACTAGCTCATGTTAAGTCTGGTTTTTCATGAACACTTTCTAATAGGAGTTCCTAAAAACATTTTACAGCTTGAAAGTGGAGGTTTTCTTGTGTATCTATGTATGGCGATGAGGTTAAACCAGGAAAGGGTCAGGGCAGGCTTGGAAGGAGATATATGGAGATAATGGAGAGACAGATTTTTTCTTTTTTTTTTTTTTTTTTTCCTAGCATTTTACTTTATTGTTACCTCTGTTTCCTTCCATAAGTGTAGATAATTGAGTGTTGAGAGAAAGGGGGCAAATGAAATTCTAACGAGAAAAAAAATGATTTAAAATTCCACAAAGTCTATGGAATTTCAGCCTCTTAAGTAACCTGGGATGTTTTTAACTTTCATTAATGTTTATTGCCAGTGTCCTTCCTGCCACCCACCTACAAGGATGTCACAAGGATGAAATGAGGTCATATATGTGACCACACACTTAGGATACAACTGCCACGTATTGGCAGTCTTGTCTCTTCCTTGGGCCTACACTGTACCTTGCCTCAAAATGTAGTACTATCAGGTAGTGTTGATGTTTTCATTAGCCAAGTGGTTATATCAGATTTATGCACTGCTAAATAATCAATTTGGGACTTGGGTAAATACTCATTGGAAAAACATTTATCGTATTCTGAGTGCTTCCTATTAATCTTCTCCTCCTCAGATAGCAAGCTAGATCTGGGACTTAAGGTGGATTTTTTTCCTTATTTTTTCCCTTTGTTTTACCCAATGATTTAAAATATAAAACTAAACCTTTTTCAGTAAAGTCTGAATCAGCAGATACTTACATTACTTTGGCATAGGCTTTTTATAGACTAGCTAGAAGAATACAGTAATTAGCATGTGCATTTCCTCATTAAAATGTCATTAGTGAAGGCTTTGTTCTTTTAAGATCCTCCAAATAAGGTTTATTGCATTGCATTCCATCACTAATATTTTACCAGGAGTCAGATATCTTACTTAGGTGTGTTGAAGCAAGGATTACTTTGGACTTTCTATCAGGTAATGACCTAAGAGCAGACCTGGAGACAGATAAATCTCTGTGCTTACATTGGGTGGGCCCTACTTTATATATTAGTAATTAATTGCCAGTCTATTCTTATACTGTCCACTCGGAATCTTTTAGATATATAGACATTTAGCAAACCTAGACTTGTTTGAAAGAATAAACTGTTATCTGCACTAAACTGTTTCTTTAGTTATCTCGGTAGGATTTGATTTGAAAAAAATGTATGAAGAATTAGAAGAAAATAAATGTATATATAATATAATCATTTGAGATACAGTATTATTCAGGAATAAGAACACAGGCTTTAGAATCAGACTACTGAGGATTCAAATTCTTGTTTCATCATTTACTGGTTGTATAACTTTGTGATACTGAGCCTTTATAAACCTCAGCTGTCTGAATGTAATACGGAAATACCAGTGGTCCATACCTTATAGGAATGTTTGAGAATTCAGTTATATTATGCATGTAAAGTATTTAGCACTGATGCCTGGAATATATGATCTATTAATACATTACTGGCTGGGCGTGGTGACTCACACCTGTAATCCCAACACTTTGGGAGGCCGAGGAGGGTGGATTACCTGAGCTCAGGGGTTCAAGACCAGCCTGACCAACATGGTGAAACCCCATCTCTACTAAATACAAAAAATTAGCCAGGCATGGTAGTGCATGCCTGTAACCCCAGGTACTTCGGAGGCTGAGGCAGGACAATCGCTTGAACCCAGGAGGCAGAGGTTGTAGGGAGCCAAGATTGCGCCATTGCACTCCAGCCTGCGCAACAAGAGTGAAACTCCGTCTCAAAAAAAAAAAAAAAACCACCACCACCAAAAAATTACCTTTATAATAGAAAAAAAGTGTGTGTATTTTCATATGTATTCTATCTGTTTTCTTGTTACACATCTTTGACTTAAGAAATCCTAACATTAAATTTCAAAACAAATAAGGTATTTATGGAGTGGTCATTAATATCATTAAATGGCTTAAGGCAAACTTTCTTTAAAAAGTCACCTACATGATGTATTCAAAATAAACTACTTCACTTAGTCATTTTAACATTATTTCTGCTATGCAGAGTGACTAGCAACTTGAAGGAGCAAGTTAGGAAATGCCTTTGATGACCCCATGAAATCACTAGGTTATTAAATAACTGGAAATAAACTGAAAATTATGGGATCATCTTTAAGGCTTTCATGGCGTTTCAGTATTTTAGGGTTGCAGTATTCCAAGGATTTTCAGAGTAATTGCATGTCATCCTTTGTGTGTTGTGGGCAAATTGGGGTTAGCTAAAAGTTGGTCAGTTAAAAATAAATTTAAGCATCTACTCTGAGCCAGGCATTGTTCTTTTCTGTTGTGAATATAGTACTGAACAAAAACAGAATCCTTGCTCTCAAAGAGGTAACATTCCAGGGTAAGAAAATAGATAACTCATGAAGAAAGAAATGATTAATTCAGATACTTGTGAGGCTATGCAGAAGATAACCTAGGCTAACATGATACAGTATGGGTGGTGAGGATCTGAGTTAAGGGAAGACCTTTTTTTTTTGCAGGTTGTTGGGAGGAGATGCAAGTGTTCCAAGCAGAAGAAGGAACAAATAGAAAGTCCCCGATACACTAACAATCTTGGTGTGTTCAAGGGACAGGAAAAAGGCCAGTGTGGCTGGAATTTGGTGTTCAAAGCAAGAGAGGAGATACAAAAGAAGATGACTCATGCAGAGCCTTTGAAGGCTGTGGGTAGAATGTATGTTATACGGAACTTAGTTCTAAATCTAGTTGCAGTGGATTAACCTGGAGAGTGATGCAAACTGAGTTTTACTCTGAAAAAACACTATGACTGTTGTGTGGAGAATATGCTCCCAAGTGTAGAAGCTAGATCACCTTGCATGGGCCAAGAGAGATGGTAGTAGTTTAAGACTAGCATTGTAGCAGTGAGATGTAAAGTGGTAGCATTCAGGCATATTTTGGGTAGAGATTTGACAGAAAGTAGGTGAATTGGACATGGGATGTAAAAGAAAAAGAGGAAGCAAGGATGACTTCCAGGAGTTTAGCTTGAGCAACTGGATGGCTGATATCATGTGTAGACATAGGGAAAGGTTGTATGGGGAAGAATTTAGAGGGTGTGAGGGTGTGAAGCAGGGAATAATTTTGTTTTGACATGTTGTGAAAGAAATGCCAATTGACAGCTAAGAAAAGATGTCATCTGGGCAGTTAACGAATCTAGGAGATTGGGAAAATGTCCAGCGTGGAGGTATAAATGTGAAAGCCATCAGCATATGGGATTGAAAGCTATGGGGCTGTTTGGATTACCTAGGAAGATAATGTAATTAAAGAAGGGGGCTCCAAACAGAGTCTCATTTATAATATCCTGATAAGGAAGAAGACCCAGTGAAGGAGATGAAGAAGGAGAAGCCAGTGATGTAACACAAGCATGGGTCATGGCAAAAGAGAAAAAGATGTTTCATAAACAAGGATGCTTGGTATGGCCACCCGTGTCAGTGCTGTGAAGTTGAATATGATCAGGACAAAGAATATTCATTAGGGCTTTATATTTCTCCTTTACTACAACCCATTAATGAAACAAAAAATTAACCTAGCACCCAAGGTGTTTCTTACAGTTGGTTTCTCCAGTATGTTTTAATATCATTTGTTAGTTATTTCCCCAAACTAACGTTCAGCTTCTTTCTCCAAAACAGAAGATTTTTTTTTTCCTGGTTCTGCTCGTTGGAATCCTCCCCTCCACCATGATATAAAAGTAATGGTGCTTATTGTAAAAAAACAGAAAATACAAGAAAATAAGGGACAAGATTTAAAAAAACGAATTCAATTCTGGGAACAACAAATGACATCAGGGATATAGGAATTAAACCATGTGCATTCTGTCCCTAACCCCAATTTTATGGTCATTTTCTGGGAACCTTTCCTCTCCATGGTACTTGCATAGCTTTTGTCAAGAATAACACTTCTCACTTCCCCACCTCCTTCTACATGCAGATGCTGCACTTTTCTGGGTGAAGTTTTAGCAATGCCTTCCTTCTAAAATGAAAGCATTTTCTCCTCACGATTAGCATCTGTTTATAGAATAGTTCGTATTTTCGTAATTAGATCCTGCATAGAAATGCAAAGGCTGCTATGTAAAAGGATAATGAATCTTTATTGCACAGTTGAAATCAGATTTGTGCAAAAGGCACTTTGAAAACAGTAATAAGCAGAGACATGTATTAAATCACCCAGATAAGGCACCCACTTTATATTTTCTATTTATAAATGGAAATTATGACTACCCAGTGGATTCCATATGACATTTCCTATTACCAGCAAAGATTTTTAGCTTTGCCCATAAAAGTTATCTAAATTCAAAAGCTTCTGTGGATTCATGGCTCTAAGAATACTTCTGGAAGGGGCCGTGACAGAGTGGAAAGGGTCCTTTGTCTTTTTCTTTTGTGTGTGTATGCACTGTGCAGAGGGGAAGGTTAGCAAGTGGTAGAAGAAAGAAGCCATTTGAAATAACCATGATAAGATCTAATCAGGAAACTCAGTGTCCATTACACACATACAGTAACATTTTAAGACTCTTCTGGTTGGGCTTCTTGAGAACTAAGCTCGTGTTCTTATAAGCTTATCCTTACATTTTCCCACTGTATGCATCATTCATGGCAAACATAGGATTTATTCCCAAGCTAAACCTGTTTCTTGGGGATTTGTTATCTTTTACCTCCTTGGTGAGCCTCGGAAAGCTAGAGCATTGCTCTATGGAGAAAGGAGGAGGGCGGCATTGGGAGGAAGGGTAGGAAAAAATTATTGGGAAGCAGAGAAAGTCAATGTCAAATGAACTGCCAAGGATGAATATTACGGCTGCTGGGAACCTTGGAGAGTATCATGTGTCTTATGTGTCTGTTTCACAGTCGGTGCTTCATGTAAGATGGCAGTCTCGCCTGGACCATGCTTAGTATCGATTTACTCTCAGGCATGCCAGACCATTTTAGCATTACTAAAGGAAGGAAAGCCTATGTATTTCCCTGTATTAGCAGACATATCAAAAGAGTATCTTAAACCATTTTCTTTCTGTCTTCTTACTGTTCTTTCTGTCTTACTGCAACTCCTCCTCCCATCCTGATTTTTTTTTTTTTTTTTTTGAAGAAAAATGACTTTCTGGCCGGGCATGGTGGCTCATGCCTGTAATCCCAGCACTTTGGGAGGCTGAGGCGGGTGGATCACGAAGTCAAGAGATCAAGACCATCCTGGTTAAAACGGTGAAACCCCGTCTCTACTAAAAATACAAAAAATTAGCTGGGCATGGTGGTGGGTGCCTGTAGTCCCAGCTACTCGGGAGGCTGAGGCAGGAGAATGGCGTGAACCTGGGAGGTGGAGGTTGCAGTGAGCTCAGATCGCGCCACTGCACTGCAGCCTGGGCGACAGAGCTAGACTCCGTCTCAAAAAAAAAAAAAAAAAAAAAAGACTGACTTACTAAGAGAGCATTATACAGGCCAGGTGTGGTGGCTCAGGCCTGTAATCCCAGCACTTTGGGAGGCCGACGCGGGTGGATCACGAGGTCAGGAGATCCAGACCATCTTGGCTAACATGGCAAAACCCCGTCTCTACTAAAAATACTAAAAATTATCCAGGCGTGGTGGCAGGCGCCTGTAGTCCTAGCTACTCCGGCTGTGAGGCAGGAGAATGGAGTGAACCCGGGAGGCAGAGCTTGCAGTGAACTGAGATCGTGCCACTGCACTACAGCCTGGGCACCAGAGTGAGACTCCATCTTAAAAAAAAAAAAAAAAAAAAAAAAAAAAGAGAGAGAGAGAGAGAGCGCATTATACAGAGAACAAATTGAGTACCTTTTTTTAGAATGGTAGAGTGTCAGTAACCACTCATACCTGTGGGGGGAAAGAAAAAGGCTTCAAACTTTGCGCACTTCTGACCCTTCCATGAAAATAGAGGGACCTTATTTAAGGCTAGTTTTGTGGTGGTGGAATCTGAGCACTGCTGAGTGTTAACAAAAGGGAATGAATTGATGCCATATTTAGAGACCAAAAATGCCATCATTTTCACCTGCCTGAAGTCTTCTGTTGTTTTCCCTAGTTGCTGCCTTGCGCTTTTTCCGCATTACAGGGAGAGAAATCAGTTGTCTGGCTGTCTAAACTCATGGCATCTGCTTAGCAGTTTCACCAGCTCATGGTTGGGACTCATCCCTCTGTCAGAATCCTTTGCTCCATTAGAAGGGAGGCTGGGACCAGGCTCCTGAATTGATTTGCATACTTCCACTTTACCTAGCTCAGACAACATATGGCCATGTGGAGCACTTGGATTTATTTCTGTTTCCTCAAATTAAATTCCTGAAAAATTGGAGAACTCCACAGTTTGTTTTGTGTTACAAAAAATTTTAGTTCCTTTTTTGGTCGGCAAAGCAACACAATTTTGGCATTAAACAAAAATCTCTGGATTACTTTAAAAAGAGAATGTTGATTTGATTTGCTTCCCCCTTTCTCTTACCCCTTTCAGGAAAAAAAAATTTATGTTGAATCTGAAAACACTGCATCATGTTGCAAAATGTCCATTTAGGCACACTGAATAGAAAGTATCATCGAGTCATTTTTATTCTTGTAATTCAGTAATTTTGTATATTTTGCCTTTTTCTTTTTCCTTAATGTTAATTGTGTAACTAAATGTCTCAAACTTGGGACTTTTCACTTTACACATCCCTGTGTAAAAATACCTAGATACAGTCAGATAGAAGAAATAAGACTCAGTGTTCATAGATCAGTGAGGCGGGGGACTATACTTAACAGTAGTATGTTGTACATTTCACAATAGCCAGAAGAGAACAATTCAAATGTTCTTAACATAAAAGATAAACATGTAAGGTGATAGGCATTCTAATTACTCTAATTTGATCTTTACACATTATATAAATGTATCAAATTACCACATGTACTCCCCGTTAATAATATTGTATATCAGTGAATTTTTTTTAAAAAGAAATAGATATAATCATACAATGAATAACTGGATTAATGTGAAATGATACAAAAAGTTACCATTTTAGGCTGGATGTGGTGACCCACACCTGTAATACCAGCACTTTGTGAGGCTGAGGCAGGAGGATTGCTTGAGGCCAGGAGTTTGAGACCAGCCTGGTTAACAATACTAGACCCCCTTTCTAAAAAAAAAAAAAAAAAAAAAGCAAAACCCAAGTACAGCAGCATGTGCCTGTAGTCCTAGCTACTCAGGAGGCAGAGGTGAGAGAATCACGGATCACTTGAGGAGTTTGAGGTTGCGGGGAGCTATGATCCTATCACTGCACTCCAGCCAGGGTGACAGAGCAAGACCCTGTTTCAAAAGAAAAAAAGAAAAAAGTTACTATTTTAAATGTACTTGAACTTTGAACAGTACTAATATATGAAAATCATCTCATCTTCTTTAGGAAATTCTTTGTTGCCTAAATTAGGGATAGGTATCATACACTGTGGAATGAACTCTAAAATGGTGGCTCTTAGATGGAAAATAGTTTTATTTGGGTACTCATGTCTTCTCTCTTAAGGGATCTTAGGAAGAATCTACATGATAAAGAAGAAATAGCATGGGTTTTAGAGTCAAGAGGCCTGAGTTTTAATTCTCAGGCTTCATTTGTCCTTCTGCAGTGGCCTTAGCAAATATTATAACCTCCCTAAAGTTAGAGTTGCCATAGTAATCGTACATACAATGTTATCATAAGAAAAAAGTGAGATAACAGATAATCAAAGTACCTGGGCAGTGTTTGACACTTGGTGGTCTATAAATATAAATATCACTTCATTCCTGAAGGTAACTGCAGCGCTTTTGGAAGGTTCATTTGATGCTCACACAGGAGGATTAGACCTAATTATATATTTCTAGGGTCTTAGAAATGGGGAGCTAGATTTTTCAGACAATATACTGTATTTTGTTTTTCCTCCCTTTTGCTTTAAAACAGAAGGCGATTTGTTTCAAACTCTGTGCTCCAAACTGGTGGCTTAATTAAGCAAGTTTATTGACTGTCACAGAGGCTGTGGTTAAAAACTGGCAAATATCATGTGACTATATTAGTATCTCTGAGCAAATAAAGGGAAAAGACAGGATTCCACCCAACCACATTTTTTTTCTTTCTCTTTTCTCCCAAGCTCATTCTTGCACTGCAACATTCCACTTATAATCTGTTAATTAAATCATTTCACTCCATTTTATATAATTTTTAATTTAGCATTCATTTTCAACTTAGCTTTTGGCTTCATTTACTGATAATAAACAGTGTTGCATACAACACATGTTCCACAAAACACTCAGTCACACACATACAGATGCCAATAATTTTTTCCAGTATGTCAGGCATATTAAAATTAAAGGCAGCATCTCCCCTCACCCTTTCCATTATTGAATGTACACCCTGTTTGAATAATACATACTCCCCGACAGCCAGCAGTGGTCTAATGTGTAAAAATTATGTGTAGCATGTCACTAGTACCTTTTTGAAAATTCATGGTTTTCTCAGACATGTTCTGTGGAAGGTTTCTGGAATGGTCACTTCGTTACCTTGGATCTGTATATTTGGCTTAATGTATACAAACAGTAATACTTTCTAGACTTATTACTTTATGGGTTTATAAATATGTGATAGTTATTGAGAAAGAAAACTCTAGTGTAGCATTCAAATTACTTTTCTTTTAGTTTATTTTTTGAATCATAGTCTGAATTCTAAATATATGAATATCTTTAACCATAGATGATATCCAAAAGTTTCCAAGACTGCAAGCTCAGGGGTATATGGACCACTTTTAAAAGATAGATACTAAGCAAGGCACTGTGGCTCATGCCTGTAATGCCAGCACTTTGAGCATCAAGATGGGCTGATCACTTGAGGCCAGGGGTTCAAGACTAGCCTGGGCAACATACTGAGACCCTCGTCTCTACAAAAAGTACAAAAATTAGCTGGGTGCGGTGACATTTTTTAGTCCCAGCTACTCAGGAGGCTGAGAGGAGAATCCAGGAGTTTGAGGCTGCAGTGAGGTATGATCATACCACTGCACTCCAGCCTGGGTAGCAGAGTAAGAACCTTTCTCTAAAGAAAATAAAAATAAAACATAGATACCTGTGTTGTTGTTATAGCCGTTCAAATCCTTAGAATTCATTTACCTTCTCTGCTTCTGCATATTATTTTGTCTCCTCCTAATTAGCAAAATTCCACAGGGCCAAATAACATCAAATATGAATAGTAGATTTTATTCTAAGGTCAGTGAGAACTGAAAAATGTTAGGAGCTGACTCAATCAGATTTGTTTGTATTTGGAAAAATACTACTCTCTGGAGAATTTTGGAATGTTTGGCAGAATTGTTGGAGAGACATACTACAGGAAAGAAATGATGGTAACCTGGTCGGCAGTGGGAAAAGTAAATAGTGAATTACTCTGAGAGTTCTTTGGGGGTGAAATGGACAGGACTTATGATCAGTTGAACTTGAGAAAAGGAGAAGCATCAAGGATGATGTAACTCTTAGGTTTCTGGCTTGAGCAGTTGTGTAGGTGGTAGTAATTTTTCATGGTGAAGATGATGAAATATTTTTTGTACCTGTCTCATGATTGCTTTCTCTACATCAAGGACAGAGGTCATAAGCTCATAAAATGCATGGTATTAGAATTCTTACATAAAGAATATCTTCTGTTTTAGTTTAATAATACAATTTGGCTTAAATCACAGACTTTCTCTAATCTTTGTTTTGATTGTCATCTACTGAGAGCTTAAGACAGCAACTCACAGGTTGGCCCATTGAGAATCTGACAAATGAAAAATTAAAAAAAATTCAGAATCCCCATATTGTAGCCCAGCTTTCTTTAGCACTTCTATCCTTGAATGCTAGGGCAGTGTTGTATACTGTGAAGATCTTTGTAGATTTTTCTATTCTGTAACATTTTAATAGTTCCATTTTGGGTTATTACAACTGTTTAGTCCTCCCCATACCTCAAATTATGGATGTTCTCCTTCAAGTCCCAAATTTCCCATGTGCATATGTTTCATCTTATGTTTAATCTGGACAGAGTGTTGGAATGAAATGTGGACCCTGAAAGGTGGATGACTGGCTTGAAGTCTCAGCCCTACTACTTGCTTAATGTTTGATTTGCTAATCCAGACAATTATAATCTGTTAATTAAATCATTTCACTCCATTTCATATAATTTTTAATGTAGCATTCATTTTCAACTTAGCAGATGCTCCTGGTGTCCCACCCATACCCCTCTTTCCCTTCCACTTTAGTTCGCACTGGCCCTCCTTCTTCCCGCTAGGCCTTATATTCATTCATCTTCAGGGTTTCTCTGGTCATTGAATTCTGCTTTGCCTAAGGAGTAGGCAGGAAGTAGGTGAAATGAACTGCTACCTGAGCAACTCACAGTCAATGACTAATGAGAGTTGTATGAATACACCAGCTCCCTTGCTCCTTAGGTGGGATGACCTTGAGGTATACATTCTACACTGGCTTCTGGAGTCCTCCCAGTGGCATTTGCTTCTAGTTGCCCATAGTGGTAGTTGGCTGAATAATTACATACCCTTTATTCCCTGTCTGCTGTCATGATCATACTTTCCCACTCTCCTGCTATTGTTTACCTCCTAAATAAACTTCTCATTGTCTGCTTCTGGGAGAACCCCAGACTGAGACAACCACTGTGAACATTGGTTTCCTCATCTTTATTTATTATTATTGTATTTTGAGACAGAGTCTTGCTCTGTCACCCAGGCTGGAGTGCAGTGGCGCGATCTCAGCTCACTGCGACCTCCACCTCCCAGGTTCAAGCGATTTTCGTGTTTCTGTGGAACCTCTTACATAGGCTTATTTTTTTTTTCCGGCTACTACCACTATTTGGACTAATTATTCGGAAGTTTTACTTGCAAAGTTTCAGCTTTTATTATCTAGGAAAAATGTTATCTCCACAGTTTAAAATAAAATCATGGAGAAGACAAGTTGGTTGAGGATATTGGTTTGCAGTCTTCTGTCTGTGTTTCTGTCTTCTGAGCATTCAGATGTTCCTATCCTTCTTTCCACTAGTGTTCACATACCCTGGGATCTTGTGTTGTGTGCAGTCATTCTCAAGGTAGGAACTGGAAGATAAAGTATGTGGGTGACATGGACTACTTAGAAGGAAACTGAAGTTTACATATTGAGCCCAATTAGAAGCAGCTGAAGAGAGGAGATAAAAAAATAACTGAGAAGTTTAATAGGCACTTAGAGCATGGTGGATGAAGCTGAGGGGCACCCACTTTTCATTCCCTAGTTCATTCTAGTTGTGCTTTCTTAACTGCAAAGACTAATGAATGAAAGCCTTTATTTCCCAGTCTATCTTGAAGCTAGGATTCTGGGTGTGAATCAGGTAAACTTGCTCAAGATTTGAAAGGTGGACATGAGGTAAAGGTTATTCATTTTCAGCTTTAGCTCTTTTTATCTGATTAGCCAGGGCAGGAGAAGTATGATATTTCTGCAGTGATGTTTCAGTTTTCAACTCAGCTTCCTAGTTGTTGAAAGGCAGTTATGCGATTTCTTGATCCCAGGTTGCAGCTTCGCCCGTGCTTTTGTAGTTGGGTTGCTTCAACAATGGCCTTCTGTTTATAGTAGAAGAAAGGCCATACTTTAACCTTGTCAAGTGATTTTTGTAAGAGGTTGATTCTCTGTATTAAATCACTTCCTATAGAAAATTTCTTAAGTGTTTTCTAGTGTGTTTTTTGTGTTGTTTTGTTTTGTTTTTTTACCAGAACCCTAACTGATATAGATGGTTGAAGCAAACTTTATGCTGTAAAGGTCCAGACCCAGATAAAAACGAGAGACAAGAAAGATGCAGAAAGATGGTCTGCAGACCTGCCCATGCATACACTACTCCATTATCTGGTGTCTACAGGAAAACAAAGCAACTGCTCATTAAGTAACAGGGCAGCTGATGCTTTAGTTCTTGAAGTCATGTGTCATAGAACTTCTAATTCCTCTAATTCATACACCAAGGGGGCAGTGAGGCATTTCTCTGGTTGAATGCTACATCATTCCTGACTTAGTGCTTTGAATGAGGTGACATCTTACTTTTTTTTCTTATCTTAGAGATAAGGTAAACATAGGAAAAGGAGAATGATTTGCCCAACCTTTGACTAACGGAGAAAGGAAAGATGTAGAGTCCAGTGCTTCTGACTTCCCTCTGATGCAGTAACAAGGATAATATGAGTGTTTAATATGCTGGGGCACAGTAAGATGGCTCTGAAGGTATGCACAGTAGAGAAAGCCATGGTCCCTGCCCTCAGGGTTTGTGATCAGCCACTGAGGCACACATTTCCACTTCCTGTGTTCCATTAACTATGCTAATTTTCCAACAAGCCCCAGCCCCACCTCTGTCAATTATTTTTGTCTCAGCCTTCTAATTACAACATTATATGACCATTCAGACTGGTACTAATTAAATCATTACTTAATTCACAAAGTGTGTGATAATGCTAATGCTTCTTGTCAGCTGAAATTACAACATGGCACCTACTTTCCTCATTCTTGGTAGATGGGGCCAAGGGGTTGCTCTTTTACCAAACATCTTTTGCTTACCCTCTGATAGCCACCTGACCATCAGCCAGAACCTACCCTCTTCCAAAACTGGGAAAACAGTGCAGTGGACCTAGCAATATGTACCTGTGGTTCATCACTATCATATGAAATCATCATCCCAGTTTTGTTTGTGGAGTAAATCTTGATACTCAAGAAAAAAAATTCGTAGTAAGATTTGGAATACTATTTGCTACCATTTTTTGTCATTTTGTTCTGCGTATTATTTTTAACAGAGTAAACAGTAGCTTGTCTCTTTTTCTCATTTCTAAAACAGATTTGTTTTCCACTCAATTAGACTTGTGATCACGAGAACACAAAGTAGTATTTTTCTCCTTCTGGAGAGAGACATACCGTATGATGGGCAAATTGTCAGGAATAATTATACCAAATGATGGAATAAAATCCAATGGAAAACATCTCTCTCATTGCTAGTGATACATTTTTATTTAAGACACAATGAGCATCAAGCACATTTATGACAAGGTGAAATTGACAAGTGGCCCTCTGCCATGATTTTATTTTTAATTGCTAGTGAACTAATTAGCCAGAACAACATGTTGTATAATCCACAAAACTGTCGCTCATGCATTCTCCAATAAAAGCAAGATATATGATGTGGAAAAGTTCTCCTTTAAGAGCTAGCCAAAAAAAAAAAATTATTTCAGAATTGTGAGTATATAGACATCACAGTAAAAGACGTCTCCTCACCAGTGGAAGAGCACTTGTATATAACATTTGTTTTGAGATCTGAACAGAAATTAAGAAGAACAAACAGTAATTTCCTTTCTTTTCTTTTCTTTTTTTCTTTTTTTTTTGAGAGGGAGTCTCGCTCTGTTGCCCAGGCTGGAGTGCAGTGGTGTGATCTTGGTTCACTGCAGCCTTTGCCTCCTGGGTTCAAGCAATTCTCCTGCCTCAGCCTCCTGAATAGTTGGGAATACAGGTGCTTACCACCACACCTGGCTAATTTTTGTATTTTCAGCAGAGACGGGGTTTCACCATGTTGGCCAGGCTGGTCTCGAACTCCTGGTCTCTTGATCTACCCGCCTTGGCCTCCCAAAGTGCTGGGATTACAGGCGTGAGCCACTGTACCCGTCCTATTTTTTCCCTTTTTTAAGACCAAAGTGTGCATCAAAATAGCAACCCCTTTCTTACATATAATTAAGTTGTATGTAGTTGAGTCACATTATATCTAAGATATACTTCCTAGGACTAAGACTTTACAGTCAGTCAGTACTTACTTATGTGTAGAAGGCTTGGCAACCTTTTCCTTTAAAGGGACAGATAGTAAATATTTTTGTCTTTGTAGACTGTTCAATCTTTGCCACAACCACTCAGCTCTGATATAGGGCAATAGCAGTCATAGATAATGCAAAAATAAATGTGGCAGTGTTCCAATAAAACTTCATTTGTGGACACAAAAATTTGATTTTATGTAATTTTCATTTGTCACGAAAGATAATTCTTTGATTTTTTTTCAATCATTTAGAAATATAAAAGCCATTCTTAGCTCATGGGTTATACAGAAGACAGGGGTGTGGATTTGGCCTACAGGCTGTAGTTTCCAACCTTTCCTCTGTGCCTGCTGCATGCCAGCAGTCACTCCTCATTCTTTAGTATCTGATGTGTATCAGGCAGGCTGCTAAGCGTCGAGGGATATTCAGAGATAGAGCAAAGTCCCTTCCCTGATGAAGCTTACAGTTGAGCTAGAAAGGAACCGTAGATGGGACGGAAACACATATTAGATGTTAAATGGTGTCCCTCTGTGACAAAAGCCACCATTGCTTTACAAGTTTAAGAGAGGGAAGTCACTTCAGCTGAATTAGGTGTTCTGCGAAGTAAGACATGACCTGGCTAGGTACAGGTGCATGGAAATGGTGGGATATCAGCTGCATCCTGAAGAAAAAAACTGTGGACCTTTGAAAAGGTAACAGAGCATAATGCCTTATTTTAGAGGAAGGGGGAACTGAGGACGGCAAAAATGTCAACCATGAGTCACTTATTCCTATCATTTTCCCCCCAATTCTTTCCTTCATGTCATCTCATGTAAATTTAAAACATATAGCAGTTTTAAAGAATGTTACTGTTAATACCCAAATACTCACCACCTAGATTCTACTATTACTATTTTGCTATACTTGTTTTATTGTATATCTGTCCTATCCTTCTTTTTTAGAGTTCTCATCTCACTCTGTCACCCAGACTGGAGTGCAGTAGTCACTACAGCCTGCAACTGCTGGGCTCTGCCTCCTGAGTGGCCGGGACCATATGTGTGTTTCACCACCATGGTTGGCTAATTGTAAATAATTTTTTGTAGAGATGAAGTCTCACTACGTTGCCCAGGGTGGTCTCAAACTCCTGGCTTCAAGCTGTCCCCCTACTTCAGCCTCCTGCATTGTTGGGATTACAGGCATGAGCCACCACACCTGGCTGCTTTATTGTATATCCATCCTTCTATCTATTCGTTAATCCATTTTATTTTTGGTTTATTTTAAATTAAATTTCAGACATCAGGATACATTTTCATAAATATTTAAGCATGCATATCATTAACTAAAATTTAATGTTGGCTTATAGTTTTTTTCTTTTGGTGTAACATTTATGTACAATTAAGCGTACCAACATTAAATGTACATTCTCTGAGATTTGGAAAGGCTGATCCTTTTGTAGCCTGAATTGGAAGATACATAAAGTTATTGTCACCTCAGGAAAGTCCTTCTGTCAGTCCTTGCCCCCAGCCCACCCCTAGGGGAACCACTGCTCTAATTTTCTCTGCTTTAGATTAGTTTGCCTATTCTAGAATTTCATATAAATGGAATCATACAGAACCTATCATTCGGTGACTCATGCCTGTATTCCCAGCATTTTGGGAGGCTGAGGCGGGCGAATCACCTGAGGTCAGGAGTTTGAGACCAGCCTGGCCAACATGGTGAAACCTCGCCTCTACTAAAAATACAAAAATTAGCCGGGCGTGGTGGTGGGCATCTGTAATCCCAGTTACTCGGGAGGCTGAGGCCAGAGAATTACTTGAACCTGGGAGGCAGGGGTTGCAGTGGGCCAAGATCACGCCATTGCACTCCAGCCTGGGTGACAAGAGCGGAACTCTGTCTCAAAAAATAATAATAATAAAATAAAGAATCTATCATTTGGGTTTGGCTTTTTATCATATATTTTGTCTTTACTTGCTTAGTATCTAGCAAGGATCTAAATGCAATTATTTTGCCAGAGGAAAGTATATGTTTAATTAAGGAAAACATAAAAAACAACTTTGTTTAAATATCTGTATGTATAATCTTAAATTATTGTAAAATTAAATTACCTGTGGATTAAATTTTTCACATTAACATTACTTAGTCTATTATGCTCCCACATTTTACATATTTATGTTATTTAATTAAAATCTTTGCAGTAGATATTTCCTATTTTGAAGAAGAGGAAACTAAGACAGCAAATAAAATAATAAACAATATTATTTCCTAACCTCTTACTGTTGCCACTTCAGTGTCAGGGAGGAAAAGGGATAGCAAATGTAGGAAGGGTGTTTGCAAGGTGAATGAAGGTGAAGCTGCTTTGTTACATGTTTTCTTACAAAGAAATGGATAGAATGTAGGAGTAGAGAAATTCAATAGAAACATGCAAAATTTGTCTTTTGTAAAAGAAGGAAGAAAACTAGAGAATTTAAGGACTATTTTTTAACATTTATGATTAAAATATTGTGAAACAATGTCTTTGTAAAAAGTGATATTTTTCCTGTAGTATAACACAAGTTTTTAGAAACTAAGGAATCACCGTATCTTCTTTAGTAAAAGGCTATAACTGGTAGAATTTTTTTTTTTTTAAAGGATCTCAGGATACTTCATGAACCTCAAAAGACTAACTCCTCTGCAGTGTTGGGAAATGACTCCATGAATATCACAGTTCAAGGTTCTGTTGCTGCTTTTAGAAGCCCCCAAAGTGTGAAGAAATCTAGTACAATATATAGCAAGAGGAGAGCTGGCTTTTATTGCTCACAATAGGAATGTTCCCATCTATCTGTTTGCAAACCAGCTCATAAAATATTTGAATGTTCTTCACTCTGCTTTATAATAATATTTCTTGGCTTGGAAATTGTTTTTTGTTTTTTTGGTTTTTTTCATTTTGTTTTGTTTTTGAGATGGAGTCTCGCCCTGTTGCCCATGCTGGAGTGCAGTGGTGTAATCTCGGCTCATTGCAACCTCTGCCTCCTGGATTCAAGCGGTTCTCCTGCCTCAGCCTCCCAGGTAGCTGGGATTACAGGTGCCCGCCACCACACCCGGCTAAGTTTTTGTATTTTTAGTAGAGACGGAGTTTCACCATGTTGGCCAGGCTGGTCTTTGAACTCCTGACCTTGTGATCCTCCCACCTTGGCCTCCCGGAGTGCTGGGATTACATGTGTGAGCCGCTGCGCTCAGCTGAAATTTGCGTTTTCATTGTTTTTCATGGTTAATAGATCATCCTTATTTAACAGTGAACGCCATATGTGTTTGTGACACGTGGAAAATAAGTAGGCAGCATTTAATGTCATTTGGGAAGCAGTGTTTATAGTGGTTTGGTTTACATTCCTCATATAGCCATGCACGGCATAATGCTGTTTCAATGGTGGTATATGCAACAGTGTCCCATGAGATTATAATGAAGCTGAAAAATTGCTATTGCCTCATGATGTCATAGCCTGGTAAGGTTGTAGTGCAACAAATTACTCTCACTTCCGGGCTGATGCTGGTGTAAACAAACCTCCTGCACTGCCAGTCATATAAAAGTACAGCATATACAATTATGTATGGTATATAATACTTGATAGTAAAATACTATGTTACTGGTTTACGTATTTACTATACTGTAATTTTACAATTATTTTAGTATACTCCTTCTACTAGTTAAAAAGAAAAAAGTTAACTTTAGAACATCTCAGGCAGGTTCTTCAGGAAGTACTTCAGAAGAAGCATTGTTACCATAGGGGATGGTAGCTCCATGCGCATTATTACCCCTGAGGACCTTCCAGTGGGACAAGATGTGCAGCTGGAAGACAGTGTTATTGATGATCCTGTTCCTGTGTTGTCCTCCGCTAATGTGCGTGTTTGTATCTTTGTTTTTGTTTGTTTGTTTCTTAGAAGAGAGTCTTGCTATGTTGCCCAGGCTAGTCTTGAACTCCTGGGCTCAGTGATCCACCCACCTCAGCCTCCCAAGTATCTGGGATTACTGGCATGCATCACTGCACCTGTCTGTGTCCTAGTTTTTAACAAAAACATTTATAATGTAGGCCATGTGCAGTGGCTCGCACCTGTAATCCCAACACTTTAAGAGGCTGAGGTGGGTGGATCACTTGAGCCCAGGAGTTCAAGATCAGTCTGAACAATGTGGTGAAACCCTGTCTCTACAAAAAATACAAAAATTAACTGGGCATGATGGCATGTGCATGTAGACTCAGCTACTCTTGAGGCTGAGGTGTGAGGATTACTTGACCTCAGGAATTAGAGGCTGCAGTGAACTGAGATTGTGCCAGTGCACTCTAGCCTGGGTGACAGAGTGAAGCCCCTGTCTCAAAATGCAATGCAATGCAATGCAATGCAATGCAATACAGTTTAATAGAAGAAAGGTTATAGAATATGGATATAAAGGAGGAAAGTATTTTTGTACAGCTGTACGTTTTTAAGCTAAATGTTATTAAAAAGGAGTCAAAATTTGAACAGTATATAAAGTAAAAAAATTACAGTAGGCTAAGGTTAATTTGTTATTGAAGAAAGAAATTTTTAAATAAATTTAGTGTAATCAACACATATAATGTTTATAGCATCTCCAGTAGTATACAGTAATGTCCTAGGCCTTCACATTCATGCACTGCTCACTCACTGACTCACCTAGAGCTACTTCCAGTCCTGTAAGCTCCATTCATGGTACGTGCCCTATACAGGTGTACCCTTTTTTTAATCTTTTATACTGTATTTTTATTGTGTCTTTTCTGTGTTTAGATATGTTTAGATAAACAAATACTTGCCATCAGCTTACAGTTGCCTACAGTATTCAGTACAGTCACATGCATAGCCTAGGAACAATAGGCTATGCTATGTTGCCTAAGTGTATAGTAGGCTATACCATTCAGGTTTGTCTAAGTGTATTCTATGAGTTCACACAATGACAGAATCACCTAATGACACATTTCTCAGAACATATTCCCATCATTAAGCAACACATGACTGTGCTTAGTCTTTTACACCGGCTTGGTCTTCCTTGTTAATTGAAACTCTATGTTTCTTCTCAGTTGAAGAAGCTTATTTCGGGACTAATTTTCCCCCTTTTAGAATAAGTTTCCCACATCACTTGGTTATATGACAAAGCAAGTCAAATCGCTGTCTCTTTTTGGGTTTAATATGTCCAGATGCAAATTGAAGAAATAAAACCCCTTAGATTTTTCTGTATCTTGTCTCCCTTCCTCATTTTCTGCAGAACAGGTTTTAAAAGTTAATTTAGGAAATCTCTAAAATATTAGATTAGCATGACTTCAGAGCTGTAAGGTTCCTGAAAAGTTTATGTAGAAATGTTTTTAGTGCTTGAATTTCTTTTATAGCATCTTGGTGGGTAGTCATTCTGCCTAAAGGAGAACTGAATTCATTCTGTATCCCAGGAACTTTGTCATATAAAAAGTTATAATCAGTTCTTGTGCTTCAGATGTCGAAGGCCCAGTGAAATTCTGCAAGATGGCTCCCACTTGAGCTTTGGACTTGCAAGTGGCTAGGAAGATGTTGGTCCTTTAATCTCTGTACAGAGATTCAGAAGTAGTTGATAGTTTACTAATGAAAAATGTTATATGTAGCAAGACACAAGCAAAAAAACATCAAAAACACTGATGACATATATAAGTTATTAACTTAAGGAAGATTATGGTACTTGAAAAATTATTTGACAAAAAAAGATCGTATTATGAACTTTTTCTGCTCTTTTTTCTCAAGTTAGTACCAATATGAAATGGCTGTGTTCATGTAATTTCTTTTCTCAATTTGGTTGAAGATTTGTATAGCTCCCGGTGGTAGATTTTGCAGTTGTATTGCATGATTAAAGCGTCCATCAAAATCTTATAGTTGGTAAACAGTATTAAAAATCCATCTCCAGCCTCTGTAAACTGTACAGAGAGCTGTGAAAACTAGAAGAAATGGAAGCATTTTAATTAACTCAAGTAGAACTAATCAAAGCAAAGCAACCAGTTTATTCAATTGAACATGTAAATGTCTATTCATCCATGACATGGCAGAACATTTATGTCATCTTATTTAAAGCTATTCTGTTACTTGTATGATTATAAGCTATTGTTCAATGGGGAACTGAATCTTGTAAAGGCTTCCCCACCCCGCTTTTTGTTTTTTTGAGAGGGAGTCTCGCTCTGTCGCCCAGGCTGGAGTACAATGACGCAATCTCGGCTCACTGTAAGCTCCACCTCCCGGGTTCATGCTATTCTCCTGCCTCAGCCTCCCAAGTATCTGGGACTACAGGTGCCTGCCACCATGCCCGGCTAATTGTATTTTTTTCTTTTTGTATTTTTAGTAGAGATGGGGTTTCACCATGTTAGGATGGTCTCAATCTCCTGACCTCGTGATCCGCCCACCTTGGCCTGCCAAAGTGCTGGAATTACAGACGTGAGCCACTGCGCCTGTTAATAATTACATATTATAGATTATTTTTTAACATGGTTTTTGCTGTATTCAGGCCATTTCGGATAACCCAGCTTTTTGCATGAAAGAATACACAGACTTGGGTAACTTGGTTCAGCCACTTGCCATCACCTCTTTCCTTCAAAGGTTTTCTCTTCTTCATTTCTTCATAATAATTCTTAGTAAATATCTGCTACATGCTGGGTACATGTATTCTAAGCATGTTATATGCAGTATATCATTTAGTTTTTGCAACTATATTATTTTTTCCATTGTATAATGAAGACATGGAGGAAGAGTGTTGCATAGTGCTGTAAGTGGTAGAAACAGGATATGAACACAAATCTCAAAAGATCCATTGTGTTGAAATGAATTTGAATTGTGCCAAAGGTGATTGACATTAGACACTGGGAAGAAATTTTTGAAATGAGTAGATACTCTAAGGAGCCTTTTAAGTGAGTACAGCTAAAAGGGGTAGGGGTGAAGGTAGTTTCCTGGGATTTTTTTTATTACCATTAAGACATCTAAAACCTGTATAAAATCCCATTTTTCATGAATTAGTTACATTCTTACCTTGAGCAAGGAAGTTAAACTAGATGGCTGTCTGAAGACCCCTGTAATACATTTAATACAGTCTTATATGTTTATAAAAAGTGGAAACAATGATTCTTTTAACTTTTAAATATGAATTTTTATTGCAACAATAATTAGAAAATATAAATAATACTTACACCCCTGCCATTCTAATATAACACTTAGTTTTGGGCCTACTTTTTTCTAGTCACTTTTCTCATGCACTTAAAAAAAAAAAACTTTTTATTTTTAAAAGCTTTACTTAAAATGTAATGTATTATATATATGTCCGAAAATCTATCCATGTTAAGCGTATAATTCAATTAGTTTTAGTAAATTTACAGAGATTTGTAACCATCACCACAATATGATACAGAATATTTGCATCATTCCAGAAAGGCTCATGAGCAGTCTCTCTTCTTCCCCATTCTTTGATTTCTTAAGATGGAAGTGTCTATTACTGGTTTACTGTTTCTTCCTTTCTAACATAGGTGTTTATGGAACTTCTTTAGCTGAAGTAACGAAACTATATATTCTATTTTTATTTTTATTCTGTTTAAAATACCTTCTGACCTCTCATGTGATTCATTCTCTTAATTCATTGGATATTTATTTAGAAGTCTATTGACATGTGTCAAAATATTTGTGAATTTCCCAGATTTTCTTGTTGTTTCTAATTTAATTAGCAATACAGAAAATATACTTTATGTGATATTAGTCATTTTAAATGTATAGATAGTTATGGCCTAGCACATGATCTATTTTGATGATGTACCATGTGTGCTTAAAAAGAATATGTACTGTACTCATTTGGGGTGGAGAGTTCTTAGGTCAATTTCTTCGATGGTGTTGGTCAAGTCTACCATATTCTGGTTGATTTTCTATCTAGATGTCCTATTTATTATTTAGAGTAGTATGTTACAGTCTCCAGTTATTCTTGAGTTGTTTGTGTCTCCCTTTAGTTCTGTTAGGTTTTGCTCCATCTCTTTCAGGGTTTGTTGTTAGGTATATACATGTATATCATTATTGTATCTTCTTGATGGGTAGACCCTTTTACCATTATAAAATCTCTATTTGTCTCTAGTAACAGTTTTGCTTTAAAGTCTGTTTTGTCAGATAGTATTCTCACTCCCCTTTATTAAACTACATTTATTGTTCACATAATATTTTTCAATCATTTTTTAAACTTATTTTTGTATTTGTAAGTAAAATGTATCTTTTAGAAAGCATATCGTTGGGTTTCTTTTGAAAAAAATCCAGTCTAACAGTCTCTTTTTTTTTTAATTTTAAATTTATTTATAGTTAATATTATTGATTTGATTGGATTTATGTCTCCATTTTGATTTTCATCTTTTTTTGTTTAATTGATTTTCCTTTACTGCTTCTTTTGTAATTAAATAGGTGTGTTTTAGTGTATCATTTTTATTACTTAGTTCATTTTTGCTCTATGAAAATTTTTTTTCTGAATGGATTAGGGTTTACAACATGCATTCCACCTTATCACAGTCTATTTTAGTTTAAGACTGACTTTGTATTAAAGTTTGTGCAGTAGTATGCACAAACTTTGCTTCACTATAGATCCATGTCACCCTCTTTTGTGCTATTATTATCACATACATCTATATATCTTATATACCTAACAAAGCAGTATTATTATTATTGCCTTGTATAACCTATGCTTAAAGAAGTTAAAGCAAGAAAATAGAAAAATGTATGTATGATTTCTTTTAACATACGATAACCTATATGGTTACTGTTTCCATTACTCTTAGTTTTTTAAATGTGGACTTGATTTATGACTTGGTAGCATTTCTTTGGCACATATAACTATATTCTTTCCCTCTTTCTTTGTGCCATTATTATTATATATATTGCATCTTTCTACATTATGTGTCCTACAACACAATTTTACAAGTACTGTTTTATGCAGTTCTTTTTTAAACCGTTAGAGACAAGAAAAGACAAAAATTATGTAGTCTTCTATAGTTACCTGCACAGTTACCTTTAACAATGTTTATTTTTCTTCATGTGGATTTGAATTAAAGTCTGTTGTCATTTTCTTTCATCCTAATGAACTTTATGTTTTGTGAAGCAGTTCTGGTAACAGTGAATTCTTTCAGTGTTTAATAGGGGATTTCTTAATTTTGCCTTCATTTTGAGGAATGTTTTTGCTAGATACAGAAATTTTGGTTGACAGCTATTTGTTTCTTTGAGCTCGAGAAGACATCCTCCCAATGTCTTCTGCCTTCCATTATTTCTGGTTGGAAGTTGGCTGTTCATCTTATTTTGGGTGCCTTGTACATAGTGAGTCATTTTACCCTTGATACTTTCTAGATCTCCTCTTTTTCTTTGCCTTTCAGCAGTTATATATGAAATGTGTAGATGTGGATCTCTTTGTGTTTATCCTATTTAGAATTATTTGAGAATTTTGGAAGTTTAGATTAATGTTTTTCATTAAATTTGGGGAGGTTTTTACCATTATTTCTTCAAATACTTTTTCAGAACCTTTTTCTCCTCTTCTTCTTGGAATCCTCATTATGTGTATGTTAGTTATATTTGATGGTGTGCCTCAGGTCTGTTATGTTCTGTTTATTTTCTTCATTTTTCCCCCTGTTCTTCAGATTTACAACCTGGATCAATCTGTGTTGAAATGCACTGATTCTTTCTTCTGCCATTCAAATCGGCTGGTGAGGTTCTCTAGTGAATTTTTTATTTGTTGTTGTACTTTCAAATTTCAGAATGTCCAGTTGGTTCTATTTAAGAATTTCTACCCTTTTGTTGATATTCTTTATTTGATGAATTATGACATCATGCTTCCCATTAAATCTTCAAACTTTTTTGGAAGGGGATCTTTGAATGTATTTATAACAGCTGATTTGAAGTCTTTTTCTGTTGAGTCCATCATGTAGGCTCTCTCAGAGATAGTAGCTATTGACTTTTTTTTCCTTTCAGAATGGTAAATTTTTAATTTTTGCATGCCTAATATTTTTGCTGAAAACTGAACATTTTAGATAACATATTGTAGCAACTGTATAATCTGATTCCCCATCTCTTCCCTCACACATACTTACAGTTAATGGTTGTTCCTTTTTTGTTTTTTTGTTTTTGCTTGTTTTGGGTTTATTACTTTAGTTTCTTACTGCAGTGATTCTATGGAGCATGTTTCCCTCATAATGTATGGCTGCTGTTGTCTCTACTTCATTGAATTTGCCACCACCCTTACCACTTATATAAGCCTAGCCTTCTAGGGACCACCCCTGAAGTCAAAATAGTTTAGTGCTCAGTTACAGATTGGCTAGAGATTGTATCTAAACACTTAGAGCCCCTAAATCACTGTCTTCCACTTTTATGATGGATCCATAAATGATTTGGGGAATGAATCAACAGTCAGCCTATTTACCAGTCTGGCCCAAATCTTAATTTTTGTGTTGTAAAGTCTCATGTTCAGCAGAAATAAGTAGCTTACTAAAGCTTTCTGCAGGCTCTCTGAGCAAGTGTGCAGCATTGTGCATATGCACAGCTTTCCAGGCCATCAGAGATCAGTAGGATCTCATCAATGCCCTCTTTCAGTTCCTGGATCTGCCTATTAATTTTCTGACTGGCCTACTGGTTTGTTGCTTGCTTCAATCAGTTATGAGATTTCAGGGTAGCTGCAGTGTTGTCCTTTCCTGATTGTTTGCATTAAGATCACTATTGTTTTTGACAATGCCCTTTGTCATAGAATTTTCCATTTTATGCTCCACATAAAATCAGTCATTTCCAGGATCAGAGCCTTCATCTTCACAGCACGCCTACCCTGACAGCACTTCTGCATCAGGAAGCAGGGGTGGAACTGGGGAGTGGGAGTAGCAACACACTAAAGTGCTATAGACTCTCACTGTTGTCAGTGAGGTTCAGTTAGTTTTCTTGAATAAACACTTCTCAGTTTATTGTATGCCTTTGGTCAATTTCCAGTGTACTTTAGAGATTGTTTTTGACAATTTTGTTCTGTTTTCTTGTTTATTTTTGTGGCAAGGATTTGCCAGCCTCCTCACTCAGCCATTTTGGAAGGTCTGCTCTCTTGGGTATATTATTGTTTAGAAACATACATACTACGAAGTACACTCATCTTGAGTATACAGCTAAAGATTTCTTACATGTGAAAACACACTCGTAATCACTACCCTGATTAAGATACAGGACATGTCCAATACCCATTAATCTTTCGTTCCTAGTCTTCTACTTTCATCCCAGAGTTAACCACTGTCCTGACCTCTGTCATTACAGATTACTTTTTGAAGTGTGTGTGTGTGTGTGTGTGTGTGTGTGTGTGTTTTGAGACAGAGTGTCACTCTGTTGCCCAGGCTGGAGTACAGTGACACGATCTTGGCTCACTGCAAGTTCCCCCTCCCAGGTTCACTCCATTCCCCTGCCTCAGCCTCCTGAGTAGCGCCCGCCACCACGCCCGGCTAATTTTTTTGTATTTGTAGTAGACACGGGGTTTCACCATGTTAGCCAGGATGGTCTCGATCTCCTGACTTTGTGATCTGCCCGCCTCAATCTTCCAAAGTGCTGGGATTACTGGCGTGAGCCACCGTGCCCAGCCTAGGTACGAGTTTTTTTTTTTTTTTAGTTTTTTGTCTTGAGAGGGAGCCTTGCTCTGTTGCCAGGTTGGAGTGCAGTGGCGCCATCTAGGCTCACTGCAACCTCTGCCTCCCAGGTTCAAGAGATTGTCCTGCCTCAACTTCCCGAGTAGCTGGGAGTACGGATGCGTGCCACCATGACCAGCTAATTTTTTTGTATTTTAGTAGAGACAAGGTTTCATCATGGTGGCCAGGATGGTCTTGATCTCCTAACCTCATGATCCGCCTGCCTCGGCCTCCCAAAGTGCTGGGATTACAGTCATGAGCCACCACACCCGGCCTATAATCTGTGTTGTTTTTAAACTTCATTTGAATGAATATTTAAAATATGTCCTCTTTTTCATCTAGCTTCCTTTACTCAACATAGTATCTTTTGAAATTTATCCATGTTTTAGGTGTAGCAGGGATTTTTAATTTTTTAATTGCCATATAGTACTTTATTAATAGATATGCCACGGTTTCCTTATTGTGGGACATTTGGGTTATTTCCAGTTTGTGGCTATTATTAATGAAGTTGCTATGAGCATCCTCCTCTTTTTCTTTCTATGAGCATATATACGTACAGTTTTAACATGGTCAGCAACATAATGCATGTGTAATTTGGGCTCTTGCTCTCTTTTTTTTTTTTTTTTTTTTTTTTTTTGAGAGACAGAGTCTCACTCTGTCACCCAGGCTGGAGCGCAGTGGCACTATCTTGGTGCATTGCAGCTTCCCCCTTCCAGGTTCAAATGATTCTCGAGCCTCAGACTCCCCAGTAGCTGGGACTACAGGTGCATACCACAATGCCCAGCTAATTTTTGTATCCTTAGTAGAGGTGGTCTTAAACTCCTGACCTCAGATGACCTGCCCACCTCAGCCTCTCAGAGTGTTTAGGATTACAGGCGTGAGCCACTGCACCCAGCCTGGGCTCTTGCTTTTTTAAACTTAGCATTATATCAAGTGCTTTTTCTTGTCTCTGTCATTGTCATGACAAAAGTCATTATTTTTTCAGGTAGTTTTACCGAAAGTTATTTCCATTTCTTTTTTTAGAAAAAGACAAAGGCCTGTGTTTAATAATTACTCTTGACAACGCAGGTAGCAGTTGATGCTCAGTTCAATAAATCTTTGTTTTCAACTTTTAAAGAAAAACTCCAGAATTGTATGCTTTTTAAAAATAGTATTTGATTCAAGGTTAAACAAGACGTACTGCTTTTTCTGCACCTTTAAATGTTCCATAACTCTATGCAATTCACATATTAGTAGTATCACGTTTTAAATGTACAAAAGCAGGCACTACTGAGAGCCTTGGCCTCAAAACATTCATTTCAATGCCTTTTTTTAAAAACATATTTCATGTTGGGTTAGGGGAAACTTAACGTTTGGTTTTGGATATAAATGAAGCCATATGACCTTTCATATTTAACTGAAGGAGCTGAATCCCTCTTGCAGAAGCTTGTGATGTTGTTGCTTTGCTCTCTTTCCTATCTTCCCTCCCATGCCATCCAACACATGTGCACTTACGCTCATTCACATACACCTCGCAGGCTGTCTGTGTCCTGGGACCTACACTTCACATGGTACTTGGAAATATTTTCACTTGAGGAAATGGATATTAGAGTTGCAAAGGTATAGGAATTGTACACTTTTTTCCTAACTATACTGTGGTTTTTCTTTTCAAGCATTGTCGAGATTTCTGATGGATAACAGTAGCTGTGAAGGACACAAGGAGAATTGGAGGGAAAGGAATTGCTTAATGGACCTCACATAATTGTGACTATGACTCCAGGTCTGCTGCATTTAGAAATGGAATTGCTTGCAGATACATTTGTCAAATTTAACTTAATCCCTTGGCTTTTATCTGATGTATATTTTTTTCCATTAACACAGTATACCTTTCATCTCTACTTTCACACAAACAGTGTCTAATTTTTGGTGGACTTTCTTTTCTTCTTTTTTGATACCAACATTATCCCCGTAGGGTCCTAATCAGGTTTTAGGCTGTGGAAAGAAGACCATAAGAATTGCCAAAGCTGAATTTCCCATCGCTGGTAAAGAGATGCTCAAGATGCAGAAGGCCTGAAAAAAACCGGGCATAAAATAAGTGGCATTATAGCCCTATACTGGCTTTAGTGCAGGGGTTAAATTTGCTCAGTGTCTGTCATTTCACCTTACCTGATTGTCATACAGAGTGAGATCATTGTCCAAAGGTTGATCGCATGGAGATGTATGTGCTTTTGAAGTGATCAAACTAAAAGAGAAAACAAAGCTCATGGTTGAAGTCATCACACCTGAATACCATCTTGTGATGTGATGGTTTTATTGGTATGAATTCTAACCAAACTGTGGGCATTTAAGTCACATTTGTGGATCAGAAGCCGTAGATATTTGCACTTCTCATAGGTTGTGCTTTTCTGATACTTTGATCATTATTATATGGTGACTAACATATAGTAATATATTAATGTATTATATCATATTTATTTAGATCCCAGAATGGATACTAAATGGGATAAAGCATATGCCAAGATGTTTTAGATCTTGGGATTATTTAATTTTTTTTAGAATTGGCGTTCATTGAATGTCATTCACGTTTCTCGTTATTTGCTTATGAAAATTTCTCATCTCTTCTCTCAGTATTTTCTTTTCCCTTGTGAGATATCTGTTTTCTTTTACACTTTTCCATTCTTCTATCAAATAGTAATAATTGCAAACATTTATTGCATGTTTATATGTGTACCAGGTGCTATGCCAGTTGTTTCTATGCGTATTTTCTCAGTTGCTATCTTAACGATTCTGTGGTATTTTTATCCATGGTTTACAGATGAGGAGACTGAGCCTCTATTGGTCTCTTTCCCTCTTTAAAGATGAACTCCTTCTATCTCCTTAAACTGAGCTTGTAACCTGGAGCTCTGATTCAACAGCCCACCCTCCAGTTTGTATTTACTGTTGGGCTATTTGGGTGGTGGTCCTTTGAATGTTGTTGTGCTAATGGAGGCCTAAACCTTGAATCCCATTAATGGAAACCTCTTCACATCTTTACTGCTTGTCCTGGGATCTTCACACCTAGAATATTGATCCTTGCTGAGGAATTTGGAAAAAACAGAGGCAGAGGCTGGAAGCTGCTAACTGTCCTATGCCAGGGCAGGTAATGCCCCTAATGAGATGGACTTATACCAGTGGAGCAGTGGTGGGGAAGCAAAAGCGTGGTGTTCTCTCCTCATGGTTGCGAAAATATCCACATAAAAGATTCACTAACTACCATTACTAATTCAAGGACTTTCCTCAAAATCCATGTATTATAACGGTTTAATATACTAACATGATTTGGAGGAAATCGGCCTCAGCATTGGTGAATGTGTTGACATATGAAGCTATTATTTTTATAATTCTTTCTTTAGGGATGGAGTCTCACTGTCTCACCCAGGCTAGAGTGCAGTGGCAAGATCATATCTCACTGTAACCTGGAATTCCTGGGCTCGAGTGGTCCTTCTGCTTTAGCCTCCTGATTAGTTGGGACTGCAGGCATGTGCCACCACCCATGGTTAATTTAAAAAAAAAAAAAGAAGAAAAAAAAAGGGTGTGGAGACAGGGACTACATTGCCCAGGCTGGTCTTGAACTCCTAGCCTCAAGTGATCCTCCTGCCTTGTCCTTCCAAAATGCTGAGATTACAAATGTGAGTCACCCCGCCCAGCCTAAAGCTGTTTTAAGCTTATTGGATGCATGTTGGTTGTGTCACAAGCAGGAGGGGCTTATAGGCTGCGTCACTGTTTTCTTTCCTATACTACCTTTATTATCACTTAATAACTAAAATACGTGCTATCTGTTTTTAGGTGGATGCTCTGCTTCTCCTGATAGATATGAAAGCAGGATACCTATCTTCCACTCCTGTGTTTTTCTTTTTTCTTTTTTTGAGATGGAGTCTCGCGCTGTCGCCTGGGCTGGAGTGCAGTGGTGCGATCACAGCTCATTCCAACCTCTGCCTCCCAGGTTCAGGTGATTCTCCTGCCTCAGCCTCCCAAGTAGCTGAGATTACAGGCACCCACCACCACGCTGGGCTAATTTTTTGTATTTTTAATAGAGATGGGGGACGTGGTTTCACTGTGTTGGCCAGGCTGGTCTCGAACTCCTGACCTCGTGATCTGCCCACCTCGGCCTCTCAAAGTGGCTCACAGACGTGAACCACTGCTCCCAACCCCACCTCTGTGTTTTTCGATCACTTGACAGGATAACTGACTGATAGCAGAGTTCAGTAAATATTTGTTGAATGAATGATGCTTAGCATGGCAGCTAACACACAGTAGATGCTTCACAGATACTCTGCTGATCATTTCGAGGGAGACTGGCTGTCTCAACTCTTCATTCTTAGAGCTGATTGGAAATAAATTAGCTAAGCACATGGGTTCTTTGGTGATTGGAGTTGCTTGTTACTATGAGTAAATTACAGACTTTTTTTTGACATTTTAACAGAACTTAATGTGACTACTATTACAGTAGTGATCCTACTGAGCTAAAACAAGCCGAGATAAGAAGGGAGGGTGGCTGCAGCAGCTGATACGAGTGCTAGAAAGAAAAGTAAAAAAGAAAATAGCTGAGATCCTGTGAGCAAGCAAAAGAAAATACATAGAAAGACAAGATCCAAAATTAAGGGAAAGAAAGTGTGAAGAAAAACAAAAAAGGAATGGATTAGTAATAGTGTCTAAGTTATTTTAGATGTGTTTTTGGTTTAATTCCAGGTGATAGCAGAAAGAGCCCTGGCAGTTCCTTTTGGACCTGCTTAGGAATTTGTTATTTTTCATTTTCCTTCAAGGAATTTACCATGTCTTTTCTTCTACTTTATCTCTGCTTTTCATCATCACCAAGGCCGTTTGTTCATTCTCTCTTTTTAGGAGCTGGGAAGGCTGAATTTTTCTTTATTTCTTATATTGGACTACTTGATAAGCTTTCACTGAGAAAAGGTTTTACCGCTAAAAATAAAAATTCAAAAAAAAAAAAAACCAGTATAACAGAAATAACTCTTGTGATAGGAATTCTTTCTGATGGGATGATTATTCATGAATACCTTGCTTAATCTCTAAGGCCCTTTATTTTTTTCCATCTGTATATCGAAGATGTTGAACAATATAATCCTTGCTCTCATATTGTATTTTAAATAAAGGATTGTCTGCAAGAACCAAAAAAAAGGAATAGGTAATTCACACATGTGCTTCACTCACTATTCTGGGTACTTTATGTACATAATCTTATTTAATTCTTTTTAACAACTCATGCCTCAGATGAGGAAACTGAGGCTCATACAGATCATAACTTCCCAGAGATAGTAACAGCAGTACCATGATGTTGCCTGGTGAGCTATGCCAGAATATAGCAGAAAGGAAACAAAACAGAAAGTAGAAAAATATGTTGAAACTCAGATAACCTGTACTTCATGTAGGCCCTCTACTCAGATGTCCTGTCTTCACAGGGGGCCTCCTTGACCACCCTCTGTAAAACTGTACTCATCTTATTCACTATTCTTTACCTTAACCCTGTATTTTCTCAGCACTTATCACTATTTGATATAACGTTTTATATTCTTCACCACCAACCCATACTAGAATGTAAGGTCCCTGAAGGTGAGGTGTGTACCATACTCACCACTGTCTCCCCGGTATCCAGAGTAGTGTGTGATACATAGCGAAACTCAATAAGTATTGTTGAATGAATGAATGAACACAGATGACTAGAAAAATTTCTAGAAAATTTTAAAACATGGACATATTAGCCATAAATTTAATTTATAGTTTTGTTGTTTTCTTTTGGGTGTTCAAAAATATAATTTCATTTGTTTATACCTCTAATGAGATAGTACAGTATGTGTGATTCTTCTAGTGTGATGGCATGTACAGTTTCATTGGTGAGTATATGTGACCTACTGTGCCAGGTGGAAATGGAGTGAATGAACATTTTTAGGGGAACTAAAAAGCAATTTTCAACCTTTTAGATAAGCTAGGTTAATACTATCTTCTCAATAGAAAGTACTTTTTCTTCCTCTTATAATATTCATGGTCTTCATCTGTATGTGTATATTGCAGATTTAGGAACTAAAGCTGAAATGGATCTCAGACTATTTCCCACAGACTGGTAGCTGTATCCTCTCTGTCAGCAAGTATTTTGTATCTTCAGTGAAAATTGTTTCTTTTTCCACTTTTAGCTTCTGTTTAGTTTTACAAGTCTAAACAATGTTTGGCAAGTGTTAGGGGCTCACCTATGCATTCCAGTCCTTGTTGTTATTTTCTTTGTCCAGTACACATGGTGCTCCTTTCCCCCCAGGCCATCCCAATTTGGCAGAAAGCATTATGGATGCTGTGTATGTAGACTTAACACCCAAGCCAGCATGCATGGGAGAGGGGGCCTCTAGAATAGTAATTTTTACTTTGTGTTCTCTGTACTGCTCTGTTTAATCTCCCCCCTTACCACATACTGCCTTCATAAAATAAGCTCAATACAGTTATTTATTGCAATTTATGTAGAATGTCAGATGTGGAACAGACTTGGAGCACTCATCAGATCCAGCGCCTTTGTTATTTAGATACAAAGACTGAGCCCTCAGAGAGGAGTCTTGCGCCAGACTCGAGATCTCCCTTGGGCAGGGGGCTATCTTGTTCACTGTTGATTCCTCCTTGTCTAATACAGTATCTCTATGTAATAGGTGCTCAATAAAAAATATTGCATTTTTCAAAGTCATATAAGTAGTGATGGCAGGGCCAGAACTTGAACCTTGCATCTCCTAGTTATTTGTTCATTGTCACTGCCACAATTATCTCATTGTAGTTTAAAGAGAGTCAGCTTCCAGTCTTTTAAAATACAATTACCTTTAATTCATCTCTGGTAAACAAACAGCAGCTGTCTCTCATTGGCATGGCTGCATTTCCACCACTGAGCAGTTCTAGAAACTGACACTATTAACCATTCTGCTAAAAAGAGGACTCTTCTACTCATATGATATCCTGGCTGTGTCCAAAGTGTAATATTTAATTGCATTTTCTTAATCTTTACCACTGTATTGCTAAGCTTTCTAATACCTTCAAAATACCAAATCTCAGGCTTATCCTAATTAAAGAATCTCAATTTAATCCATAATGCATGACAATTCAATTTGTTGATTGCTTTTTCTCCCCCTCTTTGTGAAATTCCCGTCAAATGTATTAATTCAACATGATGAATCCTGTATTCAACCCACTGGAGTGAATAATTAAAATTAGCTGATAAAACTTTCAGCAGAATTACTTTGTGAAATTGCTGAACAGATGTGTCATTTTAATGAAAATCCACAGACAAGCTCCTTCTCCCCCTCGGCAGGATAAAAATATTATCCCCTCGGCACATACTTAATTTGGTGGTAAATACACTCGGAGCGATTGCTGGAAGGGAAGAAAAAGCAACTTGTCACACTTAGTAACTTGATTTTTCCCCAGCATGCAGTAACAGCTATCTACAGTAATTCATAGTGCTCTATTGTTGCTGCAAGTCCCAAAGAGAACTTATTAAAATGCAATAATCTCCTATTTAAACAGAAACAATAACCATTAAATTTCCTGTGGATCCAAAATTGAGCACAAGCCCCATCTGGTAAGAGTGATTAGAGGCCTGATGAGGGAATTTAATTTGCAACATTCAAAGACTAAATCTGAGCAGATCTTGTCACCTGGGACTCGAGTGCTGCTTGCTGTCTTCTTAAAAATCTCGACCTAAACTGAAAATGGAATGTAGAAGTGAAAATGTTACCCAGGGGCCACCCCCGACAGTATTGTGTTTCATTATGTCTCCAGCAGGCCTAGTGAGCAGAGGGGATTTTAGTGCTGTCCGCTTTAGCTTTGCCGGCAAGGCCTTTTGACAGAACCAATACTAATGCTGTCATTTCCTCTAGTGCCCTGCGCATCTGTCATGTGGCCGCCCCTCTTAGATCATGGACTGCCTGCTCCCTCCCTTCTTGTTTACTTTCCTCTTTTAGCTTAGCAAGCCCTCTCTCTAACTTTAAGAGTTCTCTAGATCTCACCAGTCTCCCTTTCCTGTCCAAGGAGTCAGATGCTTTCAGCAGGCTACCTTGAGCACCACTGTATCATGCTTTACATTTTATGTCTCCTCCTTGCCTGTAGACAGTACCCCCTCTGAGTTTATTGTTAGTGTTTTTTTTTTTAAACTGTAGGATGACTAAGATTTATTGCATGTCATTAGTAAACACAAACTGTCATTTTCCTCCTCTTAGCTTTTCTCTTACAATCCCCCACCTTATTTATATTACTTCTGAGCTCCAGAGAAACAAGATGTGCATGCGCTCATCATCAGAGAGATGCGTTTCTGTGTGTGTGTGTGTGTGTGTGTGTGTGCGCGCATGTACATGCACTTGTTTGTGTGTGGTTATAGGCCTGATCAGACAGCTGTCAGTTTATCAATTAGTAGAACTCCCTAATTAAGTATTTGCTTTGAGCAATAGAGCTCTTATTGGTTGTGAGGTAACTTGGCAGGAGGGAGTCTGTTACCAATGTAATAGAGATGCCTGAGCAGATCGTTTCATTGAGCAGATACTATTTGATGTCCTTTAATCATCAGACTCCTCCACTTTTCCTTCTTCTGGGCTCCTGATTTCTCCCTAAACATCCAGAGTCTCTCCTCCATAGTTTACGAACTACAAAACTTACAAAACTGTTTTACAAACCCTCTGCCTCCCGAGTATTTTCTCCAGCCCCCATGTCTTGGGGTTGGCCACATCAGGTCTCCCTGGCTGCTTCCTTTCCCAGGCCCTACCACCTACTCTGGTCCATCATTTGTCTTTTGAGAAGATGATTTTTCAGTTCTTTTCTATAGTTTAGAAAATCAGAATTAATTGATTAAATTTTAACCCCTTCTACCTTTCTCCTCCCCTACCATAAAAATTCATGCAGAGCCAGCCCTGCAACCTAATTTTTTTTGTTTTGTTTTTGAGACAGAGTTTTGCTCTTTTTGTCCAGGCTGGAGTGCAATGGCGCGATCTTGGCTCACTGCAACCTCTGCCTCCAGAGTTCAAGGGATTGTCCTGCCTCAGCCTCCTGAGTAACTGGAATTACAGGCACCCACCACCACGCCCGGCTAATTTCGTATTTTTAGTAGAAACAGGGTTTCACCATGTTGGCTAGGCTGGTCTTGAACCCCTGACCTCAGGTGATCTGCCCACCTGGGACTCCCAAAGCGTTGGGATTACAGGAATGAGCCACCACGCCCGGCCCCTGCAACCTAATTTTTAAGGAGAGGTGGTAAGGTTCATTCCGTGAAACATACCACTTGGAATTCTTGAAAAATAAATTGCATTTGCTGAGCACCTACTATCTTTAAGGCAGTGTACATAAGAATGGAGGAGACACTAAGAAATTTGAGTCCCACTGCTGTTGCCGGTTGGGAAAGTACAGCAGAAACACATGAATATTTGGAGGTCCTGTGGTTTAAGTAACGGTGGGTAAGGACTCTTTGGGCCAGATGGGATCAATGACTCACTGAATATTATAATCAGAGATGTGAGTGCAGAATAAGGAGGAGATATGACTCGGGACTGGTGTAGTTCTTAGAGGTTGCCTGAGCTGGCTAGCATGACATTCCTACTAAGCGATGTGCCTAGCAACCAGAATCTCCCAGCCCCGGTAGCCAAGGAGCGCAGGTGGTAGGCTATAGGAGATTTAATGCAACACAGCTGGGTTCAATATGGTGCATCTTTCAGAGCCCTGGCTACAATTGATGTAACCTGGTAACTAGTAGCTTTGACTTTGATGTCTGACACATCTGGTTGTGACTATTCCCTGAACCACTCTTAAGAGTTTCTCAACTCTTTGAGTCTGAGTTTTCTTGATTGTAAAATGGTGTTTGATAATACATATGTGGTTTTCATAGGGATTTTGTAAAGTGCCTGGCATATGGAAGGAGCTGGGTAAATGATGGTGGTACACTTACAATCTTAAGGGCAGAAGGATTGAATTAAATATAGAACGAGGCCTAGGGACTCTTGCTATACTCCCTCCTCCCTCCCATCTAGTATTACTAACATCTTTCCAGAAACCATTCTTCTTGATGTTGGTTTTGGCCCTTTGTGTCCCCATCTCTAGCCCTTTATTCAGTTGGTCTGCTCAAGGCTTGCATACCATTTTTGGCATTGAACATATGACCCTCTAATATAGCATGTACAATATGGTAACTTAAGAAAATAAATATATGTATGCATAGAAAACACAGCATCCTCCTTTAATTCATGGTATTATGGGTGATTACAGTTTTCTTTTAGTTTAAGCCTACAAAGTGTTTATAGTAAAAAAGTTTCAATGAAATGATTTCCAATTTATAGTAGCTTTTCACTCACAACCGCAAGTCAGAAATCAAATCTTGTGCTTAGAAGAAAGCAACTGCAGGACTGTATCCACTTTGGGTTTTGAAGAACAATAGTAAGGCGGTCTGACTCCAAGATTAGGTCCTTGTTGGTTGAGAATATCTAACAAGGAACTCCATCCCCATGTGCTGGAGAATCCATAAAGTCAATGGCGTCTTATAAAGCCTGAGCAATTGGGAAAGGCTTCCCAGTCAGCTTTTTGGCCTCCTCTAGGTCTTAATTACAAAGCAGATTCATGGTCCTGCCTGAAATCCAATTGAGACGTAGACTCCTCCATCCCAAATGATATCATTATCAACATTGGTTCCCTGTGGTACACATTTGTCATATTCATTATGATTTGTATGTAAGATTCCAGGCCACAATAATAGGGTAAGAGTACGTAATGGAGAAAGTAACACAAATGATTTTGATTTCCTTTAAGGAAATTCAGTGCCTCAACATTACAGACTTGCCTTTGTTTTAAAGCTCGCTCTATTCCTTATCTAAGAGGAGTCAATATAAAAGATTTTAATTTTAGCCCCATATGCTGTAGCTATATATAAATGTTCTGTAAAGTATACCCCCTAGATAAAAGTACTTACTACTTTTTTGAAGTTTTTTTTTTTAAACCTTTCTTTTGGTAAATAAAAGTCTTTTTAGCTTTGATGTGACTATTACACCCTTGGTTTGGGTTCTTTCTCCATTCCTTCATCCCTAGCCCCTGTGGGACCTCTGTAAGAAAAATGGGAGGGGAGAGAAGCATGGATTCCTTAATAAGTCCCAAAGGTAATCAAAAGAAAGAAATGCAATATGAACAAACTCACAAAATATTCTCGTGCTTCTTTGGGGAATACTTAATGCACATAAGGTCAGGCCTTTGTAATGTTAATTTGAGAGTGTTAGGAAGAAAGCCATCATTTTACAGGCAATGTTGCTCTCTGAAAAAAGCTTTGATTTACAGAGAAATGCTGTTCTAACACACCTGCATTAAACCAGTGCCTGCCGGCTTTGAGATGCCTGAGTTGCTTGAGCAGAGGAAATGCTTCATTGAGGATGCTTAGGGCATTTGGCTGAAATAGTAGGAAGCTTGCCAGAGGTCCTATTTTCCTGTGGTCAAAACAACCTATTCAGTTTGGATATGGTACAGCCCTTATGCTTTATGTAAGTGCAGAGTGACAGCACAACTCCACAATGGTCTCCTCTTCCAAGATTGGCCTTAGGGAGGGAAGTCTTACCAGGCACAGTGAGAGCATAGTTACTATAGGTATCTTGGTTATAGAGGTTAGACTCGAACAGCCTGGTTTCCACCTCAGGTGGTTGCCAGTGCCTTCTCATCAACTTGCAAACCTCATATTGTGTAGAGGAGATTGTGTGGCTGGAAGGAATGAATTCATCCCAAACCCCCAAAACAGGGTCTGGACAAGTGGCCATCCAGTCTGTACCAGAACATTGCCAGAGACTGGCCATGAATTATCTTCAGAGGCCTCTCAGTTCATCTTTGGTTCTCCTCTCTCCTCCATTTCTGTTTCTTCCTTCCTCCATGCATACTTCCCCTGCTCTTTCCTTCTGCCTTTTATATTGGTCTTTATTCTACTTTTGGGTGTTATACAAATCAGAAAACATTTTTATGTTAAAACAAATTAAATATGAATACTCTGTGAAGTGCCTGACATACAGTAGACACTCAATTACTTCCTCCATTCCATCCTTCTGTGTGATAACTCTTCTAGTATTTGAGATTATGTTATCATGATAATATATGAGAATGTTATCCTGCCCCTTCTGAGTTAATCTTATTCAACCTAGTTTCTCATCCCTTCATTTTAGTCTCCCTGCCCTCAAGTGTAGTCCACTGTATGTACACGTGAGTGTATCTTAAAGTACAGTTTTCAAAACTAACTGCACTTCTCTATGTAGGATCTGATTTGCCAATTTTTTATGAAGGAATGAGGAAAAAGAGAGAGCAAGAGAGGAAGAGGGGAGAAATGCCGTGCTTTTCTAGAGGAGCAAATATATGGAAATTACCCTTGTTTCTTCTCTAAAGTAGTAAAGGTCACAGCAGTAGTTGCAAAACCCGTAGGCCGCCTACCGGCTTCCACACATTCAGCATTACTATTCTTGCCTATTTTACCCTTAGGCATCCTTTATTTCTTGCACAGATGGTCTCACTCAGGCCTAACAAAATGTTTTAAGCTTTGCATAAATTAAAACAAGAGGTCTCTGAGTACAAAAGTGCAACTTGTTTTTTACTTGAAAACAACTATGCTGGCATCTTTTACAAAATTACAGCCTCAAGCCAGGTTTCCATAATCAGTTTTCCTTTAAAAAATAGAGGGGAAAGAATGTATCAATGTGTGTGTGTGTGTGTGTGTGTGTGTGTATGTAATGTATGTATGTATACCAAACACAAATGGTTCTAATCAGTGGGACTATGACTTTATGCTGTTCTGTATTCCTTTGAAGGTTGATCAGGCATGAGTGGTGGGTGATTCAGTTTGAATAAATAGATTTGGAAAAATTTGATTTTGGGGGTCCAGGATTTCTGAGTTTCTTCATTAGTTTACTACATGATAACAACTGTTGAGACATTTAAGCTTACAGGGACTCTCTCCTAGAACTCTTTACTATGTACCTTATAACAGAGTTTTACTCAGGCTAACCTTGACTATGCTCAATTGAAAGAAAGTGATGAGTCAGCCCAAAGAGAAATAGTCTGTTTCTCCCAACTCTGTGATAAAGTGTCCCAAAGTAGTGACACATGGCATATTCCATTCTTAAGATAACTGGCAGACAATTTGTACAATCTTTTAGACACATTGCTCCCCTTTGATTCACACATCATCACCAAAAGGGTAATGCTACAAATCTTTTCTCTTTTCGTGACTACTCTTAATAGGGATGTGGCTTGTAAAGAAGCTTATTGATGTGCTTTGCTTGAAATTAGAATCATTAGACTGGACCTGCCCTCTCATTTTTACCTTGACAGTAATAGTAAGAGTATGGGAGATACCTTATTCTTACTCTTACTGTAATAGTAATACTATTACAGTATAGTAATACTATATGCAGTATAGTAATACTATTACAGTAATAGAGTATGGGAGATACTCCTACTCTTAACTGTTACTGTCAAGGTAAAAATGAGAGGGGTACTGTGTGAGTTATTTTTTATATACTATCATCTTTTAATGACCCTTTGAGCCCATTATAGAGAAGTTGGACAATATAGAATAGAAAGAAGAAATTTTTTCTTTATTTTCCACAGTTAACATTTTCACATATTATTTCATTATGTTTATTTCCTCACATAGTAGTGATCATACTTTCAACAGATCGTACTGCAGATTTTACTGTAGATGTTATATTCATTTGTTCACTTAATCTAATAATTTGAATATACTTTACTATTAAGAACTCCTTTTGTTAAAGATCAAATTGTTTTAAAACTTAAGTTTGAAAGCATTTACAGCATTGGATAATGCCAGCCAGGACATATAAACTATCTTTAGAAATGAATCTAACCCTTAAATGAAATCCAGCCACCAATCTAGTGTTTCTTTGTAATAAACAGAATATTTTCCTGTGTTATTGCATCTCACAGGAGTCTACTCCTCGAGGGTTCAGTGGTAAAAATGCTCAGTAATCATGCTCTAGAGTTTCTCATCCCTCTAAAGAACACACTTGCAGCAGTTCTGTGAATGACTAGGGATCAGCAGGAACGGATGTCAGGTGAATGTTGGCACCTGCAACATACAATTGATTTGCTTTATGGATTTTTTTGTTTCAGTATGATTCTGCATAGATGGCACCTGTAATTATGACCATTTGGATCATGTGAAAAATGATAAATTTTCAGTGAAAGGAAATGGTGCTTGATCCTTCTCTTTGTCTTTGAACTGTTTAGAAACACTAAACTTAAGTGATAAAAATAAGTGCAAGATGGCCGGGCGCAGCGGCTCACGCCTGTAATCCCAGCACTTTGGGAGGCCGAGGCGGCCGGGTTACTTAAGGTGAGGAGTTCATGACCAGTCTGGCCAACATGGTGAAACCCCGTCTCTACCAAAAATACAAAAATTAGCTGGGTGTGGTGGCGCATGCCTGTAATCCCAGCTACGTGGGAGGCTGAGGCAGGAGAATCACTTGAACCCAGGATATGAAGGTTGCAGTGAGCCAAGGTTGTACCACTGCACTTCAGCCTGGGAGAGTGAGATGCTGTCTCAGAAAACAAACAAAAAAATTATATATATATATAAAAAACAAAATAAATAAAAATAAATTTAAAAAATAAGTGTAAGACGTCTTAGAAGTATTGCAGTTTTTTAAAGCTCTTGACATACTAACTTTATTTATGCAGGTAAATTCTAGTTCTTTTGAGCAGTATGTTAATAAGTCACTGCTAATGGCCTAATAGTTTTTAACTTATGATTAAAGACCCATAATGGAAGCAGCAATTTCATAACCCACCAGTCTAATTGTTTCACAGTGAATAATTATTTGCCTTGTGAATACTTACAGTAAATATTTTTGTAAAGTTTATCTTTGTTTCCTAAACAGTGATATTTGTTTTGTATGTTCTATAAATGGAATATATTCTGCAGTTTGGTTTTTTGCTCCTTAGTTGCTGAGAATTGACTGTGTTGTTGCACATAACTGTAATGCATTCATTTTCACTGCCCTGTAGTGTTCCATTGTATGAATATACTATGGTTTACATATACCTTGTGTTGATGGACAGTGGACATATACAGGTTGTTTCCACTTTTGATTGTCAGAAATAGTGCTGTATGACTATTCTTTTATGTGTGTCCTGGCACATACCCTTGATACTTACCTAGCATTAGAATTGCTTGGGTTTAGGGTGTGCACATAAGGAACATTACTGGATAATGCCAAGTTGATTTCAAAACTAATTGTACCAGTTTCCACTCTAACTAGCAGTGTAGAATTGTTGCCATCATTTCCACATTCTTATCAATGCTCTTATCACACTTCATATGAAGTGATCTTGTTATTTCATATGCCTTATTGTGGTTTTAATTTGAATTTTTCTGCCCTGGTTTCCTCTTCTGAGCATGTTCTTTTGGGTTTTTTCATCTATGTCTTTATTTTAATGTTGAATTTTTTTGTATTCAGTTGTAAGAGTGCTTTATATATTTTGATCACTATTGCTTTGTGAATAATGTGTGTTTCAAAACATTTCCTAAATTGTCGTTTATCAGTGCATTCTGTTTATGGTGTCTTGTGATAAAAAGAAGTTCTTAATGGTAGAATAGTTGAGTTTATCAAACTTTTCCTGTATGATTTGAGTCTTGTTTTGAGAATTCATCCCTACTCTGAGGTCATAAAAACATTCTTATATATTGTTTTTTAAAAGTGTTCTAGTTTTATCTTTTTACTTAATTCATTACTTTATCTAGAATTAATCTTCATGTACGATGTGAGGTAAGGTAAGGGTTCAATTTTACTTTTCTCCATATGGATAAGCAACTATATTACCATTACCATAATATATTTTAAAAGTTTCTTTATCTCTCAGTGATCTGATAGACCAACTGTCATAAATTATGCCTCCAAATTTGCATAGTTTTATTTCTGAGTTTTCTCTTTGATTTGTTTGCTAATATATGACAACACAACACTGTTGAAATTATTACAACTTTTAATTATTGCTTGATATTTTAAAATTCAGTCTCCCTCCCCCACCTCTTATTATGTTTCAGGTACACATTGGTGACTCTTGTCTTACTGCTTTCCCATGTAAAATTTAGAATCAGCTCATCAAGTTTCATATTCTCAAAAAAGTGAAATTTTCATTGGAATTGCATTGTTTATTAGATAATTTAGAAGGAATTGGCATCTTTATGATACTGATTCTTCTAGTCCTTGAATATAATATTTATGTTCATTTATTTAAATCTTTTTCTCCTTCCATAAAATGTTATGGTTTTTCTCTATATTATTCTTTATTACCTATTTGCAAATTTCTATTAGATTTGTTCCCAGGTACTTGATTTTTTTTGGTGCGATTATAAATGGTATCTTTGAAAACCTTGTTAACAGCAGCAATTCTCTTTCTTCGTCTATACCCAAAATCATTCATAGCAGGGACTCAGATATTTGTTCATCAGTGTTCATAGCAGCACTATTTAGAATAACCAAAAGGTAAGAAATAACCCACATATCCATTGACTGATAAAGGGATAAAGAAAGTGTAGTATATGTATACAATGGAATATTATTCAGCCTTAGGAAGGAAATGTTGACGCATGCTGCCATATGGATGAACCTTGAAGACGTTATGGTAAGTGACACAAGCCAGTCACTAAAAGAATACTGTATAATTTCACTTATATCCAGCGCCTACCATAGTCAAAGTCATAGAGACAGAAAGTAGAATGGTGATTGTCAGAGGCCGGTAGAAGAGGGAATGGGCTCTTACTGTTTAACTAGGTTTCAGTTTGGGAAGATGAAAAAATTTCTGGAGCTTGATGATGGTGATAATTGAACAACATTATGATATAATTAATACTATTAAACTACGCACTTAATGGTTAAAATGGTAAATTTTATTTTAGTGAATATTTTACCACAATAAAAATTATATGTTCTAAAATTTATTGCTGGTGTATAGAAATACATTTGATTTTTGCATATTGATTTTGAATCTAGCAACTTTGCCAAACTTATTAGTTATAGTAAGTTTTTTGCAGCTTGTCTAGATTTCTGTATATGCAGTCATGTCATAATGAGTGTTTTTTTCATCTTTTCCAATCTTTATACTTTTATTTATTTATCTTGGGTTATCCAGTTACTTATGACATTCAATAATGTCAAATAGAATAATGACAAATAGAATAATAATAGCAGGATCTCTTGCCTTGATCTTAAAAGAAGTGCTTAGAATGTTTCCCATTAAATGTGGTACTTTGTTTTGTTTTGTTTTTAGGTAGCTTTTATCAGATTAAGGAAGTTCCCTTCTATTTCTAGTTTGCTGAGATTTAATTTTTATTATGAATGACTGTCAGATGATTTATTGAAATGATGATGTGATTTTCTTCTAATCTGTTAGTGTGATAAACTACAGTAATTGATTTTCCAATGTTAAATCAATCTGTAATTCCTGGGTTAAACATAAATTGATTATGACATATTATACCTTTCACACAATGCTAGATTCAGTTTGCTGACATTTTACTTAGGATTTTTCATCTAAGTTCATGAGTCCAGTTGTCTTGTAGTATTTTTCTCAAGTCATCATTGTGAGGATTGTTATCAAGATTATAGTAACCTAATAAAATGAATTGCAGAGTGGAATTATTTCTGCCTTTGGTAGTAGGTAGAATTCACCATTTAAACTAAGGATTGTCAAAGTTTTTCTGTACAGGACTAGGTTGCAAATATTTTCGGCTCTGTGGACAATATGGTCTCTGTTGAAGCTACTTAGTTCTCCCATTGGAGTGTAACAGCAACCACAGACAGTACATAAATGAAAGAGTGTGGCTGTGTTCCAATAAAACTTTATTTACAATAGTAGCAGCAGGCCAGATCTGATCTGTGGGCAACTCCTGGTTTAAAACATGAGATTCAAATTTATTTGTTGGAAGATTTATTTTTATTTTCTCTCTCCATCTCTTTTATTGTTGGAATCTCATTCAAATATTTTATTCCTTCTTGCATCAATTTTATTTTCATGTTTCTAGGAAGTTTTAAATTTCATTTAAGCTTTCAAATTTATTAAATAATTTGGGGACCCTCTGTCACATTCTTAACATCTGCTACTTTGTAACTAATTCTCCTCCTTTACTTTCTGCAGTTGGTTATTGTTGCCATTTATTTTTTGAGTGTGTGTTGTTTAATTCTTGATCCTTCTTGCTGAGAAATATTGGATGTTATTAACTTCTTCAAAGAATCAACTTTTTGCCTTGTTTATTTTCTTCTTTGCTTTGTTGTGTATTTTTTATTTTAGCTTTGTCATGATTTTATTTCTTCCAACTTCTTTAGGTTTAACTGTTCATCTTTTACAATTTTGTAAATTGATAGTTTGTTACATTTTTAGCCTTATTTAAAAAATATATGTATTTCAAGGCTGTAAATTTTTCTTTTTTTCTTTTTTTTTTTTTTTGAGACGGAGTCTTGCTCTGTAGCCCGGACTGGAGTGCGGTGGCCGGATCTCAGCTCACTGCAAGCTCCGCCTCCCGGGTTTACGCCATTCTCCTGCCTCAGCCTCCCGAGTAGCTGGGACTACAGGCGCCCGCCACCTCGCCCGGCTAGTTTTTTGTGTTTTTAGTAGAGACGGGGTTTCACCGTGTTAGCCAGGATGGTCTCGATCTCCTGACCTCGTGATCCGCCCGTCTCGGCCTCCCAAAGTGCTGGGATTACAGGCTTGAGCCACCGCGCCCGGCCAAATTTTTCTTTAGTAGTTCAGCTTCATATAAAAAATTTTGATATGTTATCTGTTATTGTTTAATTAAAGCTATTTTAGGTTTTTCTGTATGTTGACTTCTTTAACTCACATTTAGAAATTTTTTTAAAAATTTGAGATATATGGCTGTTTTCTAGATTTTTTTCCTTTCCATCACTGGGAACATGATCTGTGTGCTACTAATCTTTTAAATTTGTTGATACTTAATTATGGCCCAGTATATTGCTAGTGTTTTGCATGGTGTATCAGTTTGAAAAAAAATTACATATCCTACAGTTACTGAATTGGTGTTACCTATATGTGTGGTAAAACAAACATATTACTTTTGTCATTGAGATTATATCATTAGTAATTATCTTTCTGCTGGATGTTTCTAGTACTAAGAGAGGTATGTTACAAATCTTATCAGCATGATTCTGGCTTGTAGTTCTCTCAGATTTTGCCATATATCTATACTTTTTAAGACTATGTAACATTGGATATATTTTTATGATGAATCAAATATTTTATTCTAATGACCTTTTTAATCTATAGAAATTTTTTTGCTTTAAAGCTTATTTAGTCAACATTTATTATAACTATAACGGCATACTTTTAATTGCTATTTCCCATATATATATATATTTTTTTATATCTGTTTACTTGTGACTCTTCTGTCTCTGTGTGTTTTTGTTGTGTTTTTTTGTTGCTGTTGTTTTTGAGACAGTATTGCTCTGTTGCCCAGGCTGGAGTGCAGTGGTGTGATCTCGGTTCACTGCAACCTCCACCTCCCGGGCTCAAGAGATTCCCCCACCTCAGCCTTCCGAGTAGCTGGGACTACAGGTACCCACCACCATGCCCAGCTAATTTTTTTTTTTTCATAAAGGTGGGGTTTTGCCATGTTGGCCAGATTGGTCTCAAACTCCTGACCTCAAGTGATCCGCCTGCCTCAGCCTCCCAAAGTGCTGGGATTACAGGCATGAGCCACCGTGCCCAGCCATGTCTCTATGTTTTAGGTATGTTTCTTATAGGTACTATATAGATTGATTTTTTTTTCATTTTTTTTCTCAGACCTCACAGGGATGAAGATGTTTTAAAAAGCTCTTCTGATCAAATAATATTTGTCTGTTAAATGGAGCTTTTTGTCTGTTTATAATTATAGATCAATTAGAACTTATTTTGTGCATTCCATTTTTTGCCCTTTCTACATTTTTTTTTCTGATTTCTTGCTTTTCTTTGAATTGTTTCTTCTTCATTTTTTTTCTGCGATTTCAGAAAATCTATAAACTATTTAGATTCTTTTGATTGTTACTCTAGAAATTTAATAAAAACATTTCAAAGTCTAAAGTTACTCGGGAGGAAAGGAAAGATAATTATGGGACTTTTGAACACTTTAATTCCCATCAGTTTGTTATCATTTATCTTAATCCTGTTGTATACACCCAGCAGATGATACTGTTCAGAATTAACCACATATTTTAACATATTTTACTCTTCATTTTTATTGCTTTCAGACCATTCATGTTGGATCACTTGTATTCTAGATAAATTATATTTTTTAGAGAATTTTTACTATGGAAAGATACTTTTTACTCTGTGATATTTTAAGTTGACAAGTTTCACTTCAGATATTAAAGATGTCATTCTAGTGTCTTCAAGATTCTACACTGTTACTGTTGAAATATAAGGTGTTATTTAATTGTTGCTTCTTTTAATGTAATTTGTTCTTTCTCTGGCTGCTTTTAAGTCTTTGTTTTGTCTTTGGTGTGCATTTAGGTTGAAATTATTTTTGCATAACCTGCTTAGGATTTGTTGTCTTTTTTTAATTTTAAATTATGTTTTATTTAACCCAGTAGGTCGAAAATATAATTTCAATATGTGTCACCAACCACACTGCAAGCCCTCAAAAGCCACATGTGGCTAGTGGCTACCATACTGGAAACCATATGGGACAGTTCTATAGAATGGAGTTTAGTGTGCCTTCGAATAAATTGGAAATCTTACTTAAATGCAAGCTCCTGGGACCTGTTCTTAGAGGCTCGGATTCAGTAAGTCAGCAGAGAGACCCTGGGATCTTCATTTTTAACAAGTTTCCCCAAATGACTCCAATGAGGGTGGTCTACAGAACGCTCTTTGAGAAACACTGATGGGTAGGAGATTGTTCAGGGCAAAGCAGAAGGTTCACCCGACTCTCAGGGAACCAGAATAACCTGAGTAACCATGGTATCATTTTTACAGGATCCACATACCTAAGAGGATGTGCCACTGCAGTTTTCGTTGTTCTCTGACTCACACTCAGTAAGTGGATTTGATACATACATGTGATGATGCAGGTGCCCTGATGGGACATAAAGATTTCAAGTGAGGCCCATTTGTTCTTGCGTCAAATTATGTTTTAAGTAAAATACTAATGTTTTACCTAAAACATTTAATATTAAGTAAAATATTAATGCTCCTAATAAATAGGGAAGGAGCTCAGACAGAACCCCATTCCATTCAAAGCGAGACAACTTTGAATGGCTGTGAATCTACATAATCGCTTCTCTTTATGAAGCCATTGTTTTATTCAAGGATCTACTAATCGGGTAACACTATCTCCTATACACAAACATGCCCCAAGCTTGGACTCAGTTACAAATAGGGATGAAGGTAAGAATGATCAGACTGTCTGGGTTTTCCTCTCTTAGTGTTTCTCAAAGCATGGTCTGAAGACCAGATAGGGCTGTGATACCAGACATGCAATAGTCAGACCTGCACATTTGCAGCATTCTCTTCCAGAAACAGATTCACATGGTCAGGTACAGACCCAGAATCTGCAAGGTCCGCCACCCACCTCCGCTCTCTGCCACTGGGTAATTCTGATACGGGGGGGTTAGGGTGAAACTAGTGGAACCCATACATACCACACTGTTCTCATCAGAATGAAACTACCAAATTCACTAACATCTCTCTTATTTTTAATTTTAATTATACATGTGCTATTTACAATAGCAAAGAAATGGAATCCACCCAAATACCTGTCAATGGTAGACTGGACAAAGCAGACATGGTACATATACATCATAGAACACCATGCAGTCACAAAAAAACGAGATCATGCCCTTTGCAGCAACATCAACAGAGGTAGAGGCCACCACCCTAGGCAGACCAACACAGGAACAGAAAACCAAATACTGCAAGTTCTCACCTATGAGTGGGAGCTAAACAACAACAATGCACGGACACTAGAAGGGGAATAACAGACACTGGGGCCTACTTGAGGGTGGAGGGTGGTAGGAGGGAGAGGATCAAAACACTATCAGGTTTTGATGCTTATTACCAGGTGACGAAATTATCTCTACACCAAACCCCCGTGGCACGCAGCTTACCCACGTAACAAACCGGCACATGTACCCTTGAACTCAAAACAAAAGTTTAAAAAGTATACATGGCATATGGATAAATTTCCAGTTATAAAATGTTTATTTATTTATTTATTTTTGAGATGGAGTCTCACTCTGTCGCTCAGGCTGGAGTGCAGTGGCACAGTCTCGGCTCACTGCAACCTCTGCCTCCCAGGTTCAAACAGTTCTCCTGCCTCAGTCTCCTGAGTAGCTGGGATTACAGGTGCCTGCCACTACACCCAGCTAATTTTTTATGTTTTTAGTAGAGACGGTGTTTCACCATGTTGGCCAGACTGGTCTTGAACTCCTGACCTCATGATTGGCCACTTCAGTTTCCAAAGTGCTGGGATTACAGGTGTGAGCCACCACCACACCCAGCCAATATAAAATATTTCAACAAATACAAGTAAATTAAGTAAAAAGTTCCCTCACCTCTTCTCTAAATGTACTCTTCCCCCAGGGTAACCACTTTTATCAGTTAATTTTAAGGATTTCTTGTCTTCTTGTATCTTTGGATTGATATTTTTCATCAGTTTTGGAAAATTATCTGTTCAATTTCTTTTCAAATATTGCCAACTCCTCATTCTCTCTTTCCCTTCCTCTTCTCTGGGAACTAAGATTAGATGTTTGTTAGACCTTCTTTCTCACTGCGTCTTCCTTGACTCTCATCATTTCTGTACTACATTCCAGATGATGTTTTATTTTAGCTTCCAGTTTGCTTGTTGGCTCTTCACCAGTACCTAATCTGTTGTTAATTCTGATTACTGAGATTTTCAATTTTGATTAATATAGTTTGTTTTTATAATTTTTTAAAATTTAGCTTTTTATTTGGAAGTCATTTCAAATATGAAAATCATTGTAAGGTCAGAAACTATGTGAATAATACCATACACCTTTTACCTGGAGCCTCTGGTTCTTATTTCACTCCATTTGATTTATAATTTGTTTTTTCTCTCTCGGATATATTATTTTCTGACCATTTAAAGATAAATTTTATACATTATGACTTTTTTCACTAAACAATTTAGGTTATATATTTCTTAATAGGAATATTCTCTTACCTTACAGTATAGTTATCAACTGTGAATATTGCTGCAATGAACATGAGAGTATAGGTACCTGTTTGGCATACTGATTTCAATTTCTTTGGATTTATATCAGAAGTAAGACTACTGGATGATAATGTAATTCTATTTTTAATTTTCTGATGAACTTCCATACTATTTTCCTTCATGGCTGTATTAAGTTACATTCCCATGAACAGTGCACATTTACAGTTACATTCCCATGAACGGTGAACATTTCTCCACACCACTGCCAACCCTTACCTTTCATCCTTTTGATATCTCATTATGACTTTAATTTCCCTGTTGATCAGTGATGATGAGCATTTTTTCATATGTCTGAAGGCCATTTGTATGCCTTCTTTGGAGAAGTATCTATTTAGGCCCTTTGCCCATTGGTGGGTTATTTGTTTTATTGCTATTGAGTTGTTTGAGTTCCTTATGTGTTTTGGATAGTAACCCCATATTAAATGTATGGTTTGCAAATATTTTCTCCCAATTTGCAGGCTATTTCTTAACTCTGTTAATCGCTTTTTTTGCTGTGAAGAAGATTTTTAGTTTGATACAATCCCACTTGTTAATTTTTGTTTTTGTCACCTGTGCTTTTGGAGTCATATTCAAGAAATCTTTTCCTAGATCAATGTTGTGGAACATTTTCCTATGTTTTTTTCCAGTAATTTTACAGTTTCAGATCTTACAGTTAAGTTTTCCATCCATTTTGAGTTTATTTTTGTAAATGGTATGAAGTCAGCATCCAATTTCATTATTCTGCTTGTGGATATCCAATTTTCCCAATACCAGTTATTAAAGAGACTATCTTTTCTCCATTGTGTGCTATTGGCATCTTTGTAGAAAATCAACTAACCAAAAGTGTATGGGTTTACTTCTGTGTTCTCTATCCTGTTTCATTGGTAATTTGTCTTTCTGCCAGTACCATACCTTTATGATCAGTATAGCTTTGTAATAGATCTTGAAGTCTAGGTAACATGATATTTCTTTTTCATTTTTTCTTTATGTAGTCAATATTAATTTATGAATCCCTATTTTCCTAAGCAGTCTTGAATTCATTACTGAATAATTTTAGTACTCGTATTATTTCATATTTGGCCAGTGGTATCCACATCTAAAATGGCTCCAGTAACCTAGTGGTGTGTTCCTGTCATTGATTTGAGCAGTTGTTTATGTTACGGCATAACAAGATGTCATTTTGTATCTACTCTGCCTTAGTCCTGGAATGGAAAAAAGAAATTTTTTGAATTCAAAACTGTTGATTCTTTATTTAAAATCTTTAACCCTGTGAGTACATAGTAAGTGTTGTTGATTTTTTTTAAGACTCTTAATTCTCCTTGAGACATTACATAGACTTACCGTGTCTGAAATATCAATGTCTGAAGCATTTCCAATGATTTATATATCTGATTGTTGTTATCTGCCAGCTTTCACTCATCCTTTTGCCTTTCCTTACTTGTTTGGTAATTTTTACTGTGAATTTTGCTCATTTCCCTGAGAACTTTGTATGAGTATTGCTTGTTTTTCCTGGAATTTTTAGGAATTCTTTGACACCTGGGAGAAAGGTGGTTTTTACCAGATATTTGATTATTTCGTGCCTCTAGTGAAACTACCTGTGTGAGACCTTCTTATATTCTCAGGTTGAGGTTTTTCTTTTCAGACCATTTTATGTAAATTAAGGCTTTAAAACTCTATGAGAGTCAGCTTGTCATTATGCATTATCAGAAGAGATTTTTTTTTCTCTTGGCAATACTATTTGAGATGAGAAATTTTCATTGCAATTTAGTTGAGGGAGAGGGTAGTTTATTTTTAGTTCACCTAGCACTGAATGTGTAGGTCTTTCGTGTATAGCTCTGTTGGGAAGTCTTCTACTCAATGTCTTACCTGGGTGGGGGCCATGTGCTATGTTCTTCATCCCTGGATTTGTAAAGACTTGAAGCCAAAGCTGAAGTTCTAACTAGTTTGGGAAACATTAATAAGATGAAACAAAAACTAAATTTTGTTTTCTTCTCTTTGCTTTCTTTTTGACCTGAGTATTGCTTACTTTCTGTCTAGCTCATGGATGTAGATTAGAAGAGTATTTTAAACTTCATTCTATTTAGTTTTTAAATTGTTTTCAGTGGAAGTATCAGTCTCGGTACCTCCCATGGCATAAGGCTGGAAATAGCCATGATCCTTCCAAACACGGACACTCTGCAACCTGGACCAAAATATTCTACTCTAAAAATCGAGTAATTATCTTTTTTCAATAAAATAAAAAGTATAGTCATTAATGTAATTTAATTCTTTCATTCCAATCTTCACTCATGCTTTCAACCATAGATTATATTATTCCCCCTTCTTAAGTGGAATTAGTATTTCATTATTCCATAAGGTTCTACAAATACCTTCTTGTTTTGCAAAGACCATCATGAATTCCAGGTGCTCTGTAACCTGATCAGGTTGGAGAACTGCTGATGCAACCAAATTAATCACTTAATGTTCTTCCTAAGCGCCCGTTTTTTTTCTGCTTCTATGACTTGCTCTCACTGCTCGCTATCCCAAACACTGTCCAATTGTACATGTTCCAATGTCACCATTCCTTTTTCTGGCAAATGCCTCAAAAGCTACTGTTTCTATAAAACTTTCCTTTACCCTTCTCTTTTGACTTGTTATGAGCTCCTTTAGTAGTTTGTAATCTCCTTAAGAGCAAATTTCACAAATGTTATATTTGTAATGTCTTATGTAGCAGAGTATTCTCACAGTCTAGAACAGATGGTTCTTCTGTATCTGTTGAAGGAAATGGGAAGATAGCAAAGGAACATAATAGGATAATTTTATTTTTGCCTACTAGACTATCTCAGGATATATGTGTTTTCAATTCTAAAATGGGTTAGTGGTATTTCAGTTGAAGATGTCTTGACCCTTCTAACGTAACAATCCTCATCATAAATGAGAGAGAAGATTGGGTGAGTAGGGCTCAGTGGGGGAAGCTGGTTCTTTTCACCCACCTTCAGAAATCCAGGTATGGGTTGTTCTGGACCTCAAAATTACTTTTTTTTTTTTTTTTTTTGGATGGAGTCTCGCTGTCACCCAGGCTGGAGTGCAATGGTGCGATCTTGGCTCACTGCAACCTCTGCCTCCTGGGTTCAAGCGATTCTCCTGCCTCAGCCTTCCAAGCAGCAGGGATTACAGGCACGCGCCACCATGCCCGGCTAATTTTTGTATTTTTAGTAGAGACAGGGTTTCATCATGTTGGTCAGGCTGGTCTCAAACTCCTGACCTTGTGATCCACCTGCCTCGGCTTCCCAAAGTGCCAGGATTACAGGCGTGAGCCACCACGCCCAGCCACGAAATTACCTTTAAAAAGGTGGTCTTTAAAAAGCAAATAGGGAGAGACTAATTGCAAAAAGATTAATGATGAAATAAATTATCTTTCTCTTTTCCACTTTTTCTGTGGTGTTCCTTTTGACATTTGCATTCCAACCCAGAGCCCCACAAATAACTGAGTCTGCACTCTTTTGGCAAGCAAGGATTGCTCTCAGATGTATTTTATAACCTCAGCTTATATGGGAAGAACTTTTCTTTCCAGAGATGGTTTCGTAGTAATATCCTTCAAAACCTCACACTGTACAGTTTGACTTGTTTTCTTTATTGTTATGTTTGCTTTGTTTTGGTGAGTTTTACTCATCATTTCAGCCAACTGATAGAAAGAGATAGAATTTTTGTTGGATACTAAATCATGTTGATCAAAAGCACTATTGACCTTGTGTTATTAAAACTAAAAATATAAGAACAAACCATTTTCTAAGGTTTTTAATTATATGCACTAAAACAGAGTAAGGCCTAGTTTTATTAATCATTGGGTTATGATTTGATGTGGAAAGAACCAGCCTATAACTTTTCCCCTTGTTTAACAGCATTATTGCTGAAAACTTTAATAGACTTAAGTGTACTGGAGCTAGGGAGTGAAATCTTATCTTTCCCTGAACACCAGGGCTGCTTTGTTATGGTGTTTCCATTTGTGGCATAATGAATGTGTAGGACGCTAATGATGTGGTCTCTAGGTGTTCTCCTACTACACAGAGCACTGATAATGAGCTTCGAGTAATCGGGTACGAGTCCCTGAAGATGAATCCTGATTACCTTCGTGGGGCCATTCCGCTCTGCTCCCTTCCTCCTTGATGTTTCTGTAAAGAACATTTGGATTTTGAAGAGAGTATTGTGTATTTGACTTTTAATTAGATTTGCAGTGCATTGGGTTAATAAACTAGGGCTGCTTCTTCTTCAGTTTCCTCTGAAGGGCTGTGTGTAAATATTGCACAGTGGGCCAAGAGAACAGAGGGTCGTAACAGGCAGCAGTGGAGGTGTCCCCGGATTCATGCCCCAGTCCTGAAAAACAGACTTATAGTGGCTGAAGGTGGATTTCATCCCATGTTCCATATTCACAAATGACTTCCAAGTGGCCAAGGACCTGCTAAACCTATTGTATCTGCTCTGTACGAGGAAGCAGTCTCAGAATGAAATACCACAGTTGTCTGTCAGGGCTGCCCCAGAGTCCTGCAAGTTGATATTATCTGCTTGCAAGCATTTGAAAACAAATCACCATGGCTGACCACAGCTTTGTACTTACTGTGATCTTAGGGCTCGCATTTTTAGGGACAACTTGCCCTTTATGCCTTTGGTCCATTTCTGCCTTCTGCTTTTGTTTTTCTGCCAGTTGGGTTCATTTATCTGCCTTCTGTGTTTTACCATGCTTTTCTTATTATAGCTTTCAGATTAGTCATGGACATAGATAGAAAGTACTCTAGCGTCTTTATCCCACCTCAGCTCTCAGTCTGGTGTAGAGCTAAGGGAAGGAGAATTGCCTTCATAGTCAACCTTCAATGTGGTCCCTGAACTTTTATTTCATTCAGTGAATCCAGCACATCTCACATTGTGCCCCAGCTATAATGGGTAGTCTTTTCCTGATCTAAGAAAATTGGATGCCTGGCTTCTGCCTTACTCTTCATTGTTTCTTAAGCATAGTCCTTACATGATGGTCTGGGCCTTCCTTACAGGTCTAATTGTATGGCTGGGGCTTCCTTCTGCATGCCTATTCCATTTTTTAGTTTTTTTTTTTCTTTTGAGAATTGGGGTCTCACTCTATTACCCAGGCCAGAGATCAGTGGCATAATGATAACTCATGCAACCTCGACCTCCTGTACTCAAGCAATCCTGCCACTTCAGCCTCTCAAGTAGCTGGGACTACAGGCATGTGCCACCACATCCAGCTCATTTTGAATTTTGTTTTTGTTGTTGTTGTTTTGAGACGGAGTCTTGCTCTGACCCCCAGGCTGGAGTACAGTGGCACAATCTCGGCTCACTGCAATCTCCACCTCCTGGGTTGAAGCAATTTTCCCACTTAAGCCTTCTGAGTAGCTGGGGTTACAGGCACACGCCACCATGCCCAGCTAATTTTTGTATTTTGAGTAGAGATGGGATTTCAGCATGTTGGCCAGGCTGGTCTTGAACTCCTGACGTCAAGTCAGCCGCCCGCCTTGACCTCCCAATGTTCTGGGATTACAGGTGTGAGCCACTGTGCCTGGTCTGAAAATATTTTTTTATAGAGACGGGGCCTCACTATGTTGTCCAGGCTGGTCTCCAACTTCTGGGCCTGAGCGATCCTCCCACCTTGGCCTCTCAAAGTGCTGGGATTACAGGAGTGAGTCATCATGCCCAGCCTGCCTATCCTGTTTTATTTTGAGGCTACTATTACTCCTTATCTGTAGATCCAAGGATCTGGCATCATTTTCATATATCCTCTTCAGAGTGTGAGTGTAGAATTAAGGTAAGCTGACAACACAAAAGGGGGCAGAGGTTTCCCACTCATCCCCCACAGAGATTCTCTGTTGGCATAGGTGGGCTCTGGTCCAACTCCTGGCCGACATGAGCATGGACAATGTGGCACAGTTGTGACTCTGCATCTTGTGTGTGACTGCTGCCCCGTTTTTGTTTAGCAAGCTGCTATGCCAATTTACTATGCATGTTGTTACATATTCTGCTCTAATTTGACTGCCATTTTGCTTCAGTGAGACGATGATTGTTTATGGCAGGGCTGTAATGTGTTGTCAGCACAGGTTACTCGCTACTTGTTGGCAATGGCCTAACATTGCCTGAGACATAGTGTCACTGTGAAATGGTTTGACAATGTTGAGACTGTAGTTATGTTGAGCAGTAACAACTGTAGAGGTCAACAAAGGGCATCTAAGAGGAACTGTGTTCATAGGGGAAAGATGGAGAAGGAATACTAAGTAGGACAGTAGCAAATGTCATCAAAGAGCTTCATTTTCACGCAATTTTCATAATTCGGTCTGTTTTCTGTGAACAGTGTTGGTTCAGCTGCTGCTCGGGAGTAGCACATTTCTGAGTTAGAAATGAATTGTGCTGATCTTGACCCTATCATTTTCTTCTTTGAACATTTTGAGAAAGTTCTCTAGCCTGCTGAAGAATGCAGTAGATCCTTGTCCATGTATGAGGCAAGGGACTCATTGGGCCACCTTCACAAGGTTTCGTTTTTGGAACATTTATCTAAGGACTATCTTACTGCCCTGAGAGACCAAGATGTAGGCTACCTTAAGTTGTATGAGGCTGCTGTGAAAATGGCATTGGTGTTTTTTTGGCTCTAAGAAATTTTCAGGACCTAGTCAAGCATGTGACAACAAATATTTAATGATAGTGGACAAGGTAAACTTCAAAAGTGACTAGAAAGCCTTGTAGAGTCTAAGACAGAGGGACCCTAACAAGCTTGATGACATTTTGAATACGTTTTGTATTGATGACTGATTCTTTTCCCAATGATCTGTGAAGCTGGCTTTCTGTTTGGCAAGGCAGCCCCAGAAGGAGCTTTCACCCCATACCTCCTTGCAGTAGTAGCACAGAACATCTCCCAGCATCGGGCCCTCCAGAGTCTGGGAGGGTTTGGTTGTCTCATGAATTATGTGGTGCCCTTCAGGAACTCACTGTGATCTCTGATGCCTTTTCTTTCATGCAAGTAGTGTGGAAAAATATTAAAACTCTCAGTAATGACAGTTTCTAGATACGCACATCTTTGAGTGGACAATGAAGGCAACATTTATATTCTGTCCACAATGCGAGCATGGTATGCATTCTGCCGCTATCAGAGAGCCTTCCTTCTGTTACCAAATACCTTACTTCCTGACAGGTATGACCTCCGGGACCTCCCTAACCCCTTTCTTTCATTTCATACAAAAATCTAGAGCTTGGCTTTTCTTTTTCTTCTTTTTTTGTAAAAAGAGGTTTTTCCATTTTAAAAAGCCTGTTCAGTTCTTAAACTTGATCATTGATATGTTCCACCTCATCAGGAAGAGGAGTGCAGCTGAACTGACAATCAGTTCATGCCCTTGGCCTCATTCATTATCATGTCAAGGACCTGGCATGCCCATTGAGGAGGGCCTCTATGCATTCTGTCATCACCAAGCCTAATTCCTTCCCCTGTTGATGATTTTGCCTGTTGATGCCCATGCCAGGGCCATGGTGCTTATGCCAAAGCCTTTGACAGAATGAGTCAAATCTGATGCCAGTCACCCTGGCAGATGCCACCTTGTTGTTGACCACTTCCTACCAGGGATGGGCTGAAAAGCATAGTGTCTGCTAAGCTTGTAGAGGACTTTTCTGTAAGTGCTAAGTATTGACATTACTCCAATTTGAATCAGATCATTTGGAACTCTTGCTTGGATCTCTCAAAGTTGTTGACTCATTTGTATCTTGGCCTCACATTAATGGGGTAGATAGGAGCCAACAAGTTTGAGTGAAGTCAGAATAAATATCTTTTAAGTGTGGATCTATGGAGAAGAAAGAGGTCCCAAGATCATATTGAAAACTGTGGTTAAAACTGTGAATCAAGAGGTTTGTTTTAATTTGCCATTTTCTTACGAAGTTTTAAAATGTTTTCTAATAAAGCTTCTTATTTATTGCCTTAATACATTTTCTGTTACTTATAACAGAATACCTAAAACTAAATAATTTATGGCCGGGTGCAGTGACTCACACCTGTAATCCCAGCACTTTGGGAGGCTGCGGCAGGCGGATCACGAGGTCAGGAGATCGAGACCACTGGCTAACACGGTGAAACCCCGTCTCTACTAAAAATACAAAAAAATTTGCCAGTTGTAGTGGCGCGCACCTTAGTCCTAGCTACTCAGGAGGCTGAGGCAGGAGAATTATCTGAACCCAGGAGGTGGAGCTTGCAGTGAGCCGAGATCGCGCCACTGCACTCCCGCCTGAGTGACAGAGCAAGACCCCATCTCAAAAAAAAAAAAAAAAAAAAAAAAAAAAAAACTAGATAGTTTATAAAGAATGGGAATTTATTTCTGCAGTTATGGAGGCTGAAAAAGAGGGGCTGCATCTGGTGCGAGGCTTCTTGGTGGTGGGGACTTTCTGAACAGCTCCAAGGCAGTACAGGGTGTCACATGGGGAAGGGCGGGTAAGCATACTAGCATGCTAGCTCAGTTCTCTTCCTTTTCTTATAAAGCTACCTGCCTCTCAGTATTGCCTCATTGGAGATTAAGTTTCAACATGAGTTTTGGAGGGGCATTTAAACTGTAGCATATATATAGTGCAGCAGTCCCACTCCTAGGTATTTACCCAAGAGAAATGGAACTATATGCTTACACAAAGACCTGTACCCTTTTTACTCTTTTTTTTTTTTTTTTTTTTTTTTTTCCTGAGATGGAGTCTCGCTCTGTCACCCAGGCTGGAGTGCAATGGCGTGATCTTGGCTCACTGCAACCTCCACCTCCTGGGTTCAAGCAGTTCTCCTGCCTCAGTCTCCTGAGTAGATGGGATTGCAGGCACCTGCCACCACACCCAGCTAATTCTTGTATTTTTACTAGAGACGGGGTTTCACTATGTTGAATGGGCTTGTCTTGAACTCCTGATGTCAAGTGATCCACCCACCTCGGCCTTTTAAAGATCTGACAGCTTAGTTGTTACTGTGAAATTGATTTTCTTGTTTTCTCCTCATCTTAACCTTGTTTTATATATCAAAGTAAAGAAAAGGAATGGTTAAAACTTATATGAAGTATGGCTAAATCTTCAAAAAGATATCAAATATTTAGAAACTAATTTTATGATACATATGTTTTATGAATGGTAGCAATACAATTTATAACTGTCATTTCTGAAATCTCCTGATTTAGGTATCCATTGCCAAAAAATGTAAAATAGAATTATGATGAGTGATCTCTTGAATTAAAACCAAATGTTTTTATATTACAATACCTGTGATGGTGATTCCAAACAGGCTTCTCCTTAATAAGTGGCCACAGTACAGTCATGATGTTAGCCCTTATATTTATAATGAGGACAATTCTGGGTCACCAAGGGCCTGGATATGGGACCCTTAGGGCCTACTGTGATATTTATGGACATGAAATACAGTCATAGGCCATTCACCAGATTTACCAAGCTTGGAAACTTCCAAATAAATTAACTTGACAGATATACATAAACTTCAGTAAATTTTATTAGTTTTATTTTTTGCCCTGTATATTTGCAGAAATGTTATCTATTAGGAAATGTATTTAATAAAAGTAGAAGGATTTTTTTTTTTTTTTTAGCATAATACTTAGCTATATTCTTCCAATAGGTGTGGAACTTAGTGCCTTCAGCAGTGGCAGTTTCTTAAAATGATTGTCTATCAGTTAAAGGTTAACTGAGTAAATTTTGGACCAAGTAGCAAACTAGAATTCTTTTCATCTAATCTCTGTTTAATTTGGGATATCCATTATAACATCCTTGGGTCAGTGTAGTACATCTTACGTTAAGTTTTTTCTCTAATGAATATTTATATTACATAAATGGGAAAATTGGTGGGTTCCCTTGGTAGAAATATGATATTGGTATTTTTAAAGTAAACTTAAATAGGTCAGAATTTTTATCCTCTAGAGAAAATTTCACGTCTGATTAAATAGTTTACATAAACTTAATCTTTTTCTGCTAGATGCATTATAATCTCAGATATTATTCATGTAGCTATTCCTCTGTGAACCATAAAATGTTCATTTCTTCAAAATGAATATGAAGCTCAAAGCATTAGTGGTCTTAAGAGCATAAAAACTTTATTACTTTGTGCTTCACATTTTTCAAGTAACTTTGGAAAGCCGAAACAAATTTTGCATTTAGATTAATGGAAGATGTTTTCCATTTGAAGGAACTGGCAAGGGAGCAACAATAACAAAAATCCCCCAAGGTTAAAAGTGTAGTGCTTTTGATTCTTCCCAGAACTGTGTTAGCAGAACAATCATTTCTCAGCATGGAAAGGTATCATAATTGGTCTATACAGTGGCAATACTGAAAACGAGTATGCTTCAGAGAAAGCTAATATGACTCTACTTAATAATTTCCTTCAAGAGCCTGAATTTGAATGTATATTCCACCCAGCTTGAGGCAAACAATTTGTTCCTATAAGTTCTAGTGGAAGTTACCGGGGGTCATGCAATTTATTTTTGTCTTGAAGTTTTCAAAACTGTGTAGAACTAAAGACACATTTACTTACATTGTTCCACTAGTAATTTGATCCAATTGGCAATGCTCCTTTCTCTTCTTCTTCTCCATTCTATTATGTTGGAAGAGTAAAAGTGTTCATAAAATGTTGTGACAAACAATTCTTCCTAGAGACGTGTAGAGACGTTTTCTCTTAATGTTTGAACCTCTGGTTCGCATTCTTTTTTTTTTTTTTTTTTTAGATGGAGTCTTGCTCTGTTGCCAGGCTGCAGTACCGTGGCACAATCTCAACTCACTGCCACCTCCACCTCCTGGGTTCAAGCGATCCTCCTGCCTCAGCCTCGAGTAGCTGGGACTACAGACACACACCTCTATGCCCAGCTAGCTTTTGTATTTTTAGTAGAGACAGGGTTTCACCATGTTGGCCAGGCTGGTCTTGATCTCTTGACCTTGTGATCTGCCTGCCTCAGCCTCCCAAAATGCAGGGATTACAGGCATGAGCCACTGTGCCTGGCCAAATGTTTGCATTCTTTAGTAAGTGGTTTTTTTATTGTGGGTCTTTACTTACATGTGCTGTTACTGTCCTTTTCACTGGGATTATCTAGGTTTTCAATCTGTTTGTTTGTGTTATTTTTTTGGCTATGGGACTAGTTTTAAAGCCCTACCACAAAGTAGAGGGTCTGTACTTGGAGTATGATGAGCAATGTAAGAGGATGTTTCCTTTTTTTTCCTTGAAGAATTGACCGTTTTAGGGAAATCTGTGCAGATGTCAGAAGATGGCTACACAGAGAATGACGCATTAGAAGGTAGACACAGGTCTCTGCATTGCAAATATCAGTAACAGGGATGAAGAAAGAACAGCAGAATGTTTAGAAAGAGTGTAAAGGATGGTTAGATACTTAGACCCTCTCTTTTGTAAGTTTGATTATGTACTTTTAAGAAGCAGCAATAAGTTGAAGGTCAAGTTATCTCAATACTCTGTTAAGATGGGGGTCTCTGGATTCATACCAAATATTAGAGTTCAAGGCATTCCCCTTCAGTTTATTTTATATTTCTCAAATGTATCTAATTCATTAGGATTAATGACTTGTTTCTTTTAAAAACAGCATTTATTGCTTTAATCTGAGAACAAATATAAGACTTCCAGTGTTTATATCTACAAACACAAGGATTGAAAAAAATTTTATAATCCACCTCACTGCTAATTCTTGTAGGTGAAGCAACGACTTAGAAAAATGGGGAGACTGGAGTACATGATCGTTTTATAGACAGCCACAGTTGGCAAAAGATGGTGGTGAGGCTATCCCCGTTGTAAATCCTTTATCTCCAGGAGAGCAAGTGTTGCTGGCTGGTTTCTTGTGAATTAAGTATGCACTTTGTCTTTTTTTTAAACGTGATAAATGAACATATTTTCTAAGTGGCTATTTGCTTAGTAAAAAAGAGTAATAAGGAATTAGGGAAGCATTGGAAAGATATAACTGGGAGGTGAAAAAAAAATGTTATCTCTTTGCTTCAGTCCCTTATTCTGATCTTTATAGATCAGTTCTCCCAGTGAGAATCCAAATGGGATGTCATTCTTTGTTTGTTTGATTCATTAATTCTTTGCAATCTATAGTAGGACTGTTGAGGAGAATGTATAAAATGCAGTTTACCAGCAGGTTGAAGGAGGGGAATGAGGGCAGGTGGTCCATTAGCAGAAACATTAATTCTTGACTGGGATAGTGAATATTGACCAACATTGAAAACATTATATTATGGTCTTCTTTAGGCCTGAACACTGACAGCCAGTTGACAAGTCTAATTTTTCATAACTTACATGTGGTTCATTTAGGAAAAACTACCATCAAGAGCAATTCAATTCTATTATGACAATTAACTCTGACTTCTGAAGTAAGTAGAATAAATCAATTTATTTCTCAGTAAGGCCCAAATAAACTGAGATTGTTGTGCCAATTATGCAGTTTGTGACTACAGTGTAGATGGTGTGTGCTGGGTTGTGCAGTGTACAACCTGCAAAGCTGTATGAGGCAACCTAGACATTTTACTCCTAGCTATATACCCTGAAGAAAATACTTGTTTCTACAAAACTTTGTACAGAATGTTTATAGTACCATTATTCATAATATCCAAAAAGTGAAAACAACCCAGATGTTCCTAAACTGATAAGTGGATAAACAAAATGTGGTGTGTCCATAAAGTAGAATATTATGTAGCCATAAGAAAGAATGGAATACCAATATGTGCTGCAGCCTGGCTGAACCTTGGAGACGTTATGCCAAGTTAACAGCACATACTGATTGTATGAGTACATTTAGATACGAAATATCTAAAAGAGGTAAATCCGTTGCCAGTGACTGAAATGGGGTGTGATTGCTTAATGGGTATAGGGTTTTCTTTCGGGGGTGATGAAATGTTCTAGAATCAGATAGTGGTGGGGTTGCACAACCTTGAAAACTACTGAAAACCTTGTGAAATGTACAGTTTAAAATGGTTAAAATGATGCATTTTATGTTGTATAAAAGAAAATTTAAAAAAATTAATCTGGTGGGGTCTGATGGCAAATGGACATGAGGGAACTTTTTTCGAGGTGATGGAAGTGTTACAAATCTAGATTAGAGTGATGGTTGCACAACTGTGTAAATTTATAAAAACTCATCAAACTGTATACTCTTAAAATGTGGATGTGTTTTATGGTATGCAATTATACCTCAATAAAGCTGTTTAAAAAAAACTCTGTGAGTCATTACTGAAATCAGTGCCATTTTCCGAATTTCAGAAATATCAAAGGAGAGCTTTCCCAGTGTGAATTTATAATAAATAACGTTTGGTATTTTATTTCCATTGACTTAACAAGAGCCCGAGATGCAGAAACAAATCTGCACTTCCATGTTGTGTTACCCGCTCTGGGCCATGGCCCATTTGCCAGTTGCAGATTGCCTCCTTGTCTGAAAATGGGCATGTTTCTTCATAGTAACTCTCAATTCTATTGTTGGTGACAATGCAATAATGGAACTTTCTTCTGTGTGGATAAGCCCTTCAGTGATACTTGCAAATCAAATCATATCTGCTTTTTGTGCTACAATGTCCTCAGAATCTTTTGATTGGTTTGGTTATAGACATCCCTATATCAGCTTCTCTGTTCTCTTTCAGTTTAAATATCTGTATGCTGTGGCAAATTGCATTATGAAATCCTCTCACATTTATTGCTGTTTAGTGCATGGAAATGGCATTTCCTCATTACCAAAGATAAACTCTAAATGTTTCTTTTTTTTTTTTTTTTTCCTGAAGCAGCAAATTATGTATTCAAAAATCTTTTCTCTATAGCATTATTTCTCTGAGCCGTTTCTTTTCTCCCCCCTGAATGCTGACACCAGATGCAGTCTGCATGGACATTAGTCCCAGGGAAATCTTGTCTTCTACCCAGGAGGAGGAGATTATAGGAAGCAATGCTGACTCTTGTTGTAGATTCACAATGTGCTGACACGATAATAGGACATGAATGGGCTTTTGGAATGCCTTTTCCTTTGAGCTTGGCTGAGAGGGGGACAGAGGCAGACAGCTCCATGGCCTGAATTTCGTTAGCTGTGTGACAATGAGAGAGATAAGTAGATGTGACAGTTATGAATGATCCTCTGTCATGCACTTTCACGTTCAGACTCAGATAAACTGACACTGCTGTCAAACACCAGCTATGGAGAGCTGAGACCTCTGATGAACCTTCTAATATGGTAAATGGGAGTCTTAATTCTTCATTAACTGGAAAAAGGAGATTTGGCCATGTAATTTTCTCCTTGCTGCCTGTTTTAAAGATTCCAATAACCCAGCATTTACAGTTGACTAGGCAGGGATTGCTTCCCCCCCCCCCACACTTGCAACATGCAGACTGTGAAATCTGAGGAAACGCCGCTTAAACCCAGACTTATTGCCTTGGTTATCTTTAATGACTTTGAAATGTATTGGCCTCATTATGGAACAGTGCAGTTATCAATTCCTCTAATTAGGTGATGTGCTCCCATAAGAAATTTAACATTAAAGCACAAAAATGAACTCGTTAGAGGCATCTATTGCTGGGAACTTCAGTATCAATGGTGAATTGAAGATACTGTGTTTCGTTACCAACTCCTCTGCACCCTGCGTCTGACTCCTCCTTGAAGACTAGAGCATGGGCATATTTTTCTTTTTCCTTAAGGGTTTAATCCTCATATAGCACCTCTAATACCTTTTATGACATTTGAGTGCTTCTGGATAGTAAACTGTGTGCCTTTGACTAAATTGACCAGGAGCCTAGGGGAGGGAGGAGGTGAGTAGTTTACATTTAAATGCTCCACATATCAACCCATCTTTCTTTCTTAGAGTTTTAACCCATGGCTAGTTACTCTTTCTTGTATAATGCCAATAAACTTCCTTTCTATAAGTAGCTTAGCAAAGCCTTTGTTTTTACCACGATAGGGACCATTATTTGTTTATTAAATAGTGATACTGTTTCACTCATACAATTTCGTCTGTGTTTCCAGAGAAGATGAGGTTTCGGGGTTTAGGCTTTTTAGGTCTCTTAACCCTTCTTTACATCAATCATCTGAACAAAAAAAATAATTGTAGCCTCCCCTTTGGGGAAACTATATAGTTTAATTAGTGTTTTCTAATAACTTGCAAATCCTTAGAGAAAAGTTATAATAGAAGCATAAGAAATTATCTTTGGGGTTAGTTTATTATTGTTCCTATTATTATCATTATTACTATATGGGACTAGTTTTTTTTTAAATTGACTACTTGAAAATGTGTTTCAGATCTCATGGAGTGAAATTTACCTTTAATTTACCTTAGAGTTCAAATAAGAGCATACAGAATATAAAAATGTGGAACACTAATTTTTTTTAAAACACCTGACCCTGTTAATGGCCAGGAGTGTTAACTTTGTCACCTGGAAGAAGATCCTGTCCTAGAAAATGTTAGAATGAAAACCTTAATCATCTCCTCTCAAAGGGTCATTGAGGAAGCTAGGCTTGAGTGTGTGCAGCTGTTCTTCAATAATGTTATATCATTCTGGACCAATTATCATCCTTAACCCAGATTTGCTTTGAATCTCTGTGGCATCTTGACTACTGTCTATAACAACAGTGATTGCCAGACCCTGCCTGATGCTCAGGTTTGTATCAACCCTCTACTTCTCCTCACAGTAGGTAGGAGCTTCTTGGTGTTCTTTTCCTTACCCAGGCTTGAGGAATAGTCCTACTTTTTGCCATGATGCCTTGCCGCAGTTTTGGCTCTTCCCTTGTGCTGTTGTTCTCTTTGTCATGCAGGTTTCCCAGTATCTTAGTAAAAGCTGTGAACAATTCCTATCACCTTTTCAGACGTTCCTTCCAAGAAGTAGGGGATGGCGGGGGTTCCTGATCTTGCTACAGGTGGGTGCCACATGTAAGGACCCACTGGTTCCTCATGAGATTCTTTGAGAGAGTCTGAAGCTCGATTGTCTGGGTTAAAAGTCTCGTGCTGTCACCTGCTTTCTGAATGACTTTAAGCAAGTTATTTGACTTCTCTTTGCCTCAGTTTCCGGCCTATAAAATGAAGATAATAGCACCTGTCTTATCAAGGTTCTTAGAGAAGATTAGATGCATTAACACATGTAAAGCACTTACAACACTTTAAGTCACATAGTAAACATTAATAAATATCAGTCGCTAACAGCTTTTGCTTCTGCTCTATTACCATTTTACTATCTCATCTCTCTTATATCCCACAACAGCAAGCCAAACCTTTTGGCTCTTGATAGATTTATTATTCTTAATGTTTGAGCCCTACTATTTGCTATTGCTTCCCTTTTTACTCCTATACACTAATGTGTGAAATTGAAATAAAAAGCAGAATTCAGGCCAGGCACAGCAGCTTGTGCCTGTAATTCCAGTGCTTTGGGAGGCCAAAGTGGAAGGATCACTTAAGCATAGGAGTTCAAGTCTGCAGTGGGCTATGATAGCACCACTGTTCTCCAGCTTAGGTGACAGAGCGGGACCTTGTCTCAAAAAAAAAACAAACAAAAAACAGAATTGGTCACCATGATATTAAAGAGCCATGAAATATATTAGCATGTCATTTTTCTCCCTATCCCCTCTATCCTGAACATTCCATATAGTCTTGGGAAATAACTTCTTTAAGGTAGGTCAGTTATTATGAATATAACATGATTGTCTATTGGGTTATGTTCATTGGGTTGATGCCAAGGAAAAATGAATATGGCAGGTCCCAGCAAGTAACAACAACAAAAATAGTATTGTCGACTGTTTCACAGAGGGCGTGGAGTTAGTATTGGGTTTTAAAGGATGAATAGGGGTTTATCAGATGAGGAGGATTGAGAAGAGCATTCAGGGCAAAGGCATGTGGAAAAATTGGTGCAGTAGTGCACGCCAGTCCTGGGACCTTCAAGATGAACATTTAGGAGTGTAGCAGTTATGTTTCAGAAGCAGAGGATGAGTGGAGAGGTCAGCAATAGAATGGCATGAAGACCCTTGTACAGTGTACTAAGGAGTTTGGACTTAATCCTGTGGGCATGCAAGACCCTTTGAAAGATTTGCAGTGGAAAGTGATCGGATCTGATTTGCTAACTCATTGCAATGGCTCCGTGGAAGAATATCTTGGAGAGGGGTTCAAGACTTGAGCCAGGGGACACGTCAAGTAGTGTTTCAAATGCTAACTACCCCCTCCTGCTTCTCACATTGCTAAATAGAGTGCAGCAGAATGAGGTGTACTTCTGAAGACAGGTTTTTGAATCAGCTTTCCAGCAGTCCCTTGAGTACATTGAGAGGATGCGTGGAGGGAAGGCATACCATCTTTACCCTGCCCTCTCCCCATGTTAATCTTTTGAAAGAGATGGGAGCAAAGCTGCTATCACATTGGGCTTGACTGAAGACAGAAGCCCTTGAGCATCCTTCCCCTGAGTGCAGGCAAGCCTCGTGCTTGCAGAGGAGAGGAGATTAGAACAACATCCTCACTCTTCAGTGAGAGGGCAGGCAGACCCTCACACTGGATGGTTCCACCCCGGAGTTCAGGCCTCTCCTGACAAGTTTTGTGAGCATCTGATGTCCTTGGCCTCTCTTCTGCACTGCTTACCTTACAGCAGTTAAGCATGAGGGCGTTCTGTGTCTTCCTTTCTCTCCCTTCAGTTGCTTAAAGAAGATGAGAATTTGCTTTAAAGAAAAATGTTAAGAAATCTTTATAAAATGGTATTAAATTAGAAAATCTCACACTTTTTTCTTCAGAATGCTTTTCTTAAATTACCATTGTATCTTTCTGCCCCTTCCAAACTCTTACCAATTATTATTTATGTATATTATCATAATTACTTGTAGAAAATCAATAGAATTGCTTGTCTTTATCAGCAGTGCTACCTTTCTACCTCTCTCTCCCTTTTCATCCTCTCTTCGTCCCTTGCTAATTGTTATTTCTGGGTGTATTATTATTGTAATTAAGGAAATTTGATAAAAATACCATGAAAATTTCATGCCTCAGAATTATTACACAGGATTTATAAAAAAAAGATTATTATACATCAATGCAGTATTTGTTATTCCTAAATGACTATTCCAGAAATACTAATCAAAAACGTCTCCCTCCAGAATAGTACTGTAGCTTTCATATCAGCTGCTGTTTCTTTGAATGGGGTTGCCCGATCTTTCATCAAAGAAACACATCACCCATATCCCTGTCTTTAAAAACAGCAATTATGTGTAAATGCCTCCTGATTTATTTGAGCCAGGGCCACTGGCCAGTATGAGTCACCACAATTTATTGCTAACCGTCACTTTTACATGATAGGTCTGTAACAAATATCTGCCGCATATTGTTAAATTAATCTTCCATTTAAAATTAATGGAGTTAGACTCCCCAGGTTCAATGTAATTTCGTGTTCACGGGCAGGGAGGGATGTGTGCTGCATACAAAATGAGACAAGGCCCAACGCCCTAATCTTTCATCACCTTGAACCTGGAGACTAGGACGCGTCTCAGCACCAACTAATGAGATTGAGCCTGCGTCTCTCCTGAGGATGCCGGCTCAAAGAGGCTTTTCTGCTCAAAAATAGCAGGCTCCGTCTTATTTTAATAATTCCTCAGATATGACAAGTCTGATGTTATGTATGAAAGAGCCAGGCTTGAAAAAGAGATAAAATGAATTTTATATCATTACTTCAAAACCAAACCAAGGGAAGTGTGTTGCAGTTAAATAAAAAAAAAAAAGACACATTTTAGTCATGAAATATACTGAATGTAAACCAGGAGTCATCCTTTCATGTATTTTAATGCACAATCACCTTAGATTTCTCTTCTGTAATTTTTACACCTATTCATGCATTAATCAAAATAATGTAGATGAAAGCAGGAGCTTGTTCGATAAACATTTAGATGAAAATATCAGAGGGGACATGTATTTCCTGATGGAGTATGTCATACTGAACCTCTGAAGTCCCATCGCTTCTTTTGGTGGCATCTTTTGAAAATGCATCTTTTTTCTATGTGCCACTAACCTATTACTGTTTAGTCTCTTAGACTTTAAAAATGAGTAAGCCAAATTACACAGGGGTATTGGGTTCTCTGGTTTTTCTTTGTCAGTCTTTTTCACAAACCAGGTAACTATTTTGCATCCATGGAGAAGAAGGTTTTACAGAACAGGTTTCAGCTATCATACCACATCTACAGTACTTCTGGCAAATGGTTGCTGGTGTTTTTTTTTTTTTTTTAATTATTAGGGAAAACTTGAGTCCCAGGGACAATGGGACCCTTTTTCTAGGTAAAGAAAACATCTCTAGAAAGACAGTAAGTTAAGAGCCAGGGAAGGTGGTGCACACCCATAGTCCCAGCTACTTGGAAGGCTACAACCGAGAATTGCTTGAGCCTAGGAGTTCAAGACCAGTCTAGACAAACATAGCAAGACCTCCAAATAAGGTAAACTTCCTGGTTTTTAAAAATCCTGTGAGTTGAGTTCTGCTTCCTCATAGGTGAATTCTAGGTATCTGCACTTTGTATCTGATTTATTTATTTTACTTTTTTGAAACAGTGTCTCACAGTCTCCCAACTGGAGTGCGGTGGCACAATCTTGGCTCACTGCAACGTCCACCTACTAGGCTCAAGCAATCCTCCCACCTCAGGAGGGAGCTGGGACTACAGGTGCCTGCCACAACACCTGGCTAATTTTATATGTTTTTGTAGAAAAAGGATTTCATCATGTTGCCCAGACTGGTCTTGAATTCCTGGGTTCAAGCAATCTGCCGGCCTCAGCCTCCCAAAGTGTTGGGATTACAAGCGTGAGCCACTGCGCCTGGCTTGTGTCTGATTTATAATGCAACATATGATTGATTTTAAAGCTCTTCTTTTTTGTGATTTGCTGTAATTTGCATCCACAATAATTTTTTTCCAACCCCTTCTTCAGACATACATAATAAAATTTCTAAAGAAGCAGTATTAGTATTATACTACCTATAGCTTTTATTATTATTATCATTTTGCTGACATTTTATAACGTAGACTTCTATTTTCTTATAAACTTCGTATATTTCAATGAACATAGGGATAGAATAATGTAAACTCCAATACAAGAATCAAGTATAGTCACTTATCGACACGTGCAGTTTTAAAAATTATAGTCACCCCTTGGTATACTCAGGGAATTGGTTCCAGTACCCCCTCACCCTCACCCCCATATGTACTCAAGTCCTGCAGTGGGTCCTGCAGACCCCTGTGTATGAAAAGTCGGCCCTCTGTGTGTATGGGCTTTGCATCTTTTGAATACTGTATTTTTAATCTGCATTTGGTTGAAAAAAGTCTGCATGTAAGTGGATCAAAACCCATGTAGTTCACGGGTCAACTGTGTATCACTTTGATAGGCTATTTATAAGAGAAGATTTTTAAAATATTGCTCTATGTCTGTACTTGAATAAGATTTAGAAAATCTTAGGGGTATTTTAGGACCAGATAAATTAGTAAAAATAATGATACTGTAAATTGGAAAATAAATGAATAATAGTAGGGCATCTTTCTCCATGAACCTGAATTGCTTTGCTTTCCTCTCTTTTGATGTCTGTAAGCTGTTGCATGTTCTACAGTGGGCCCCAGGGTGCTTCGTGAGTCCCAAATATCAGACTTCTTTTTCCCTCTTCTACTTATAGCATATTTGCCTTAAGTTCTTGATACTTTCTTCTGCCCTCTTTTCTTCTTTTAATATCTTCAGCATTTTCCTTCTTTTTTCTTTCTCTCCCTCTTTCCTTCGCTTAAAAGCCTTCTTATTTTATATAGAAACTTCATCTTTTTTTCTTTTGAGACAGGGTCTTGCTTTGTTGCCCAGGCTAGAGTGCAGTAGTATGAATCACAACTCTACTGCAGTCTAAACCTCCCTGGCTCAAGTGATCCTCCCACCTTAGCCTCCAAAGTAGCTTGGACCTCAGGCATGTACCATCATGCTCAGCTAACTTTTGTATTTTTTTAGAGACAGGGTTTTGCAATCTTGTCCAGGCTGGTCTTGAACTCCTGAGCTCAAGCAATCCACCTTCCTCAGCCTCCCAAAGGGCTGGGGTTGCAGGAATAAGCCACTGTGCCCAGCCTTCAATTTTTTTGTTATTGTTTTGAGAGAGAGAGAGAGAGAGTGTGCGCGTGAGAGAGAGCAGGTTGATAAGCTCAAGCTTAAGGTCTGTAATGGGTTTAAAGCTCTAAGGTTTATAATCAGAATGGGAGAGATGGAAGGGATCTCTGATCTAATCCATCCTCCATTTCATAGGTAATGCCATGGAGGCCTGAAAAGGTTAAGGTTCTCAAAGACCAAAACGGTATCCTTTTGGAAAGTATTATGGTGATTCCTCAAAAAAATTAAACAGATAATTACCATATATGATTCAGCAGTCACACTTCTGGGTATATAATCGGAATTGAAAACAGGGACTTGGACAGACACTTGTATTCCAATGTTCATAGAAGCATTATTCATAATAGCTAAAAAGTGGAAGTAGCCCACATGTGTATCAGTTTGTAAATGGATAAATAAAATGTGGTATATCCATAAAACAGAATATTGTTATGACTTTTGTTTTTGAGTTGCATTTTATTCTGTCACTGGGGCTGGAGTACAGTGGCACAATCACAGCTCACTGCAGCCTCAAACTGTGGGGCTCAAGCAGTCCTCCTGCCTGGGACTACAGACATGAGCTACCGTGCTCAGCCTGGAACATTATTATCCAGCCTTAAAAAGGATGATAATTCTGACAGTCACTGCAATACGAATGAATCAATGCATTTTGAAAACATTATGCTGATTGAAATAAACTAACACAAAAGGATAAATATTGTGGGATTTCACTTCTATGAGGTACCTAGAGTAGTCAAACTCATAGAGACAAAAAGTCACCAGGAACTGGGAAGAACAGTGGGATAGGGAGTTACCCATTCATGGGCACACGGTTTCATTTTGGGATGATGAAAAAGTCCTGCAAATGAATGTTGGTGACAATAATGTGAATATACTTAATGCCACTGACCATATACTTAAAAATGGCTAGAATGGTTTAAAAAAAAAAAAAAAGTATATTTGCCACAATAAAATACACAGACACTGATACGATTTGGCTCTGTCCCCACCCAAGTCTCATCTCAAATTATAGTCCCCATAATCCCCATGTGTTTTGGGAGGGATCAGGTGGAGAGAATCATGGGGGCAGTTTCCACATTCTGTTCTTGTGATAGTGAGTACTTACAAGGTCTGATGGTTTTATAAGGGGCTTTTTTCTTCTCTGGGCTTTTTTCTTGTCTGGGCACTCATTCTTCTCTCTCTTGCCACCTTGTAAAAAAGGATGTGTTTGTTTCCCCTTCTGCCATGATTGTAAGTTTCCTGAGGCCTCCCGAGCCGTGCAGAACTGTGTCAGTTAAGCCTCTTTCCTTTATAAATTACCCAGTCTTGGGCAGCTCTTTATAGCAGCATGAGAATGTATTAATACAGACACACACACATTCTTTTATTACCTGAGAAAATTTCTGGCAATTAGTATGTCTGTCCCCCTCTGCCTCCATCTCTGCAGCTAACATTTGGACATTCCTCCGTTTCAGTTTCAGATTTGCTCTCATAATGTTTTTGAATGTTACATCTTTCCGTGTTTCATTTCACTTTTCTTTTTTTCTGACATTGAGTACCTGCTTTGTGATAGTCACTAGAGATACAAATAGCTCAGAATCAAAGAAAGATTTTACATGAAATATTTTCAAGAATATGCATACAAAATATTCAAAGATTTCTCAGAAAATAGCAATTGTAAAATAAATAAAATACAACAAAACTGTTTCTTATTTGCACAAATGCATAAACTACATGTAGTCTAATTTAAGTCATTTTTTTTTCTCTAAAATAAATTTTGTGACTTCCTTTTTTTTTTTTTTTTTTTTGAGATGAAGTCTTGCACTGTCGCCCAGGTTGGAGTGCAGTGGTGTGTATGATCTCAGCTCACTGCAACCTCCGCCTCCCGGGTTCAAGTGATTCTCCACCTGAGCCTCCCGAGTAGCTGGGATTACAGGCCCCACCTACCACACCCAGCTAATTTTTGTATTTTTAGTAGAGATGGGGTTTTGCCATGTTGGACAGGCTGGTTCCTAACTCCTGAATTCAGGTGATCTGCCTGCCAAAGTGCTGGGATTACAGGTATGAGCCACCGTGCCTAGCCCAATTTTGTGACCATTTCATATAATATTACAAGCATGCCTTTACTAAGGCAACCTGTTAATATAGGTCTTTCAATGGCAGGCTCTTCTTATTCTATGGATTGACTAAGAAGCCCCCAAAAATCCTTATGAGGAAAGATAGAGTCATGGGTCATAAGAGAAAGCTAGTAATAGGCTTGAGTTTCAAAGAAAAGAGTGTATCAGACTGAGGAGTAAAGAACGTTGGTAACTGGCCTTCAAAAGATAGTTAGGATCGCATCCGGAAAGATGTGGGGTAGGGGATATAAAATGGATAGCAAGGCAGGATAGCAGCAGGGCGTTCTTGGAATAGACAACCATCCATTTGTTCTCAGTGTGAAATATATGTGGTTTTGTAATGGGAATTAAGGCCAGGGTGGCATGTCAAGGCCAGTAGTTGAGAGCTTTGTAGGCCACATTGAAGGGTTTGTATATGGAGTTTGATGGGCTGCTAGGATGGATCTGTCCAGTGGACAACTGGATTTCAGACCTAGGAGAGCCTCCATAGAGGTATTAATTGAAGCCTTTGGATGATCGAGATTGTGAAGATAGAATATAAGACCGAGCCTCTTGAGCATTTCTTCCTTAGTGAGAAGAAGGTGATGATACACAGAAGGAAACTTCAGAGAGGTGAGAATGATAGATAAAGGATGGACTTTCCCCATGAAACCTGGCAAGGGAGTGATCAAGAGTGTTAATACTGTCTCAGAGACTTTAAAGAAGATCACAAATGAAGGGAAACCTTGGATTTCAATCTTGACTCTTAGTACTCAAGGAAACTGCATTTTAAGATGTGGTAATTAAAGTATTAAAATATTCTAAGGGTCCCTTACACGCTCCCTTTCTTTGCCCATTGTGACGGCATGGTCACATCATTGCTTGAGGTGTGCAAGAGTGCTTTATTGAAGATAGTACTATTGGGGGAGATTTTATTTTGATAGAGAATGACAAATAGACTAATAATTATCTTAAAGTAAGTATCTTAAAGTCAGTAGGCAAAGGAGAAAAAAGGATATTTATAAGGAAAACGTCTGCAGGACAGATTCTAGATGTCTATTTTTTGTTGTTGTACGTCAGAGCCCAGACTATGTAAATGATAGGGCAAAATGTGACTAGCAACATAGTCTTACTAGAAACCTAAATATCTACAAAGAGAGCAAAAAACTATCACGTCAAGAATATGTTACCCGTTTTAGTTAAAAGGTTAGATTTCATTTGCCTTGTGTATTTGTGTGTGTGTGTGTGTGAGAGAGAGAGAGAGAGAGAGAGAGAGAAAGAGCACTGTGTTGGGAATGCTTACTAGGCATTTGGAGAAGTTTTGGGTGATTGGTAACATGAACCATTCTTACCTTTAACCTGATCCATCTGAACGTACTCCTGGGCAGAAGGTAAACCTGTGCACATTACAGACATTTGTGGGTACTTTTATTTCATTATCCTCAAGCAAGAATATGAGATTGCTCTATTCTATATTCGACCAACTTGTTCTTAGCAAGCACAGAATAATAACCTTTCAGTGTGAATGTTTGTACATAATAGTAGTAGGATGTATTTTGTGGTAAGTATGTTTTAAATGAGGATTCATTTTAGGCCTGACACAGTGGCTCACACCTGTAATCCCAGCACTTTGGGAGACTGAGGCAGGAGGATTGCTTGATTGAGCCCAGGAGTTTGAGTCCAGCCCGGGCAACATAGTAAAACCCCGTCTCCATGAAAAATACAAAAATTTGCTGGGTGTGGTGGCACATGCTTGTGGTCCCAGCTACTTGGGAGGCTGAGGTGGGAGGCTTGAGCCTGGGTGGTGGAGGCTGAGTGAGTGAGAGTGTGTGACTGCACTCCAGCCTGGGTGACAGAGTAAGACGGTGTCTCAAAAACGTACATACATACATACATACATACATACATACATACAAATGAGGATTCATTTTAAAAAGCATTGAAATGTAAATATCAGCTGTACCTGAATGTTTATAATTTAATCTAAAGGTAAGATTGTCATTAAAGGATACCTTAGGAATTTCTCAGACATACTGAAAGTCAGCCCGAAAGTGTTTTCTGTTGTTATGTTGTTGTCATTGTTTTAGGATTTTACGGAGTACTCTTATTGCTTGTCAGTTAGACCAAAAGAGAATGTCAAACTGCCAACAAAGCTGTCTTTTTTACATTTGTACTAAATAATGTTAAGTAGTCAGGTTCATGTTTGGAAGGAAGATTCTTAAGTGCTTTGGCCTCCAGCAGTTTAGATGAGACTCTTAAAACTCAAAATCATTTTATTGGAAAATGCTTTATTTTCTGTCTTTGTGAATTATATTTATAATACTGCATTTAATTTAGGCCTTGGGATTTTGTACACCTTTGGGTGGGCCTCTTCTTCTTCTCCCTCTGCATCTCTAATAAGCACTGAAGATCAAATTGAAACCATGATATTCTGAAATCGGAAAGTTTCTGCCTTTTGCAGCTTATTTGATGGGAATAAAAATGACTGATGGCACTCTCTCTCGGACCCTTTTGTTCAACTCAACTATGATTATGGAGCCTATTAGCTGGAGTTACAACCTATTTAAGAGCAGTGCTTACCAGTAATGGGGGCCAAATGATTTTGGAAAGTTCAGATGTACTGGACTCCCTGCAGAAATGAATTCAGCACTGAACGTATTGATGCAGAACCTGAATGAGGCTGCTCCAGTGGGACAAAGAGAATTGTAAGCTCTGCAAGAAATGAGTAGGTACTAGAATTAAAGATCAGATAGATGTTCAGCTCAAGGGCAGTCTCAACTCTGAAGTTCATCACAGCAATTTAATCAGGCCCAAATGAGCATTGCCCAGAAAGGAATCAGCCTTCGATGTGACAGGAAATAGAGTTTATTTAAAAGATTCTTTGTTTCTAGTAATTGTGTGTTAAGCCTTCCCAAGTCTACACTGAAATTACGGAATTAGTACATTTGATAGGTAATAGCACTTTGGTTTACCTTGGTTCAGAAGATGTACTGTTGAGAAGATTTATACAAGTCATGGTCTTGTCCAGAAGGAGCCTGCCACCTCAAAAGTTCCAGCTCTATCATCTTTTGTATTAAGCAGGCCAGAGTGCATCTTTGGCTGTAGCTCTCTGATGCCCCCTTCCATTGTAAAATTATTTTCACAAAAATATATTTGTCTACAGTAAGAGTTATATAATACTGCAGTAAAGACCACAAACTTTAGAATGAAGCACACCTGGGTTTGAATCTCACCTCCTCCACTTATTAGCTATATGACCTTGAGCAAATTACTTCAACTTTAGTTGAATGCATAGTTCTTTACTTAAGAAATGAAAATAATTCCTGCCTCACAAGATTATGGGGAGAGGTCAATTAAATGATGTAATATGTATCAGGTGCTTCACAGTGTCTGCACATAATAAGTGCTCAATAAATAGTAGTTACAGCTCTAGGACTCTCTCATCTTGTCCCTCCCTCGTTTGCCCACTCCTCTACTCTCTTCATGAGCCAGAGTGTTCACTGCTTTAGGAATAAGTGAGGGAAACTTTTTAAAATTTATTTTATTATTTATTTATTTATTTGTTTGTTTGTTTGAGATGGAGTCTAGCTCTGTCACCAGGCTGGAGTGCAGTGGCACGATGTCGACTCACTGCAATTTCTGCCTCCCGGATTCAAGCGATTTTCCTGCCTCAGCCTCCTGAGTAGCTGGGATTACAGGAGCCTGCCACCACGCCCGGCTGATTTTTTTTTTGTATTTTTAGTAGAGACGGAGTTTCACCACGTTGGTCAGGCTGGTCTCTATCTCTTGACTTTGTGATCCTCCTGCCTCGGCCTCCCAAAGTGCTGGGATTACAGGCATGAGCCACCATGCCTGGCCAAGTGAGGGAAACTTTTTAGAGGATCTTTGGCTTTAGTCATAGAGAAAAAAAAAAACAAACTATAAACACCTGGAGGTTTGAACAGTTCATTGATTGTTAAGAACCCAAACAAAGACACTCCATCCCCAACCCCAACACAACACCACAGTGGGGTATTTTATATTGACACATTATTAGCCTGGAAACCTATTTTGACAGCCAGGTTATGATTTTACACATGTAATAAGAAGAGTCTATTAGTTTTTCTTCTTTGTTACTCACTAGTTCTGAAGTTTGCTCAATAATGTATAGGTATTTTTATCTAACACTGACAAAATTTGAAAAGAACTATAATAAATTTATTAGGATTTTACTTATCTCCTTCATGGACCTTGCAAATAGTGTATCTGTGTCTCCATATCCATATCCACATCCTTATTTTTTTTATCTATATCTATAGATAGTGTGTGTAGAAAGTGTGTGTAGAAAGTGAGAATGAATGAATGAATGATAACTGAGATCCAAACTATGCACTTGATGGATATCGGGGTAAACATCCAACAATCCCTTAAATTTTGTGCACTTAAGTGAAAGCTGAATTGGAGAGAGTTGACCAGATCCTCTTAAAGTTAAGCTTTTTATCCTTCTGCCCATAATTTATACCTTGAGATCCTACAGGGATGTGCCTAGGCCTGTGTGGATGGCAGCCTCATCTATGCTGTACCTGCAGTACAGACCAGCCTCATCTGTGCTTTACCTGCAATATAGAGCAAAATATACCTAGAGAAAGAGATTACTTTGCAATTAGGGGGATCCCACCCACTCCACAGCTTGGCCCAGTGGAGGTTCCCTGCTCTGGTCATCTCTTGATGAAGAGAAAAAGAGACAGCAAGTGCTGTAGAAAGTTTTCTTCTCTGTAAAGTGAGATTGTGAAAATAAGAGTCATAGAAAAGACATTCAGAGAACAGAAAGTGGCCAACCATTTGAAAACCTAAAGGAAGACCTGGGTTCAAACATTTGTTAACATACAGAGAAGAAAAATATGATCTATTTGGGGTGTTACAATCCAGTGTGTATTCTCTATCATACTTGCCAAATGTACTTACTTGTTGTAAACATTTAATACTTGTTTAGCGCTTTGAAGATTCAGAGTAATGTTTTAGATCTACATATTGTATCAATAAGCAAATAACATATGCTGAGCATTTAAAGGCTATTGTCATTCTCCAGCTAGTACTGAGCAAATGTGAAAGGGTACAGACTGTGTAATTTCAGGTTCAGTTTCAGTGAGGAAGCCAGAACAGCAGTCTACTCTATCTGCTGCTTTGTTCCACCCCCATCCCCTGACCCATAACAACAAAAATCAAACCCAGAAGAAACCACATAGATAGATGAAAGAGCATAACATGCATTGTTAGGATTTCAGATATGTAGATAAAAAGTTAGATAAGCTTAAATGATAATTTTGAGTTCTTGGAGCAGTGCTCATTGTTTACAATGTGTGTGTGTTGGGGGGCAATATTTGGGGTGCCCATAACTTCCCTGGGCATGTTAACCTTGTGGGGCTTGCCTTGTTTCAGAACATGGTTCCTAGTAGAAAAAGATGTAAAATCGTAGGCCTTTTCTAGCATGCACCTCAAAACTCTTCCAGCCTCTACCCATCACCCAGCTTCAAAGCCGCTTCTGCTTCCACATTTTAGTTATTTGTTACAGCAGTACCCTCCCTTCTTGGTAGCAGTTTTTGTCTTAGTCCCCTCAGGCTGCTATAATAAAATACCAAAAACTAGGTAGCTTATAAACAACAGAAATTTATTTCTGACAGTTGTGGAGGCTGGGAATTCCTAGATCAAGATGCTGGCAGATTCACTGTCTTATGAGGCCTAGTTTCTGGTTGTAGATGGCACCTTCTAGCTGTGTCCTTTAAATGGTAGAAAGGGTACACGAGCCCCTAGGGCCTTTTTTCTAAAGGCACTAATTCATTCATGAAGGCTTCACCCTCATGACCTAACCACCTCCCCTAAGAACCCACCTCCTAATACCATTACCTTGGTGATTAGGATTTCAACATGTAGATTTTGAGCGGACATAAACATTCAGACCACAGCCCCTGTGAAGAAGGTATTTGTTATTCTGGCAATGCAGGAGCAAGCTAGCACACTTGCCATATTTAGCTGATAGAAGTAATGTGAAATGAACTGTTAGGAGAAGGGATTTTGTGGAAGAAGGAATGGAGGACTGAGCAAGATAAAATATGGAGAATTGCTCCCTCTTCAAGAAATGACTCCATCCTGATGTATATCAGCTTTCATATCCCCATAGATATTTTACAGGCATTGCTCCCTTTTTAAACATTTATGCTATTAAAAAAATCAGACCAATTGTTGACATAAAGCTAACATAGCAGCTTCCATATAGACAGAATATGAATTTTTTATGCTGTTGATGAGAAGTTTATGTCATTTATATACTATAGTAGGATAGAAGATGGATTTGGAATCCTGAAAAAGCTACTGTTTGCACCATTCAGAATATTAGTTTGTGCTTTGAGTTGAAATATTAAGATGGCTCTATTGTCAATGTGAGTGTTTCTGTGCAAACTGGCTTACATATGGGTGGCATGGGAGAAATTGCTCTATCTGGAGAAAATAGTAATAGTTTTCTTTTGTTTATGTTTTGTTTTGTGAAAGGAAGGATTAATAGCATTTAATACCTGATTTATCTGCCCTTCCCTGCACCATTACAAGAATGAATTGTTGTAATAAAACCGTATTTCATCGAATTAAAGGTGCCATGACTTGCAAGATGCAACATTATTTTATGTACCTCTAAAAAACTATACTAATAGTTAAACTGACATGTCAAACTGACATGCCACTGAATTTAAGATGTACTCCAATTTCAGAGATGTAAAAATACTTTAAAATGTGTATCTTGGAATCAATGAAATACTGCATATAGTTCTCTTATGGTATGTGTATATATGTATGTATACACACACATATACATATATACATATGCCACAAGAGAATAAAGTATAGTTCTGTTTGGTTACAGTCTATAATATTTTGAATCATTTTACTGAGTTAGGTTTCACTTATTTTTTAAACTTACTGTTGACATCTGTTTGATACCATTCACTTAACATGGCATGAATTTAGAATCTCTACTTAGAATAGTCCTTTGGAAGCCCTAGTTTGTTGAGCTTTCAAAAGAAAAAAGAGTCTGGTGCAAGGAGGCAGACTGACACTAAAGTTAGATCCTTTTCTTAAAAAGGAAGGAAGGGAGAGAGGAAGGAAGAAAGGAAGGAAGAGGTACATCCTCTCAGGAGCCAGCTATCTTACTTTTCTAAGACAAAATCAGATCATACTAGTATATCGAAATCCCATAGTTTATCTAATTGCGTATTTATAATTCTTCTTGGATGGTGTCTGTCATCTTGGATTACCTCTCTCACCCAAAATCATATTGTATTTTGTTTTGTCATTATAAAATTTACTATATGGTTATTGCAAAACAAAAACAAAAAATTACCAGTACATATAACAATACTGGATGTCATATATTAAGTTCTCAATAAACTATGGTGATTTTTCCACATCAATACCTTATCTTCATGTTTCACATCGATACATAATCTTAATTTTTGGTGACTGCATATTATATCATTGTATGATAAAATGTAATTTTTAACCATTTCCCTATTGATGGACTTTTAGATTGGTTGCAGTTTATCACTTTAATGGCGTGGCTGCCATGTACTTTCTTTTTGTCACACTTACCCAGTGATCATTTTAGGATCAATTCCTAGGAATTGCTGGATTTCTGGATCAGAAGCTGTGTCTTCATGTTCTGTGTTGGGAAGGGACCATTTCCTCATCTATTCACCAATACAGGATATCAGCCATCTCCCACCCCACCCCATTTTTACCTACTTGATTGGTTAAAATATATATATATATTTGTTTTTATTAGCATTTTTAAAATTGTAGTTGAGGTCAAACACCTTTTCATATATGTTTTGACCTTTTCAGAGTGGTTCTTGATAATAGAAAGCACAGCAGGTTAGAGAGCAAAAGGTCTTAATGAACTTCCATTCTGCTTCACAGAAGCCTATGAGGTTTTGAGGTAAGTTTCTCAAGTTCATTGTAAAGAAGATGAAACTGATAGAAAATAACTGTGATGTGGAGATGGGGTCTGGCCCACTTTCAGTTGGTCTACTCTCCAGCACTGGAAAGGAAGACTCAGCATCAGAAAGCCAGGGGAGATCCATCCAGAGGTCCAGGATTGTTCTGAAAACCTGGAATACTAAAATCAAAAACTCTAGACTCCTTCCTGCTTTCTGAGATGCAGGGATTTGAAGGAGACGTCAAAAAAGGATTCCTTTCCTCTGCACGTGCAGCTTTTATTTACCATTGTTTCCTTTTGGTTGTATTGAAATGTCTTCATTGCTTCCCTTTATGGATACAAATAACCAGATACTGTAATTTGAAAGTAGTTAACAATAAAATTGGATAGTATGAGCCATGCTGATTTTTTTTTTTTTTTTTTTTTTAGTGGGCAAATGGGGTGGTTTCTCTATGAACCTCTCTGCTGTCAGAAGCTCTTAACATTTGAGTCAACATGGGAATTATATTTGGAATAAATTAGTAAATTCCCATTCAGCATGCCTATACCATGTAATCTTCAGGAACCGTAATGACTGTGTAGTAGAGAGTATATTTCCGACATGGTATTTATAAAACACATTTGCTCTGAGAAACCCTTCAGTATCTGTTCTTCAAGGCCCAGCCCTCGTGCTGCCTCCTTTGTTGGGTAGTGTTTATTTTGTAATAGTTGGGACAGTGTTGTACAGTGGAAACCCATTAGTCTTTGGAGTTAGCCCAGACATAAAGTAGACTCTTAGGCCTGCAATTTACTAGCAGTATTCTCATGTTTGGAAATCAGAAACAATGTAATTGTTGAGACAATTTATTTTAATGAGAATAAGTCATGCAGTAAGCATCAATCTTAGCACATCTACATGTTGTCTTTTTTGTCTCCCTGAAATCTTCTTCAGCTGCTTCCATGTACTGATATCTTCTTCCAAATTCCTTAAGAGCCTTCATCTGGGTCATACATTGACATTTATTTGATACTTAATATTGATAGTTATCTCTTGGTGTTTGTGTATTTCTTTGTATCCATAGGATCCTCCATTAGCACATATATTCATTCATCAAATATTTATTGAACCACTTCTGTGTATTAGGCCCAGAGTAAGATGCTGGAATATGTTAATGAATAGGACATGTGGTCACTGTGCCTTCCTAATGCTTACATCCCAGCAGGCAAGACCTATATGCAACAAAGTTTGAATTACTAAATGAAAGCCATGGCATTTGCTATTAACAATGTTGTAAGGGGCTATGAATGTAGACTAGCTTGTACATGACATTTGAGCTGATATCTATTGGCTGAGTAGGTGTTAGCCAGGTGAAGGTGGGGGTGATAAGTCTTCAGGCAGAGAGAGCAGCACGTTCAAAGACTCTGAAACAGGAAAAGACTTGTTTCAGTGATGCAGTAGAGGATGAGCAAAATGTTCTCAGAGAATGGAGTGCAGAAAGCAGACCTTCAGAGAGGTCATTGGCAGAGTAAAAATGGGGTAAGAATGGCAACTTTGTGCACGGTCTTGAAGGCCAGGTGTAGGTTCCAGTCTGTCACCTGAGAGCAACAGGAAGATACTGAAGGGTTAAAGGTTTACCTGTGGAAGAGTATCAGTAAAACATAAATGGAGAAATTCTAAGTGAGTCCACTTTAAGCTGGAGTTTGGAGTCGCAGGGCATGTGTACCACCATACTCTCTACACTTTTAAAAATAAAACAAAGTCTTGTAAAAAATAAAACAAAACTAGATTATATTTTTAACTGTTCCTTCAACTCTAAAATACTATGATTATGCTAGAGTATGAGAAATTTTATTTTCCAAACAAATATAAAAATATATTTCTGATGAAAAAGATTTTCAACCTAGCTAAAAGGAAATCAAATGAAACTTTAAGGATCCTTTAAAATACTAATATTGTATTTAAAGTGAAAATGATACTTGTCTTTAAAATGTTTTAAAACATTTAAAATATGCTACTGAATATAAGTGAGGAGTGGTAGATCCTAAAGTAATATTTCTTACAAGAGTAGAGTAGGTTATTTCCAAAATCTTTTTCGTGGAATTTTAGTCAAAGCTACCATAGGGATCATGTTGTCCAGCCTCTGTGTCCTTATAAAAACATCAATATCTTCATAAATCAAGAAAATGAGTCCCAAAATTGGACACATGAGATACCCATTTTCTAAGATTTTCCTGAACGGAACTTTGATCATAGGGGTCTCTTTCTAAGGCAACGTATTAGAAACTCCCAGCATCGCTGTATTCCTTGTAAGAATCGTATTTTTTACATTAATCTCCAGAATCAAACTACAAGACAATTAAGTTGTTGCTTTTACCAGGTTGAAACTTCCCTTGATTTACTATGAATATTGGTTGCCTTGATTTCTTCTCCTTTTTGTCTCAGTTCTACATGTTGCTGTTCTTCTGGTTTTGCTCCTCATGAGATTTGCTGAATCTCTGTGTTTCTGCAGCTGTAGTGAGTTTCATGGACAGGGTCAGAACTTAGGGAAATATTGAGAATAGGGTGTGGTCCTATGATGGGTCATTCTCTTCTTACACCTTCAACTGTTGTACCACGCTTTGGTGTTACAAAGATGAATGACTTGTGGTCCTTGGCCCAGAGTTTCATATTCTGGATAAATTATTATTTATTTGTAGTGTACTTCCATATTTTTACATGCTTTCAGAATATTAGAAATACAGTGTTTCCTGTCAGAAATGCCAGCTGAGCAAAAGCCAGTAAGTCAGATATTAATGAATGGATTAGCAAATTATACAGACTAAAGAAATTAAATAAAGATTATTAAACTAAACTAGAGGCTCCTCCCAGTAGTTTAGTGCGTTGCTGACCACCTACTTTTTGTCCACTCACATACTAGAATTAAAAGTGTCAAAGTAAAATTAAAATAACATTCTCACCTACAAGAGGTAGAGAGAAGGAAAGTAATATTTATCTTTAACGTTATTTTCATTTGTGCATTTATTACGTATATTTTTGCATAAAATAACTTCTAGTTTTTGTTTGGACAAGCCAATCAAGTGAGTCTTTAAGATGAAGATGGAGAGCGAACCCACAAGAGATGAGTTTCGTATGTCATCTCAAAAAAAAAAAAGAGAGATTATTTTTTGATCTGACCAAAAAATGTTATGAAATGAGAATTTAAAAACCTTACCTGTGGAAATCACAGTGGTAATACTTATATTTCAGCCCTTAGATATTCCCAGTGGTGTTTTGATCTTAGATATTCCCCCAAAGGTGTTGATTAGATTCTGGCTACAGCTGAAGGAAGAGAATTTTTGCTTTTTAGCTGAATAGTAAAACAAGCCTCTAAAGATATGAGGCATACGGGAAAGAAAACTGAAGGCTTCTTCAAGGTGGCAGAAGGTCACAATTTTTGTCATCTTTATTTTAAGAGCTTTACCAAAGGTTTCCCCTTTGTAAAGAATTTAATACTTGAAGTCGTCAGATTAGATTTCAGACTTCATTTACCCACTCTATGCTTTTTTTTTTTTTTTTTTTTTTTGGTCTTCCTGAGTTTGGTCTGTCTGTGTTTCTTAGTCTTCAGATTTCTTTTCTCTGTACTGCCAGCCTCTAATTGGAGATTTATTAGGTGCTCTTAAGTAAGAGAGGAGGAAGGCCAAAGGAGACAGAAAATGGAGAAGCAAGAAGAAACTGAAAGAAGGCAGGAGGGGGAGGAACCAGGGAGGATGGAGATAAAAGATGGATAAATGAAGACAAATGGAAGAACGATGAGATAGGGAGGCCTGAACGGTAGGAAAATTCTGAAACTGAGCTAGTGAGAATGCATATAAAATAGGGGTCTGGTAGAAGAACTTCAGCAAAAGTGGTGTAAATCAATGATGAGTAAATTAATAGGGCAATTGTGCAAATGGGACTCACTCATTTGTACTAAGCGTAATACATCATGAATGATTTAGAGATAATGCAACCCGTAGGGCATACCTTTTAATCTACCCAGGACCCAGTAGAGAATGCTGTCACTTCAAGGGTAAAAAAGCAGAGGATCAGAATATTGGGTGTGTCTCGTCATTGTAACAGTGTTAATAAGATGGATTCTGAGCAACATGAAAATTAAACAGACCCACAAGCTTAGTTTGTGATTTAGAGATTGAAAAGAAGCTTAATGTATTCCAAACATCTTCCTACAAACCCACAATATTTAAGTGTTTTGAAAGTATTCGTTTGAATAGGTTAACATGTGTGATTGCCATGGATGGAAATGAAAGTAAAATGAGTCACTGCACATATGATCCAAGGAACATCTGAGTGTTAAGTGGGTTGTAACTGCATAAGAATCCAGTGCTATTGGAAGATGCATCAGAGTATTCTGAGACAAGGGAAGAAAATTCTCATCCATGTGCTCCTTTCTCTTTCATTTGTGCACCTATTCACTCACCATTCAATAGGTGTCTATTGACAACCTTCTGTGTGGAAGGTACTGAGGAATGTCCTATGGGCTGTTGCTTCTACCTGAAACAGAAACATAAGATTTACATCCCTCAGACCCTCTTACCAGTATTTTTATGGGAGGATATTGAGGAAGGGAAGGGAGAAAGTAAATACAAGGAATGGGGAGAAGTCTTGGTTTATAGAGGTTTATAGAGCTGTTAGGGTTCCAAGTCTGCTGTTCTTTCTTGATTCAGAAATGGAAGCTCAGAAAGGTTGTGTCTGGACCAAAGACCAGAGATAGTTGGAGTGTTGAGGATTAGGTGATTTGGGGCTTCCCTTCTAGTTTCTTCTTAGAATTTATTCCCAGTTTTTGTGTTTATGAAAGTTAGAAATACAGTCTTCAACCATTAGGAATTAGAGGTGAAAATAATAATAATTGGATGTTACCAAGTATATAAACATTTATAGGGAAGGGAAACACATAAATAACTAAATTCTCTAATAAATTCTGGTTCTGAAAACTAGAAAACAGACCTAATTTAGTAAGAGGGGCTGCGTTTTTGTATGTGATCCCACAGAATGCTAGACTTCTGTCACTGGTGGAAAAAATCACATTATTCAAAGTCTTGCACCATATAACAAAAAAGCTAAACTAAGCCAAGATTTCAGGGAGTGTAGAAACCAGCAATTTGTGAAAAATCTTGCATATGAAGAGTCATGATGTAGAACATTCAAACAAATTGATCACAAGAGATTTCTCAAAGCATGTCTTGGAGGTGAGCAGGCAGGCATCAATTTTAAAATTCTCTGTTATAAATGATCATAAGCTTATGTTTTCCTGTGTAAAGGAAAAATAATTTCCCAATTTTATGAAACAAATTACCAATGATGTAAAAAAAAACATTTAGCACAGTATTATATCAGAGGGCATTTAACATTCTTCTGAATCATTTGAGATTTTCATGTTTCCATTTCAGAGATCAGGGATGATGTGCCTTGGAGAGGAAGCATGTCTTAAATCTGGAAATAATATGAAGAGGGATGTCAGCAAAACTTAATCCTGTGCCAGTAATAGGGAGAGTTTCTTTTCTCTCGTCAAATTGCTTAAAGGATTCTAGTTCCATTTGGTTTGGTCACTCACATTTGAATTCTAATACTCTGTACGATATAGATTCTGTTGACTACTGTTAGCATAACCCCAATGAGAAATTAAACACTTCCCTCCTTTTCATTTGCATTGTGTTTTAGTTTAACCTTCATTTGTTCCTCTTTTCTCTATTCCTCATCCCAATTCAGGTATCAGATCCTTTGACAATTGTTAACCTGCCCATCTGGGATTGTTTGGCATTAAGCTATGGCTGTAACATTTCTACTAATAAATTAGATTTTTTTAAAAGAGTGCTGCTTGCCAAGAAGCAAAGTCATTACATAGTGTGTATATGTTCAATGTGTGGCTATAAAAATCTCCTTAGCCAAACATAATAGGCAGTTAAAATAAATTTAAAATAACCATGCTACCTCTAGATTTAAAAATTATTAAGCTGAAGATAGGCGGTCTAATTTTACTCTATTTCCATTTTTGTTATTCACATGATATGATATTTGTTCTTTAAAACCACATGTGTATCTTATGTCTGCAGCTGATGTATTTATCTGCCTAAATATGCATTTCTCCAATGGAATATTCTATAAAATTGAGCATTTCTTTTTTAGACAGAAATTAATTTTATAACAGTTGAACATCATCTTTGTCAATCAGCAGCTTTATCTGCTATAAAGAACAAAAACGTACTTGGCATGACCGGCTTTAACTTTTGTAATTCCTACATTTGAACTGAACAGAGGAATATTATGTGAACAAATTGGAGAATTATATAAAGAAATAAAAATCTTTTTACTATTATAGTTATTTTTACCCTATAGCTTTCAAAAAGGCATTTGAAGCAATTTAACAAAATAGGAATAACAGTAAGTACTAGATGTGAGAGGTGAGAAAACAACTTTGTAAATCACCCATCTTCACGAAGTTGCTGAGATCATGTATAAAATTAGCACAGAGGTTCCTGATAGCCCAGACAATGAAATAATATGATAACTCCTATTTTCAGAAAAGATAACTAGCTCTTTATTTTGGTTTTGGGTGTAGAATGGGGGAAGCGGTATATTTTTGCTAAGTTCTAAACTCTTAGGAAAATGTTCACATGGGTTTTGAGAGTCACTGATGGATTTAACTGAGAATGTCCTCAGTTACAGATTTCCAGAAAATTCAGACATGGAGTTCATGTTACTCGTTTTAGTTCTAACCTTTGATGAAAGATTAAGGCATTAGATTGAAGCTTAAGTAAGCAAAGGCCTTCTTCAGGTTATGTGGTTCATTCTAATCAGTAATTTTATGATGATGTTCATATTCCATTCCAATGATCAAATGGACTGGTAAGCTTGAGAAATAAGACAAACTGGAGAGAGAGATTATTTTATAAATATGAGGGAGGCTAGTGAAATTTTGGTCCAGATGGAAAGCCATCCACTCTCCCAGGTCAGGACTGCATAGATGAAGAGGTATAAACAAAACCGTCATTCAGACTTTGAAGGTGCTGCTTTAGAGAGATGTCATTATATGTGGTGTCAGATTTTTCACCCTGTTCAGTACTGGGCACTGATTTTTAAAGCCACTTACCTGTATTTTTGTAATTTCTTCTGACTCATTGGATTGATTTTGTGGACCTACTGGTAGTCTTTGGATATTCCCCAGTTAATCTTTGCTTCCATGATGAACATTTATTGAATTCTATTCTTATGCCAGGCACTGTACTAGATTTTAGGAGTATAGTAGTCAGGTTTTCCTTGCCTTCATGGAGTCTCTGGTCAAATACATTGGTTCTTATATAGCAGTTCATGTTCCAACACATGGTTACCCATACAGGCTTTAGTTAACATCTTCATCACCCACTGCACATTCTCATCTAACATGCTTATGTGAAAGTACAGTTGGTAGCCACCCAGTGTCACTCACCAGTGGGGCTTTAGGTCTGAGACTTTCTGATAGCCTCTAGTTATCAGAAGTTATGTAAAACCATGCCTGTATTCAGGAGTCAGAAGTGATCAAAGTGTTTTAGGAAGCACACCGTCAGCATAGATGTGTCAACTCAGCAGCAAGATTTTTCATTCTTTTAAAGTTACACATTTCATAAAGAAGAAGGGTATCAGTGTCAACTTCCAAATGCAGGACAAAATGCATGATTGGGGATGGAGATTGGAGTGGACTTGTTGAAAGAGCAGCAGCAAATGAGACATTAAAGGAATACACAGGAAGCCACTTCCAGGTACTTCCACTTTTCTTTAGTTGTGATTGTGAGATGGTTCCCTACTAGTTAGAGAAGGAAAATTTTAAAATGCTTTGCTAAGCAGATGATCCTTAAATTGGTCACTGTATACTGTGACACAGCCTAAATCAAAATGGTTTTCCTTTGAGTGAGTGAGCCACAGAGACTCTCGCCAACCCCTTGTGTGGCTTTCTATTAACAGTATAAATACTCCATTGTTGTAAAGCACTTTATGGTTAACAAAGCGCTGTCACAGACATGTTATCTTCGTTTTGCAGATTGCCTTTGTACATGTTATTCTCATTTCCTAGCATGCCCTCTATCCCTGCTTTGCCTGCTTAGCAAGCTCCTTCTTATCCTTCAGGACATAACACCAACTCTGCAAAGTCCTCTTGAGACCCTTCTGAGCAGGTAGATGGTCCCTTCCCTGTGCTTACCGAAGCCCTGATCTCATCTCTGTTGTCATTTGTTCACATCACTGTTTCTCCCTGGAGACTGAGTCTCTCAAGGGTAAGGACACTGTGTGCTCTTCATTTTTCTTCCCAGTGCCTTTGTAACCAGTGTTCCTGGGGGATACTCTGTAAGTAAAGGTGAATACTGTATGGTGTGCAGGTTAGGAGAGCTTAAACCACTTCCTAAGTTAGGATAGTAAGTAGTAGATAAGAGTAAAACTTAAGGGTCTTAACTCCTATTTTTATCAGTTTATCTAGTTTATCAGTTTGTTGCTCATCTGAAGACAAGCTGTCCACATCATACTCACGCTGTTCTACCTGTCAGAGATAGATTACACGGTAAATGTGAGCGATAGAGGAGGATAAATCCTTTGTCAGAACGAGGACATTTCAGTTCTGTCATCATGCCTTAAATGCGTGATCTCGCATGATTTCCATGTGAAATAAAACATTGATATAAAACATTGATATAAAAGAGTTATGGACAGATTTGTGGATGTTAGAGCCACACCTTTATCTCTGAATTTATTTTCGTCTCACTACTACTTGGCATATTCCCTGTCATTGTTTGAGAGTGTGTGCCAATGTCCCCATCTCAAAGACACCGTTTGTTTCCCGCTATTAGAGTGTCTGGATGATGCCCTGTCCTTAGTGAACTGTCCTGTTGAAAATTTGGTACTTTAGTTATTTTAAGGTTTAAAAACATTGCTGCCTATGTAATGTTCCACCTCTTTGGAGCGTTTGCATTGGAGTGACTGGTGACTCGAAGCTCTGTGTGGTGCAGTGACTGATGGTAGATGAAGACTGCAAAAGCAGGTATCTGAGGGATGGAAGGCATTCCTGGCACCCCTCAAACTACCCCACTGGGGGCCATCCAAGCCTGTGATTAACAAACCCTAGTTATTTGCTAGGTAGTTTCCACATGGCGGAGTAGGATATATATATAAGGCACAATACAGTGTTTATGTGAGAATAATGTAGATTATTTGAATCTAGGCTGCAGAACCTACCTGAAAATGGGTTTTACAGTTTTGTATAATTGCCTTTTCTTTGTGTTTGCATAGAAGGCATTGCATAGCTGGAAGATGATGGCAATTATAATTTATTATGCTGTAATTGTTACCTAAATGTTTTTGAATAAGCAAAAATCACATCTGTTTAGGAATAAGTTGCACAGCAAGAGAATTCCCTTTGAAATGAATGCCGTGTTCTCATATTCTGTAACTGTACACATAAAACAACATATTTATTTCCCCACTGAGTCCATTACATTCCCAAGTCAAACTGCATCCTCTCTTCCCTTCCCATATTAAACCCTTTGATTTAATGGAGGTTTTAACTACTGGTTCTTTAGGGAATTTTCAGTAGGCTTTGCACAGATTAGGTTATTGGAAAGTATAGTTATTTGCTTGTAAAGTGGCAGTTCTGTGTCAAAATTGATTTTCTCTGGAGCTGCAACAGTAAAAAAGATAAGCTTCTGCTTTGCATCCAAAATGCCCTGATGTTCCTAGCATGATCGTTTTTCCTTTGCTTCTTGCTCAGCACCATTCGGTCACAGGCTGGTTTGGACAGGCGAATATGAGCACATGTAGCCCAGAGGACTTTGATATCCAGTGGTGATAACAGACAAGGCCTCTCTTCCATTCCGGTTGCCACTGGTCTGTGACAACCAGTGTTCAGGCATGGTGAGCATGGTGCTGCTTCCCTTCTCCGTTAAATAGGAAATGCATAAGCCTGGAAATCATTTTGTTTGTTCCACAGAAATGTAGCAGTTGAAATAATTACCTTGCCATGCCCAGGCTAACAGGATTTATCTTCCATTATAGATCTTGAAGACATATGCAAGAATAGTTTACTCCTCTAAATTTACTAGGCTACTCACTTTGAAATGATTTCATTGTGAAAAAGAGAGCAGTCCTAGCTGGTGGCTTAGCCTAGAAAGGCTTTGATAGCTAGAAAGATGAAGGGCAGAAGTATATTCTCTATTTTTCTGCTCCCAGCTCATAAAATAGAATTAGTGTTTATGTAAATAGCAGATAGCCTCATTTTATTTTTTATGCCCCAGTTGCAAGTTAGGGGCTCTTTAAGATGGGCCTCAATCACTGATCTTGTGTGCTTCCAGCACCTATCTATCTATTAAGTAGCATTCTAGTGGCCTCTAAGTACTTTATTCTGATCAGTACTTTATTCTGATCAGAGTCAGCCTGGGTGAACAATGGGCTGTATCAACATGTTACATCTCAGACCCACTGGAGGCCACAATCTTTGAGTGTCTTTTGGAGGATACTGTCCTATATTGTTCTGGAATGCTGACTCCTACTGCTCCCTTTTTTTTTAAAGCCTCCATTCTCTCTCTATTTTTTAATCTCAGGCCAGATGCCCTTTATAAATTTTGATTTTTTTGTTTTTTGGGTTTTGGTTTTGGAGTTCGGATCTCTTAGTTTTCATCCTGAATACTGTTCCACACTGCATATTTAATCAGTTAAATCTTGGTCTCCTGGCTTTAATCATCAAATGTTACTCTATTGCCTCAACTCTATTGAGTTACTCCAACTCAACTGTTCCCACCTCAGGGTCTTTCACTACCTACTCATAGGCAGTAGCCCCTTGTTTCTCTTCTTCGTGAAACCTGAGTTTTCCTTAACGTACTTGTCTCAGGCATTAGTGGATCTGTGAAGAAGTATGACGTTAAGCTTAGAAGGATCAAAAACTGTGCTTCCCTATGTATGTTTCAAGTTTCATTTGTGTGACCAAGAGAGTTCATAGTATAGATTTGAAGAGTTGAATCAAGAAGCTAGGATATGAATTCATCTTAGTAATAGCCTTTTGTCTACTTCATCCATCTGCCCATCTGTCTATCAATCTGTATACATTATTGATAACTTCCAATGTTACAAACACTGGGAATACAAAAAAAAAAAAAAAGAAAAGAATGAGCCATGCACCTTTCCTTCGTAATGATGACATTAAAGCCCCGAGACATGATGCTGCTTGCTGAGCCATGCAGCTGGCCTGTGACGCAGTGGAGACTAGAACCCATTTCTAGAGGGATCTTCCTCATATTTCCCAAGGTCAGTTCTCTTTAGGCCTTTGGGATTCCTGTCTTAGTTGTTGTAAGAGTAGATTTCAACTCATCAAACATTTGTGATTTGGAAGTATCGCACAGTTGAAGAATTGAAGAAAGCTGATGGGAACAAAGTCATTTTCAAGTTTACTTGAGCACATAGATACCATGTTGGCTACTTTGCTGAATATTCAGAATCATTTATATTTAGTATAGTGAAAGTGAAAAGTGTTTGTTTTTAAAATTTGGAAAACACATGAAGTACAATGAAGAAAACTAAAGTAACAACCATTTTACTACTCTTTTTATATATTTCCTTTGAGTAGATATAAAATATATCAGCATTTTCAGCATATATGTACAGTTTTGTGTCCTGCCTTTTTTCCTTAAACTATATAATCAGCATCTTCCCACATCATGAGATGTGAATGTTTTGAAAACGTGATACTTAATGCAATATGTTATTTCAAAGTAAAACTCTTTAACTGTTGTGCATGTAACTTTGTTTTCTATGTTTAGGTTATTTCTGATTTTTCACCCTTATCAACTATGCTGAGATGAACTTCCTATTAATAAATCATTGTATACATCTGTCATTATTTCCTTAGGATAAATTTCTTTTAGTTCTATTACTGCATCTGAGGAAATTAACATATCAAAGCTATTGATATGTATTTCCCTGGGGGTGTGTGTGTGTGTGTATATATATATATATTTTTTTTTTTTTTTTTTTTGAGACAGTGTCTTGCTCTGTCACCCAGGCTGGAGTTCAGTGGCATTATCACAGCTTGTTGCAGCCTTGACTGCTTGGGCTCAAGTGATTCTCCCACCTCGGCCTCCTGAGTAGCTGGGACCACAGGTGTGCACCACAATGCCTGGCTTTTTTTTTTTTTTTTTTTCCAATTTATAGAGACAAGGTCTCACTATGTTGCCCAGGCTGGTTTCAAACTTCTGGGCTCAAGCCATCCTCCCACCTTGGCCTCCTAAACTTCTGGGATTACAGGTGTGAGCTGCTATGCTAGGCCTCCCAGGGTATACTTTTAACCCTGCCTTACACCACCCAGAATTCAAAGCATGGAATCCTTGACCCAGTAGCCAGAGTATTTCTTATCTTAAGTTTAGGAAAGACTACTCTGTGGTCAAATGTAGTCACAGAATTTCTTTCTAACAAAGCTGTCTACACAGTTAACTGAAAACCGTCTCCAAAGGGTTCTTCCTCTTGAGGGAGGTTTCAGAGAAGAGATGGCATTGATGTAAGTCTTAAAGAAGTTAGAGCTCAAAAAATTGTGAAGAGGAAAGTAAATTTTTCTACCAGGACAAACAGGATGTTCAGAAGGAAGATATTGTTAGAACTGTACATAATCTTAGAGATCATCTGTCCCAGTGGTTTATCAAATATGTTAACAGACAAAATATTTTTTCAAGCCAAATCTTGTCTAGAATACCACAAACTGATTGAAGTGAAGTGTCTTCAGTTAAATCACAGTGGATGGGAGGGCTCGGAATTGAGGGTAGAACCTCCTTTTCTCAGCTTTCTTAGAGCTGCTTATGCAGGTCCTGTGATACACCTGAAAAACCCAAAGCCTCTTTTTTTTCTTTTCTTTTTTTTTTTTTTTTTTTTTTTTTGAGATGGAGTCTCACTCTGTCGCCGAGGCTGGCGTGCAGTGGCACTGTGTCGGTTCACTGCAACCTCCATCTCCTGGGTTCAAGCAATTCTCCTGCCTCAGCCTCCTGAGTAGCTGGGATTACAGGCACCCACCACCACGCCCAGCTAGTTTTTATATTTTTAGTGGAGGTGGGGTTTCACCATGTTGGCCAGACTGGTCTCAAACTCCTGACTTCAGGTGAACCACCCACCTCAGCCTCCCAAAATGCTGGGGTTCCAGGTGTGAGCCACTGTGCCTGGCCCAAAGTCTCTTTAAAAAACAAATTTAAAACCAGTCACTCCAGGTTGAAGTTGAGGACACAGAGACAAACTCTGACTTCCCTCAAGGTCAGTCAGAAGTGATTCCAGAGCCACCTTTCAGTGCTTTAACCTTGTCCAAAAGCAACCATTTTAGTGCTTTTATCACTAGATGTTCCCATGCAGGTTGAGAGAGATTATTTCTGTTCTGTTAGGTTATGCATTGTTGCAGTGTCCCAAGAGGTAAAGTCACAACAGATTAATGTAAGTAGTAGCTTCTCTAAGATGTTACCCAATCCATATTAACCGTGTCTGGCTGAGGCATGAAGGATCTATTAAATTATATCCAGGTTCCTATTAAGTCACTATACTGGCAGTAATACCTGGGCTCACCATCTCCTTAACCCAAATTAACACATGCTCTTAGTGGTCTCAAGTCTAAGGCAAGTTCCTGAGATGAACAAGTGACTGGGAAAACAGGAGAGGAGAAAATTAAAATAAATGATAGACTGACCTTCTCACACCACTTGTGGTTTCTCAATTAACCAAAAGCCAGACAGCTCCACGTTGCTGTTCTCTCAGTAATAGGTTTCACCCCCCGGTTTAATGCCAGCCCACATGGGTGCACACACAGACACACACTTTGCTAATCAGATTGGTAGCAAATAGAATTAAACCATTAAGGCAATTAAGCAATTCTTAGATAACATTTGATCAGTTCAATGAAAATGCAAATTCATTCTTCTTTTGGAGAAATAAGTCGATGGAAAGTCATTTCGTGTTCTATAATCTTCATTAACTCTTTTCCAAATAAAGATTGCAATGTTTTGGGCTTAGAGCTACACAGATGGAAATGATTTTTTTCGTTTTTTGCTTCACTCTGTTCATCCTTTTGTAATGCACCATGCTTTTCTGCCTCCAGACTCTTTGGGACATTTAGGTCATCTTACTTACAACTTCTTCCTTACGCCTGAAGGCAAACTCTGTTATTTACTCTGACACATGATGACTCATGCATGAACACCTCCTTAGACCCTGAGTTCAGAATAGATCCTACAGCATTCTGGAATGATTTTGGTCGGATATTCATGTGTTGTAGATGCATTACTTGGCTGCTTCTCATTTCTCTCTATTCCCCACACTTAAGGTTTCTCCTCTCTCACAAGCTGGTGGGGAAGAGAATGTTGCACCCAAAAATAGGTGCTTGAAAATAAGCCTGTGGTGTCTGCATTTTCATTTTTGGATTAGTATCATTGAAGCCTACATTCCACTCTGCCACCACAGCCTGAACTTTCAGCAAGAAAATGATGAGCACGTTGCCACCCGTGCTTCCCTCACTGGCCAAGGTGCCTTTGTGCTCTAGCTCAGGGTTTCCAAACCTGGTGCGTCATCAGCTGGGGACATTTGGAAATATTTATAGTCCACAGGGTTTTAATCCAGACCTACAGAATCGGTATGTCCAAAGTTTGACTTACGGATTTTCTTTTGCTTTTGATTTTTCTTCCTTATAAAAAAAAAAAAAAAAAAAAAAAAAAAAAAAAAAAAAGGTTTCTGTTTGATAATAGGGATCAGCCAGTCTTTAAGAATTAAATCTAGATGCCATTTTTTTCTGAATTGGAGACCGTAATATGTAGTCTAATGCATGATCTGCCAATGACATAGAAATCACTCGGATCCAAGAATGTTATGATAGCCTTGCTTATAAAGAAAAATAACACCTTATGTGACAGGTCATTTTATAGATGCACACACATGAGTAGTCCACTGCATCATGCGTGTGTATATGTGTATATCAAGTGTCTTTAGAGGTAGGTAAAACTCAAGTGGCAGCTGTTCTAACCTAGGGCAGGGGTGTCCAATCTTTTGACTTCTTTGGGCTACATTGGGAGAAGAATTGTCTTGGGCCACATGTAGAATACAGTAACACCAACGATAGCTGATGAGCTAGAAAAATAATAATAATAATAATGGCAAAAACATTTCATAATGTTTTAAGAAAGTTTACAGATTCGTTGGGCAACATTCAAAGCTGTCCTGGGCCACATGCGGACTGCAGGTTGGACAAGCTTGGCCTAGCTAGACATTAGATTTAATGTGTCTCCTTTTCACTGCTAATAAAGTATTGCAGCAAACTCCCATCCAGCACCTGCAGGTTTTTGAGCATTGATGTAAACATTAATAGAAAAATTGTGAATGCTTCTCAGGAATGTCACCAGTGATTGTTTTTCCCCCAAAGAAACCTTTAATTTTGCATATCTCCTCACTAGTGCATGTTTGTGGAACACATTTTTTTGAGAAATTTTTGGGGAAACCAATCAGCCACTATTAAAGCCATCAAGCTGGCGGTGCCACCAGTGTCACAAGGAATAACGATGTTTTGGTAAGGGATTGAGCTCAGCATTCCAGGAAATATTTTTTACCTATTTGTTACTGCATGCATAGGCTTACATTTTCTCAATTTAAAAATACTTTTAAAGGGTGGGCTTTTGGGATGTAGACACATAATGTTCTCAGCAATACTGTAAAGCCCCATATAATCTGCTAAACAAATAAGTGAGATGGTAAAGGATATTGCATAGATTGTAAGGGTAGGTTTAATTATCTTAGGTTTAACTAGCTCTAAAGGCAACACCTTTTCAAGCTCTTAAGAGCCTATATTTACATGGATAGTAGGTCTTCTTCCTTCATTAAACTTGCCCTCTAAGACATTTTAGCTGTTAGTTAGAATTACATTTTGAACTTCAGGATAATTCTATATTTCTTTCTTAAAGTAAATTCTTTATATGAGCATTTAGACCATAATTCAAACTGAGGTTTCCTGTAAGTTCTGTGTTAGATTTTATGTGCATAGTGATATTCATACCACATCTATTAAAGTATGAAGGGAGGAAAATGTCAGCAAGTGTATTGTGTCTCTGCTCACAACAATTTTCCAGTGAAAGTTCACTTAAATGAGGGATTCATATATATTAAACACTATTGTTAGTGATTAGTACATAAAAATGTGCGTTTTCCTCATTTTATAAGGGGTTTTAAAACTTCAGACTGAGTACCTCTTTTGTTTAATTTTTGTACTGCTTGGTGGCATAAGGTATTTTAGTATGTGTGGATCTTTTTTATTGAGTTTGCATAGTTTGGGAGTTTTTTGGCTTAAAATGAAATAGGGAAAAAAAAGCTCTCTTAAAATAGTATCCTTTCTTGAACCCATAAAGTAGGGCTTTGAAAACGTGCAACATTTGTGAGGTTCTAAAGAGGGGATTTTGTGGTGTTCTCTCCAGTGCTTCCTTCCTTCCGCCCTCACCACCCTGCTATAATCTGATAACAAATAACTTTTCAGTCAGTCAATATAAGTTATATGTAGGCTGCAATTTTTTTAAATTTCATAATGGATGCTATTTAAACACAAACATACATTTTAAAAAATGCCATACTAAAGTCCAGAAGGAATGGTGACAGACATTTTATTTATTTAGAGACAAGGTCTCGCCCTGTCACCCAGGATACAGTGGTGCGATCTTGGCTCACTGCAACTTCCGCCTCCCAGGCTCAAGCAATCCTCCCACCTTAGCCTCCGAAGTAGCTGGGACCACAAGTGTGCACCACGATTCCTGGCTTCTTTTTTTTCTTTTTTCTTTTTGGTATTTTTTTTAGAGATGAGTTCTCGCCATATTGCCCAGGCTGATCTGGAACTCCAGAGCTCAAGCGATCCGCCTACCACACCCAGCTGACATTTTAAATATTTATTTATAGAGCTTCATTATTTGTACAGTGCCCTTAAAACCAAAGGCATTGATTAGGTTTATAGATATTGCAATTAGGCCATGCGCAGTGGCTCATACTTGTAATCCCAGCACTTTGGGAGGCCAAGGTGGGAGGATCACTCCCACCAAACTCCAAGGTGGGAGGAATTTGAGACTAGCCTGGGCAACATAGCAAGACCTTGTCTCTAGTAAAAATTCAGTTTAAAAAAATGAGCATGGTGGTGATGCTGGTAGTCCCAGGAGGCTGAGGCGAGAGGATTGTTTAAGCTGGGGAGATTGAGGCTGCAGTGAGCTATAATTGTGCCATTGCATTTCTGCCTGGGTGACAGCAAGACCTTGTCTCAAAAAAAAAAAATATATATATATATATATATAGAGAGAGAGAGAGTGTTAGTCACAGTTATACTAAATGGGCTTGAATATTATAACTTGTTTTAGGGTTATAGTCATTAAAAAATACCGTAATTCCAAATGGATATACCAATTACTGCCTGCTTATCTTCTTATGCATCCTTTTCCTCTCCATCCCCCAAAACCACTCTTGAAATCTTCCTGTCATCCTTCCTGGCCATCTATCCACCATTAATCTACTGTAATTTCCATAATACAACCACCAGCTTGCATCAGTGTGTTGGTTACTTCAGAGGTGGCTAAACTAGAGACTTTGGTTAAGGACCCCAAATTCTTACCAATTTGATGGTCTTGAGGGGCAGGCCATCTGGCTCATCTCTTTTCTATCTGCTGCCCACCTTTTAGTGCCTGCCCCACTAAGATCTTCTCATCATGTCCGAGGAGAGAGTTAGTGGGTGTGTGCATGTGTGCTGCAAGTATCTGTATGGCATTCTTTTTCCTGAAAGATCTTTTTTTGTTTGGCCATCATTTCCATTCTGTGCTAATATATCCTTTCTCTTTAAAAACCAGCATCTAGCCAAGGCCTTGATGAAAAGTTTTCTTAGAGCTCCCTTGTGGCTGTGCAGAAGTTTATCCCTGAGGTTGCTTTCATTTAGGGATGGCATCTTTGAAGATAAAATACTTCTTCCTATAGTCTCACTTGAGATCAAGGAAACCTACATAAGACTCCCAGAGGGAAAGGACCCCGTAACACCTGTGCCCTGGCATTGCCATATGCTCTTTTTTGCAGGAATGGGGAGGAACGGCCATCCACATGCCACCCCCACCTCCACTTTGAAATAGTAGGGGGTGACAAATGGCTGCTGTTTACTATTCTGTTGTACCAGGCTGTTTCTTTCCTGCCCTCAAGAGGTTTCTGACTTTCTGACAGCAGGGAGCTGAGGTTGATCTAGCAACTGGGAGGACTGCACCTGGATTTGCAGAAATACACATGCACATGTCACGCACACACATGTGCACACACACGTGTGCATGCATGCATGTGCGCACGCGTGCACGCACACATACACACACACACACACACACACACACACACTATGCTGCTGCAACTCCCAGGGTATCACATAATCACTCTTCTGACTATAGTGGTTTTCATTTGGTCACACTCTGCTCTTGTTTGGCTTGTTAGCACGGTAATTCAGAGGTAAGACAGAGACTCTATGCACTCTAATCCCCTTGTGGGTTACAGTAGTTTTAGATAGAAGACACTCCAGAGAGTGCTATACAATTTGGAGGTTTATAAAGGTCATCTTCTGGCCCCCATTTCGCTTTAAGAAATGACCCCCCCAATCTGTGTTATGCATGTTCCCGTACTGCTGGAAGGGTTTTATTGGTGCCCTGACATTCTTCTCATTCACCCCTTCCAGAGCAAGAACTACAAAAACATCGTTTTTTTTCTCCTTTCGTTTTAGATGTATCTGCTGCCATTTATTTTCTCTCTGGTGACTGTGGTGTGATATAGGAAGGGGAAGCATCAATGGCTCATCACATTCTTTGACTGGGCCCTGTTTCACATCTCTGACTCCTCTAGAGGTTACTCAGCCAGCATGCTGCCCCTCCTCAGCATGTCACCTTCTTGGATCTCAGGGCTTGGCATTTTGATTCAGCCTTGCAGTTCCATGCTCATCACCAACACTGCAGACATCTGCTGCCACTTTCCTGCCGAAAGCAAGGGAATTCCTGTGATTCACACTGTGAGCAGAGAAGCAGGGGGTCCTCTTCTCACTCAGCATCATCCCAGTTTGTCTCACTTCTTTAGCCAATATCATGAAACCCTGAAACTTTATAGCAGGATGAAAACTTAAGCCTGTAGTCCAAACTTAAACCTGTAGTCCAAATTATGAGTGAGGAAAGTGGGGCCAGGAAAGCCAGGAATGATAGTGTTTACTTGGTTGCTGTTTCAGATTTCACCAGCTTTTATTGATACTTCAGCATTTCACTCAGTGGATATATCTCTCCGTGTGACTCAGAGTGTCCCAGTGGAGCACGATTAACTGCCCTGGAGCCGAATTGGCTCTGGAGGCTGTGGCAGTGTCAGCATCAGTAGGGATCACCCATGACCTTTTATTTGGGATGTAGTAGGGGGTCTGAAGTTGGGAAAGTCTGAGGTGGTACTTTAGGTTGAATGTCTTGTGAACATCCTCTGAATACATCTTGCAGAGAAACACAGAGGGGAAAACTTCCTGTTGTGAGAGCAGGACTGGTTCCCTTTTAAAAAGGTGTAGGATGAATATTCCATATTTGAAATACTTGGGACCAGAAGTGTTTTGGATTTTTAATTTTTTTTTTTTTTTAAATGCTCAGGTGAACATTTCCTTAGAGTGTCATGTGGCACTCAAATAGTTTCAGATTTTGGAGCATTTCGGATTTGGGATGCTCAACCTATAATACCCAAAGGCTCTATTTCAGTAGAATTTATTTGTTTGCTGATTATAGCAGTGACATGGATGAATTATAGAGACCTTAGAAAATGCAGAAAATTTCAAGAAAAACATTTAAATTGTGCTCATAATGAAATTGAGAGGTGACCACTCTTAATACTTTGTGGTATAAGCATTCCAGTCTTTTATCTTTCTCAGTGTTTCACACCAACTTTTTCGAAAGCCATTACATCCTTTCCATAGCCTGATTTTTTTGTGACCACACAGTATCCTATTATATTGATAATGCCGTAATTTACCTAACCCATTTTTATGTATTTGGATTTTTTCCAATTCATCATTATTATGAATAATGTTGTATCTCAGTGCTTATTACTTTGGGCTGCATTTCTTATGAAACTATTGAGTAAAAGGAAATAAAGCCCTTTTAGAGTGTACTGTAGGCTGTCATATTTCACTCCATAATGTCCTAGTGTATGTTGCCACCAGTGATATATGAGGGTACCCACTGAAATGTCACACATTTTTGGTTTTCCTTTTTTAAATAAAAAATAAAAAAGACATTTAACCATATAATATCGTTCTTATATATGATTTATTATAATGTAGATTCACATCTTTGAGTTCATAAAAATATTGAATTTGGATTCTCTCCAATTTCCCTTTTAGTAGAAAGGCTAAAGTTCGGTAAGAAATTCTACTTGGAATTTTATTGAGTTGAGAAACAATTTGATTTCTGTAATTCATGACAAGTAACAAACAATTAGCCAATTAATTAAAATATCTGTTAAAACCTTGAATAATGCAGGGATTTAGTCAGGCAGTGTAGTTTAAAAAAATCAGACAAAGCAGACCTATGCTGATCTCCTTGGAGATGACCATCAACAGGAAAGATGGACTTTAAACAATGTATGTTGACATAGATCAAGTTTCTAATTCTCCATCATTTCAAGGTGCTGGAAGGTATATGGACATAAATGCCTTTATAATATGTGTACATCTGGTGAGTATAAATTCTCAGATTTGAGGACTTTCCAATAAAAGACTCACCATATAAAGTATAAAACCAGGAAGCAATGGAATGCTAATCAAGTAATGAAGGATTCAGGAAAGAAAATAAAGTTATGCCAAACCCTGTAGGCCAAGAAATGCAAGTAGGAAAAAAAAACTTACACTGATGTCAAAGTCAAAATAAAATACAGAGACAAATCTCTAAATTTAACATTTTATTTGGGAATCATAGAATCACATTTTGGGGCATACAGACTGGATGGTCTTCAGCATGTCCAAAGAACAAAGGAAAGATTGGAGGTTTTATTAGAAAGAGAAATGTTATTTACTGTTTTGAAAGAAAGCTCACTGGCACTAGAGAAGCTTGTGGGAGCTGCCCGGGTCTGATTGGTGAGTGATGGTAGTAGATAGAACTAGTCTTAAAGGCATAGCAGGTTGTTTCAGCAACTGCTAAGTAAAACTAGTCTTATGGTTACAGCAGGCTGTTTCAACAGCTGGGCTTGGAGAAAATTCAATTCTTGGAGCATGTGCTGTGTCTTGAGTACTTTTTCCCGCTGGCCTCTCGACTCTTTTTTAGTTGGGTATGACAAGAATGACGCAGTTTGCATAATAAACTTTCACATTGAGTTTCCTGCAGCCTATACAGAACATAATTATTAGTGTTTTTTTTTTTTTTACGTTTTTATAGTTTTTATTGTATTCTCTGCTGAAGTGAAACATTAAAGTTCATCGGAATAGAGGAACATTTGCCTATCACTACACATTGAGAACATATTGTAAAGAGACCGGAACAAACGCTGGGCAGTATGATGCGTAGAACTTTCAATCTAGTTTTTGCAAGAAAAAGAAAACAACTGTGCTAACCATTTTGTTCATCAATATAAACTTAAGTAATGAGGTTAAATTGTAGTTCTTTGCAGAGCTCCAGGCCACCAGGTCCGTAATCGCTGGAGGTTTGATTAGATATTGAGAAAGAAATCTGCAAATCTTGGCAAAATCTGCTGCATAATTCCAAGACTGCTGGTTCTTAAACTTATCTCCATCAAAACACAGATGTCCTGTGGGCTGGACTAAGCCATCTCACTATCTGTAATCAAATGATTGCTTTCTTTTTTTTCCCCCCACTGAAAGATCGGAAAAAAAAAAAGTGGATAAAAATTCTTAGATAACTGTTTTTGTAATCTGTATTTTGGTTGAACCTTGCCTCATTGTATAATCAAATAACAAATATGAATAGAAAATGCTATTGACTATGTAGGGTACTTGGCTCAACAGCTTATTTTGAAGAGGAAACCATCATTTATTTGTTTTAAAATATGAAATATAATCATGTATTTTACAAATAAAAGTGTTCCTATTTCTTTTTTTTTTTTTTTTTTTTTTTTTTTTTGAGACGGAGTCTTGCTCTGTAGCCCGGGCTGGAGTGCAGTGGCCGGATCTCAGCTCACTGCAAGCTCCGCCTCCCGGGTTTACGCCATTCTCCTGCCTCAGCCTCCGGAGTAGCTGGGACTACAGGCGCCCGCCACCTCGCCCGGCTAGTTTTTTTTTTGTATTTTTAGTAGAGACGGGGTTTCACCGTGTTAGCCAGGATGGTCTCGATCTCCTGACCTCGTGATCCGCCCGTCTCCGCCTCCCAAAGTGCTGGGATTACAGGCTTGAGCCACCGCGCCCAAAATTTAATGGTGTTCCATAGCCAGTAGCACGCAGTAGCTCATAATTTCAAGGTGTTTGACCACATCAGTCAGTTTGAAAATCATACCTGACCATCACTATTGAATACCTGAAGTGCAAGCATCCATGATGGAGACTGGAGCTGTCCATTGGCTACTGACTTTCAGACTAGGGGTGGTAAACCTGACCCTTTGTTCTAAAAATGAAAGCCCTCAGATGTGTTCTTGTCCTCATGAAGTTTTTTTCTCTACTGCAGTGCCTGCAGGCAGTTTTTAGAAATTATAGCTAGTGTGCTCACTAAAGTTTCTTTATGTGCCAGACACATGCTCTATCTTTACATACAATAGCTGTAAACCTCACACAACCTTGTAAGGTGGAGAGCATTATTACCTGCATTTTATTGGTGGGGAAACTGAGAGGCTAAGTGTGTTGGCCAAGACCACCAAGTTGTGAAATTACGTGAAAGGAGAGCGTAGGTCCCTCTTCCAGCACTCCTTCCTCTATATGCACTGCCTTGCAGTAATCAAGACTTCACTAAAAGCAACTCCAGATCTCTGCAAATGTTTGAACAAGAGCTCTGTTGAAATACCGTAAAATATAGGATACAACCTTAGCTTTGAAACATTTTGAGGGGAATTACCAACTTTAAAAAAAAAAAAAAGTTTACCTTTGAGCATAACCACATCCGAAAGAATCACAGAGCTAGTCACAGAATGTACCCCTGGATAAGTAAACAATATAACCTGTTGAATAAGTAAGTAGTTTAGGCTTCTCTGCCTGCATGTTGCTAAAAATAACTTTTGCTTTAGTATAGAAGTTTTGAAAGTTGTGTAGTTCAATGAATATTTATTGACAGTGATTGAAACTTACATTAAGTTTTTCTCATGCTAATCTTGCCAAACTTTGGTTGTCTTCAAGGATTTGAAGCAAGAAAGGGCCAAGCCAGAGCCCTTGTTTTCAGATATGGGACAACAACCAGGCTTTCTCCATTTGCAGGAAGAGGAAAGAGATAAGGGAATTGTTGCATTGAACCCTGTGGTCCCCAGGAGTTTTACAAATTGTTTTCTAGGACATACCCATTTCACTCTTATTAATTTTCTGCCATCATCATTTCTGGGGTTGTACTAGGAAAATGGAAAGAATGTACCCAGATTCCAGGGTTTCAATAGTAAAGTATAGACCATTTTAAGAGCAAACTGATTAGATCACTTCTACTCCTGTGATATCCATTTCTCATATAAAGATAAGCTGAGAAAGGTTTATTTTAAAATTAAAGCTAGTTGTTTAAAAGTGTGACTAAAGTTAACCCATGGATTGCCCTTAAGTATTGAGCTGTGATTATAAAAAACAGTTTGCCAAATATTGTTACTATGGCTCTTAGATAGTGAAGAGAAGAATTTACCCTTAAATTAGTTAAAATGTGCAAACCATTTAGAACAATGCTTAACATATACTAAGTGCCCCATAGGTATTACCTATGCTTTAGAACAGTAGTTCTCAACTGGTGTACTATGGCACAAGTCTATCTTTATCCTTTCTCACACATGTGCCAAAATATCTATACATATATAAAATTTTTTTGTATAGCCAAATATGTAGGTGAAGTGCACACTGATGTTTCACTTGGCTGAATAAAATAAGAGGTGAGAGACACAGTGTAATGTCAAGTCTTTGTTTACCAGAGTGAAATGGGGCATCGCCTTTTGGGTCTATAGGGGTGCACTGAGCAGTCCTGTTTAAAAGGCACATGTTCAAAAAGACTAACCAGATGAGCAGCATGTTAATTACCACTGCCTTTAAGAACACTGGGAAGGCAAGTGGTTATATGGTAGTAGCAATTACATTGTAATTACTGTGACTTAGTTAGAAGTTTTTGAACCCTTTTCATATTTCAAATTGCTCTGTACATATAAAGTGGGCCAGAACCATCAGTTAAGAATTAGTAGGGTAAGTTCCTGTCTGTAGCTATTAAAGTGATTTATTTGTTGTCTTACAACATTATACTATATTAATTTACACATAGCCTTGGAAAAACTCTTTCTCAGACTTCTAGGCTAGAGTCTAAATACATTCATGAAACTTCTTAGGACGAGGTTTTGATAGTGCGGAGATCAGGGAGAGCCTAAACTCGTAAGACTTCTCTAACAGAGTTAGGTCATTAAAGAATATGAATATATGAAGAGTAGGGCATTAGAGACAAAATTCTATACCTAACATTTTGGTCCAAATCCTATGAAGGTTTCTCACATAGAAAGCTGCCTTTTTGTATGTGCTACAGCTTATGTCTCTAATATCCTTTCTGTACCAGTACACATCACATACCTGATTATTGTTCAAATACTCCTCTTAAGTTACCAATGAAAGCTTCAGATCACTTAAAGAGATTGCAGATACTATAGTGAATGCAGTAGAACATCATTATTCTATTGTGTAGTAAAACCCATGAATTACATCTAAAATGTTACTACTGTTTTTATGTAGTCTTTTAAAAAAGAGTATGAAGATTTACAATTATAGTAAAACTTATTAAGTAGGTGCATCGATAGGAAAAGAAACCTTTATCCTTTCAACCCAATCCTATTTCATAAATAGCACATCAGCTCTTTAGTGATTAAGAAACATGGCTCATCTTTGCAGTATGTTACTTCTATTACTTTTTGCCCACGGACCTAAGAGGGGAAAGGTAAAGTGATAGAGGAATTAAAGCTCCAAGGCAAATCAAGTTCACATATTTTTATTTAAGGATTCTAGGAACTCAGACTGAATCAAAGTTGTTAACTTAGTTTTTGCCTGGAATAATGGCTCTATTTCTAGTAGAGTGAGTAGAAGGTTAATGGTATCTGCCCTTGATGGTTTACTAACTGGTTAAATAGCTGATTGAAATGTGGTAAAGGGAGAGGAAAACAAACTATATCTTTTTTTGGGGGGGGGGGCCCAGATTTTCACATGTAGATGCCATAAAGCTTTTGATTGTGGGTCTAAAGACAAACTGTGACAGTGATTGGAGGCTTCTTTCGGGGGTCAGGAGATATATGGAAGGACAGGGAAGACAGAGGAATTCAATCTTCCAAGCAGTCTCTGCACCTGTTCGCTAAGAAATACGTCAGCTCAGTTCAGGCAGTAGACTGCGGGGTGGGCCTTGGTGGACCACAAGACCTTTGCGGCCCTGTGACTTCTCCCTTAGTTCTCAGTCTGTTCAGAAAACAATTTGCAACAACATCAGAGAGAAATAGAATGCAAAACACAGCCCCCTTTCGATGTATTGGCTCCTGGCTCTGCCTGCAAAAGATAACATGGTTTTTCCCTTAGAATACTTCTCTTGCCAAAATGATGGTATTGTCCTACTGGGATTTTTTTAGGTTTTTCCCTTAGAATACTTGTCTTGCCAAAATGATGGTATTATCCTACTGGGATTTTTTAATGTTAACACAAGTAAAATAAGGTGCATTTATAAAAAAATGACAAGCTTTTCTTAGTTTGGCTCTTGTGGCATTTGTTTAAAACTGAGGATCACTAAGCCTAGATTTTTGTGTCTCTAGTTTAAAAAAAAGTAAATTTCAAAAGCAGTTCCTAGAACTGTCCCACTCCACAGGCCTGTTGTGAGATGCTTATGTAGCTATAAGTGTGCTTCAATCTACCAGCTTTTCTAAAACTTAGCTTGATGGCTTAGTGGATAAAGATGGGACTTACAAAGCCTATTGATTCTCTTCTTATACTCATCTGTAGAATGGGAATAGCAATGGTCCATGCTAATCTTACAGGATGTGATGAAATAATACATGGAAGGTGTTGACACTACTGCCTGGGTCATAGCAAGCAGTTTTGCCATTATTATATTTATCATGACATTTTTGCCATTATTATTAACCCAATAATAATGTCGTGTCCCCTTTCTCGATTCTTGCCTCCCAAAGATGTCACACATTCATTATTGCCAAAAAACATTTTTAAAGCTTTCTGTTTTTCTGGTACTTGTGGTGTGGCTGACCCCAGTAGGATATAAGTCCTCTGAGAATGGGTGCTGAATTCTGTTCCTAAGGCCTGTGGGGAAACCCCCCCCTTTTTTTTTTTTTTTTTTTTTTTTTTTTTTGCTACAGAGTCTCGTTCTGTCACCCGGAGTGGAGTGCAGTGACGCAGTCTTGGTTCACTGCAACCTCTGTCTCCCACGTTCAAGCGATTCTTGTGCCTCAGCCTCCCTAGTAGCTGGGATTACAGGTGCCAGCCACCACACTTGGCTAATTTTTGTATTTTTAATAGAGGTGGGGTTTCACCACATTGGCTAGGCTGGTCTTGAACTCCTGACTTCAGGTGATCTGCCTGCCTCAGCCTCCCAAAGTGCTGGGATAACAAGCATGAGCCACCACACCCCGCTGGGAAATGTCTTAAAAGAATCAAAATAAGAAAGTTACTCTATTTAAATCATGCCCTTTCTCTGTGTGTGATTATGGTAATCTTACCATGGGGTATCTGATTACTTTAGAAGGATCCATTTAGCTTATTTTTTTCTTCTTTGGGTTCTTTTCTTCCTTCCATTTGCACAGCCTCCCCCAAAATAAAAAAAAAGATATAAAGTCTGTCTTCTCCCTCTTGTCAGTTTAAGTATAAAGAACTTTTGCTTCCATTTTAATAATAGAATTTTTGTGTATTTAATATAGGCAGTGATTTGGCCTCAAGCTGAGTTTAGATTTGAAGAGATGAGAATATTAAAGCTTGTCAGCCAGCCCACAAACCAATTAAGTATTTCTGATCTGACAGAATGTAGGGTGGAGTTCTTTTTCTTTTCTCCACCAACACTCCTCACAATTAAAATAAATCAGATAAAACAGACACTGTGAAGGTGGGACTCAAAGTAGGTGATAGGAAAGGATAGCCCCACACCAGGACCAGTACATAAGAAGAAATTCCGTCCAAAGCACGTCAAGGGTCTAGAACAGTGCTGTCCGGTAGAACTTTCTGTCACATTGAAAATGTTCTGCATGGCCCAACAGAGTAGCCACTAGTCACATGGGGCTGAAGGCAGACAGTGTAACTAGGATTTGAATTTTTAATTTTGTCATTCATTTTAATTTAAATAGCCACAGGTAGCTAACGTCTTGAACAGTGTTGGACTAGAAAAAAATAGATTTTGACACACATTCTCATGTATGAAAAACTGCCAGAGAGCATCAGATTGCTCTAGTTGTGGAAGATTGATGTGGGACTAAAAGAATGTCTAAACTGCTATCCTGTGGAAGAGAAATAGATTTCTATTTTGTTGTTCCATAGGGAAGAAACAGCACTACTTGGGAGAAACGCTGAGCAACACATTTAGGCTCAGGCTAAAAAAACTTCCTCAGAATAGGAATTAGTCATACAAAATTCTATTCAGATCTCTTAGAGTATAAGGACGACCCCCAATTCTGAGAGTACTCAGAGTTAGGCTTGATGGCAGTTTGACAAGGACCTGCAGTTCCCCATTTATAACACGTGTCCCACACAGAGTCACTAGTTGGGCTAAGTATTAGGTGAAACATTGTTTTCATAAGTGCTCTGAAGCTACCAAGACCATTGGTATCTTTTTATTAGACATGACTATTATTTAGCTAAAGACAATGTACTTTGAGTCACTGTAAGGCTGTTTGTTTTAAAAGAAGCAAAAAGATTCTCCTTGGGATCCCAAAGCAGAACCCTGTTGTTCTCTTGCTCTAACAGTAAACATGCTCCCCATGACTAAGATAGGTAGCACTGTTCCTTCAGTCATTAATCTTAAACTTTTCAGTGATTATTTCACCTGGAGGGGATGCTGACATGGCCACAATAGCCTTTCCAAATACCCAGAAAATTTCTCATAATAAGCAAATGGATGAACTCACAGTAGTTCAGCTGTGGTAGATGCTCTCATTGCTGGTTAGCACTTATAGCATCCATCAGCCACGGACCTGCTGGTTCCTACTGTTGGATGTAACAGATTCATGGAAAAGAAGCCTTGTAGGTAATGTCACAGCAGTGGTCTTAAATTGCAAAGAATTTCTACCAGCCTCATGAACCAGGGCATGGCATGGAATTCATTGGCCCTGCTTATCCCCCCATGGAGACGTGGGAATGGCAGGACTGTGAATGTGGAGCTCTGTTACCCAGCAGAGGGGCTAACGCTCTCATAAAGAACTCCCACAGAATTCATTAGCCGCATTTTAGCACTAGAGCCTGCACCTCTTACTTAGTAGGAGCGATGGTTCAGAAAGATAATGAAGGCCCTTAGGTTATTATTGATAGACCCTGCCTTCTTTTTAAGCAGGAGGACATTTCCTCGTTCTTTCTCTTGTTAAAATGATAAGTGCAGAGCACTCTCATTAGGATGTAGCCCCTTGGCTCCCAAGGACACGGTGAGATTTTCTTCCTTCCATGCATGCTGTCTCTCTCTCTTTCCATGCCATCTCATTCCGACATTTCAAGTAGACAGGCATACATTTACCTGTTGGTAGGTGATTACATACTAATAAAAACTACAAGTAAGAAACACTAGGCAGCCCCCATTTTACAAATTGGCATTTAGTCCCTCTACAAACTCTTCTCTGGAGAGGAGTAATATCCACCTGGATGCAAGGCTGGTGAAATTGTAATGCAGCCCTGTTACACAGATGGCTGTCTTCGTCTGTGGCATGTGTGCACACATAGACATTCTTGCACGTGCTTTTCTGGCATCCCAGATTGATGTGTGCATAGGTTAAATTGCTGGAGAAATCAGCTTTCTACACCAGTTGCATCTGATACAAATTTCTTCCTCTGGCTGGGCCCTGGTGCCAAGTGTTTGTTCATTTTGACAGTCCTCAAATTTGTTGCTTTAGATTTTTTTCCTCTCATCTTAAACCCTCCAGTCCAGACTTTGGTATCACACTTTATTATGTGTAGATAGCTCTACCAAGAATATCAAGGGTATCCAGTAAGATCACCCTCAACTTCCATCTCCTCCATTTAACGTGAAAACATTGTTATTCATGTTTATATCACCCCTCTGGTGTCAAGAGAAAAACATGTTCTTCATTTGCAAGGTCAAAGTTATGTTCTTCAACCAACACTTATGGTCTCCTCCATGGTTTTGTCACATCAGTCATTCCTTTCCCTTTGCCTTGTACCTGCTGTGTTTTTCACCACTTCCCTCTCAGCTCATGAACTCTAGCGAGTTTCCTCCAATCTTTAAAAATCTAAAGGAGAAACCACCTCCATCTTGTGTCTCTCCATCCCTCAAAGTCAAAGAACTTTTATGCTCGCTGTCACCCTTCATAACCCCTGGATGAATAGTTATTATATCCTATTGTGCTAATAGTTTCTTAATACCCACCAATGACTTTCTAATAAAATAGTTTCTTAATGCCCACCAGTGACCACATTCTGCCTAGTTGACCAGCTGTTCCACTTGGATCTCTCTCATCCCTTGGACTACCTGACTTTGCCACTCCTTGTTCCCATCCTTTTCTGTATCTTTGTCAGGCTCTCTCCTCTTTCTCCTTAAATATTTGTCAATATCCCAGTGTTTATAGAGAATGTTACTTAACAGCATGGATATGAGGAACAGGTAGGCCTGACTTCAAATCCTTGCTCCACTACTTATATGGCTATGGAAGCTTGAGTAACTTAGTTTTTCTGAGTATGTTTTCTTATACTGACTTCAGATGGTTGTGAGGATGAAATTAGCAAATACATGCCATGTTCTTAGCACGGTGCCTAGTTCACTGCCACTGGCCTGGCTTTCCCCTCTTCCCGCTGTTCGTGCTCTTACCTGCCACTGTTCTTTCTGTTCCTGGCCTCCTTCAGGAACCCAAAAGCCACATTGTCAACCACCTGCCAGACACCTTTCTCAAATAGAAATAACTGTCCCTTTTTCCCAAAGTAAATTTCTCCTTCCCCAACTTGGCTTGATAGCCTCTCTCAAGTTGGAAGCACAGATGTCCATTTGACCTCCTCCCTCTCTCTTCCCCTCGTGTCCAGTCGACAATCCATGCCTATCCTAGCCCCTGGATTCTTGAGTCTAGACCTTTGATTCTTAATACCACTGTCTTGGCTAAGGCTTCTCCTACCTCCAGCTTAGATGATTGTTCTGGAATCCCAAGTCGTTCCCCCTCTCTATTCTATTGTAAGCATTCTCCCTGAAATTGTACATATATTATTGAGTTGCCTTCTCAAGTTGTTCTCCTTTATATTTTCCAATCCCTTATTAACTTTTGGCTGAAGGTTTCATAGTCAATCTGTAACTCAAGGGTAGAAAGGGAAAAATGGTTGATGCCCTGCATAGAGTTAGAACTCATTAAATGCTGAATTAGTGCAGTATAAAATAAAGCAAAATAGGAAGTGTAGTAAGTCATAATGCAATAAGAAGTGGGGATAAATGTTGATTAATCAAAAGTTAGCTTTCCATTGATACGTACTACAGAATTAGTTGTAGAAATAAGGGATTTGTAACTTGATCTTCATTTCTCACCTGAGCCTGTGATAAGAGGGTAATTGATTGGACAAACAAGTGGAAAATCTCAGCTGGCATCAATAGGCTGTCTTCTGCTCCCACTGAGTGGATGTGAAGTCATTCTCTGACCTTCCAGTCATTGCTGATGGAGCCAGGTCTCTATTCTTATTCCTTTTTTTTTTTTTTTTTTTTTGAGACAGAGTCACTCTGTTGCCCAGGCTGGAGTGCAGTGGCATGATCTTGGCTCACTGTAACACCCGCCTTCCAGATTCAAGCAATTCCCTGCCTCAGCCACCCAAGCAGCTGGGATTACCTGCCACCATATCCAGTTAAATTTTGTGTATTTTTAGTAGAGCTGAGTTTTGCTGTGTTGGCCAGGCTGGTCTCGAACTCCTGGCCTCAAGTGATCCACCCACCTTGGCCTCCCAAAGTGCTGGGATTAAAGGCGTGAGCCACCACACGCAACCTGGATCTCCATTCTTGATATAGGTGTTTTGATCCTAAGGAGACAACCATTGGTGAATTTGAAACAGATTCTTTATGTGATACTTTGTAATGCAGGTCTCTTGTAGACACAAGAAAGCACACTTGCTCGTTTCCCTGGGTTTGGTTTTTGTTTTGTTTTCTTCCCCAATGTCTCACACCCTCTCCTGCAACCCCAACACTTAGTACCACAGGCAAGAAAACATTGATGTTTCTGCATCTGGCAGCATGTCTCTGGGAGAAGAGGCCAGCGGAAGGGAGTTTGATGTGTGAGTGACAGATCCCCAGGTAACACCGCTGGGGAACACTTGATCTGACCTGTTTGAAGCTGAAAACTCACCAGGTCACACTGGAAATGGTTGCTGCTGGGCATGGCTTTGATCCTTGTTTATCTTTTTCTTTTTTTTTAACCTTCTTGGAAAAAAATGTTTTGTACAAATGGATACTTTTTCCTGTGTATATTGTGTCTGCAAGAGCATTTGTATATCTCTTTTGTGTATTCCTTGTCACTGCAGGGCAGGGTTTCATAACCTTTTGATGCAAATTGTGAATCTTAATGAATTTGTCATTTGCCATGGAAAGATGTTTGTTCAAATAGAGCAGGGACATTTTCATCTAACACTATTACAGGAATATTGTGTATAAAATAATGACTAATACTTTGAGCATTCCATGTTGGCTCTCATTTTAAACAGTTCATGTATTAACTCGTTTAATCCTCAGAAGAATTCATTTTTGCTGGTTTTCCTGTTGACATTTGATGAAACTAAAGCAGAGGGAAGTTAAGTAGTTTGCCTGAGGTCACACATTTAGTGAGAGACCCAGGACTCAAACTCAGGCAGGGGTTCCAGTGCCAGCAGTGTTTATCCAACTGCTTTCCAACCCTGACAAGCATTAGTGGGCACAAGCATGGAGCACTAGGGCTTACAAAATGCTCCCTCGGGCTGGCACGTTGCCTGACTTAAAGGTACCGAAGACATGGCCCTGCCTTCAAGGTCATTATTGCACGCTGGTTAGAGGAGAAGTCTGTCTGTCTCATTTGCGGACGTGTCTCTGTTGCTAAGCATGGTGTCAGGCATGTAGGAAGTGCTTAATACAGTCTTTTTGGATTGCATCAATGAAGGTTTTGAAAGGTTAATAGAGCTTGTGAATCGTCAAGGTTGAACCATAATCAATTAACAATAAAGGGGAATCTGAGACTTCTAAAATGTAATGCTCATGACTTGCTACTTTAGAAACACCAGCAAACAAAACCTGTGGTGTTGGTTGGATCATGGTTCTTATTCACTGCGGCATTTTTAAAGCTTTTTCAAGGATTACGTGGGGCTCCCAGGCTCCTTTATGATTTATAAATCTATTATGCATGTCACATAGAGATTTTCATGACAGAATCGTCAGACGAACTCATTCAAGGTATAATGTTGTAGGAGAAGGGTTGGCAAGGTTGAGGGGGATGCCAAAAGAAAATGCCTAATTTATAGGTAGAGCGTAGGACAGAAATGGACGGGGACTGGAGGCTGGTTAAAAGGACACTGTAGAGGCCAGTGTGAGGAGCAAGGATGTGGACTAGAGGAGGAGGAGATAAGCATGGGGAGGAGAGTCCAGGGAGAGTTAACAGGACCTACTGACTAGACAAGAGGATCCAGGGAAAGAGGATGAAGCATTGTTAGGAAAGTTTCACAGTATAGTGGCCCACTGATAACCTTAAGAAGCTACAAACCTAACAGTTTTAAAACGATGAGCTTGAGGCTTAGAGGGAAAGGCATGTTAAGCTGTCATATCAGGTTAATTGTAATAGATTGGGAAAGGCTTTCAGACGTCCTACCTGCTGCTCCATGCTGTTAATTCTTTAATTATTGGGACCATGAGTTCCGTCTAGCAGTGTGGGTATTGAGACCACGTGAATCAAGGAAGAGGGCTTCTAGAGGCCCGAGGGCTGCTTGCTGTAGAGGAGGCAGAGGAGGGTTCCAGGAATTTCAGAAGGCACTGTATAGCTCTGCCAGCAAATGTTTAGAGAACTGAGATGCAGCCCCCACTTCTCATTACAACATTTTACTACTATCAACCTCTCAGCAAAACTGTTGCATTAGGTACCTAGTGTTTGATTTGAACTTTGTGTTCATTCTGCATGAAAATGCACCGTGCCCATTGATGTCACTTTGGTGCTGCTGGGACAGAAAGTGGGTATTTTATGTGCTATCTCTTTTCAAGCAAGATGGAAGGGTCTTGTAAAAGTGGTTTCTAAGGAATAACCTAACATTTTAAAGATTTATAGAACAAGCGTCCACTTACCAGTTTGTTTAAGTTTTACAAAACATCTCTGCTTCTGCCTTGCCATGTCAGCAAAAGATTCTGACATTTAAATAAATAAAATCTGGTGGGATATAATAAAGTGCAAAAAAAAATGATGCATCAAGTTACTACTGAAAGGAATATTGAGGCCTGAGTGATTTCCCTGCTGCTGTCTCCCAAACAGAAGATAGCTTTAATCTTTAGGCTCTGTGTTATTTAAATAAGCTGAGGGATTTGTGAGTTGAGGGATGCTGCCAAATGTATCCACTGAAGATAATGATCCCATTTCAGATCTGCACGTCTATTTTAATGAGAGGAGACAGGTGAGAGTGCAGAACAGAAATGTTCATAGCACCTGACCCTCCTTCTTTCCTTAGGAGTTTCTCAACCCAGTGAAATTGGTGAGATTTTTAAAAATAAATACTATGGAGTATATCATGAGGTAGGATTACTGTGGTGAGACAGGGAGCAGTAATGGCAGTCAGGAAAACCTATGGTTATTAAAAAGTGTTTGCTAAGTCTCTCCTGTGTGTTTAGCGTTGCGGGGGTTTTAGTCAAAACAAATTAGGGTCTCAGCCAACCTCAAAGGGTGTATTTTCTCAGTCTTTATTGATTCCTCTTGGTTTCCTCAGGGCTCGAACATCCAACACCTTAGGAGCAAACGTCCTTTGAATGAATAGGTTTGGAATGAGGTTCTAGAAGACACTAACACAAACAACCTTTATAAATTACATGGTAGTGCCTTCATCACTTTCTTCCATCTGGTCCGAGTGGCTGGCCTTTGAAAATTACCCTTATGAAGCTTACATTTTACTGGGGAAGGCAGACAAAACAATACGTGAATGAATGAATGAATGAATGAATGAACAAAACAAAATTATCTCTCGTTCATAGACCAAATTGTCCCAAACTTGCTCATTAAGACTTACTTAGCTATGCATCTTATACCACTGTTCCTGAGCACTTTAATCATTTATTAATTATTCAACCTTCTCATTGCTTTAGGTGAACGGGAGGCATGAGACAAGTTTGGGATGCAGACTGTTTCTTTTTATTGTCCTTAAGATCTATAATATATGCAATTAGTTAGAAACCCTGTCCTATTGGTACTTTTGTTTCAGTGAACCTGAGTTTAAACTTTAAGGTGCAGAGGTCATTATAGTGTCATCTTCAGGAGGCTACTGGTACAGAAAAGAGCATTCTTCATGCAGCCCCAGTATCATTTTTGTACTCTTACATTTGTGTTGAGAAGGGATATATGTCACTTATAAAACCTGGGTATGACTATGCAAGCCACCTTCACATTTGGGATAGAAGATTCTACAAAAGTAAAATTCATAATCTTTGTACATATAAGCCAGACTTACCAGCATGTATTAAATCTGTCTTTATTTTGGATCGTGGCATTTATGGAGATCACTAAGGGGCAGCTCATTTGAAGTGAGATTCAGAACACTTACTTATTTATGTTATTCATTTAGCAAACATTTACTTAACTCCTACTGTGTGTACTACATCACTGGGGAAGACAATTAGGACCCAGTCCTTGTCTCCAAGGACTAAGTACTCTAGTCCAACATGAAACAACTAATGAAACTGAGCAGGGATAGGCAAGGCAGAGGTAGTGTGCCTTGGAAGAAAAGGGGAAGAAGAAATGGTGGATGTTGACCATGGCTGGTACTAGGTAGGCTCCAGGTTCCCCTGGGATGCTGGTTTTAGAGGTGGAAGGGCAGTTTTGAAGTCTCATTTCAGGAGCAGGGAGGGGCTGTGCATTGATGGTCCCAGTAGGATGGAGAAAGGAGAAGGAGTCAGTGCAGTTGGACCAGGCTCTTGTCTGTCCATCTCATCTCTCCCCAGGAATAGGATGACAAGGACCGCCGAAATCAACAGTGACACCAGCTGAGTGACCACAGGCAGTAAACACCTTGCAGTAGCTGCCTTATTTTGTATCCTTGCTAGTGTATCTTAACAACATGATGATATTTACCAAATGAATATTTACCAAGCACCAGTCTAAGTGCTTTACCCATGTTATCATGTTTAATCTTCCCAATTTTGTGAGATAGGTGGTATTATTCCCATTCGAAAGGTTGGGAATCTGAGGAATGAAGGGGTTCCCCAGCTAGTAAAAGGTAGAGATGATGCAGCAGACATATATGTCCATGGTTGTTTGACTGTAACATGTTTGCTCTTAACCCCCAAGCAATGGTGCTTTCTTTATTATAGAATGTCCTTCAAAACATCCCAACACCAAAATTCAGCATATTTTCATATTAGAATAGCTTTGTGGTAGGTCTCTTTTTCCCTGAACATTTCTTTTCTCTATTTGGCAGAATCTTGTTGGCCTCCTTTAAACATCATTATAAATGATGGCAGTGTTGTTTTAAATAACTGTGCATAGAAAGTAAGGAAGCATATTCACTCTGATCTTTTTAAATTGATTTCATTATTTTGAAAAATTCTGGTTACAACTCACTAAATTGATTTGGTAGTTTGGAGCACCTTTGGGTGTACTCTCAGATACTCTCTACTCCCCTCTCCTCCCTCCCACAAAAAAATAGCATTTCTAACCGCAGTGTCTAAGTCATGTACTTCTAAGTTAGAAAATTGATAGGATGGGGGAAAACTGTAGTTGACCAGATAAATATGCAGGCAGTTGGGACATGTCTAAAGTGAAACTCTGGTTTCCTGACACATATTCATTAAACATACAATCATGTCACAAAAAGAGATTATTATGGTCAGGTGAATTTATTATTATATGTCCCTCCCGCCCCGAGAATAGTACCCTATAGTTTATGAAGCATGTTCATAATGAAGTTACCTGTTTCATACACTCTTTTTGAAAACAGTATTTTTCCAAGAAGCCTGGAAAAGTTATTTGGTCAGTCCAAGTGAGAAAAAAATTGAATTATTTTGTATTTAGCATTTTAATCCCCAAGTTAGCAGGGACATTTAACAACTGTACTAAATCTAAAAGGTTACTTAGAGACAGAATTCTTCTTTAGATCTAATATGATTGTTGGATCTTAACAGTTTGGCTTTACAGGAAGACTTAGAAGACCAGCAAAACTGCCCTTTATTTGAGTAAACTCTGCTTTCATTTGTGACTTTTTTTAAAGGGAAAAAATAAAATTCTTTATAGGCATAATTTTTTAAATTAAAATACATTATAGTGTGTTTATGTGGGTGAGGCTTAGGAAATTCCTTATAAAATAAACTGTATTTTGAATTGGTCAACTACTACATTGTTCAGAAATGGGAATGGTGATTTGGTGGATGAAGTGAAAGAACAATGGGGATGGTGATTTGGTGGATGAAGTGGAACAATCAGGCTGTTCTTTCCTGTCAAAAAGGGCCTTTATGCTATGGTCTAAAATCTTTCTGCAAAGCCCTTGGATGTCATTCCACACATCCTGTAGCTCCTACATGCCCAACTCCCAGCTTTTTGTTATGTGGAGCCCCAGGAAAAGGTGATCACTTACCTGTTAGCCTCATGCCCGGTGTTGATAAGAAAGATGGTTTTGGTGGTACTAACTGAGTGCCTACTGGAAGTCACATGTTTTGTCTTTTCAATTTTATGGCCTCTCTACTGGTGAGTAATTTAAAATGAGAAGCAAGTAAAAGTGTGTCATAGTTTTTTGTTTTTGTTTGTTTTTTAATTAAGAGGACCGAACCAAAGAAATAGGCCCATTTTGTTGAGAGAGGCAGTCCAACACAGTAGCTCAAAGTTGCAGAGCTTGCCTGCAAGCTCAGGCAGATGCTGGTACCAGGAATGCCCTGTACGGATACCGAGGCATTTGTGGGAGATAGTACAGGGGCAGGTAATGCTGAATCCCAGCTCCACTTAAGTCCAGTGCACAAGTGATGGCACAAAGCCCTAGTTTTCTTCATCCTTCCACTCTCAGCACTTTACATGTGTTGCCTTCCTCTGATTTGATTCCAAGCTCAGGCCCCAGATGGGGGCCTCCCAGCAACATTTCCCTCTCCCTTTCCTGGCTTAAACCAATTAGAGTTGGTTCTGAAACTGGAATTGGAGTTTATCCCACAGAAATTGAAAGTACAAGCAGGGATATTTCCCAAAGGAAAGTTAGGATACTATTTTACTAAGAAGATTGAGAGGAGGAGGTGACAAAAACAACAAATGTCTGTCCATATGTGAGGGTAGAGCTGAAATTGCTTGGTTTCTACAGTTAGCATTGGCTCAAAACAGTCAGACCTAAGTTTGCAGGTGAGGCCAGTCCACAACCCAACTCAGAGGCTGAGACAGGCAAAGTAAGTGGAAAGGAGATGGATGGTAGAAAGAAATAATGTCTATTGGGTGTCTATTCTGTGCCAAGGTCATTATGTTTGTGGCCCAATGTAAGCCTTGTCACCCCCATGAAGTGGTATTGTAAGGTTTAAAGGGTTTGGAAATAAGGATAAAGATAAATGTAGAGTCAGGGTCAGCTACTGTAGCCAAGAGCTTTGGGTAATTGCAGGGCCAACTGAGGAAGCAGACCTCTTAAAGGGGAAAATGGGTTATGATTTTCTAAAGAAGAAATTCTTCTGTTTGACCTATATGTGAACTGAATAATCACTTCTGTTGTTTGGAAAGCTGTAAAGCCAGCCAACCATGCCACAATCCTGATCTCGCAACTCACATATCTTATTTTTCAACAAGGAAAATCCTTTTAAAGAGATAAATGTGAATTCTGTGTGCCATGTATATATTTGTACCACATTTAATTTCATTAGCTATAATATCACGTAACTGTGCTTATTTAACTGCTTAGCCCAGATGGTAATGCCTTCTGAAGAAAAATGGTTACACGATGTAATTGAACATGTCCTGTTGACAGAGTTACAACAACCCATTTTCCCAATTAAATATAGGTGATTCAATAAAATGAACATGGAGTCTATTACTCTGCCACCATTTCTAGCTGAAAATGCAAGGAGGAAATGTTCTACAAGGTGAGGAAATGGCACAGTTACGTTGCATGCAGTGGGAGGATAGGCGTAAAGGCAGGCCGCCTCCTCCCGCCTTGGACAAAAGAGGAACTATTTGTTGACACTCAGATTTGGTTGGGAACCAAGGGGAGAACCTTGGCGTCATCAGCTAAGACCTGTCTGAAAGTGATGATGATAGCAGATACGAACATGAAAACTAGGCAGTACATTTTGGAAAATGATGTAAAAGGATTTGGCTTCTGAATGGGAATCAAGTGGTGGTAGAAACAGTTGTGTTGGCTGTCAGCAGATGAGGGTCTTGGGTCTTATGAATGTTGTCAATCACTAGCATAAAAATATGCTGGCCAATTTAGTATATGAGAACAACTATCTGACGAAGCTATCGCTGCAAATATTTTTGTATTTATTGAAAAAAAAAATTGCCGAGGCAGGAGGATTGCTTGAGCCCAGGAGTTCAAGACCAGCCTGGGCAACATAGCGAGAATGTATCTCTACAAAAAATTTTAAAATTGGCTGGGTGGGTTGGTGGTGTGCATCTGTGGTCCCAACTACTCGGGAGGCTGAGGTGGGAGGATCGCTTGGGCCTAGGGGTTCAAGGCTGCAATAAGCTGTGACCACACCACTGCACTCCAGCCTGGCAACAGAGCAAGACCCTGTCTCAAAAAAAAAATAATAATCACAGGGTTGGCCTTCCTGATCCTGTATATATTGTCTATGAAATTGACAGGTTTGGTGTGGTCTAAGAAAGGAAGTCATACTCTACACTGAAACTTTTCTAGGAAGAGCACTAGAGATGATGTGAGAAAATGTTATTGAGGAAAAGTTTGGGAATTGCACCTTGCCATGTGGTGGGACTTAATGCAGTTGCTATGTGTATATTTTTCTAGTTTTCTTTATGTTTTATGAGTAAAGACTTGCAGTTGTTCTCTCTCTTTGCTTATGGGGAAGTTAAGAATTTTAGAGTCAAAAAGACCTGAAAGCCCACTCTGGCTTACCCTCTCATTTTCCAGAAGAGGAAAGTGAGACCCAGTGAAAACTCACACAACTCAGGAGAGATGAGCCCAGAGTCCAATTGTTCCTTCTCTCATTACTGCATTTTGCCCTTATTCCAGTGCTAAGGGAATTTTGGGGATGAGAGGAGAAAAGTGGGAGGCTGGGAGGAGTGAGGTTTCTTGTCCTCACAGCTAGTCACCCAGAGCAGCTTAAGAAATTATTACAGGCATTGTGGCTCACACCTGTAATCCCAGCTCTTTGAGAGACTGAGGCGGGAGGATTGCTTGAGAACAGGAGTTTGAGGCTGCAGGGATCTGTGATGGCACACCTTCACTCCAGTCGGAGTGGCAGAGCAAGCCCCTGTCTCTCAAACAAATATAAAAATAAAACTGAAAAAAGAAATTACTTAACATATTTTTCTTATGTAAAAAAGTACAAAGTTTGAAATGCACTCTCCTAAACCATAGGAATTTGTAGCAAGAGTGGTGGGCATATATTATGCCTCCCTCTTCTTCACTCCTGTCCAGTGTGTCCTAGATGTGGGTGTCACAATGGCTACTGTTTACCTAAATGAAATGACAAAAAGTGAAGCTGAACCAAGTCTTCTTATGGAGAATATATTCAGAAGGTAGAGTAAGAAGAAACTTTCGGGTGATTGAGTTTAGACAAGTAGAACCTGGTCACTCCAACCCCATCCCCAATCAGATTCTCAAAATTTAGACTTAGAAATCAGAGTCCAGCACGTTATTCACTCCTTCTGCAAGTGAATTGCTATTTGACCTTGCATATTGCATGTGAACAAGTTCAGAGCCATCAGACCCACCTGACAAAGGAGGCAGGAAAAGAGGGCAAGCCTTGTCAAGCTGCTGGGGGAATGAATCCAGTCCGGTGGAGGAAAGCATCCCACCTCTGAGCCCTGCCAGCACCAGCCATCTGTCTGCATCTAACTACACCGTGGGCCTCAGCTCTGAAACCCCTCCCTTGGTGACTCAGCAATCAAACTGTTCATTTTGCACATGTTTTGTGTTTGATTCATTTAGTCACTGAGTCTTCAGTTTCTCTGTCTGCTTTTTGCCCTGCTGATGGGGACCAGCCTCCAGGTCAGCACAGCAGGTTGAGCCTAGAGAGGCAATCACAGCCCCAGGATGAACTTTTTTTTGTGTGTCCCTGAAAGGGTCCTTTCCAGGAGGCTCCCCAGGGGCTGCTGATGTACTCTCCCAAGGCTTTCCTGATTGCCTCTCCACCCATCCCCAGGGGGATCTGATGCTGCTGTCCTCTCCCATAGGCCTTTTATAGGCTTTTTACCCACTTCCAGCCTGTCTCTTAGGGGCCTGATTGGCCCTCTCCACTTCTCCCAAGGCAGCCTCTCTTCACTTGCCTCAGCCAGCTAATCTCTGTCCCACCAGTTTTGGGGTTTTCCTTACTCCATGCATTTACCTTTCCACACTTGCACATACACACAGCGCCTCATGAAAATTCCTAGGAACCTCTCCGTCAACACTGCTTAATACTCCTTACCTAATTTCCCAGTGACCTCTGACTCACAGTTACACAAAGGAAATGGACATACACCTGGAGACCAGCTGACTTGGGCCAAGGTTGGTCATGGCTCTAGGTTTGTTTTACCTTATTGGCTAGAAGACAGTAGAGGCCCAGGCACTGTGTGCTTTATGGATCATCTTTCTGATTTACTTGAACCTGGGATCCATGGTCACTTCTAAGAGATCAAGTCTATTTTACTCTAAGCAGTTTATTTGAGTAAAGTTGGACATTTATTTCCCTTGACATAAGGTAAACAAGTGTGCCTATGAGTGTGGCAACAATGAGGAGACATTGAATCCTCAAGTCACATTTGCATGCTTGTTGAGGCTTTTAAACGATCTCAGCATCACAGTTCTTGGTAATAACTGTAAAAACATAATGACAGGTGGCACTTGGCATGAAAGGTATGCTTGGTTCTTTTTTTTTTTTTTTTTTTTTTTTTGAGACAGAGTTTTGTTATGTCGCCCAGACTGCAATGCAGTGGCACAATCTTGGCTCACTGCAACCTCCACCTTCCAGGTTCAAGTGATTCTCCTGTCTCAGCCTCCCGAGTAGCTGGGATTACAGGTGCCTATCACTGCGCCTGGCTAATTTTTGTATTTTTAGTAGAGACGGCGTTTCACTATGTTGGCCAGGCTGGTCTCAAACTGCTGACCTCAGGTGATCTGCCCACCTCGGCACCCCAAAGTGCTGGGATTACAGGTATAAGCCACCGCACCCAGCCACTCAGTTCTTATGTAATGAGGACATCCATGGATTTTTAAATGGAGGTCTTTATGTTTCCAGTTCTGTGTCTTCCCACCTTCAGAAAGCACTACTTTGCTGAATTTGTCTAAAGGGCAGTAGCTTCTAGAATAATCCCAGGAGCGACTCTTCTCAAAGTGCCTATTTATCAGCCTTTTGCATGCGTTTTGGGGGAGCTGGATAGGATGGGAAAAGAAATGAGGAATGTTCTTCGGATATGACATTGTACAGATGTATTCTTCTGAAGAAATTTGTCTTGAGGATAGTACTCCAGACATGGAAGGGGCTCTGGGTATTTAGGCTATGGCAGAAGGTAACTTGTAACATCTTTTCAGAATTTTTTGCAACCTCTGATTCTTTATTTGACGTTTTTCTTAATAAGAGGCACAGCTAGTACAGCCGCATCCTGTAATCCATGGATTTGGATGTTCTGGGCGTAATCATCCCTCAAAATGCAATACAGGTGTGGTTAGTCTAAGCCATCTTACTGCAAAAATTTTTTCTATTCCTCATCCCCTCCTTAGACTCCCTGTTTTTGTAATATGTTGTCACCTGAACCACATTTGTCATGAAATTTATCATTTTATTTGTATTTCTATTGAGATCTACATAGTCATCAGCATGGGACATCTTTCCAGCTTAAAGCAAAAATACTTGGTACTTAGGTATCTCCTGTAGCCTTGGTGGAGGCATGTGTGGTTAGGCCTTTCTGAATATTGAAAAGAGCTCCCTTATCCCCCAGTTGGATCCATGGAACTCTTGTTCACAGCCACTGAATTCAGCACTGCCTTGTTTGTGCCTCAATACCACAATGATGGAGAGAAGCTCTCCTTTAGGATTCTTATCTGACTAATTAGACAGCAGGACCCCTTCTACCTTCTAATATATTAGATTTAATAAAATAGGCATATACTTTCTACTCCAGAGAACCAAATGCCTTTCAGCTTGGGAAACTAAAATACAGGGTGTTTGGTTTGTGTGTGGTTTTGCTTATTTGTTTTGAGACCAAGTCTAGCTTTGTCTCCCAGACTGGAGTGTGGTAGAATGATTATAGCTCACTGCAACCTTGAACTCCTGGGCTCAAGCAGTCTTCCCACCTCAGCCTCCTTAGCAGCTGGGACTGCAGATGGGCAACACCACATCTGGTTTATTATTTTTTTAAATAGAGACAAGGTCTTGCTTTGTTGCCTAGGCTGGTCTTGAACCCCTGACCTCAAATGATCTTCCCACCTTTGTCTCCCAAAATGCTGAGAGTGCAGGTGTGAGCCACCATGCCCAGCAGAGTGAGTTGTTTTTTAAGATCACACTGTAAGTTTATGTAAGAATCACTTGAATAACTTTTTGCTCCTATTGGGTTAAGCTGGTGGGCTAGATGCTTAGAAGTTGTAGACTTTACCCTCAAGAAGTTTCTGTGCAAGAGACAAATAAGCTATAAGTAAAATTAACCATATTCAGCAGTAAAGAATGATTGTAAACCAACAGTTTACGATGCAACATTTAAGAGAATGGAAAAGAAGGTATTTCTTTTAAAAAAATAATTTATTGAGATGAAATTCACATAATATAAAATTAACCATTTTAAAGTGAACGATTCAGTAGGATTTAGTATATCCACAGTGTTTTACAACCACAGCTTCTATCTTGTTCCCAAATATTTTCATCACTCCAGAGTAAAACCGCTTACCCATTAAGTAGTTCTGTACCTCCCCATTGTCCTTAGTCGCCGGTAATCTCTGATCTGTGTTCTGTCTCTTCAGATTTATCTGTTCTGGAATCATGCGCTATGTGACCTTTTTTGTCTGGCTTCTTTCACTTAGCATAATGTTTTGGAGGTTCAGCCATGTATGTGTGTATAATTACTCCATTCCTTTTTATAGCTGAATAATACTCCAGTATTTGTATATAACATGATTTGTTTATCCATACATTCACTGATGGATGTTTGGGCTGTTTATACCTTTTGGCTATTGTGAACAGTACTGCCGTGAATGTGTGTCACATACACTTGTTTATGTACCTCGTTTTGATTCTTTTGCATATGTACCTAGGAGTGGCATTGCAGGGCGATATGATAATTCTACATTTAACTTTTTGAAGATTGCCAAACTATTTTCTAGAGTGACTGAACCATTTCAAATTCCCACCAGCAATATATGAGGGTTCCAGTGACTCCACATCACTTCCACACTTGATATTTTCCCTTTTCTTAAAATAGCCACTCTTATGGGTATGAAGTGGTACCTCATTTTAATTTTGATTTGCATTTTCTTGACCAATGATGTTAAGCATCTTTTCAGGTTTTTTGGCCATTTTTATATATTTTTTAGAGAAATGTCCACTCAGGTTTTTTGCTCATTTTTGAATTTGGTTGTCTTTTTGTCATTGAATTGTAAGCATTCTTTATGTATTCTGGATACTAGACACATATGATTTGCAAATATTTTCACTGTCTAGGTTGTCTTTTCACTTTCTTGATAATTAATGCCTTTTGATGCACAAGGTTTTTAATTTGATGAAGTCTTTAGTCTGTTTATTCTGCTGTAACAAAATACTTGATACTAGATAATTTATAAACAAAGGAAATTTATTTCTTATAGTTATGGAGGCTGGGAAGTCCAAAACCAAGATGCCAGTAGATTTGCTGTTGGGTGTGGGGTGCTCACTGTGTTTCAAGATTGCACCTTGTTGCTGTGTCCAAGTGGTAGAAAAACAAAAATGCCAAACTCTGTGTGATGCCTCTTCTATAAAGGCCTTAGTCCCATTCAAGAGGGAGGAGCGGTCATGACACAGCTGCCTCCTAAAGGCCTCACCTTTAAAACTATTTATAACTGATGTAAATGACGAGTTGATGGGTACTGACGAGTTGATGGGTGCAGCACACCAACATGGCACATGTATACATATGTAACAAACCTGCACGTTGTGCACATGTACCCTAGAACTTAAAGTATAATAAAAAAACAAACAAACAAAACTATTGTGTTGGAAATTAAATTTCAACATGAATTTTGAGAAACATATTGAGAACATAGCAAAGTCCAGTTTATCTGTTTTTTCTTTTGTTGTTAATGCATTTGATTTCACATCTGGGAATTTATTGCCAAATCCAAGAGCATGAAGATTTACCACTTTACTTTCTTCTAAGAGTTTTATGTTTTAGTTTTTATATTTAGGCTGTTGATCCACGTTGAATTAATTTTTGTACATGGTATGAGGTAGGGGTCCAATTTCATTCTTTTGTATGTGGATATTCAGTTGTCTCAGCATCATCTGTTGGAGAGATTATTCTTTTCCTGTTAAATAGCTTAGGCGTCTTGTTGAAAATAAGTTTGCCATAGACATATTTGTTTATTTCTCAACTCTCAATTCCATTTCATTGGTCTGTGTATCTATCCTTATGTCAGAATGACACTGTTTTGATTACTATAGGTTTTTAATTAAGTTTTGAAATCAGGACGTATAAGTCTTCCAACTTTTTCCTCGTTTTTCAAGATTATTTTGGCGATTGAGGGTCCATTGCAATTCCATATGAATCTGTGGATCAGCTTTTCCATTTCTATGAAAAAGTCACTAGAATTTTGATAGAAATTGCATTGGATCTGTACATTACCTTGGGTAGTATTGACATCTTAACAATACTAAGTCTCCCAACCTGTGAACACAGGGTGTCCGTCTATTTATTCAGGTCTTCTAAAATTTATTTTAGTAATGTTTATTTTATAATTTTCAGCATACAAGTCTTTCACCTTTCTGGTGAAATTGTTTCCTACATATTTCGTTCTTTTTGGATACTAGCGTAATTGAATTATTTTCTTAATTTCCTTTTTAGATTGTTCATTGCTGATGTGTAGAAATACAGCTGGTTGAGGATTTTTGCATTGATGTTCATCAGGGATATTGGCCTGAAATTTTCTTTTTTTATTGTGTCTCTACCAGATTTTGGTATCAGGATGATGCTGGCCTTATAACATGAGCTAGGGAGGAGTCCCTTTTTTTCTATTGTTTGTAATAGTTTCAGAAAGAATGGTACCAACTCCTCTTTGTACCTCTGGTAGAATTCAGCTGTGAATCCATCTGGTCCTGGATTTTTTTTTGGTTGATAGGCTATTAATTGCTGCCTCAATTTCAGGACTTCTTATTGGTCTATTCAGGGATTTGACTTCTTCCTGATTTAGTCTTGGGAGTGTGTATGTGTCCAGAATATATCCATTTCCTCTAGATTTTCTAGTTTATTTATGTAAGGGTATTTATAGTATTCTCTGATGGTAGTTTTTATTACTGTGGGATCAGTGGTGTTATCCGTTTATCATTTTTTATTGTGTCTATTTGATTCTTCTCTTGCTAGTGGTCTATCCATAATCTTTTCAAAAATCCAGCTCTTGGATTCATTGGTTTGTTTTTTGTTGTTGTTGTTCTTGTTGTTTTTGAAGGGTTTTTCTTGTCTCTATCTCCTTCAGTTCTGCTCTGATCTATACCGGCAAACCAAATCCAGCAGCACATCAAAAAGCTTATCCACCACGATCAAGTGGGCTTCATCCCTGAGATGCAAGGCTGGTTCAACATATGCAAATCAATAAACATAATCGATCTTGTAAACAGAACCAATGACAAAAACCACATGATTATTTTGATAGATGCAGAAAAGGCCTTTGATAAATTTGACACCCCTTCATGCTGAAAACTCTGAATAAACTAGGTATTGATGTAATGTATCTCGAAATAATAAGAGCTATTTATCACAAACCCACAGCCACTATCTTACTGAATGGGCAAAAGCTGGAAGCATTCCCTTTGAAAACTGGCACAAGACAAGGATGCCGTCTCTCACCACTCCTATTCAACATAGTATTGGAAGTTCTGGCTAGAACAGTCAGGCAAGATAAAGAAATAAAGGGTATTCAAATAGGAAGAGAGGAAGTCAAATTGTCTCTGTTTGCAGATGACATGATTATATATTTAGAAAACCCCATTGTCTCAGCCCAAAATCTCCTTAAGCTGATAAGCAACTTCAGCAAAATCCCAGGATACAAAATCAATGTGCAAAAATCAGAAGCATTCCTATACACCAATAAAAGACAGAGAGCCAAATCATGAGTAAACTCCCATTCACAAATGCTACAAAGATAATAAAATACCTGGGAATACAACTTACAAGGGATCTGAAGGACCTCTTCAAGGAGAACTACAAACCACTGCTCAAGGAAATAAGAGAGGATACAAACAAATGGAAAACCATTCCATGCTCATGGATAGGAAGAATCAATATCATGAAAATGGCTATACTGCCCAAAGTAATTTATAGATTCAATGCTATCCCCATCAAGCTACCATTGACTTTCTTCACAGAATTTGAAAAAACTACTCTAAATTTCATATGGAATCAAAAAAGAGCTTGTATAGCCAAGACAATCATAAGCCAAAAGAACAAAGCTGGAGGCATCATATTACCTGACTTCAAACTATACTACAAGGCTACAGTAACCACAACAGCATGGTACTGGTACCAAAACAGGTATAAAGACCAATGGAACAGAACGGAGACCACAGAAATAACGCCACACATCTACAACCATCTGATCTTTGACAAACCTGACAAAAACAAGCAAAGGGGGAAAAGATTCCCTGTTTAATAAATGGTGTTGGGAAGACTGGCTAGCCATATGCTTACACCTTATACAAAAATTAACTCAAGATGGATTAAAGACTTAAACATAAGACCTAAAACCATAAAAAGCCTAGAAGAAAACCTAGGCAATACCATTCAGGACATAGACATAGGCAAAGACTTCATGACTAAAACACCAAAAGCAATGGCAACAAAAGCCAAAATTGACAAATGGGATCTAATTAAACTAAAGAGCTTCTGCATAGCAAAAGAAACTATCATTAGAGTGAACAGGCAACCTACAGAAAGGGAAAATATTTTTGCAATTTATCTTTCTGACAGCTAATATCTAGAATCTACAAAGAACTTAAACAAATTTACAAGAAAGAAACAACCCCATGAAAAAGTGGGCGAAGGATATGAATAAACACTTCTCAAAAGAAGACATTTATGCGGCCAAAAAAACATATTAAAAAAAACTCATCATCACTGGTCATTAGATAAATGCGAATCAAAACCACAATGAGATACCATTTCATGCCATTTAGAATGGCATTCGTTAAAAAGTCAGGAAACAACAGATGCTGGAGAGGATGTGTTGAAATAGGAATGCTTTTACACTGTTGGTGGGAGTGTAACTTAGTTCAACCATTGTGGAAGATGTGTGGCGATTCCTTAAGGATCTAGAACCAGAAATAGCATTTGACCCAGCAGTCTTATTACTGGGTATACACCTAAAGGATTATAAATCATTCTACTATAAAGACACATGAACACATATGTTTATTGTAGCACTGTTCACAATAGCAAAGACCTGGAACCAACCCAAATGCCCATCAATGATAGACTGGATAAAGAAAATGTGGCACATACACACCACGGAAGCAGCCATAAAAAGGGATGAGTTCATTATCCTTTGCAGAGACATGGATGAAGCTGGAAACCATCATTCTCAGCAGACTAACACAAGAACAGAAAACCAAACACCGCATGTTCTCACTCATCAGTAGGAGTTGAACAATGAAAACACATGGACACAGGGAGGGGAACATCACACACCGGGGCCTGTCGGGGGGTGGGGGGATAGGGGAGGGATAGCATTAGCAGAAATACCTAATGTAGATGATGGATTGATGAGTGCAGCAAACTACCATGGCATGTGTATACCTATGTAACAAACCTGCAGGTTCTGCATATGTATCCCAGCACTTAAAGTATAATAATAATAAAAAAAAGAAATATAGCTGATTTTTGTGTGTTGATCTTGCAGTTTTGCTGAATTAATTTTATTAGCTTTGGATTTTCTGTACATAGAATAATGTCTGCAAATAGAGAGGCCATTTCTTTCTTTTTCTTGTCCAGTTGCCCTGGGTAGAACTTCCAGTGCAATGTTGAATAGCTATAGATAAAAGCAGGCGTCTTCATCTTGGTCATGATCTTAGGAAGAAAAGCTTTGTCTTTTTCCATTGAATACAATGTTAGCTGCAGGTTTTTCATAAATGTTCTTTATCATGTTGAGGCAATTCCCTTCTATTTCTAGTTTTGTGAGTATTTTCAGCATGAATGGGTGCTGAATTTTGTCAAAGGCTTTTCTTGCATCATTTGAAATGGTCCTATGTTAAGTAGAATCTTAAAGAGTAGGATTGATAACAGATACAGAGAAATGCAATTCTGGAGAAGTAAGTAACTTACAGTGGTAGGTGCATGACTAGTATCTGCAGAGATTAGTGCACAGTCTAAGTCACTGTGTAGAGTATTGGGAGCAGAGGACTGAATGCAGTACAGGCAAGGACAGATTCTGAGTAGATCAGGGAGGACTTGACTGAGAGATTGCCTTCATCTTGTCTCCATTCTGGAGATCCTTATGGTTTCTGAGCCCAGTCAAACTAGGAATTGTACTCCTTGCTTATTGTTCTCTCCTTCTGTGTCTTCACTTCTCTTCCTTCTATTGACTTTCATGTCCCTCTAACAATCTTTCCTTTTTAATTTTTGTAGGAAAGTGTCATGTAAAACAAAGAAAAAATGGAGTTTTTTGGTACTGTGTGATAAATCTTACGATTTTTTTTTAAATTTAGGAGTACACATAAAATTGAGAGGTGAACCAACTTTTCTGTTGGTTTATTTCTAGTTATGTATGGAGACAGACCTGGTAACCAGCCAACAGCTAGTGTCAGGGCTGTAAATTAGACTGGAGGAAAGAATGAACCACACATTTCTAGCTCCTGGGCCAAGGTTCCTGAGATTTTTGCCAGCCCTCTTCTAGACAGCAGCTTGGTACCTCAGCTGTCCTTCTCATCAGGGAGACAGATGGAACCTCTGAGGTTTCCTGTTGAGGCGTCTCAGAATTCAAAGTTGTTATGATGTGTGGGCTTTGAAAATGCCACACTTCAGGGAAGCTGAGTTTTTGTTTCTCAGGCTTTCTTATATTGAGCATGTGTTCCTTTCTGTCTTTGTGGCATTAAGTTTTGTTATGTGTGTCCCCAAGCCTTTTCCTGAAATCTCAACAGAGGATGGATCTTAGCTCTGTTGGAAGTTACACTCCATTAAGTGTGCTCAAAGATCTGCTTTACTGCACACTCTCTCCTGCCCAATTCTTAGGCCAGCCCCTTTTCTCTCCCTACTCTTGTCTAGTTAGTCCTCTCCTTTAAAAGGCAGCCTTTTCATGGGATTCTGCTCCCCGAAGTAGTGGGCTCTGACTTAAGGGCCAGCCCATCTTTGTCCATGGTCAGGCTTATCAGGGATGTGACTATTTAGCTCTTTAACCAGGAGCCTCTGTCCTTTCTAGAGACCTTCCAGCATACTATTAACCTAAGTGCATGGGCAGAGGAGACCAGGAGCACTTTGTACAAATGTTAATGGCTTTTTCATTAGGGTACTTCATCACAGAATTCCAGCTGTTGGTGTCAGGAGGTGACAGTGAGGCATCTCTTGGATAAGAAGGACGTGGAGATCTATGGAGATCAGAACTGAAAAGATGAATATGATTAGTCATCAGAAAGATGTTTGACTTCTAAGTTTTTTCCAACAGCAGGTATGGCTGCACGGAAAGTGCACACATCCCTTGTTGCAAGGCCATTATTATCACCATCATCAAGCGATATTAATGAAGAAGCCAATCGTGCATGACATAGTGCAGGTCTCTGTATATAGTTACGCAAAACGCTTCCACAGTTAAATTGAGTATGGATATGTAAAGTGATTAACCAAGACTTGACAGCTCACACAATTCGTTAATTGCAGCAGGCATCTCAAGTAAATACATAACTTTTAAGAAAATCCAGAACTAAAAAGTCTTAATTTTTGAAATAAATCGTGATGTTTCACGTTACAAACAGATCTTTCTTTCTAAAGAGATGATTCACAATCTTTTATGCTGGAACATCAAACATAGATTTTACTTTACTTCTTTTTAAAATAATTGTTTTGTTAACAGTTAGGAAAGCCATACGTGCTATTTGTTTAAAAAAAAATAAAAATAAAATGGAATAATAAAGAAAATGTATCCAAACTATAAAAAGCAAGTCACCAACTTGTCCCAACCGCACCCCCTCCACCCCAACCCCATGTTTCTATTCCCACAGGACAACCATTGCCAGCATTTCTCTCTGTAGCCTTTTCATCTCTTTTGAGAGTACATATGTAGGTGTGTGTTAAATGATGATTTCAGAATTTATATTGATAAATGCCTGTGTTTTCTATTATTTCACTTTGCCCACATGTAGGGTGATTGTTGTTTAGTATGTTCCCTTAGCTTCTGGAATACAAAAGCTGATGCCTCTATACCTTGACTTTGCTGACTGCAGTGGTAGTGAGTTCAGTGCTTACTACTTTTAGCTTTATGTTTTGCACTATTTTTGAATTATATCAATTAGCTATGATAGATACACATTCAGAATCCTTTAATTTTGGGTAAAAATAATTCTTCACTCTATGCCTACTTAGCTAAGAATATTTTTAACAGAGGCAGAGCTGTGGAACCACCGAGCACCAACACTGCCTCTCTGGCTTATGCAGGGATGCTTGCGTTTCAGGCTGTAACTCTTAGTTGCATTAGCCTCTGATAACTTTTTTGTTAATTGATAGGTGTGTGTATGACTCATCAAGATGCTGGTTGCTCAGTAAGATAAAATTATATTCCCTAACACTACTTCTCCTTTAGAAGCTTACTTACCTGCCTTGGTGTCTTCTGTCTCGGTCTTACTTTGTTTTTGTAGTTTGTGGTTTGTTCTTCAGCTTACTAAACATCTTTCATTGACTGTGGTATTGGCTACTGATTTAAAAATCCTTGAAGACTTAAAACTCAGCAGACACGTACAGGGTGGACCCCTGCTTTTTCTCAAGTCTCCCTTCATCTCCAGGAACTGAATTTTTCATGCAGTAATTAAAATTTGTAGGTCAAGTCTCCCATGGCACCGTTTGCTGCTAATATGGGAAAGCAGTGATCAGATTCGCTTATGCTGCTCTTCACTGAGCTGAGACTTAAAGGATGAAGGGTGACATTTTCCCCCATTTTGTAAATTAATGCCATTGATCTGCCTAACAAGAACAAAGTTAGGCTTCAAAATACCAAATGATAAAGAGATTAAGACTTTAAATGGCTTTCCAAAAGGCAACCTCTATTGTAAGGCTCTGAGCTGACTATTGAACTTTCAATTAGAATTTCTAATAGGCTATTGACTTAAATGGATAAAATGTTGCAAGTGATAGCTTTCAAGATGACAAAGATTGCTTCTTACGTTCTGGAATATTACTTTATGTAGCGTGTACTGCTCTGGAGGGTGAATAATAATAAACTGCCCTCCCCCTGTAGAGTGTCTTCTGCCTCTGTGCTATAGTTTTCTCAAAGGTGAATAAATGCATTTTTTAAAGGCATTTTTGAAATGCTTGCTTTTTCGTGTGTTTGCTGAACACAGGCTTTATGAAATCTTTCATGGCAGGGACGTCCCATTAGCCTTTAGCAGTGTGGCACTATGTGTTTCTCTGTATGCACACATGTGTGTTCATGCATGTTAGCATGCATGTTCACAATTGGGACACCAGCAGATCTGTTGTCTATCATTGCCATGAGGATCAGCCCCTGAGGCCTTGCTCTCTGCCTCAGTTTACTACTGTTGTTGGAAGTTATGATTCTTTTCCACAATGGGCTTGCAGTGTAGTGTGACTCAATTTAAGCCTTGTTGTAAAACACTAGCTCTAATACATTTTTAAATACTAATTTTACAAAGACCAGCTACCTCTTCTAGGATAAAGGGTTAATATTATGCTTATGTTACAGTGCATTAAAAACTCTAATTAAAACAGCATTACATTCCCATCTGCCAATCTCCAGTAATCTTCTTTAATTGCAGTAATTAAACTATATTTACATGTTCAGAATACTTGTAATTTAGCAAATTGCACTCTCTGCTCTACATTTAATCAAACAACCAGTTCCAGTATATTTAGTGTGGAAAGAAGTAATTTCAATGTTTTGATTACTATAGCAGATTTGACAGAGTAAGTGCCCCTCTAGTAGAGGGCTTGAAAGGGAAGGCAAACATGAAATATAGTCATGGTTTTGATTGTCATGTGAATGCCTAATTACATGTTGGAGGATTAACTATTAAAGGGTATCATGGTTGCAGTTGATGTTTAGAAACAGCCGGTATTACAGATAGCATAGACTGTCTTTTAGGACAGTTTCACAAAAGAAACAAAGTTTTCTCTTTAAAGGTTGTGAGATCATAGGAAAATTTAGTGAAAAGATCGCCTACATTGTATAATTGTTATTTTGTCTTCTACCTGTGATCCCAAAGCCTGCTACACAAGATAGTTATTTTAGTCTTCCCAATCAAAGCCCAGAAGAAATTCAGTGATCAACAACAGAGAGAAATTGTACTGATGATACCAATTCAGGGATGAGTGTTCCCTCATTTCGGTATCTTTTCTTGTGTCTGGTTTACTCTGGAGAGGACATGTGATTTCCTAGAAAGGACCCATCATTAGAAGTCAGGCTTTTTTTAATTTTACCTTTTGTTGTTGTTGTTGTTGTTGTTTTAAACCATGACTTTCTACTAGGCTGTTCCACCTAACCCATCTCCGGCCTCATCTCTTTTTTCTTTTTCTTTTTTTTTTTTTTTTTAGATGGAGTCTCGCTGTGTCACCCAGACTGGAGTGTAGTGGCGCAGTCTCGGCTCACTGCAGGCTCCACCTCCCGGGTTCACGCCATTCTCCCACCTCAGCCTCCCAAGTAGCTGGGACTACAGGCGCCCGCCACCACGCCCGGCTAATTTTTTTTGTATTTTTAGTAGAGACAGGATTTCACCATGTTAGCCAGAATGGTCTCAATCTCCTGACCTCGTGATCCACCCGTCTCAGCCTCCCAAAGTGCTGGGATTACAGGGGTGAGCCACCATGCCCAGCCTGGCCTCATCTCTTTTTTCTTGGTTTTCTCATTTTAAAAACAAGTAACAATGTTGTGAATATTGATTAGATTCAAAGGAACAATGTCTTAATCATCTCAAAGCTATTTTTAAAATACTTATTGTTATTATCTCTTTGCACCAGTATGAAAGTTTCTGTTTCTTTATCTATATAAATTTGACTGGGATATTGGGTATTGCCATCAGATCTCTGTTATCCAAAACAACGTGCTAATTTATTCAACACAGAAATTTAAATAATATTCTCTTTTTCAGTAGCTTCTTTTTAATTATTTGATGTTAACAGTATTTCTGAGAATTTTTCTCTCTCTCCACTTCTGGGTCATCTATTGCATTAATAAGGATTATGCATTAATGGAAACAAAAAGATAGTCTGGCATACCTATTTAAACCAATGTTAAACCTCGCTTCTTGACCATGTGAAAGAGCGAAGCTACTGAATTGTTAAAATGATACGCAGGAGTGAGGATCCAAGATTTTCTTCATGGTTCAGTTAGTAACTTCCTGTGATATTGAGAGCAACATGTTTGACTGATTGAAGTCTCAGATTGTTTAAGGTGGGGTAGAGAATAGGACCTGGATTTTTTTAGTTCATGAAGAGCCTTAACGTAAAGTAAATATTAGACCTTAGACTGTCATAGGAATAACCATTATTCAGTTCAAATCTATACTCATTTTTGTGTTAGATTAGTGAGAATTTAACTTCTGAAAAAAGTTCAAGCAAAATACCGCTGATGTACTGCACTTAAGGAGATTTGAGAGTGCCAGAGATACTTTGAAAGGAAAAGAGATGTAATTTGAAGTGGAGGACAGGGCTAGCCAGGGTTAAAATTCCAGCTCTTTTACCTAGCTGTTTAATCCCAAGCAAATTACCTGATCCTCTGAGGTCGTGTCTGTAAAAATGGGGATAATAATATATACATAGTACTACACTATGAGTTTTTCTCTCCTGTGACTTGTAATCTGTGTCCATGTATAGAGAGAAACACACATGCACGCGCGCGCACACACACACACACACACACACACCATAATAACTTAAGAGCCTTTGGAATAATAAATGATTTGAACATAAATACCAGTACAAATTTTTTAAATAATGCAGCATAAATGTCAAGATATATATGCATAAGGGATGAGGTATGCCTAGAAGCTGTAATATCTAGAATTTTTGCAAACCTTATTTATAACCATTTGTTTCTGAACCCTAACAATTCTTTTCTGAAACTGTTAACTGAAAGATCTGAATCTCAATACTTACTTCACACTTTTTGCTTAGAGGTGCTAATGAGCAGCAGAATAACCCCAAAAATGGTCCTTAATCCAAACACCAACAAGTCAAGTTGTAGGTAATGAAGAATACACTGGATGGAACATACCTACATGGCAGCTAGCATCTGTGCTTGCCAGAGGTTGCTGGGGAAGGTTGGTTCAGTTACCATTTTTGATCCTCTTTGGAAACTCAGGGGTTAAGGTCAGCATCCTCAGTACAAAGGTACTTGAACATGTATGAATCTTTGCCTTCTTGAAAACTTTTTATCTTGGGAATAAGGAACCTGATACAAAGAGAATCTCTAGTTTTTCATTCCAACGAGAGAAGTTTTGACATTTACAATTCTGCTAATTTCACACATCATTTCGCAGCATGCAGGATTTTGGCGCCTGCCAAGAGGACTGCAAATTCTTTTTGGAAAAAGTACTTTTTTGGGTGTTGGAAGAGTTTTGAGTTACAGACACATTTCTTTAATAGTGTTCTTGAAATGTCCATGTGGTCTTAATATGTAAATCATATGAAACTCAAAACCCTGTCCTGAACTTACTCTTCCAAGAAAGCTTTATAACAGCCCTCATTCTAATGGTAAGGTTGATTTCCTCTTTTCCGATGTTTATGTATACTGTATAATGTTTACTGTATAATGAGTTTATTGTATAATAAGGGACTCTGATTTATTAGGTCTTCATTATTCTCATTCTGTCAGCTTCCCAATAAATGCTACAACCCTTGGCAGAGACAGGAGTCTCAATCAGGTGATAGCATTGCTTTTTAATGAACTCTTCTTACCGGAGTAACAGCATTACATGTGAAATACCTTATCCTGCATTATTAACGGGCCGCAGCATAAAAGGCACAAAGGCACTGAGAAGGTTACACTGAAAAATGGGGCAGAATTCATTACCAATTCGATGTACTGTTAGCTAACAGTCTTTGATCTGTCATATTTACCCTTCTGAAACAGTGAAAAATCATGGGCGGAGCCGCTGTGAACAATAGCATGTGTAGGCATTTTGTAAATGTTGCCTTAGTTATTTAATGCCCAGGCTGACTGCTGGAATTTAACATGTTGACAACTTTCTCAGATGGGGCATGAAAAAAACTGTGATATTTTACTACCTGAGAAGTTAAGCACTGAGATATTTAGGACCCAGCTCTCATTAGCTGAATGGTAGATTTTTCTAATTAGTTCTTTCTAGTGCAATTAGCACAAAAAGAGTCTAATCACCTCATGTGAAACCAATCTAATGCTTGGAAAAGAATGCCCTTGGCTTCTCTTTCAGATTGGATCTTAGGATTTTCAGTCTGCCTCCTTAAAGAATGGAATCTGTTAGTGACTGATGATTTGAACCGTGAGGACAGATCTGTAGAAAAGGCAAGAAATGGACAACTTACTGACTTGCAGTGCAAGTTTGGCTGGAGAAAGTGCTTAGAACTATTCATTAATTGGCAGTTATCACTTCAACTATAGGGTCTGGTTTTCTTGATTTCTTTCATTTTGAAATGGGAGACTTGGGCCTGGGACAGCTATCGTTCAGCATGGCTGCCTCTCCGGAGGGCATGAAACATACTGCACATTAGAATCAAATGCATTCAAGGCCTGGGGCTACTGGGCTTGCTTTCTCAGCCTCTGCAGTGCCCAGATTCCCCATCAGTTTTTGCTAATCTGTGTGTTCAGGGCTTTGCCTCTCCTCTCTCTCTCCCTGCCTTGGAGTCATCCGTAGGCACCACATTCATTTTTGAACTGTTCTCTAATTTCTAGTGCCCATCCATCACGTCACATTTCTTAAGTGAGCCAACTCTGGGCATCTCAGTTGATAATGTTCATTTTTAACTGGAAAGGAAGCTATAATGACAGCATCTGGCACATAAAATGTTTCTTCTTTTTGGGAAATCACTTGCTTGCCAGAAGATCAATGAGAAAATGCTGAGTATGTGTGTATTTATTATCAACTACATGGAAAATGGGCATCCTTGCTCACCAGGCTACAGAGGGTGAGAATATTGAATTTCCGTTGTTCATCCCATCACTGCCCAGTAGAACTTCCCGTGATGATGGAAGTGTTCTGTACCTACACTGTGCAATACAGGAGGCACTAGTGACATGTGGCTGTTGAGCACTTGAAATGCAGCTAGTGAGACTAAGGAGCTACATTTTAAAATTTCATTTAATTTTAATGAGTTTAAATTTAAATATACCCATGTGGCTAGTGGCTACCATACTGAACAGGGCAGATGTAGATCTCTTCCATCTCCTAACCACTGTACCCCACCTTACACACAGCTGCATCCTTAACAACAGAGAATACACTGCCCTCCGCAGCCTCTTGCTATCCATTCTCTTCAGCTTTGCCTTAAAAGCAATCAGACATTTTCCAGTGCTATTTGGAGTTCGACACAAGGCATTCCCTTGGCTTGTGCTATCTGTAGATCATTCTGTATTTCACCATGCCAGTGTTTTGTTCCAAAGTTGGAAAAGACCTTGTAGTTTTTTAAATAGCCAAAATACAGGTTTGTTTCTAAGAAAAGAGGTGGCCAGAATCAGTCAGTTTAAGCTCATTTGTGGAACCTTCCAAATCTCAAACCTGGGGGAATATTGAACACCTCTCCAAAAAGTCAGATTAAGTATTTGCAAATGGCTTCTACAAACTCCCTCTCTATATTTTAATTATAGTTAATTAAATATTCACTTTAATCATCTTAATGATATTTTACAAATATTTTAGCTTTGCTTATGATATTCACTTGCTCTGTCAGAACTCTTCAGTTCACACTGAAAGGGTAAAGTTAACAACCTGGACAGATAGGCCCATCATGCGTGTTATGACCTGTCTGGTTTCCTTCTCCCATGGTTAGAAGGCTCATTTTATTGCTTTGAACTGTGGAATTAATCCTGCTTAAAGGAGAATAGTAATACTGTGGTTTTCTATTCAACAGAATGCATGTTGATTTATTCCACAGACAGCAATTGAAGGCCCATTGTGTGCTAGTAATTGTGGTAGTCCCTGAGAACGCATGTATGGAAAGACACTATCTATCCCACCGGATTATAACCTCAAGCCACTGGAACATAAACAGTTAAAAGTACTATATGGTAAATCTTCTAGAAGATGTGTGATGGAATGCAAGGGAAGAAAAACTAAGTGGTGGTTTCAAAACAGGAAGACTTTTAATATGTAACATGTAAGGGAAATTTTATAGATATAAGGGAATACAAAGGAGACTCTTAAGGGAATTACAGGATTTTGCCAGGGATAAAGAGAAGGTAGGGCATTTGTGAAGGGGATTATGTTTTCCTAATTAACTGTATTCTTGAATGTCTTTGAAGAAAGGAGACTCTCCTTTCTTCATTATGTAAAGCAACAGTGTGTGTTAGAGGAACTGCTGTTAGGAAAGGAATGAGGATATTTGGTGTGTAACTGTGAGTGCTGGGAAATGAAATGAAAGGCAGCCCTACCTCAGGTCCTGGAAGGGCACATAATGCTGTGAATGTTGCAGCCCATTGAAGCTACATCCTCAATTCTGGAAACTAACAAGAACACCATTAGGGTGAGGCCAGAGATGCACCTAAGGTGCAACATGTAAAGGGGCACTCACTTTGAGGGTCATGCAGGTTCAGGATCAGTACTGACCCGACCCTGAGAATGAGTGTCTCCTAAAATTGTGTGCCCTGGACACCTCACTTACCTTACCCTCATCCCTGCCCTGAAACATCCCAGCCCTGGGTTTTTGGGCAGTGAATGGGCTTGAAAAGCAAGTAGATAAGAATCTGAACCATGGAAATATGGCAGACATAGGAGAATAGAAATTAATGAGACCTATTTGCAAGGTAAAGTCAAGAGGACCTAGGGCAGAAAAAAATTCAAGGCACGAGAGAGGGGAGCCTCATTGTCTTGTCACTGAATTCTGCGTTCTTTTCTATTGCCCGATACTGACTTTTCTCCAATTTCTCTTATTCCTCAACTCCTACCGTGTCCTGAACGTCATGCCCAGTTCACATTCAGCCCTTACCTTTTTGCTAAGTCCCATGCCCTCAACCTTGTTTTAAGAGAAGGCCATGAGAATTGGAGTTTTTAAAATGTCCAACTCGAGATAGATCTGCTTTACTGAGTGGTCTTAACACATTCAGAGAATTGCTTTCTTCTTGGCTCTCTAAATTCAGTGACCTTATTTTAAAAGATGATCAACATGGCTTAGAACCTTTTGAGGATTAGGAGACATTTTAGCAAGTTTATCAAGAATAAGCAAAGATGACATTTGGCTAGCAGTATGTCTCCCCCACCCCATCCTGCAAAACCATTCTTTTTGGAGTGAAGCTTTTCCATTTGACAGGTTTAGAATTACCAATACTGCTTACAACTCCTTCCTTACTCCAAACTCTGGGACGTTTTCAGGAGGGATTCTTTTCTTCAAAGGCATCCAAGAATATAGTTAATTAGGAAAACATGCAAGAAAAGACATCTTGGCTCCTCTGGCCGCCTGTTGTACTCTTCCAGCATATGCTATTACTTGTCTCAGATAAGTAGACAGGTGGCTGTTTGCAAAGCAGGGTCTAATGTGCCTTTGACTCAGAGAAGTTTGGAAACAAAGCCCTCTGTACAATAAGCGTCTCACTGTATGCTGACGTCTTCTGATCTTGCCTATTCCTCATTACCTACAGTCTGAAAGAATTTTGTAGAGAATGTGGTTTTCTGCAGAAGGCTATTGTAGCATAACTTAGACTTAGCTGGCATTTATTGGACTTAGAATCACAAAATCTCAAGATTGGGTGACTATTGGATGGTCGTCTAATCCAGCTTCCCTCCAGAAAGTCTCCCATACAATTTTTCCCGCAAAATGACCCTCGAGCCATAACTTCCTATGACAGAGTGCTTACTGCCTCTTTGGTCAACGCTGGTGAAACCTCAGTGATACTTATAAGTTAACTTTCATTCCTTCAGCATTCTTCTCTTTAGTGTTAATTTCTTTGATGATGTGTCCCACTTTCCAGCTTTTATATGTGGCCTCTTAAAATCAGCTTACCCAGAGAAACTTCCTGCCTAGCTCCTGATTTATGTAGCTTCTCACCACCATGCCCTTTCTCCCTTCTTACAGGGGCAGTTTCACAATTTTGAAGCTCCTTGGTTCCCTGGAGCCACTGTCCTTTCCAAAACTTGTCACTGTGAAAAGTAGACTATGTTTTAGCCTTTGAACTACGAAATCTGCCTTTCAGTAAGCTTAGCTCCATATTTTGAGGTCTCTAGATCCCCCCTTAGTATCTGTCATGAGACTTATATTACTTCCCAAGACTCTCATGACTTTCTTCAAGCATTCAGTTTTGTCTAAGAAGCCATTCTTTGATCCAGAATGGAGTAAACCTAATTATATCTCCTATTTTGGGGGACTTCAAATTTACTTCAAGCCTGATGATAACCTGTTGGTCAGATGCCCTGCCATTAAATGACACCATCAGCAAGTGTCCAAATAGTTGAGGTCCCACTGTCCTGAATCTGTGGTTTTGTAATCTATGTCAGAAGTCTGTTCTTTTTTTCCCACCTGACTGGTATCTGGTATATTCTCAAAAGGATATCACTTTTCTTCTTATCCAGGTACATGCCAGTGTGCTTCATCTCTCATGCTCATGGATCTCCGTGCAAATTGATCTGCTTTTCCAAAAGTTATTTACTAAGCATTAGTATGTGTCTGGTACTATGTCAGGTGGTATAGCTACGATGGTGAGCAATAGAAATCTACGTGTTTTTTGACATATGACACTGCTTTTCCACCATACCTTTCCAACCTTAAATCCTATCCCATGAGCCTGGGTGATACTCAGGAGATTATTTTTGTCACCTCTCTAAAAATCTCTGCTTATTTTTTAACTGGTGATACATAGACATCTAAAGAGATGAGGACCTCACACAGGGATTGGCCATGAGAGGAGCTTTCAGTGCTGCGATCTGAGGCCGATCTGATTTCTGACACCCTCTTAAAGGCTTTCAAGTATAGGCCACTGGGTTCCACATCCCATACCTCTTACCTCCATTGTGGCTAGTTTCTCATTTGCGGAGGAGGTTAGACATGTTACTCTCTTCCCCTCCACATTCAGTGTAAATTTCTCTTAATCAGGTCAGCTCGCCTCCCCAGGCAAGCAAACACATTTCTCGCTGTCTTCCTGAGCTACCCCAGGGAAAGTCTGCATTATTTTAGTACCATAGACACAGTCTAGAAATCTGATTCCTATGAGTTGACACCATCCTGATGACAAACCCTTCACCTACCACATCATCTTATTTTTATAATCACCGAACTTTGTTAGGATGAAAAACTAGAGCACTCACCAGGCACCCAACTCTGCACCAGGCTCCATGGTCCCCAAATGAAGCTTCCTAGATCTCTTGTGTCCAAGCCATTCCCCTCACATGAAACAACATGAATAGGTAGAGATAAGTTGCTTCGTGACTCAGAACAGACGGTAGCCCAAGAAGACCACATGCCTCCCTCCTGGCCACATGAACTACATGAAGCAGTCTCCTTCTGTTCAGCCAAGAGTCCATGCCATCTCAGTGTTTGTTTTCCTTCCTGTCGCTTTATCTGGCTCTGTGCAGATAGAGCAGCCTGTGTCTTCTCCTTCCAGCCACACGGAGTGCCGGTAACCTCTCACAGGATGTTGCCGTGGGCCTCCATTTACACTGCCTCTTCTTCCTGGATGCTTTCCTCTGTCCCCTGCAATCACATGAAACTTACTTCTTGTGTTACTGCTTAATGACAGCTTAACTTCCTTCTCCCCACCCCCTCCTGCTCAATTCTAGGTTCGAGTACGTGCCTTCACTAAGTCCTCCCATAATGCCTGAGCAGGTCTCTATCGCAGTCCACACATTGTTTCCTATGTGTGTCTGTTTCTTCCATTAGACTGTAATTTCCTTGAGGACTGGTCTTGTGCCTCACTCATCTTTGTGAGTACAGTGCCATGCATATAGTAGATGCTACTTAATAAAGGTGGGCATGTATGGGTGAATATTCCCAGTGTTTCAGGATGTGTTTTCTTTCTACTCTGGCTTTTCTGTTCTCTGCTCACCTGGAATGAGAGTGGATGAAATAATACAGACAGGAAACCAGGAAGCAGAAGAGAATCCCGGCCACCTACCTACACTTCCCCCTCTTAGATGCCCTGCAACAGAGATATGTCCTCGGGACTCCACCTCATCTTTGCCAGCGGTGTGCAGCTGGCTTCCTAAAATCCACCCAGAATAGGGTTTAGCTTGTCAGAAAAATACAAACGGGATGTCTTCTGCAGGGCTTTGCACAGTCCCCTCAGCTGCCACACTTCTGTGTCAGGGAGGGGATGCAGGGACACATATCTTCCACCCACTGGGAGTCATGTAGTCTATGGCTCCAGGAGATGACACCCTGGCCTAGAGGACTGTACCCTTAAACCACTCTCTGCTTTGCTGGCTTATGTCATCCTCCTGCTCCTTTGGGTAGAAGTTCTAGAGTCTTATCAACAAATTGTCACCAGTAATAGGCTTGAGTAGGCACTAAATATGAAACATGAATAATGACATGAGCCAGCAGAGCAGAGAGTGGTTTAAGGGTCAAAGGGAAGGGAAATGAAAACCTTGGAGGATTTCAGATTCACTCACTCTTCTTTACCTTATAGCCTGTGCTGCAAAGGCAGAGTAAAGAAACTTCTGTTCTGCTTCCTTGCATCCCCACCACAACAGGCTGTAAGCAGGAGCTACCCCATGTTTTAATATAAAGAAACTGAGGCCCCAAAAGTTAAAAATAACTTTATAGTCCCAGCTAGCCATTGGCAAAATAAGATTATACATTCAGATTTGTCCAGTTGCTTCCCCGTTTAAATGAGACCACAGATTAAAATTATTTTCAATTAAGAATAAATACATAAAAGAAACGTCTGAAAAGAGGATCTGATATGTGTCTAACTACCTTTAAATCTCCTTGAGATAAATTATCAGATGTTGTTTCTACTGGGCCACCCCCATCACCAGTTTCTCACAATTCAGTGCTCAGCAGGCAGCAACTGCTTAAGAACTCCAGCTAAGTGGTAGTGAACTAATGAGATTTCATCACAGAGCACGGTGAACCCTTTTCTAGGGTCTAAATTTGTGCTCTATATTTGTCGTGAAGGGCCAAAGAAATGAAGAAAATAAAGAACAATGTTAGTCTTAAGAACTTTTTTAAATAACAACAATGATTGAGTTACTAAGGTCAAGAACTATTCTAATGCTTTTATACTCATCTCATCTAACTGCTCCAAACCCCATATGAAGTAGATACTACTACCATCATGACTCATCTTACAGATGAACAAACTGAGTCTTGAAGAGGCTAAGTAACTTGCCAAAGCACATCCCAGACTTACAAGCAGTCTGGCTTAGAGACCTCTGCTCACAGACACTTCTCTTCCTGGGTCTAATTCAAGAGGGGTGACGCGCGAGTTAGAGCAGCCTGTGGGCTTAGTGATTCTGCTGCTTGGTGCACAGCAAGACAGACCATAATCAGCACTTGGATAATAGAATTTTTACAAGTGATTAAAGTAAAAGCCAGGATTTAGAGATTGAGAGTTGATTGTTAAAGGATAAATGATATTTGGAACATCTTACTGGATTTGATTAAAGTGAAATTCAAAAACCATCACAAAGATGATTATGTACCAGTGGTACTTGAAGGACTTTTTTTGTGGCTTAAGTCATTGGCACTCGGATGCTTGAAATCTCTGTGCTCAAAACCAGAATGTAATTGATCCTTAGAAAATCAGAGGTTAGCGCCTTCTTTGGCAAGCTACTTCTGAGCTTTGTTACGCTGTAACATAATCATCCTTTGAAGACTGAGATCTGGTTTTCTGGTTTTTTTGTTTTTTTTTTTTTCTTTCTTCACATGGTGCCTGGTATCTTCTCTTGAACATAATAGATACTTTGACATGAGTGGACAAACCGAAGTCATTTTATATTGCTTTAGGGGCTCTGAATTTAATAGAGTTGATTTCTGAAGGAAACATAATAGCAATGATTGCTTAAACACAAAAATCTCATTTCTCTTCTTAATCAGCTGGACGTCAATATCCAGGTTCCAGTCCAAGTGTCACACTGTGCTTCTATAAAGTTAATCTTTTCTGGAAGGGAAACCAAATATGAAAGAGTATCAAGAACTGAGACAGAGTGTTGGAACACCCTGCATGTCCTCTGTTGGCCACTACAAAAGGTTAAACAACAGGAGGGGCTGGATTAGGGTTTGTGTTTGGAAGTGCATTTGAGGCAAGCTTGACAGTTAAGCTCATGGCCAGTACTACATGCCACAGCAAGAGGACAATAGGAGATTTAAAAGTGTGAGCAGGCTGTGGCCAAATGCTGGAATTCATGGGCTAAGTAGATGAAGAGTTGGATGGAGTTAACTAGTAAACAAGTTTCATGGTCCTTAAAGAGACCTATTTTTTTTTTTATGGTATGAATTTAAGATGTACAACATAATGTTTTGATTTCATACAATTAGTAAAATAGTGATAGTTTGATATTTCATATATATACCAAAATGATTAATCTGGGTATATTATTTCCTTCTCATGCTGCTAATAAAGAAATACCCAAGACTGGGCAATTTATAAAGAAAAAGAGGTTTAATGGACTCAGTTGCATATGGCTGGGGAAGCCTCACAATCATGGCAGAAGGCAAAGGAGGAGCAAAAGTATGTCTTACATAGTGGCAGGCAAGGGACCTTGTGCAGGGGAACCCCCCTTTATAAAACCATCAGCTCTCCTGAGACTTATTCACTGTCATGAGAACAGCACAGGAAAAACCCACCCTCATGATTCAGTTACCTCCCATCCAGTCCCTCCCATGACACATGGGGATTATGGGAGCTACAGTTCAAGATGAAATTTGGGTGGGGACCCAGCCAAACCATATCAACAGGGAAGCAATTTAATGTATCTGTCACCTTCCGTATTTACCCTTTGTATGTGGTAAGAACACCTAAAATCTACTCTCCTGGCAAATTTTCAGTCTACAATATTATTAACTAGAGTCCTCCTGCTGTACATTAGATCTCTAGATTTAACTGCAAGTTTCTACTCTTTGACCTATATCTGCCCATTTCCTCCTCCTCCCTACCCCTGGTAACCGCCGTTGTGCTTTTTGTTTCTATGTCTTTGACTGTTGTTTTTTAGATGCCGTATGTAAGTGAGATCATGCAGTACTTTTCTTTCTGGATCTGGCTTATTTCTCTTATCATTGTGTTCTCCATGTTGTTGCAAATGACAGGATTTCCTTCTTTTTTTTGTTTTTTTTTTTTAGATGGAGTCCCATTCTGTCACCCAGGCTGGAGGGCAGTGGCACAGTCTTGGCTCACTGCAGCCTGCACCTTCCAGGCTCAAGCGATTCTCCTGCCTCAGCCTCCCGAGTAGCTGGGATTACAGGCACGCGCCACCATGCCTGGCTAATTTTTGTATTTTAGTAGAGATGGGGTTTCACCATGTAGGCCAGGCTGGTCTCAAACTCCTGACCTCTGGTGATCCACCTGCCTCGGCCTCCCAAAGTGCTGGGATTATAGGCATGAGGCACCACGCCCGGCTGATTTCCTTCTTTTTTAAGGAGATGTATATGTGTGCACACACACTACAGCACATTATCTCATTTCCTTTATCCTTTCATCCATTGATGGACACTTAATTTGATTTCCTATCTTGGTTATTGTGAATAGTGCTGCAGTGAACATGGGGGTGCAGATATCTCTTCAAGATGTAAATTTCATTTTCTTTGGAGGAATTGCTGTATTATATGGTATTCTATTTTTAAATTTTGGTTGGGCCTTCATACTGGTTTTCATAATAGCTATACCAACTTACGTTCCTCCTAACAGTATACAAGGTACCTTTTTCTCCACAACCTTACCAGATAAGTGTTGGCCTTTTTTTTTTCTTTTGTTTTGTTTTTGTTTGTTTTTTGGTACGAAATCTCGCTCTGTCACCCAGGCTGGCGTGCAGTGGCATGATCTCAGCTCACTGCAACCTCCGCCTCCCAGGTTCAAGTGATTCTTGTGCCTCTGCCTCCCACGTAACTGGGATTACAGGTGCCTGCTACCACACCCGGCTAAGTTTTGTATTTTTAGTAGAGACAGGGGTTTCACCATGTTGGCCAGGCTGGTCTCGAACTCCTGACCTCTGGTGATCCACCTGTCTCGGCCTCCCAAATGCTGGGATTACAGGCATGAGCTACCGGGCCCAGCCTTGACCATTATTTTTAATAGCTAACAATTACTGAGCATTTACCATTTGTATGAGTCTAAGCACTTTATAAATATTTAATCTTCATAACAATCTGTGACATAGATACTACTGTTAATCCCATCGCACGTACTAAAAAACTGAGGCACAAGGAGTTTAAAGAACTTTCTCAAAGTGTCACAATTAGTAAGTTGTGAAGCCAGCCAGAACACATGCTCTTAACCCCTGCACTGTTCTGCCAACTCTTTGAAGTGGTTTGTTTCAGTTGTCAGGTTTTGTTTGCTATCTCTGAAAATCCTTACTCTTACAGTGACAGCCAGACACCTACATTGATCACATGGCCTAACTTGCCTCTCTCAGCACAGTGGCTTTTTAATCTTTGGCTGCAATCTTCTTTTCCTAGACTGTAAACTCCCTGAGGGTAGAAAGTCTGTCCCATTCATTGTGCCCATTTTAGTGAATGTTGAAAGGGAGCCTCGGGAGGGGTTATCTAGATGCCTGTGGATCTAGATTATTCATCATCCACTGGGATCTTTATTGGTGTTCCTTGTCCCCAAGGAGGGAGTCGGCAACAACAGAAGGCAGCAGAGATCTCAACAGTGTTCATCAAACACATGTTGAGTGCCTACTTCATTCTTGGCCTGCACCTCTGAGGACAGAACAGACATTATCTTCTGTGCCTTCTCAGAACTTAAGGTACAGCAAAGAAACAAACGAAATAAGCGCAAGTGTGATACATGCTGTTAAAAAAAAGCGAAGAGGCTGAGGTAGAGAATAATGGAGGTAGGGTTGGGTAGGACCTACTTTAGGTAGGTAGGCATGGGAAATTCCTCCTTGAAGAAGTGACATTCTAAGCGAAGATTTCACCGACCAGAATGGCATAGCTGAGAATGAGAAGACTGCTGGGGAAGCTCTTGTTGGCAAAGAAAACAGCATATGCACAAGCCCTGAGGTTGGAAAAGCTTTGTTTAATCTGTTTAATAGTGAAATTCAGTGACACTCATTAGTTACCTCTTCACACATTCCCGCCAAACACTTGTCCCTGAGTCTGTTCTTTTTTATTAGTGGTTCCTAATCCAGTTTTCAAAGCTGCTCAATATTCGTAGAGGTTTTGACCAATTGCTCTGGAAACAGAGGCAGTTCCACCATGGCCAATAGAGTTTGGAACGTAAATTGTCCGTTTATATCCCCATTTGTATCTTAAGCTTAGCTTGCATAGGACTCAGCAAAGCAATATGTCAAATTCCTTATATTTGTTATATCTCTTTTTTCACTGACTCAAAACATGAAAAATGTAAAATTAATAAAATAATTTTTTAGATGATCAGAGATTCTTTTTTCTAAAATTTTCTAAATACTATGGTTGTGTCCCTTAACCACAGGCATGGTGGTTTCACTGCATTTTACTCAAGAGAAGATTGCTTACAAATATCACACAGGAGAGGTACCTTCCTAGCCTCCTGCAGGAGGGTGGCTGACCCAGGGAACCTCCAGGCAAGCAGGACATACGCCAAGTATCCTATGTGTGGACAGTGTCTAACTTGATCCGATCTTTCTCCTTCCCCATGTTTTAGTTAAGTCCCCTGAAAGCTCCCATTACCCACCGTTCATAAAGGGTCTGTAAATTATTTAAGAGAAGGAAACACAGCCTTTATCCCATCGGATTTTTCATCTCAATCACTTGAGTCTTTTCTCTGAGCACACACACATGGCCCAGACTCACTGTCAGGGGAGATGTAATGCCAGCATCTGGTGTTAATATCTATTGTTGACATTTTGGGAATGAGAACATGAGCTATTAGGGAAGATGTTTGCTTGTACCTAATTAATGTCCCGTTGTATCCTCTCTTGTTGTCAGCTCTGCCTCGCCATCCTGCCTTGGCATTTTCTTTTACTGGCTAACTTTAAAAGTTAATTATTTCTCTGTTGAATGTTAAATGCCACCGGTTTTTAATGCCATTCCTTAGTGTGAGTTATTAGTTATCAAAAATAAAAATGATCTGTGCAATTATCAGCTCTTTACCTAAAGCCACTGTTCTTGCTAATCACATAAAGTGTGATAACATTTGCTGATGTCTGGCAACATGGATCTTTCTAGCAGATGTAAGTTTCTCACTCAGTACATTCCTGTCCCTGTCTAGCTTTCCTTGTGTAGAGCAGATACAAAGTCCTGGTATAGCATCTAATGGAAACAATTACTGACAGGGCCAAGCCTTCAAGGCCCATTTTGCTTGAATCTCAAATCACTATTAAAATTCATTTGGCAACTCCAGTAAGTACAGAGAGTAATGAGGAACCTCAAACAGAATATTTCCTAATAGCTTTCATAAAACATGTCTTGGTAGGAGATCACAACTCTTTCTTTACTTGAGATTGGTTTATAAAAATAATAGTACAAGTTCCAACTAATAGTTACTAAGTGCATACTCTGTGCCAGGCTTTGTCATTCACTTTTGGCATGGATTATCTTAATCCTCTCAACAATCCGGTGAGGTAAAGTCTTATTATTATTCCCAACTTAAAGATGAGCAATTTGAAGACTAAAAACTTGAGTAATTAATGCACCATCACATGGCCGGTAAGTTGTGGGCCAGGATCCCCAGCCAGCAGTCGCTGCAGAGCTGCACCATCCCAGGCAGTAACTGTGACTCACACATGGCTACTGAGCACTTGAAATGGGGTGAGTCCAAATGAGATGGGCCGTAAGTGTAAAACATACGCCCTGTTCCTAAGCCTTAGTCAATAAAATAGTGTAAAATGTCTCATTAAGAATGTGTTCATACCAATTACATGTTGAAGTGATAATATTTTGGATGCATTGAGTTACAGGAAATATATTATTAAAATTTACTTTTTGTTTCTTTTTCATTTCTTTAATGTGGCTACTAGAAAATTTTAAATTTCCTGTACTGCTTGCCTTATATTTCTGTTAGAAAGGGCTGCTATATGTGTGTGTGTGTGTTTGTGTGTGTATGTGTGTGTGTGTGTGTGTGTGTGTCTACACACGGAGAGAGAGATTTCTGGAGTTTTTTTCTTGTCTGGCGAGTTTCCGATCCTGAACTATTGAGGAATAGGCACAAATTTCTGACCCTTTCTCCCCTTTCTGGTTGTTTCACTTCCACAAATCCAACAGAAAGTACAAATTTTTACATCTGAGTCTCTACCAAGAGCCCATCTGTTGGCTCTTCTCAAGTATGGAAAGATAAAACACTGACATGCCAGGCATTAACGAGATCAAAAACAGGGCTAATGACAGAAATGTGGCTGCTGTTAAAGTGCCTCCAGAGGATAATCGGGGAGGACTTTTTGTTCTCCTTACAGCGACCCCCTCAAATGTCTTCAGAGAGTGCCTCTCAGTTCCAGTTCCTGAGGTCCTGCTCTGCCTTCCCTTCCAATCCCTGTCCACCACTTTCCTGGTCCACCTCCCTCTCTCTCTCCTGGACGCCCATCTCTTGGGTGTCTGTGCAGCGGAGGCGGCCCCTCTGTTAAGCACTTCTGACACGAGGCAGGTCTTTTTTCCCTGCCAGTGAGAGCAGAGTGTATAATGGTGTTGCCTTCCACCGGGGATCTTTGAGAAGCTTTATGGCTCTAGCAGGCATGGGGGAACCAATCACAGGCACTGCAGCTGATATATGACACTAATATAGGGTTCACTTTTATTCTCAACCTAAAAAAAGATAGATTGTTCCAAGTTTAGACAGGCTGTAAAATCATGTGCTTCTGGAACCATGCTGCCTTACCCCCGGGACCACTGTAATTGCTTTACATCTGTACAAAGGTTCCTTGTAATCGGGCTTTCTGCCTTCATTTGTCTTCTTTTCAGCCTCTTAGTAAAGACCTTAATTGGTCTTAGTGGGGCTTTTTTCAGTTAGTGCAACTGTACCTTTAGGGCTGAACAAGTACCAGACACTACCTGCGGGGAGAAGTGGGGAGATGGGAAAGACATCAATACTCCTTTACCTTTAACAGTTTAATTAATGTGTTCAGAACAAGGAGCGGTTTGAAGAAATTTTGGCTCCTCTGGGACCCTGCTACAGATCAGACATAACTAGGGTTAGGTGGAATTTTCTAGATTTCTTTCCTGCTTCAGTCTCTGTGAACACTCATTAGCCTCATAATTGTCTCACAGTAAACTGCTGTATCAAGTTTCAGTCTGTCTCTTTGGAGGATCAAGTTGCTTTACATCAATACACTGAAGTACTAGGGGATGTGTGTGAAGGGAAGTAGCCTCTAATTTCTGTTTCTTAGCTACTAATTATTTAATAATACATTTTATTGCCTATTAAAATGTGGCATAACTTGCTTGTCAGCAAAACTAGATGGAACCTAATCATTTGAGGAGAAGGATAATTGGCACTTGTACAGATGGCTTTTATTGCCAGTCGGGTTTGTTATTGCAGATAGAATTCCTTGCCAGGTTTCTTGGTTCTGTTTGTGGGCTGGTCAGTGTTGTGAGGGGGTTACTTACTGTATTACAACCCAGGCGGTTAAATGTGGTATTATTGCAAATGCAGTGTGTACTCAGTTATAGATCATAAAGGCTTCTGCTGTGTAGGTACTTTTTTCCTTCTCCTCCCCTCTTCTCCCCACCCCTGGTTTTAAAGGACCCTAGTGAGTTTTGTACCACACTGAAAATTACCTTATGTGCTGGAAAATGCATCAGTGGAGACTTTGTTTAAACAAAGGGTGTTTTTATGATGGATAGAAGTGGCCAAAACTTCTGGATTTCCATCTAGTAAAAATTTGTGTAGGAAAATTGGACCAGTCCCAGTTCCTTAGTAGAATTTCACGAAGGTTTTCCTGTTGCTTCAAAATGACCCCTTGAGGAATGTTGTATAAATTCCAGAAAATTGCTCCCAATGTTTCCTGGAGCACATTAAAAAATAAAGGAGACACACTGTGTGTGGGATAGTTTGGTAGCAGAATTAGTTCACTGGGTAGAACAGAGGGGACCCCAGGTAGTTGGGCTCTAAGTGGGAAGCGCTGGCCAACATTTGTAACTGGTGGCAGATTTGGCAGGCACATGGGTAAGGAACATTTTGGTGGTATTGAAGTAGGCGGGAACAAACCGCACAGGGGAAGAATGCTTCACACCGCCAGGCTTTGTGGCCCAGAGCCTAGCATTCTCATCCCCAGGTGCCCGGCTCCTCTGCCTTCCCAAGGTGCTTAAGCTTGCTTTCTACTCAGATATGGCCCAGTTTCACTGGCAGCCGCCTCCCTTATTTGTTGAAAGTATGGCTTATGTTCTGACCCAAGAGAGCCATTTAAAACCTATAATGATGTCCATCTTTGTACGTTTTCTGGGTCCCATCTTCCCATCTATTACTACTTAGTAATTGTTCTTATGTCTCATAGGTGAACTCCTGAGGTCTAATTGTGCCAGAACAACATGTCTCCCATCTGTCTGGCGACTCTCTTGGCAACTGCATTCCTCTTCCCTTGAAAGAGGTGCACACTCTTGACCCTTCCCTTCCAAAAGCCTCAGTGAAGACCTATGTGTTTTACCTGTAAACGCACGCAGTCTTTTTAAGTGTTGACGGAGATGTCTAGGCTTGATACTTTAGAAAATCAATATGAAGTAAGCTTGATATAGGTAGCTTTGTTTCTTAGGGGGTGAACTTGGGAATTACTGCAATTTAACACTTATAATAAATGTGTTAAAATAGGGAAGAAAGCCAATTCTGAGGTTTTGTATGTTATATGAAGGGTGCGTGTTATGCATCGTCATTAAATTTTCTTAAGCAAAAGCTACTAGCAAGTGGAAACCAATTTAAAAGGTGTATATTGGAACTGGAACATGTAGCCAGAAACTGGTTTGGGAGGTGCAAATCCTTTAAACCACTGAGAGCATGGAGGTTGGTGATGACCTAGAATATCTGTAACCTTAGTGGTTACAGTCCATAGCCCACTCTGGGTGATGTGGGCTATGGATGAGCAGGTGGGTGGGTATGTCTTGGGGACATGATTTTGGACAAGGTTACATCTATTGATTTATTTGTCTCCTGTAGTTGACTCTTCTGAGTTTATTTGGAAATCACCAGTTACGCCAATAGTATTTTCTTATCAGCCCTCACCCTGGTAACTTTTCTCTTGTTGGTCTAGATGGACAGACCCAAACGGAGGGGAAGAGTTTTAACAGTATGCCATTCTTTATTAAATGAAGCACCATTAAAACCACTTCCATCCCTAAGTTTCCTTTTTCCAGGCCCACACCTCACATTTGCAAGGCAAGCATACACATGGAGGCTCAGTTTACTTCTCTTCACTTCTCTTTGCAGGACCGTGAGGAGCTTTGCTCCTCACCTCACTCACCCCACACATCCAAGCTCCACCCATACTTTTTGCCCTCACCAGCCCAGTAAACAACTGCCTGTTGACCACCCTCAGGTCTATAGGTGTGTGCACCAACAGCATGGTCTGCCCTTGAGAGGATGGCTTCCAGGATAGAAACCTGCCTATGCAGGTCCTAGAAGGAGCTTAGGCCATCTAGGAAGAGGAGTCCTGTGTCCTTGGTGTGCACCACATGGTCCTAAAGGGGAATGTGCCAGCTAGGTGGGCCCATCCCCACATCTTCATGGATTCTTGCCCCATGTGGAAGGACACAGCTGGAGGGGCCAAAAAGGATCCCCTTATGCATGGTCTCAAGGCAGGGACTGGATCTAACCTGTATTGCCTCTGCCTTTTCATTTCATTCTTCATAACCTCACACTTCATGTCCTGCAAAAATAAAATGAAGTAAAATTGATCCAGCTCTCCTTCAGAAAAGCTAAATGATGAGCTAGTTAACTCATCAGTGTCTGCGGACACGAGATGTGAAGGCTTAGTCTTTAGATTCAATACTTGAAAGTCAGCTGGGGTCTTGTGCAAAAGATGTGATGCATTTTGTATAATAAATCTGTTTTTTCCATTAGCATTTAAAGTATAGCATACTGCAAACCAGACACAAGGAATGCTCTGCTATGCAGTGAAAGAACCATGTAAGGGAAATTGCAGCTGAAGGACCAAATTAGGATGTTTTCAATTTCAAGAGTCCAGAGAAGAAACAAAGCATTATATTGACATAGTTTGAACAAAGTAAAGGACTTTGAAGCTTGCTAACATTTTTAAATACACCTTTGTTAAACCTCTTTAAAGAATGACAATAATTGCATTGTTGTTGATAGTATGTCTAATGTCCAAAGGGTTGCTATAATTTACTGTCCCTTCAAATTTGAATATGGTTCGTAGGCTTCTGTCTTAGTCCATGTCATGTTGCCATAACAGAATACCTGACACTGGGTAATTTATAAAGAAAAGAGGTTATTTAATACAAGGTTCTGCAGGCTAGGAAGTTCAAGGGGCATGGCACTGGCATCTGCTTGGTTTCTGCTGAGGGCCACATGCTGGTCAAAACATGGCAGAGAAGGTCAAAGGGGAAATAAACACTTGTGAAGAAATGAAACCCAAGGGGCGCCCTTGCTTTATCTCAACCTGCTCTTAAGGGATCTAATCCAGTCCCTGGAGAGTGAGAATAAGGAGAGTGTTAATCTATTCTTGAGGGATCTGCTTCCAGGACCCAAAAACCTCCCATTAGACCCCATCTCCCAACACTGTCACACTGGGGATTAAATTTCCACATGAGTTTTGGTGGAGACAAACCACATCCAAAATGCAGCAGTTTATAAAATGAAGTTAAGGGGACACAAACTCTATCCAGAAGCCAATGTAGTATGTTTTCTCTATTGTGCTGCTACCCAAATTTTAACAATGAGAATTCTGACTTTGATGTGGCAGTGATAGTCCTTAAAGTATTTGAAGGTCTTTGTCAGTTGCCACTTACTTTTGTGTAGGGGGAGCACATGCTTTTATGATTTTGATCTTCTTTTAAAAATATGTAGGTTAATTATTCTGTCATCTTTATCTGACAGACAATGGTTAATATTGTTTATTGTGTAAATGAGATGCTTTCAAAGAATGCTAATATTGGCTTTGAAAGGAGAAAATAAGCAAGTATCTTTAAAAAAAAAAAAAAAAGTCTCACTCTGTCACCCAGGCTGGAGTGCAGTGGTGCAATCATAACTCACTGCAGCCTCAACCTACTGGGCTCAGGCAGTCCTCTCACTTCAGCCTCCTGAGTAGCTGGGACTAGGTGCATCCACCATGCCCAGCTAAGTTTTAAAATTTTTTTCTAGAGATGGGGATCTCATTGCGATATAGAAACCCCTAGTGTTGTCCAGGCTGGTCTCAAACTCCTGGCCTCAAGTGATCCGTGGTCTCCCAAAGTGCTGGGACTTAAGGTGTGAGCCACTGAGCTTAGCCTAAGCAAGTATCTTAAAATGAGTCCTTGTTAGTCAGCTTTTTTCATTATCTCAAGAGGAGAGTATTAGGAGAGCACATTTTCAGACACACTAGAAAACTACAGTAATACCTGTGAAAGGTGTATGATGCCTGGCCCATGGTGGCCTTCTCACTCACCTGACTCAAAATTGGGCAGCGAGACTGATGGTACATAATCTTAGATCTTCTAAATGACTTTCTGCTCTCTTTTCCTTACACCACTGACTTCTCTTCTCTGGCACCCTTGCTCGTGAGATAAAACAGGGAATGGAGCCAGGACCAGTGAGCTGCCATGTGGAGTGCTGCATCTCCCTGAAGGCTGACCGTGAGCTGTGTTCATGAAGGACTCATTGTCACATTCTACCCAGAGGCCTCTAAGCTGCTCTTTTCTGGAGTTTCAGCCTCATTCTTAGGACGTGCTGTGAATGTGCTCTCCAAAATGATTCCACACACCAAAATCCTCTCTCTGTAAGCCCTACCAGCATTAACCAGAGTCCTCCTGGTATTTCTTCTCATCTCTACCTGGGTAAAAAAGCGAGTATGTAGCAGATTTGTTTAAAAGGGTCCTCAGCTACACCCAGCCTCCCATACAAAAATCGATTTTTGGAAAATTAAGTCAGATAATGACGACAGAGCAAAGTATTTTGCTCGTGTTTTTTGGCTCAGTATTCGTTGGTCATTATGCCTTAGCCTCCTTTTCTTCAAGCACTTGTTGTGATCTGTGGGCCTGTGCTTATGTTCATGACTGTTTTCCAGAGCATTGCTGGGCTGCTTAACTTTTGATGCTCCAGTCTACATAATGACTAGGTTCCTAAGATGCCCTCACGCTTCCTAGAAGAATCTGCCATCCTTTGAATTCTCTAGCAGCACCCCAAAAGTGCTAAATTATACAGTCCAAGGAGGACAGTAATCCACCAAAGAAACAAGGGTAGGATGAATACAAAGGGAGAAAGGTGTTCAACTGAGCCAATTCAGGGAGTAACACATGCTCCCTGGTTGAACTGATTTTTCATATGGCTAGGTGGCTGGGTTCTGCCTGTGACTTGTTCAGCTCTGCAAGCTAGTAAATAGAATAAAACTTGCTGAAATCAGAGAACTTCAAGAAGACAAGTTTTAGGTATAAGTATATGTATATAAGCATATATTCATATACATACCCATGCTCTCACACACTCATACACAAACTTAAAGAATTCTAGTTTAGTGTAGACTTAACCCTTTGACAGTTAAAAGGGAGAAGTTAGAGTCTACAAAGTGATTATTATGTAAACCCAACAGGGCCTTTCCTGGAAATACCACAAAAAAATTCTTAGAATTGAAAAGATGACAAATGCTGATTTATGCGGAACTCGGGACTTCATTGCTAGAGCACTGTCACTTACTACTTCCATCAGCAGGAATGGTTCCTCTTAACATTAGATTGGGTGTTTACACAGATGACAATTAGGACTGGTGAAATAGTTCAAATAAAACAAGAACCAGACCGGCATGGGAAGTGAACCTAGTTAGTTCACAAATATTAAATACGTGTCTTCCCTCCCTTGTCTCTCTCCTCTTCCCTTCCTTTCTCCACTTTGTTTCTCACTTCACTCCCTTTCCAGACTGTCCTTCCCTGTCAGGGAAGACTGAATAGAGATTGAACCACACAATACATTGAGATTCTGCATCAAAGAAGACATTCAAATCCTGAAATACTATAGTAGGATCTGGTTTTCAAATGTTTCTTCCCCGGGAAAGTGAAACATTCCTTGCAGTCTTATAAAATAAGTATGTTCACTGACACTTCAAGCAGGAGAAATTCATTTTAAGCAGTTGGAGTATTTATATGTGACAGGATAGTAGTTCCTCCTTCTTTCCCCCATCCCTCCCTCCCTTCCTCCCTTCCTCTCTTCCTTCCTCCCTCCCTTTCTGTCCCCTCTTCGATTTTACTTTTTAATCAGAAAGTTATTTTTAAAGGAAGAGAAACATCAACATTGTACTTCTGACATTCCAAATGCTTCATGTAGTTCCTTGTTTTATTGCTTTAAACATTTTTTCAACAGATACTTAAGGACATTTTTCAGGAGCTGTGCAAGGCATGAAAACCTGGAGATACATAAGCTGCAGTGGTGAACATGGAGGCGTCCACAGTAGGCGGGAGAGAGGCAGGTACTCCTCTGTAAGAGGCAGGGTGTTAAAGAAAGATAAAATATCTCAATAACTCTGAGATGACATCAGCCCCACTTAGAACTAAAGGCACAGAAGTCTTTGTGATACATATTTTCTCAATCTTTCCCTGTGTGTGTGTGTGTATAATTTTTTTGTTAATACACAGACCGTAATCTAATGAGATGCATTTATTCCTCCTGATATTTGTAAGTACAGTGTATCTTTTCATTGTATTAACTATTGTTCTACCTCTGTTTGGATCCATTCTGTGGGTTTAAAATAATGTAGATAACCAGTCACTAACGGTTGGACATTTAGGATTTATCTGGTTTGTCATCTGAGTGTTTATTAGATGACTGTTGGATTTCCTTAGACATATTCTTGGAAATAGAATTGCTATATCAAAAAGTATGGAAAATCTGAAGCTATTGATAGTCTTATTTTTAATTGCTCTAAAATAAGTATTAATTTCTTAGAAAGAATTATTTATTTAAATTAAGATATTTATGCAGATGAAATACCCAAATATTCTGATTTGCTGTTTATTTTTCTCCCATAACTCTACAGGTATTTATATAATTAATTATACTTTTCAAGTTTTTCACCCCTATGTTCCACATATATTGCTACCCACATACTCCATACTGTATTCTTTTATGCTTCTCTGAATTCTGTGCTTTAAAAAAATCAAAGCAAACTAAAAACGAAACAGTTCAGCTCAAATGACATTTTTTCCTGAAAACCCAAGTCTCCCAGCTTCTTTGAACTGCTCTGTCTATGGACTCTTATAGTCCTGTAGCCTATTTATCTCATTTGTTAATTAGCTAGCTAGCTTTTAGGCTATGTTTTATTACTAGAATCCTGTTTCTTTTAGTAGATTGCAAACTACTCAGAGCCAGAGACTATGCCATGTGTTATTTTGTGTACACAGCTAGCAGAGCACCTTACACATCATAGAAATGGGGTCTGTTTTAGTGATTAATCTGTTCTGTTTTTACTTCAGCAGGGTTTGTGGAAGGGCATGGCCAAGTTGATGGTAATCATATGCCTTCAAATATCACATTGACGATTGTCACGTTGACATAGAAGGATGGGAGACTGGCTTACTAAAAAAGCATTCTAGTTGTCTAGATTAGAAAAAAATGCATTTAGTTTTTCAACTGTCTAGCACCTAGTAGGTAGTCAGTAAATAGAAGCTTAAAAAAAAAATTAGGCCAGATGCAGTGGTTCACGCCTGTAATCCCAGCACTTTGGGATGCCAAGGCGGACAGATCACGAGGTCAGGAGATTGAGAACATCCTGGCCAACATGGTGAAACCCCGTCTCTACTAAAAATACCAAAAAAATTAGCTGGGCATGGTGGTGCGTGCCTGTTGTCCCAGCTACTCAGGAGGCTGAGGCAGGAGAATCGCTTGAACCTGGGAGGCAGAGGTTGTGGTGAGCCAAGATCACACCACTGCACTCCAGCCTGGTGACAGAGCAAAATTCCATCTCAAAAAAATAAAAATTAAAAATAAATAAATAAATATTAAAAAGGGCTCAAAAGTTCTTTAAAATCAATATTTTAATTTAAATAAATTTATTAACTTATTTTTTACTCCATTTCCTTGTCTAGGAAAGGTAGATCAGACTCATTTATAAAGAGCTCTTTCTGACTGAAAACATTTAGTTAACACTCTCTGGTCATGGGCATTCACCAATTAGAGACAGAAGCAGAACCAGTTGTGTAAACACTGACCAATGTGCTAAATGTAATTTTAAGGAAATAAAATATTTTTTATTTATGGATAAGTCTTGATACTAAAATGCTAAAAACTTTTCAGTTACCTGGCTGGCACATATCTCTCAGCAGTGATACTGTTGTAGGTAAAGTTGGCATGCTACTTCCTTTTTTATCAGGTGCAGTCGCTCAGTTTAGACATCCTATGTAAATGTAGAAAGGTACTGGGAAAGCCTATTAACAAAAGGATTAGTAGGAATTTTAAAAATTAACTGTGACCAAAATTCTTTCTGCTCTAAGACATCATCTCTGCAGAAAAGATACTTGGTGAAGGAATAATTGGTTCAGTTTTTCTCCCCTAGTATCTTTACTATCTGCCCTGAATTTCCCTCTTTACTCTTCAAAAGAGAGGGTCAGTTCCATCAGCAACCAGGATACAAATATTCTCATTTCCCATTAGGTCATAGCATTTAGAATAATGTTCATTTTGATATTTTTAAGTATTTTGTGGTTTCATGAGGAAACAATACATGTGGTCAAGCATTCCCTTATTAAGGGAAATAAAGCTCAAGCTCAGAACAAATGGAGAAACTTGTACGTACATTTGCATGTGACATGTGTGGTGTAGACCAGAAGTTTAAAGAATATTATATTCCAATGACACATATAAAGCACCTTCAATTGACAGAGAGCTTAAATGATATTTTTTAAAGGCTAGAAGTTCATAGACTCCTTCCATTCATGTCTGACATCAGCAAGCTCTTAATAATGCAGTGTGTATTTATTTATTGATCAGACCATTTAAGTAGTAAGACATGAGAAAGTGGACACTATTATCTGGTAATTGACCATATTGGAGAGTTAAGTGTTCTGACAAGGAACTAAGTGTGTTTAACCTTCAGATAAGATCAATTTTAAGATAATACCTACTTTAGTAATGAACCAAAGCTGTTAAGAAAACTTTGTACTTCTAAAGCAATGCTGTTTTGATGACAACTATCAGTTTTAATGATCAGATTTGTTCCTGACCAGATTGGTCTCCCAGGGCAACCTGGAAAGGAATTACTAACTTTTATCCTTTACTTACCATAAAAGCTCAAATGGAAGGAGACGGTGGGAAGTAGCACTGCCCAAAGAGTCATTCACTGGTTTGGGAGACATCTTTTTGGTACCTACCATAAGGCAGTCACCACGCTGGGGCTTCCACGTGTAGTAACATATCTGACTTCAAGAAACTTATGTTTCAGTAAAATGTTTTTCCAAGTGTATTTTATATGTTAAATCTCTAAAACCAAAGCTTATGTTAGTCCTTCATTTATTAAAGAGAGAGAGAGAGAGGAAGTTCTCCTGTATTTGCCTCTGAGTCTTTTCCCTGTGACCTAATTGAACACCACTTGAAACCTCCTTCTCTTAGGGACAGATCCATAAGCAAATATCACAACACATTATAAGTTATATAATACAAACATGAACAAAATTGACAAGAGAACACAAAGAAGGACATAGCTAAAACTGCTGTGAGTTTAGGAAAGGCTTCGTAGAGGAAGCAATGTTGAACTCTTGTCTCGTTGGATGAGTAGAGCTCCCCAGAGAGAGAGAAACTGGAGGCAGTGTGAGCAAAGCAGGTGAAGTCTATGGTATGTTTGTGAAACTAGGTAGCCCTATTTATATGTCTGGAGTAGACGCTTTTGAAAAGAAATAGTGAGAGATAAAGCAGGAAAGTAGGTTAGGCCCCAAATCCTGCAGAGGTTTTTAAGCGGAAGACTAAAAATCAGATTTGGATATCAGTGAGGTGATGCTGATAACCTCTGGGAAATCACAGGAGCTTTTTAAGAGGAGAGTTGATATTCACCTAGGGCAGCAGTAGTGATATTTGAGAGGAAGGAATGTTCCAAAGATATTTCGGAGGTGATAGTGGATAGATCTAAGTGACTGACCAAGTGTGGAGAACGGAGAAACAAATGAGGAGAGGAGGTAAAGGTGATTCTGAGATACCTAACCCTAACCCCAAAGACTGCATAGGAGAGTATGTCCAATACAGGGGGAGGATTGAGTTGAAGATGACAATGAGGAAGAATCAGTTCATTTTGGAGTTGTTGAGTTTGAGGTACCTGTGGAACATCCAGGTGGAGAACTTTGGCTAACAAAGTTTGGGTCCTGAAGATAAAGGTTAGAATTAGAAATACTGATTTATGGGCTGGGTGGCTCACACCTGTAATCCCAGCACTTGGGTGGCTGAGACGGGCAGATCACTTAAGGCCAGGAGTTTTAGACCAGCCTCGCCAACATTTGCGGAACCCCCTCTCTACTAAAAATATAAAGATTAGCCAGACGTGGTCTACTCCGGGGGCTGAGGCACGAGAATCAGTTGCACCCAGGAGGCACAGGTTGCAGTGAACCAAGATGGCGCCACTGCACTCCAACTTGGGCAACAGAGTGAGACTCTGTTCGAAAAAAAAAAAAAAAGGCGGGGGTGGGGGGCCGGGCGTGGTGGCTCGCGTCTATAATCCCAACACCTTGGGAGACCGAGGCAGGCAGATCATGAGGTCGGGAGATCGAAACCATTCTGGCTAACATGGTGAAACCCCATCTCTACTAAAAATACAAAAAATTAGCCAGGCTTGGTGGCGGGCGCCTGTAGTCCCAGCTACTCGGGAGGCTGAGACAGGAGAATGGCGTGAACCCGGGAGGCGTAGCCTGCAGTGAGCCGAGATCTGGCCGCTGCACTCCGGCCTGGGCGACAGAGCGAGACTCCGTCTCAAAAAAAAAAAAAAAAAAAAAAAATAGAAATACTGATTTTTGAAATCACTGATGAAGAACCTAGTTTTGGGAATGTTCACTAATGATGGCTAGAAGAGGAATATTCATCAAAGGAAGCAGTCAGAGGTATTATTTGATATCTTGGAAGGAGTCGTTTTGCAAAAGAAGAGAGTTCTCAGCAAGTGCAGATAGCAATATCTGATACCATAGAGAGGATAGAAAGACTGACTTTGCTAGCTATTATAGAAGGCCACTGACCTTTAGCAACAACTCTTTCAGCAGATGATGAGAGTAGAGACTGGGTTAGAATCATTTGAAAAGAATAAAATAAAGAAATGGAGACGATGAATATATGTGTGTTCAATGTTTAGGGTAATGAGAAATGAAGAAGAACCCTGGCTGAAAAGAGAAGCAAAGTGGAAGAATGGGTGTGTGTATGAGGGTGAATTGAATATGTATGTAGGCTGGGACACCTGTATGTCTCTGGGATAGTAAGGGCTTCGGAATCAGACTGCAGAAGATCAAATCTCAGGCCAACTATTTAATAGATATGGACCTTGATCAAGTTCCTCTGTGAGCTTCAGGTTCCTCATGTATAAAATGAGATTACTACTGCCCAGCTCTTGGAGTTCTTTAAGGATTTAATGAAATTATGACATAGAAAACACCTAGAACTCAGAGGGCACTCAGTGTTAGTAGGGTGTTTTTTGTTCGTTCATTCTTGTAAGGAAGGGAGATTTCCCAAGAGAGGGAAAGGATGATGCCCATGGCCTCAGAGAAAACAGACGAGTAGACATGGGATTTGGGTTAGAGGTAGAGGAGTAGTTTCAAAGTGAAATTGGACATATTTTCCTGGGTAATAGAAGGGAAGGACAGTGATAAAATGAGGCATTGGGCAGGATAATTTAGGATATGTTGCAGTAACAAGTAACCCTAACTCTAAGTCTGTTAATGCAACAGAGGTTCTCTGTTCTTATTGTATGGCCAACATTAATTAGGAAGAGGTTTCTGTTTTATCTCTGCCCCTCAGAGACACAGCCTGATGGGAACTCCGTCTCAGTATTTGCCTCTGCAGTCATCATAGAGCAGTCACATGGCTACCTCTGACCTCAGGAGGCCAAGAAAGTGCCTGAAATTGGGGAAGCACAGGAAATGTTTGGTGATCAATGCTCAAGACCAGAACAATGAGTAGAGCTATAGGTATAAGTAAATAGGGAAGGGACGGCAGTGGCTTCTCTTTTTCCCAGTGAAGGAGGCAGCACAAATATGATCCACCAAGAGCAGCACGAGGGGTCTTACAAGAGTGGTAAATGTTTGGAACAGCTGTTTGTTAAAATAATTAAACGGGAACACAGCAGCAAAGGAAAAGGAAGTTGTTCTGGTTAAATATTTATCATTAGGGCTCCATGCAGAATGAAATGGTAATACAGCTGTGATTCAGTTTCTTAGTTCAGCTTAAAATTAGAAGCTGCCCATCAATAATTTTCCCAAGGGAGCGATTTCTACTGTAACAGCACATAGCCTAGAGAAAAGGAAATGCACAAAGAACAGGCTTTCTTGGAATGGAAAGGGAAACCATCGCAGGGAGAGAATATGAGAGAGAAATTGATTGTACATCTATCCCTGGAAATAAAAGTGAGTTCCCTTTTATCAGTCAGTCTGTAAATACATCTGCTGCTGGCCTAGCACTTTGGCACTAGGTGTAATCAAGAGAAATTTAGGATTTTATTCTTGTTCTCAGAGAATGTATTGTTTGGTCAGAGGGGCAATAAAGCTCATTCTATGAGTTTGGGGTTTGTTTCATATATGTCATTTATTGCCCTAATTGGTATAATTTTGGGGGAAGAGTTTCATGGAACAGATGAGATTAAACCTAGACCTTGATGAATAGATTAACCTTGGAAGGTGTCAAAGGAAGGGAAGGAGGGCACCCGAGTGATGGTATCATTAAAGGGCCGATGGTGGGAGCGAAAATGGTTTCTGGGGAAGACAAGAAGGAGAGTGGCCAGAAAGAAGAGGAGATGATTAGATCAAGAAATTATGGGACATCAGGTTGAACTAACAGGTTGCAACCTTATTATAAGGAGTTGGTACAATATGGAAGGAAAGCAGAAATTAAAGTTGTTGCATGAGGAATGGCATTGTGACAAGGTACACTTCGTCAGTTGGGAAGAATATATAATGAGAAGGATTAGTTAAAAGACTTGATAAATAATCCAGGTATCTTCTCCTCATCCACTCCCCATAAGACTTGAATGACTTCCTGTTACCTTCAGCGTAAAGTCCCAGTCTTTAGTCTTGCTTGCCCATCCCCATTTTGAAGGACTACCAGATATGCAAAGGGTACTAGGATAAGGAAGACTCGGATATGTTGGAACCAGGAGCAAGCCCATGGATGTACAATTAGAATCTAATGATGCTATCAACAGGCTTCGTTTAGGAGTGCAGCCTAGCACCTTGCAAGGGCTGTGACCATACCAGATGCAACCCTGCCCTAGTAGGATGTTGGAGGTTAGGTGGTCTTGCCAACACAGGCATCAAAGCAGAAACCTCTTTACTATTTTTTAAAACAGCTTTATTGAGTTATTATTTATTGAGTTACTCACCCACTTAAGGTGTACACCTCCATTTTTTTTAATATATGCACAGAGTTGTATACTCATCACCATTATCAATTTTTGAATGAATTTCATGACTCAAAAAAGAAACCCTGCACTCCTTATCCATACCTCCTTCCTTGCCCATTCCACTGCCCCAGCCCTTATCCCTAAGTAACCAACCCTCTATTTTTCATCTCTATAGATTTTCCTATTCTGGGCATTTCATACAAATGGAATAATACAATATATGGTCCTTGCAGCTGACTTCTTTCATTATTTTTCACTTGTTTTAAAGGTTTATCCATGTTGTAGTATATGTCAGTACTTCATTTCTTTACATTGCCTCATAATATTACATTAAATTGATCCAGCACATTTTGTTTATCCATTCATTAATTGATAGACATTTAGATTGTTGCTACTTTTTGGCTGTGATGAAAAATGCTGTTATGATCATACACGTGTAAGTTTTTTGTGGACATGTTTTCATTTCTCTTAGACATATACACACCTTATAGTGGAACTGCAGAGTCACTATCACTTAACCATTTGAGTAATTGCCAGACCATTTTCTGCAGTGCCCGCATTTTACATTTCCATCAGCAGTGTATGAGGGTTCTAGTTTCTCCATATCCTTGCCAACACTTGTTGTCTTTTTTTTTTTTTTTTTTTGATTATAGCCATTCTTCTAGTGGGTGTGAAGTGGTATCTCATTGTGGTTTTAGTCTGCATTTCCATGATCAGAGGTTGTATTTTCAGAACTAAGGCATAAGCGAAACAATGTTTCAGGGCTTTGACAGAAGACTGAGAAATAAATACTAAGAGATTGATTCGGATAGGAGGATTTCAAGCAGTTAAAGGCTAAGAAGGAATTGGACACAGCCTTTTATAGTTTGTCCAGTCTGTGGTATTGCCATGTTCCATGGAAATGAATAACCAGAGGTTACTATTCTCATTCTGACTAATCATTCTCAGTCTTCCGCAGCACGGAGTTAGAGTCACCTGAAAAATAATTTTAAATATACCAGTGTTCAGACCCTATCCTTGGCCAATTGAATAAGAATGTTTGGGGATATAAACCAGGTATCTGTAGTTTTAAAAATCTCCTCACATGATTCTGATGCACCATGAGGGTTGAAAGACACCATTGTAAATAATTCAGCAAGATTAAATAGTAGAATGAATTTATTGATTGCGTGCACTGATCAGATAACCATGTGCCTTTATTTTGACCTGTAAGCTTTTCTGAGACACCTGCTAACTGAATTTGATCAAGTAGATGTGAGACATAATTGCAGTATGCGGTCTTCTCCAACTAATGATAGAGGAAAACCTAGCGTGTGATTCATAAAATCAATTAACTATTTCTCCCCAATTAAACCCCCAATTTAAAAGTTTTGTCACAGAGTTGAGTTCCTTCATTTTTTCCCAGTTATGTTGGCTACGAATGAGGCATTTGTTTATTTCTAATTATTTCAGTCTCTTTGAGTTCAACATACAGTGATGCTTTTCAAGGTAATGAATTAGTTCATTGATTAGTTTATCTATTATAAGACAGTAAATTGATGTAATGAGTCACTGATAGATATCCTAGTAGTTGGCTCATAGATACAAGCATTTTTTATGGTTGTGTTGATTTGAACACATGCCATTTCTATGCAATCCTTGACCTTTGTAATTGACCTCATGTGTACAGATGACAGCAAATAGATCAATCAGGGTGATGTCTCATTACCATATGGCTAGTGATTTCTCTAGGACTAAAGTATGTTTTTTCTCTGTAGGGATTGAGGACCATTTTTGTCTTCTGTTAAAATTCTAGGTCTAGTCACAAAACTGGAAATGATGGAAACTAAAGTGGAATACTATTCTGCTAGCTTGGCACCAAGTTTCCAATGTGGAAAAGAGTGATTTTCCATTGTCCAGACTCTTCTTTAGAGGGGTCCTACATCCCCAACTTAAAATTTGGGCTACACAGTTTCAGAAAATGAAAATTGATATTCCAGGAAGAAGAGGTAGATAATGCAGGAATGTCAGTAATTCGACATGTTCTGATGCCAGCCTGGCCAGAGATGGCTTTGGTTTCATTGTAGATTGAGATTTCTTATAGAAGGTTTAAAATGCAGGGAAGGTCAAGTTGAGTTTTGTGGAGGAAGGTGTCCTAGTACTTTTTTAGGGAACCCATATTTTTGTCTTAATGGAACTGCTAAAAAACTGTGCAGTAATCCAGGCCTTCTCTTCCTCTCAAAAACAGACTAGGCACTGGTTGTATTTAGTCTCACATTCGTTTAATCTAGACTAAGTGGAAGCATGGCATATAAATCATTGATGTAAAGATTATCACGGAAGAAATTGAAATGGAAACAAACAGTAGGGGGAATATACCTGTATAATAGCACATCCTTTCCATCTGGCTAGCTGTCAGATTTCCTGGCCATTTCTCGTTGTACACTTCATCTTTGCTTGCTTCTTCTTTCCTTTCCTTTTTTTTTTTCAATACAAGTATTTTAAACTGCAACCTGTAAAGAAAATGAGAGGTACGTTACACATCCTTTAAAACAAAGAGGAAAAAAAAAAAACACCCCTGTTAATAACTTCCACTTTGAGAGCTTGGGCTGGTTGCAAGGCCCAGGGGACTAATCTGCTGAATGTGGAAGGATATGGAGCCATTTGTCCTGGGAGAAGCACTACATTAAAAAGAAGAGGAAGAAGTCATGGGGGAAGGGCGAGGGTCTGCTGATGAAAGTAGCTGTCAAATTAGCAGGTCTGGAAGTTGTAGTGCATATTGTTATGAGCTGCTCAAGTTCACACCAGAGCAACCAGCTCCATCCGTCTTTCTCAGTTTACATTTTAATTGGCTTGTAGTTAAGTTTTTTAAACACTGCGAGATTGCTGACATACACTGCAATATCATGTGAATAATTTATGGAGGTTGCTCAAGACAAGCTTTTTTTTTTTTTTTTGAGAAACCAGGGGGGAGTAGGAGAAGAAGGATGAGAGGGTCTGTGGGAGGGGCCAGGACAGAAGAGCAGACACAACTGCATGTGCTGTGCTGGATGTTGGATGTTAAATGTTTCTGCTGGTGTAGGCAGCAGCATTTGGGATTTCAGGGAGGTTTGTACAATACGATCTTATTAATAACAATTCTGTCAAGAGAGCACCCAATTAAATTGAATTGGGTTTATGACTCCCTCTTGGTTTCTGAAAATGTGTGGATATAAAACCTCTGCGATGTGAATATTGGATAACAAGGGTGGGTTTATTTATTTATTTATTTTTTGGTTGGTTTTAATGATTCCTCCTACTACTGAGAATTTGCTTGTTTATAAATGCAGGGGTAGGCATTTTTCCCAAACTATCTTTCTGTTTTCTGCTCTCAAAATAATCTAGAGAAGATGGAACTGGCATCAGTGGGCAGTTATCCTCACTAAGAACGTTACTGCTTCTAGGAGGGTTTGCTGGACAACTCTGAGTCTAGAATATCATCTAATTAACACCTGTGGGAGAATCCTCTTCCTCTGCTAAAATATACTTTTTTTCTTATTACAAAATGAGTAAATTATATAAATGTCTAGAGTACAAAGAGGAGAATAAAAATCACCTATAAGTCCTCCCCCCATTAATAAAATTGGTATGGTTTTTGTTTATATCCTTCTAGTCTTTTTTCTGTTCATATTTAATGAACGTAATTTAGTGAATAGTGTATACTGTTTAGAAGTCATCTTTTTTTTTTCCACTAAACATTACCTCATGAGCATATTCCCATGAATGGTCTATACGGAATGTCATTTCTAATGACTGTAGTGTGTATGTGTGAATTAACTATACTTTTATATAACCTATCTCCTGCAACTAAAATGCAGTGTTAGTTTATAATTTTTATCCATTTTAGACAGGCAAGTTATAAATGTATTTTTTGGCCAGATCTCAGTATACATTCTTGATCATTTCTTTAGGAAAACTCTGAGAAGTAGAATTTCTACATGAAGCAGAGTGAGTCTGAGGGAAAAATCATTAATGTCTCAAGAATTTTGTGTCAAAAAGAGGGATAAAGCACATTTTTTAAATTAATGAAATTAACAGTGTATTCTATTAAAAAAGAAAAACGATGATAACATTCAACATGAAGTTCTTTGAAATTATTGAATTTTTTTCCTTGTGGGGTTTCTTAACCACAAAACCTATTTATTAGGATTGATGGAGGCTATTTTTTCTTTACCAATTGCTATATAACTACTTAAGACTTCATGTAATCAGCTGAGATGCTACAAATGTATTGCCTGTCAACTCCAATAAAAAAGTGGGCAGTTAATTGAAGGGATGTCTTGCTGTTAAACAAACTTGCAGTCAGTTGCTTGTAAGTAACATTTAGTTTGATATGTAGTCAAAAGGCAGGAAAATAAGTGTTTAGGCAGGACTGGCTTTTTACAATGTAAAAAGAGAAGTGATTATATTGGGGTCAAGATGAGTCGCCTTTCAACTGGCATATTTTCCTTTTAAAAAATGTATTCATATATCAGAAGAAAGGTGAAAGACATGTAAGGCCTTAAGGTTGGTCAGTTTGAGATCTTTTCCACTTACAGTAACTAAGTCTTCATCTTCCTGCATCCCTTGAAGACACTGTTTTACCCTAATATCAAGCCTGGCTTTGAGGTCAGTATGTGTGTGTTTGCACATGTGCATGCACACAGACTGTAAGTAGATGAGGTAAGAACTCCCTAAACCAAGTGCCATACTCTGCAGATGGGAAACTGCCATCCACAGACCCAGTAGAAAGGCTGCAGTACCACAGCAGCACTTGGAACAGCTGCTCCAACTCAGGCCCATTACCTGCTCCTCCTAGGAGTGCCCTGATGCTCCCTGCACCTTTGTTCAACTCTTCCTTGATAATCCAGGATAGGATCACACATTTTCTAGATGGTGAGCTTGTAGTCAGAAGCCCTTTTCAAGCTCAGCACTTTCAGAGGGAGGGTTTATCCAAAAGACACCATACAGATTCAATATGTGAAATGTTGAAATATTTATGAAACAACACATATATGATAGAGATTTATTCTATCTCAAAATCACTTGGATATGAGAGAGCTATTAGAAGCCCCACTGACTTTGTTTTGAGATTCCATTGGAGGTCATTGAACTTTGGAGCCTCACTCTGAAGCCAAGAAATTTCAACTTTGCCAGTAACCACATTAAAATGTGTGTACCTGGCAATGGTGAACCAGCCTCATTTGCTGGTTTCCATTCTTTGTATTGGCTATTCATTATTTCATCAACAAGAATTTATTTTTTTAGTGCCAATTTTATGTCTAAGTAGGTAGTATGGAATGCAAGAGAAGATGTAAGTTATGGCCATTCCCCTCATGGGCCTTTCAATAAAGCAAAGTAAATATGTAATCCACTTACAGTCAGTCAAGAGCAATATTTTTATTTGTAATGATTCCACATTTTAGCTTAAGAAAGTATTTATTATTCTGGGAAGAAAAACATTGGCTGAATTAATGGCAGATTCTGAACGGGCTTTGAGCAACATTCGGAATACAAGTGTGTTAAGTTTGGTGGGGTTGTTGAGGTTTGCTTTATTTCCTGAACTGCTATGAATTAGCAAATTCTAAACCAGCTGTTTTCCAATTACATACAATAACTTGTGCCTACCTAAGTCTGTCTTTCTGCCAAGCTTCTACTTGCAACTCGTTTTACAATTTATTCCTAGGCCAGGGGCGGTGGCTCACGCCTGTAATCCCAGGACTTTGGGAGGCTGAGGCGGGTGGATCACGAGGTCAGGAGATTGAGACCATCCTGGCTAACATGGTGAAACCCCGTCTCTACTAAAAATACAAAAAAATTAGCCGGTCGTGGTGGCAGGCGCCTGTAGTCCCAGCTACTCGGGAGGCTGAGGCAGGAGAATGGCGTGAACCCGGGAGGTGGAGCTTGCAGTGAGCCAAAATCACACCACTGCACTCCAACCTGGGAGACAGAGCAAGACTCCATCTCAAAAAACAAACAAACAAACAAACAAAAAACTCATTTCTAAATACCCCCAAACCAGTGGAATAATAGTAGGCATCACCTTAAATCATAATATTTTCACAAGAACATGTTCAGTCTTGAAATAATGGCCAGGTTTTAGAAAGTGGGAGGTGCGAATGGAGGAGTAGTTTGTTTTTTATCGTTAAAAAAAAAGTTGCTTGAATGAGCAGGTTGCTCAGATTTCTCTGCTGCTTTCTTCCCAGATGGCCAAAGGGAGAGAGCACTTTTGCTGAAGAAAGGGATGAATGAAAAGGACACCTCTGCATCCAGTTATTTATAGGATGATAATTGGTGATGGGGTTGGAGTTTGAAAATGTTTCCATGTGAACATTTTGCAATTTGCTTTACCTGCCTTTTCTGTGGTATTAAACACGTTACTTAATTCCTATTTTTATTTTGAATTGGCAAATTTCTTCATAAAAGGTCAGATAGTAAATATATTAGCGTTTTTGACCACACAGGTCTCTGTCATGTATTGTTTGTTTCTCTTTTTTTTAAAGCAACACTTTAAAAACGCAACAACTCATTTTAATTTACAGGTTGTATAGAAATGGACTGTGGGTGAGATTTGGCCGGCACACTGTAGTTGGCCAGCTCATGCCTTAGAGAAACATGGCGAGGATATCCTGGGTGGGCATGCGTGTCGGTTAGGCCAGCATGATTTCCCTCTTCTGCTTGCTTTGTTCTCTTCTGGTCACTGGCTGTCTCAGGAGCTAGTCTCTGGAGCCCCGCTCTCCTGTGTGATGTAATGGTGTGAAATGGTGTTTCCAGTGGAAGGCCTGCAGGGGTAAATGCTGTCTCTAATTAACCTGTTCATTTAGTGCCATTATCCTTTATCTTGAATGCAGTTCTGCTCTGGGAGGATAAGGAAAGTGCTTAATTATAGTAACAGTTTCACATTGTCTTTGTTTGCATGATGAAGTACAAAAAGCCCAGGAGATGAAGCTGTCAGTCAGTAAGTGTCTTTGGGAGCCTCTTGGTTTTTTGCATTTAATAATCATGCTCTGTTATTGAGTGTTGTTGAATGAAACCTCAGGTCACAGTCTTTGTCAACGATCTGACCCAAGACATCTGGCCTGTGTAAGTTACAGCGAATGTCCACAAACTGGATAATATCACCGGCAAATTGTGGCTTCACTGGTGCCTGTTTATTTGCTTTTTGCCTCAATTAGAGTACTTTGGATTGTTATTTGTCTTTTTAGTGTGTTTTCTATCTGCCTAATTGCATGTTAAGTACCTGTAGTCCAGGGAATGTGCCCCATACTTATTTGAAGCCTAAAGTCTTTTGGAATACCATCACAATATTTTTATAGCACTATTTTATTAACCACAATAAAAAATGTCCTATAAAAACATTGCAGAGATCTTCATACTCACTCTGAGGAGCCAAAGTCAGCTGAATGGTGTTTGGGTCTCAAAAATATATATATATATATAGTGATAGGTACATATATATAGTGATATATATATTATATATATTGATATATATATCACAATAAAAACATTGTATAAAATATTATAATTATTAAAATGGTAAACCATTTATATGGCTTTAAATAGTTTATGATTAAACTATTTAAGTGTATAGCTTAGTGGCATTAAGTACATTTGCATTGTTGTACAGCCATCATCACTGTTCATTTCCGGAACATTTTTCATCTTCCCAAAGTGAAACTTCTATGTTCATTAAACAATAACTCTCCATTCTTCCTTCCCCAACCCGGCCAACCAGCATTCTGCGGTCTGCCTCTATGAATTTGACTACTCTAGGTATCTCATAAAAGCAGAAACAAATAGTATTTGTCCTTTTGTGTCTGGCTTATTTCACTTAGCATAATGTCTTTAAGGTCTATCCATGTTGGCAGCATGTGTCAGCATTTCCTTCCTTCTTAAGGCTGAATAGTATCCCATTGTATGGATATGCCACATTTATCTATTCGCTTATGAATGGACACTTGCGTTGCTTTCACATTTTCTCTGTTGTGAATAATGCTGCTGTGAACTTGTCTAAGTCCTGCTTTAATTTCTTTTATGCATACTCAGAAGTGGCTATTGAAATATTTTTGCATCTGCCAATGTAACAACTTTTAAGCTCTGTGGAACTTTAAATATTCTTACTATTCTTTCCTATGTTATCTGCCTATAGTAAAATAAATTTTATAATAAAGAATTCAGTTATTAGCTATGATGCACAAAAAGATCTGTGAGAAAAAGCACGTATTCAGCCTATGTACCAGGCACTGAGATTAGCTCTTTATGTGAATTATTTACTTAAGGCCCACAGAATATGTTATCTGTGTGCTACAGACAAGGAAATAAAGGCTTAGAGAGGTTAAGAAACTTACTTACGTTCACACAGCTAGTATGTGGCAGACAGGGTTCTACTTCAGAAACCATATTTGTAGATACCATGAAGCCATTCAGAAAAGTGGATTACATCTATATTCCTCATTATATTCCCAGCATGGTTAGCAGAAGGCTTATTATTTTCCATTGCATTATGTCACTTTTAAATTTCAAAATCAAATTATATAAAATAACATGTAAAATTCTTTGAAAGCTTTAAAAGGGCTATACACATGTAGAGTATTAACAGTAAATCTACTGATGGACAAATGTTAAAAGCTATAAGTATATGATTCAAAAACCATCTAAGAATTTTAAACAGTGGTCTGATTATTATGGAAGCTTACTGGAGCCTATCCTTGTGATTTGTTAGAACATTGTTTCAAATCCATTTTATTCATATCTCTTCCAATTCTTATTAAGACTAGCACTGCTGTTATGAATTCCATGGCTTTTTTTGAGTTAAGTTGCTGGATATAAGCCAGGTTATCATATAATGTCCTTTACCACCTGTAGTCACTTTGGGATAGGTACTGTGCCCTCAACCATCTTTGAAATCCTACAACTCCTAGGCTAGGTTTAGATGCCAAATAGCAAAAGAACTATCATGTTGAAAAACTATTATTAGGCTGGGCACGGTGGCTCACGCCTATAATCCCAGCACTTTGGGGGGCTGAGGCAGGTGGATCACTTGCGTTAGGAGTTCTAGACCGGCCTGGCCAACATGGTGAAACCCCGTCTCTACTAAAAAACACAAAAATTAGCAGGGCATGGTGGCATGCACCTGTAATCCTCAGAAGGCTGAGGTGTGACTATCACTTGAACCTGGGAAGCAGAGGTTGCAGTGAGCCAAGATTGCGCCACTGCACTCCAGCCTGGGTGACAGAGCGAGCATCTGTCTCAAAAAAAATAGAAAAAGAAAAAAGAAAAACTATTATTAGACTTAATTTGTGTCATTTCAGAGGACAAAATTGAGGCCATTCTGTGTGTGTAGGTTCTGGAAGGACACATTTCAGTGCAGAATAAAAGATGTAGTTGTAGCTTGGTAGACTGACTGCCTTGAAAATTAGCAAGTTGTCAACAGAAATATTCAAACACGGTCTAGAAAATCCTCTCGACAAGGAAGTAAAGAGGATTCCTACACTAAGAGACTGAATTTATGAATCTTCAGACTTGGTCTATTATGACATTTACTTCAAGTGTTCTAAGAACTTCCCCTTTACCATTGTCATATGTAGTATTATTTTCTTCAGCAAAAGACAGGAACTAAGAGTTTTTGGATGGCTTATTTGTTGTACCAGAGGCAAGTAACTGTGCTGGGTTCGAATGACTTAGAAGTAGAAAATATTTTGATCAGGTGCAAATCATGGTCAGGAAGACAACAGGGTCGACTTTTTAAACCTAGATTCTCCAGGGTGTGGACACATCATGTACAAAACATGACTGACACTAAGCAAAGGATCTGGAGTGGTTTGATCAATATATATTGATTATTTGATTTATTGACTTTGCCGCAGTCTTCTTGGAGCTCTTCAGCATCCAGTACTATAAAACTCACTTTCATTGTAACATTTGACTTCAGCAAGGACTTAGGTATTGGGGACAAATGACATTCTCTCCTCTTTTCTGATTGATGTGGCTCTGGGATCAAACGAAGTTAGTGCAAATACTGGAATATTTGCTCAAATCGAGACCAAAAGGGCTTAAAATTCCGTGCAGGTAGAACTGTTTGTTTAAGTATCAGAAGGACAGACTTTGGTAATTTCAGCTGCATGTGTTGGTTCTTATTTCATTTTGGTAGAAATTGAGTACTGGAGACTGCCTGGAAGCCAGCCTCCAGCATTGACGTCTGACAGTAACCGCAAAAGCAGTCCCCCTTTCCACCGGCAGAGCCAGGACCACGTCCGTGGCTGTGATCTCAGGGGAGGGCTCCAGTCCACAGCCTGGGTTTATGACTGAGAAGCCTGCTTCTTGTAAGGTGGGGAAAACAGAGCCACACTGACCCCATAGAATTTGAACTTGGAGAAACTGTCGAATCCAAAGGACCCATCAAGGCCAGGGACAACGCCTAGTCTGAACTGGCGACCGTGGGCTTTTTCAGAGCCAGGTGTCAGACATGGGTAAATATCAAACTGTATCTGATTAAAAACAGGAGGGAGCAGAGCTCCCCTTACTCACTGAGGAGCCAAAGTCAGCTGAATGGTGTTTGGGTCCAAATAATTCAAAAGCCACAGTCTCATGACCCAACCAAAGAAATATTCAAAACTAGCCTGAAATAGAAGAGCATGTTTTCAGAAATATGCTATCAAACACATTTATCTTTATGAATTAAGTAGTTTTCTCTTCAAATGGCCAGATATCCATTAACATAGAACATTATAGGATAAATACCTCTTATGGAGATGGTGAGATTCATGATTTCATTCAAGTTAAAAAATTGGCAATGATACTGTATAAATAAAATTTGGTCTCATCCAACACTTTTGATTGTATTTGTCTATTACCTGGGGAAAACACTGAAATAGGAGGATGAAATAATACTAAGAATACCATTATAATTATATATTTGAAAATTACTGATTCTATAGCTGTTTTACCAATGAGATATTGACGAGATAAAGAAGAGGGATAATGATAGCCCAAGTGGATTTCCCAATAATGCAACAGTGAAGAAATCAAAATCCAGTCAACATGGACATGTCTTATATCTTGATTGGAAGGTAAATAGCACAGTGCATACATTTGTCAAAACTCAACCAACTGTACACTTTAGAGCTGTGCGTTTTCCTGTGTACAAACTCTACTTCAAGGAAAAAGTCAAATCACCTTATTTGTGGAGCTACAATTTATGAGAAAGTACAACATTTAGCAAGCCTTGGGAGAAAAATTTCCCAGCATTCAGGAAACTTGCAAATCATTTGTTAGCCCTAGACACAAATGTAAGAAAATTTTAATAATACAAATTGAGTCATTGATGAGGGATTTGAAGATTCTTAATATTGTGGACCTAAATGGAGCCTCTATGATCATTAACCCTCCAGTTACAAATATGGTAAAACAGAGATAAAGAAAAGTTTAGGAAATTTTCCAAAGAAAATCAGAGGCAGAATTTGACTAGATGGCAGGACGATAAGCTTAAAGCTCCTTCTCCTTTCTCCTTTGTCACATTGACTTCCTCCTCCTCCTACCAGCTAAATATTCTCAAGGGTCTGTTTTCAGCTCTCTTTACCTTTATTTTTATGTTGCACTCCCATTTACCCTTTAATTTCAAAGTTGTCATTTCTTTCTTCAGTCAGTAAACACTTTTTGAGTGTATATTGTGTACCAAGCACTGTTTTATAGGTGGGTGATAGGTGATACACAACTAAACCAGAAAGACTAAAAGTCTTCACTCACAGAGCTTATTTTCTACTAATGTCTATGCACCTGGAAGCCAGATACTGATTTCTGGAACAAGTATTCTCAGCAGTCCAGACACCATTGCCCTACAACTTCCCTTGCGTATCATGACAGCATCTCAAGCTCAAGGTGTCTGTGATCTCCTCTCTAAATCATCTCCTATTTTCCCCAGTCTGAAGATCATCATTGGCTGTCCTTGTTGAATCTCTAAGTCAACCAATTTGAAAAACTCTAAACTCTTCCAAACTGACTTTTTCTTAGATCTATTCAGAATCTCCGTGTTTCCTCACTTCTTTGTAATGTCCAGTAGCTTTCTAACTCACGTGTCTGCTAGAGTCCCCAACTCTGATGTGCCCTACACATCACTGCCTGGCTAATTTTCCCAAAGCACACCTCCTATACCAACTTTTTCCCAAACACACACACACTCTTTTCCTTTTATTTCATCTGCCTTTCAAATTAAATGGAAATTCCTCTATCTGGCAGTAAAGACTATTGAAAGCATGGCTCCACCCTGCCTTTCAAATCTGACTTCTCCACTTCAGGTACCTGCACCTACTCCAGCCAAAGTGGATTCTTGGATGCTCTTTTGGCAGGCCCTAGTTCTCTACCACTCTGCCTCTGCTCATTGTGTTTCTATCTGGACTCGTTATGCAGATTTGCCCCACTCTGTACTCATCATCAACCTCTGTGTACAAGTCACTCACTGTCTAAGACTCCTTTCTCATTCTGATCAGCATGATTTTCCTTCATTTGAGTGTAGTCATCGCTCAGTGCATTGCATTATGGTCATTCTCTTCCTTTTTTACTAAAACAACATGATGGATTCTCACAAAATGATACATCCTTATTGAAAAAAAAATTAAAGTCTACAGAAGAGTAATGAAAGTAAAAACCACCTGAAGCTGCATCACCCAGAGATATCTGTTTTTGGACATCCCTTCAGATGTTTCTTTGTATGTATACACAATTTATGAAGTCTATATATTTTTCCAAAACTGAGATCAAATTCTGCCTTTTTTCATGTTGATATATTCTGATGCTCTTTTAATGTTGATCAATAGAAAACTAGACTATAATTTGCCGTGGCTGCAAGGTATCTTATCATTTGGCTTTACCATAATTTTTTGCTTTTTGTTGTTGTTGATTTTTTTTTTTAATCTTGTGTTCCTCCCAGTAGAAGATGCGGGGAGGAGTTGCTCAGCATGTGTTCTGCCCATGTCTCGTAATATGCAAGTGAGCAGTCTGTCATGGTCCTTGACAGGGACTGTTTGTGACATATCACTCCATGTGATTTGGGACCTGGGAAAATGTTTCGAGATCTTGAGAACACGTTAGAGAGGATTGGCCTAAAGTCCCATAGTAAAGTTTCAGCCTTTAAAAGAACAATTATTACTGCTTTGAACAGCCTTATGCCCTCATTGCCTGTAAGAAAGCCATTCATTATTTCATGTTACATAATCTGCAGAGAGCTTATTCACTTAGAAAGCGATGCATTCATCATAGCTTCTATCTTATGAGTAGCTAAAAGCAGGATCTGTTCTGCATCTTTGAGGCATTCTTCACAGCACAGACCTCATGCTATCACTAATTAGCCAGAGCATTCCCAGCCAAAAATCCCAGTGCCTGTCCTCGACAAAAAAGTCTGTTTTTCCACAGTAAGGGTAAAGCCTGCCTCTCTGTCTAGGGACATCTCCATAGGACAAGCAAAAGTAGGGTGGTGGTGAGCTCTCAGATCAGCCAGCACAGTGAAACAGACTGCAGCCTCTTAGGTGACTTACTGTTTGCTGCCTCCCTTTCTCTGCAAAGTGGGATCTCCCTTAGACAATGCCTTTGTCCTCTGACAGAATACCTAACCACCATGAGACAAGCCACTTCTGCATTATTCTGAACATTGTTCCTATCCATTCCCCATTTCTGGCTTCCCCATTTCTGGCTTCCCCTAGCCAACTTCCAGCCACTTGCATTAATGATGAATGCGATTAGCAGCCTATGCTAGTCCATTAGAGAAAAGAAAGAAAGAAAGAAAAACCATGAGATTGTTTGCTTGTCACTGGGAAGTGAGGCTTGACGGGAACATCCTCTCTGTCCCTCCCCACCACTCCTCCTGCCGTGTGCCTGTGATCTGTGCGCATGCGCTCATGGTTGCCCGTGTTCCATGGCTCTGCCATTTGCTCAGTGGGGGGACGTTTTCTTAGCTGAGCAGTGCACCACTCTGCCTGAGGGATTGAGAACATATTGCTTGGCAGGTGGGCCTACTCAGACGCACTGACTGTTGTTTCAGCACTGACAGGGAACATACATCATGCAGGCCCATTATGCCAGCATAAATCCATGGTAACCTGTTCAAAGGGCTGCAACCAGCAAACAACGTGTTTGGGTCTTAATAGGTGATATTTTTGAAACATATAATTGGGATCTGAGAAGTAATTCTGGGTGACAAGCCACTCCTTCTGCCATCCTAACAGAAGCTGGGCCTGCAGCAAAATACCACTCCTGTCATGCTGCACAAAGATGACTGCCATTCCAGCTCAGCTCCAGGCTGCTGTGCACAGCGCCAACGGTGCCAAGAGCTTGTCTGTGCAGGGAAAAGAGCCCTCAGGTTTGAGGGTTTTCCTTTGTGCCTTGGTGCTCTGGACTGCTGGCAAAAGGAGCTCCTAGGATTGTTGATAGGCAATGTCGGAGCCTCTTTATTCAGCCTACTATTACAAGTTTGAAAGTGCTCTAGAGTTTGTTTGGTGGGGGGTAGTGGACAGATAATCCTCAAAGCAGAGGGTTCTGATCTTTGTCTTGAATAGAAGCTATCTTTCTTTTCCCCCACTGGCCTTCAGTAGGAGAATGAGATATTAATAAAGTCCTTGAACCGAGTGTGAAGGGGCTTGGTATCAGGAGCCTTGCTGGCTGCTTCCCTACACAGAAGCCAGACTTGTGGTGCCAGCAACTTGGAGATATAGTGGGTAAAGGTTGGCACAGCTCTGATCACAGAGAACACTTTTCCCTGCATTTCTAGGATGAGGAGGTGAATGATTAGTTTACATGGGTTGCCATGCATTGGAGTCATGATACAGTTTCCTTATGACACACATGCTCCATGACCCATGTTCTGCATTCCTATTGTGCACTCTCACAAGATGCACCTCACTGCACATCATCATCCGTTGCTTTCTGCTTATCCACTAAACTGTGTTCTCCCTAAAGACAAGTACCATACCTTATTTGTACATAGCTGAGTGCTGGTTTCATGGGAGACACAGAAGGACTGAATAAAGGAAGATGTTCATTCCTAAAAAGAAAAGCCAGAAGGAGGTCATTGTGGAGTTGTTGACTTTTTTTGTCTTCTTGATTTCTAAGAAATCATAACATGGGTATTTCAGTATGACTTGCCAATTAAATTATAGCTGGATGGCAATATTGTATTATTTAGCTCTCATTCTGCCACACAATTAAACCAGTATCAACACAGCCCGATATGCATGCTACAGCATCTGTACTTTTCTTTTGCTACAACAGAAGTAGTTTCCTTAAAGCAAATTAGAAAATAATCTCATGAGACCAAGGACTTTATAAAGCATAAGGACCAAGGAGGGCCAGGTGTGCACCTACCGTCCCAGCTACTCTGGAGGCTAAGGTGGGAGGATCACCTGAGCCCAGGAGTTGGAGACTGCAGTGAGCTATGATGGCACCACTGCATTCCAGCCTGGGCAACACTGTCTCTAAAAATAGAAAATAAAATTTTAAGGACCAAAGAGAAGACTGTTATGATGTGAACAGTAGCAGTCAATATTTAGAAAAGTTGTGTTTCTGATAGCCTGGCACAGAATGGTGATTATGAGAGATATGGGCTGTGTCACACTGTAGCAATGGCCCAGCTACCCCTCCACCAGTTTCACCACTTTCTTGTGTTTCTACTCAACAGTATGGTTAGTTATGACACAGAGATTTGCCAACCCAGGTTTCAAAGCAACATAGACTTTGGTCTTCTGTCCCCAGATATTCTAGTTATAAGGCCTATACAGGAGCCTGGGATTATACTTTGAAAATGCTTTTCAGGTGGCTTAGATGCAGCCAGTCTGTGGACTCTGGTTTGGGAAGCACTGATTAGAAGAATACAATACTGAGAAGCCCAGTAGTTCCCTCAGTCTTACCACTGCCATGTGTCCTCTATATATCTTTCCTGGACCATCTGTGTAAAAATGCCTGATGTCTTAGACAGAGGCTCTGATGAGCCTTAAGAGCTCCTTGCAAGACATAAAACCAAGAGGCTTTTTGATATGGAAGGGAAATATCATTTAGTACATCTCCATGTCCATCATCAGTTCTACCTCTGAAATATTTTTTAAAAACACCTTTATTGAAATACGATTCACTCATCATGAAGTTCATCCTCATAAAGTATACAATTTATTGATTTTTGGTATATTGACAGCCATTTAGTAAATTGTACAACCATCACCACTATCTAATTCTAGAACATTTTCATCAACTAAAAAGAAACCCCAGGCTCATTCCCTCCTACCCAGGCCCTGGCAATCACTAATCTACTATCTCTGTGGATTTGCCTATTCTGAACATTTTATCTCAGATATCTTAAACTGACTGAACATAAGTCCAGTTGTATCTGCAAATGTCTCTAAAAATATTTTTTTCTAATATTCCATTGAGGGTTGCTGGTTCTTACATCTTTCATGGTCAGAAAGGCTTCATTTATCTCTAACTTTTACCTACATTACCCTTCTGTAACGTTAACTCATTATCCCTTGTCTTCTCTGCCTCTCTCTCATCATTTCACCAACACTCAAATTCTTTATAAATTCAAGCATCATCATCCAGTCACCCCCTGACTTTTCTGTAGGATGAATGGTCTGAACAGTCCTATGCACCTTCCCAGATCTACCTAATATTTCCTCCTATTTCTTCTTATTTAAATAACCAAGTGTTCACCCTTTTCTCTAAAGTGGATGACTTCGTTTGTGCCCTTTTTTATTCTCTTTTTCATGCTCTAGAACCTGGCTTTGGACTGCGTCTTCATTTTCTTTCTTCAACCTACCGTAATACTCCACATTCACACTTTTAAAAAATTGCCTCTACCTGCTGCCTCGTCAAGATACCATTCTCTTTTTCTCATTCTCTTCACTGCCAACCCTTTTGAAAGCAGAGTTTGCTCTCTCTGTTGGTGCTTCTTTTCCACTCACTCCCACTTCACTTCTAGCAGCCATGACTCTGCTCCCATTACTTTACAGAAATGTCTCTCCTTGTAGTTCATGGCATCAAGCCCAGTACCCTTCCCTGACCCCATTCCCTGAGACCTCTAGGTAACCTGGAGCTCAGTTGACTATTCCTCCATCTTGAAGCACTCTTTTTCCTTTGGCTTCTTTGGCACTCCACATTATCCAGCTACTTTTGGCTCCAGTGTTTAGTGCCTTCCCAAATATGGGTGCCCACTCTTTTATCTGTCTATTTTCTCCCTTTCCAGCCTCATAACACCATCTGGCTCCTAACTATGTGGATAACTTCCAAAACTATCTTCACCACTTGGATGTCCTGCCAGCTCTTTAGACTCATTGCTCAAAACAGAACTCAAACTCAGGCTTTCCGTCTTTCCTAATGTTGGCCATAATGTGACCCAAGGTTGAAAATTTGACTTTTTTCTTTCTTTCTCTATCACCTCCTTGGTTGCCAGGATGACAGACCATCATGTATGTAATAGCTCTTTTATTTTGTTGAAGCTCTATTTCTTCATCCATCGTCTCTACTTCTCAGTGTCATTGTCCAGGTCCAGGCCTTCATTGGCTCTCATCTGGACTATCACCAGACCATTCGATCGCTGCTCATTCCATCTTCTACATTACGGCCAGATAGCAGTCCTCCTTCAACACTTAACACATATGTCATATCCCTAGGCGGCACTCTTTCTAATTCTTCTAAGCCTACTGAATACATCTTTAACACCTTATCCTAAGTTACAAGACCTTCTATATTATTTTCCATTCCTTCATATTCTCTATGTTCTGTCCTAAGCAAAACACTGATCATTCTTTCACCTCCACAATTTCTCATTTACAGAATCTTTCTTGTCCTGTGTTCTTTTATCTAAAAGGATGTCCTTTATTTCTACCAACGGATGATTCTATGTGTTGAAATCCTCTCATCCTTCAAATTCTTTCTCTTCCTTGAAATCTTAGAACAGTGTTTCTCTCTCCTTTGAATTTCCCAAATTGTATGAGGAGGCAGGGGTGTGGGGAGTAGGAAAGGACATTTAGCACTTTGTCTTGTATTTCCATTATTTATGTGCTTGTCTTACCAGTTCCACAAAAAGTAGGAGCCTTGCATTTTCATTGTTATAACTCCTGTGACCGCTGATAAAGTATCTTAAATATACTGTATCCTGAATAAATGTTTCTTCAGTGAATGAATTTTTAACTTCTATAAAATATAGAAGATGTAAAAAACTAAACTTGTAGATGACAGGCTTTATGTCAGTGTCAAGAGAGTTCTCAGTAGTTTCCACACTATTATTATTTTCAATCAATCTAGGTACAAGGTTGAGGTGAAAGAAACTTGAGAGAATTGTAGCAAACCTGCCATCATCTTCATATTGTAATGCCTTTGCATTTGCATAATATTTTATACCATTACAAGGTACTTTCACATCTTATCTGACCCTCTCTGTACTTATTTCAGGTTATCATAATATCCATTTCATAATGAGAAAAATGTATTCTGGGCAGTTTCAATGACTTAATTAACTAATGTCAGGTTATTGATTAGGGGCAGACCTGGACAAAGGGACCTGTTGACTGTCTTTAAATATTTGAAGGACTAGCATGTCAAAGAAAATTAAATCTTACTTTTTTTATTCTTTATTTCCTCAGAGGACTAGAACAAGTACAAGCAAATTCAAACTCAATGAGGAGATAAACAGTTTAACTATCAGATCCACTTCAAGATGATATTGGCTGCCTCTGTTGTTCAACCCAGGGAGAGCAAGCTGGCCAAGCAGATAGAGGATGGTTTGTTGGAAAGAGCCTCCCAAAAAGTATAGGTTAACCAAGCTCCCTTCTAATTCTGCAATTTTGACTTTCTTTTTAGGTCAGCACTGTGTTACTACCCTGCATAATCTAAGTTTTGATTTCTGTCTTTTTATAGAACTCAACCTTAAGCAAATTTAGCCACAGTGTGGTCTGGGTCCTAGATTTTTTATGAGATGGCAACTCCACCTTATCCTACCTACTCCTCGTAACTGGTATTGGACCACCTACAGGTGGGAATCTAAAAGAATATATTTCCACCCAATCCTTCAGTGTCTAGAGCTGCCAGCCCAGTGGGGGGGAAAAATGAAGTTTTCAGAAAATCTCACAGGTGCCATCATCACATGTAGCCGGCCCAATCTGGCAACTCCAGAAACCTGTCTGGTATTATGGCCATGGTAGGCAAGCCTAGCGTTCTCTCAGAATATGCCACTCTCTTATTCTGTTGGAAGGAGATGGGTGACTCTAATGAGCTCCAAACTTTTCCTTGAAATGGGGAGTTGCCTAAAAAGGCAACTGCCTCCAAACAGCCAAATGGAAATTATGATATTTCACTGAACTCAGAACCAAATCTGCCTTTTTTTTTTTTTCTTTATAGAAACATTTTATGTGCCATGTGCCTTGGGAGCCAAAAAGAAATCATACTTTGGCTCCCTGTTCCACTTTGCTAAGCTCAGATACTGTAAATACCCTCCTCTCCTCTCATAACATTAAATTTTTCATGAATTCATCATAAAGGAGCCACTTTGTAGGTTTGGCTGGTACCAGTGAAAGACTTCATTTTCTATTTCACAGTAACTTTTCAGTGCAAAAAAAAATTATGGGTGTAATGTTGAAAGACTAGAATTATTCATCAAGTCTTCACTGCCTGCAAATGAAGAGAATTTTTCTAAAGCCTATCTGGAAGAATGCAGACACAGACATGCATATTTTAGATGGTGCTTCATCTCCACCGTAGCCACCTTATCTTTCTGAGAGGAGTCAGGAGTAAGAGAGGACATGTGCTTTCTTATTGTTTTGTGGATTCATTCAAGAGTCCACACTAGCTCACACATTTCCCCCTTACCTTCCAGTGTACCTAGAACTCACCAAGGCACCGAAGAAGAGAATATTTCCTTGAATTATGCATTGATAGAAGTACCAGTAGCTTTGTATGATGAAATGCAATGGTTCTCAGACTTTGACATGCATCCGAATCCTCTGGTGGGCTTATTAAAACACATGCAAGGCCTCATGCCAAGATTTTCTGCTTCAGTAGATCTCAGTTGAGGCCCAGGAATATGCCTTTTTAGAAAGGTGGTGGTGCTAATGCTGCTTGTACAAGGACAACACTTTGAGCAACACTAACTTAATGAAGAGAATTTAGAAATCAGGAAACCTTAGTTTTAGTCCTGAGTCATCTGCCAATGATGGATCTATAGACAAGTCCCTGGGCCTCAAGAGTAGTGACTCCTGTGCTACGTGAACCAGTGTTACTTTGAGAATAAAACCTGAGGGTGTGCAAGAGAACACTCAGCACACAAGGGTCTAGAGGGACTTGAAACATATAATTACTAGCGTGAGGAATGTTGAAGGAAAACAAATGGAAGAAGTTTTAAGATTCAGTCATCCTGTCAAGTCCAGGCAGAGAATGGCCGGCACTTAACTGCTATGCTAAGAAGGGGCCGGCGAAGATGGGAAGATTTTAGGTAGTTCCCCTATTCTGTGACCTGGCTCTGAAAAAGTCAGATACCCTGCTTTATTCATATTCCATATGATGTAGCTGGGCTGTGTTAGAGCAGTGGTCCTCAAACTTGCCTGTGATTCAAAATTAACCTGGGACATTAGGTAAATACACAGAGGCCCAAGCTTTTTCCTACTTCAAGGAGCCTGGGCTTTGGGGTGATTCTAATACACTCCAAAGTTTGAGAATGACCGAATCTGTGCTGATAACGGTAAAACCATATCCTGTCAACCTGTAAAGGAACTGGATGCCCTAGACAGTATTTTCAACCTTGTCTGCACATTGGAATCCCCTGCAAAGCTTTGAAATCCCATGCGTATGGGCCACTATCCAGTCCCATTGTATCCGAGTCTCTGGGGGTGGGGCCCTGGTATCAGTACCTTCCTACAGCACCTCAGTAATTCGCATTTGCAGCCAAGGCCAAGAAGCAAGCACTGACTCAGAAAGAGTCCCCTGTCATTGTCCTCAGCAAATACGTTTTGTTTGTGTTTTGTTGGCTTGTCTCTTTCCCATATCATGCGGTGAGAATATTGAGGCCGTCTCTTTGTGTCCAGAAACCAACACAGTGCCTCACTCTGTGCGATAGGTACTCGGAACATGTTGGTTATTCGAATGAATATTTCAAGGTCTTTGAATGTTGAATGAATGAATATACAAATAAAATACAACAAAACTCACCCCAGAAATCCCCTACATTTAACTGTTTTCTGTAAGCACAACCCATTGTGGAGTTCAGGCCCTCACAATAAGAGAGTATTTATTGAATAATTTGCAGAATCACAATCACAGAATATCTGTTGAATAATCTGTAGAACTGTTATCAACCCCAACTATACTCACTCTTCCAGGTGAGACGAGGAGTCAGAGAAGCATTTGCCTTGCAGAGTGTTAAGAATGCTTAAAAAATAATAATAAAAATAAAATAAAATAAAAGTAAGCAAATTAACAACATACTTGACACCTACTACGTGGCATACATTTTCATGTGTTCTCACTGAATCTTCACGGCAAACTTGTATTCTCTCTGTTTTTTTCTGAGGGAAGAAACGGCAAAAGCAAATCACCAGTGTTGGGAAGCACAAGGGAGTTTGTTGGGCCCCAGAGCTTGAGTTCTTTTCCAGTATTTATTTATTTGCTGCCATTCAGAGCTTCCCTAAGCCACCCCTGCTGCTTCCCTGACCTGCTCCTGCATGGCTCACCAATGGATCCTAGCCATGCCAGCCCCCCCCAGAGAGCTTCCTGACTCTTCCAGTGAAGTTTCCCCTGGGAAATTCTCACTGGCCCATGATTTGATTGCCTGACCACCTTCAAAACTGGTTAGATACCTCATAGTATGCTATGCTAACCATGTTAAAAAGCTTATTCTCATAGCTTTGCAATGGTTTCTTTATATAACTGTTCTTTGCCCTAGATAGAAGGCTTCTTGAGGGCAAGAATGGTTTCTTGCCTATCTTTATTTATATTCCCTTTGCCTAGCATACTTTCTAGCTCATTGGAGAGACTCAGTTTTTTCTAAGGAATGAATGACAGCAGAAACTCATCCATGATGAGCAAGGACCTCCTGAAACATTTCAGCATGTGTGCATGTGTTGTGCTTCAGAATATTTTAGAAACATTTTCCAGATTTAATTGAGGCTTCTGGGAAGCCTTGCTGTGTTCTTCCTTGCAAAAAATAGAAGGTCGTTACCAGGAAGTCTCAGTGTACCATATTTATCTGGTGAGTTTTGAAAATACTGAGTAATGGGACTAATGACTCAACATAGTATTTTCCAAACTGTGAGGTAATCTTTGGACTTTGCAAGATTATTATATTAAGTGTACTTTTTAGTCTGTCAGTAAAAAATAAAAAGCCTGTATTTTCACATTAGAATTCAAAGAACATCTGCTGCGTATTGTAAATAACATATTTTGAAAACCAACTGATGCATACTCAGCCTGCCTCCGCATGCTAACTATAGCAGGTCCTTAAGATAAGATTCAGTTTGCCATTGGTACCGCTCTTGCTTTGACATTCCACTGTTTGGTGAACCACCGTTTTCCAGAAATCTTTAGACACCATTCAACCCTCTAAACAAACTCAGTACGGTGAGGTTTTCAGCTTCCTGTTTTCTAGTGGGATTAGAAAGGGACCTTATTCCTAGATGATGATGTGTTTTTTAAGGAGTTAAACTTAGGTTTTCTACTGGGGCCATTTCTTAACCCCAAGGAGATGAGTCCTCTGGCTGGAAGCTCAGCTCTTCCTGCCTAGCAGAGAGCCACCAGTTGCCACAGGCAACCAACCGCTCCCAACAGGAAGGGTAGTATTGATTTTGCTGGTCTGCCTGTTGGGGAGCCGGCCAAAGAGGAATGCTCAGAGGGGCTCCTCTGTCTGCGGTGTGCATTTGCACAGCAGCCCCATTCATGTCCTCCAGCCTGCATTTCACCTCCTCAGGAGACTGAAAAACTCAATCAGCTTTTCCCTTGTTCCTTCTCAGTTTGTCTTGTTAGCACTCTTCCTTAGCAAGTAAGCACCATATGTCTTCTATGGGAACTTGTTTTCAGGAGATTCCCAGCGCATGTGTGCTGGCTGGGAAGAGAGGAATTGGTGTTTTGCTAACCAGCAGTGCTCGCCAGAGTGCCAGCTTTTGAGTCCTGCCCTTCCTGCTCATCTGCCCCATGGCTTGGTTTGTCCTGGACACAGTATTTCACTGGATCTTATTGGGGTCGCAGAAAATTGCCTGGCTTATGAGGGATTTTTCTGAACCAAAGAGAGAGCCTGTGTGGATGCCTCTCTATGGTTCCTCATTATCCTGGGTAGGCTGTGTCTCACAAGCACCTGTTCATTGATCTGGTCCTCTGTGCTTGTGGAGACGATAGCACATACTGATTATAGGGGCTCTTTGTGATGTTATTGGGCTTCCTTGCTCTTAGCCAGCCACCCATGCCAAAGCATGCAGCTGATATGTTCTGCTTTTGAAATAATTTGGTTTTTGTAACATGGAGCCCACCACCCCCCTTTCAACCTTTAATACCTGTCTTCTTTGAAAGCCAGCTTGTTGAGCATCCAATTTGTCTCTTTTCTTCTTCACTTTCCCCCTGTTTCTTTGCACTCAGGCTGTCTTTTATCAAAAACAGAGAGTGAGCCAATGACACCTCGTGGCAAGCAGCAGCGTGAAGCGTTTTCTTCTTTCACCTTGACATCTTTTCGGCAAAGAAAAAGCAAGGGTTGGGAACCGGCTCTATTCACTTTGGCTTCTGCAGCTACCTCTTTTAAAACTGCTGGTTGTTATTGCCTGGTAGCTGTCTCCCTGAAGGTTTTACCAGTTGTTTTGAAAGGCTGGATATTCCCTTGGGAATTCACCTTACACAGGCATAGGTGCATGTGTATGTGTATTTGTGTTCATATGCTATCAATTAGTAATGAAAAATCAGGCCAAGCCTCTTTGGCACTTTTTTCCCCCTACAGATGAGTAGTTGGTGTTCATAATAATTGCCAAAACTTATTTCGAGTTTCCTGGGTACCATGGTCTCATGTCATTCTTACAACAACTTTTTGAAGTAGTCCACATTTTACAGAAGAGAACACTGATGACAGGTTATGTACCATAGTGGAGCTAAGACGTGAATGCAAGCATTCTGCCTTGAAAGCCCAGGCTATGCACAAATTAACTGAATTGCCTGGGCCTAATATAGTATCTCTCAGTCACTCATTTGAACTTTGTCAACCGTAGTCCTAAATGCCCAGTGCTTATCCTTGGAAGGGCTAAATATCAGCAAACATGAGATGAGTGGAAAATAATCTTTGTTCTAAAGTTCTAAGGGGTAAGACACATTGCTACCAACATATGCGGCCTATTAGATAATGATTCTCAGGGGCATAGAGGAGATTGACCCCTGTGGTTGGGAAGGTGGGGCAAGGACCGAGAGAGAGTGGGGGGGACAGTTCTGTTATAGCCCAAGGTGATAAAGGAGTTGTGATAATCACTGGATTGATAATCATTATCCTAGAACCATAGTGTTCCCATAATCATAAAAGCTACTATTAGCCTGGTGTGGCGGCTTAATCCCAATGCTTTGGAGGCTAAGATGAGAGGATCGCCTGCAGCCAGGAGATCGAGACCAACCTGGACAATATAACAAGACCCTTCTCTTAAAAAAATGTAAATAAATAAATAAATGTTTAAAAGCTACCAGTAAGTGAACATATACTATATTTCTGGCATTGAACCTATATGCTTTCATTTAATCATTCTCATTACCCTATAAGGAAGATACTGCTATCTCATTTTACAGACCAAAAAAAGTAGGTTCAGAGAGGTTATCCTGGCTCAAACTTGTCACATCTTAAGTGAAAACAAACTTAGTCTTGAACCCAAATGTGTTTGTCTTCAGAGCCTATGCTCTGTTCTTTCCTAATTATCAGTGTCTTTTTGCCCATTGCGCTATTTAATCAGAATCATTATCATTAATAGCTCATCCAACTGATAAAGGAGGGAAACAAATGAATTTTGTATTTGTGGACCAGAGTATGTGATTGAGCTGAGTATGCAAAGATTTGTTCCCCTGGTCTCCTGGATGATCTTTTCACAAGTGGTCTCAGTCAGCTGCCATGTGCTTAACATAGGTTGAAAGTTAGTTGACACCTTTGCTTCACTGAGGATTGTTTCCAGAATTATCAGTGCTTAGTGACTTCGTAGATACATATAGATTTGGGAATGTGTTCCCAACTCTTTAGCTGTACAGATCTGGAAACTGCACTTAACTCTATTCAACCTCAGCTTTTCTATCTGAACATCATGTTAGGTAATTCCAAGATTTGTTTAGCTCTGAATGATAATTGCTGTTTACCATCAAGCCTGTTTGTTTTACACATACAAACACTCTTAACCCATGAAGTATGTAGTCAATTGAGAAAGTTAAAGGAAAAAGTCATAAAGAAGAAAATAATGCTATTTACACTTAATTTTTAAAAGCAGCTTTATTGTGGTGTGATTGACATATGATAAGCTATATATATTTAAAGTGTACAGCTTAATAAGTTTTGATCAAAGTACCCACTCATGACACCATCACCACAATCAAGATAATGAACGTCTCTATTCATTACTCCACAGGTCCCCATGCTCCTTTGTGGTCCCTTCCTCCTGCCCATTCACCCAGCCCCTGACACATGAACAACAAAACAACTGCTCAGCTACCTGATCTACTTCCTGTCACTATGGATTACTATTCGTGTTTAGAGTATTATATAACTGTAATCTTATACCATATATACTTTTTTGTGCTTTTGCATTCTGCATAATTATTTTGAAATTTTTTTTTTTTTTTGAAAGAAAGTCTCCTTCTGTCACCCAGGTTGGAGTACAGTGGCATGATCTCAGCTCACTGCAACCTCTACCTCCCGGGTTCAAGCCATCCTCCTGCCTCAGCCTCCAGAGTAGTTGGGATTACAGGTGCACACCACCACACCCAGCTAATGTTTGTATTTTTAGTGGAGATGGGGTTTTGCCATGTTGGCCAGGCTGGTCTCGAATTCCTGACCTCAAGTGATCCACCCACCGCCGATGGCTGCCCAACGTGTTGGGATTACAGGTGTGAGCCACTGCACCCAGCCTGTTTTGAGATTCATCTATATGGTTGCGTGCATTGAGGCCATTTCTTTCTTTTGCTGAATAGTGGTCCGTTGTGTGGATATACCATAATTAATTTATCTTTTCACCTACTGATAGACATCTAGGTTGTTTACAAATTTTGGTTATTACAAATAAAGCTGCTATGAGCATTCACATGCAAGTCTTTGTATGGACATACATGTATTTGAACTTAAGGAAGTATCTAGGAATAATATATGTTTAATGTTTTACAAAAATGTCAAACTGTTTTCCAGGGTGGTTGTACTGTCTTACATTTCCACCAGCAGTGTATGAGAGTTCCAGCTCCTCACATCTTCACTAACACTTTGTATGTCTTTTCATTTTAGCCATTCTTTTTTTTTTTTTTTTTTTTTTTTTTTTTTTTTTTTTTTTTGAGATAGAGTTTTGCTCTTGTTGTCCAAGCTGGAGTGCAGTGGCATGATCTCGGCTCATTGCAACCTTCACCTCCCAGGTTCAAGCGATTCTTCTGCCTCAGCCTCCCATGTAGCTGGGATTATAGACATGCGCCATGACGTCCTGCTAAATTTTTGTATTTTTAGTAGAAACAGTATTTCACCATGTTAGCCAGGCTAGTCTCGAACTCCTGACCTCAGATGAGCCACACGCCTCAGCCTCCCAAAGTGCTGGGATTACAGGCATAAGCCACCATGCCCAGCCTCATTTTAGCCATTCTAATACGCATAAACTGGTGTCTCCTTGTGGTTTTTAACGATGTTGAGCATATTTTCATGTGTTTGTTTTCCATATGTATGTCTTTTTGGGTAAACTTTCTATATAAATCTTTTGCCCATTTTTAACCTAGATTCTGTGTTTTCTTATTGTGAGTTTGAGATTATATATATGAAAAAATGTTGTTTAAGAAATAATCTAAAATAAAAATAAATATAGCCTTTTATGTATTTACATATGTATACAACTCCTGATATATATGTATACACACATATATATGTGTACACACAGACACACACACACCCATTCTGCAAAGATTTTCTCCTAGTTTATGGCTTAAAAGTATCTTTAACTGTTACAAGTTAAAGATAACTTAACAGTATCTTTCAAGGAGTAGAAATTTTTAATTTTGATGAAGCCCAATTAATTAATTTATTATTTTATGTATTGTGTTTTTGGTATTATATCTTTGCCTAACTCGAGGTTAAAAGATTTTCTCCTATGTTTTCTTATAGGAGTTGCACAATTTTAGTTTTTACATTTCAGTCTCCAGTTTCTGAGTTCATTTTTGTACATAATGTGACTTCAATTTTGTATATGGTACGAGGTATGGATTCAAGTTTTTTTGTTTGTTTGCTTATGGATATTAAAGTGTTCCAGCACTGCTTATTGAAAAGGTTGTGTGTTCTCTACTGCACTGCCTTTGAACTTCTGTTCAAATTCTGTTGTTCACATGTATGTGTTATTTCTTCACCCTTTACTCAATTCCACTGATCTAATTTTCTGTCTTTATGCCAATACCACATCATGTGGTTACTACAGCTTTATGATATGCTTGAAATCAGGGAGTGTTAGCCTTCCAACTTCTTTTCAAAATTGTTTCGGTTATTGTAGGTTCATATATTTCCATATGAATTTTAGGATCAGCTTGTCAACTTGTGTGGAATCTATAGCTCACTCTGAGGAGAATTAATACCTTATTATTGAGTCAAACCGTGAACAAAGTACTTTTTCATTTGTTTAGTTCTTCTTTCAGTTGTCTTAGCAATATTTTGTATTTTTTAATGCACAGGTCTTTCACACTTTTTTTGAGTGATCCTTAGTTTTTTATATTTTTTGATGCTATTGTAAATGATACATTTTTAAAATTCAGATTTTCGATTGTTGCTAGTATAGTTTATTTTTGTATATTGATGTTAAATTATGATAAATGCATATACTCTTATAGTTCTAGTAGCTTTTTTAATAGATTCTCTTTGATGTTTCTACATAGATAGTTATTATGCCTGCAAATAAAGACAGTTTAACTCTTCCTTTTCAATCTGGATTACTATTTCTTTTCCTTGTTGATTACAGTGTTAGAACCTCCAAAACAATATTTAATAGAGGTGAGAGTGGATATTTCTGATCTTAGGGCAAAAGCATTCAGTTGTTCACCATAAGTATGATGTTTCCTTTGGGATTTTCATATATAGTCATTTTCAGTTTGAGAAAGTTCTTTTCTAATCCTGGTTTTCTGAGAGTTTTTGTCAGGAATGAATTTTGATTTTTTTGGTTGTTTGTTTTGGTGCTTTTTCTGCAACTATCAAGACAATCATATGGTCTTTCTTTTTTGTTTTCTTTTTGAGACAGGGTCTTGCTCTGCCACCCAGGCTGGAATGCAGTAGTGCGATCATAGCTTACTGCCTCCTTGAACTCCTGGGCTCAAGTGATTCTCCTGCCTCAGCCTCTCAAACAGTTAGGACCACAGGCATGCACCACTATGCCTGGCTGATTTTTTTTTCTTTCTTTTTTTTGTAGGAACACGTTCTCCCTAGGTTGCCCAGGCTGGTCTCAAACCCCAGGATTCAAGCGATCCTCCTACCTTAGCTTCTCTAAATGCTGGGATTATAGGCATGAGCCACCACACTCAGCCAGGTCTTTCTTTTTTAGTTTGTGACTATGGTGAATTATATTCATACATTTCCAATATCATGCCATTCTGTGTACATTGTACATACATTGCCAAGGTCTTTTATTTGCTTATGGGTTTGCTTTTTAGAGCTCTGTATCATCTTTCTTACATAAATTCTCATCCCTAACGCATTCTCTACATTCTCAGTTTCAGTTTAAGTGGAGGGAGATCTTGGACACTTGTCAAGTTTTCAAGTCGTCTAGGTTTAAGATTCTATTTTGTTTTGCCAGTCTTTTACAATTTCCTTGTCCACACCTAAGTGGATAGCAATTTATCTTTAAGTTTCTCACCTTTAGTGAGTGTTTAAAACACTCTTCTTTAGTTTAAGAGAAGCAACAATTGTATGTCCGTATTCATAGTTCAGCAATGAAGGTAATTGTTAATTAAACGATATAATTGTAATACCCAGCACAACTGGTATTAAAAAAAAAAAAACTTGGGATGGATGACAGTTCATTGTTGGTAAGCATACACTTCAGTGGAGCAGAGCAGAAGTGTGTAGGCAAACTAGAGAATAGCCGACTAGACTCAGATTTAGTGTGCGGTGGTAAGCTATTCAGAGAGTGGAAAGAATTAGTTACTCCCGGGAACTGCAGAAATGGAAGCTAAGAGAGCTTCTGTAGTTCTCTTTCATTGCTATAAACAGTATTCCCTCCCTTCAGCAACCAGTAGGCAGAAGTCCAGAGGTCACCTTCTGACACCAACTGGTCAACACTGAATTATTCTCATGATTAGAAAAATACCTGTGACCAAATGTGGCTCCTTACATGGGCTTTACTATATCTATAGCGAATAATTGGAAGAACCCTGGATTTAGAGTCAAGTGAACCTGGGTTTGAATAGCAACGGCTATCTCTGTGGTGTTGAGCAGCCTTGGGAAAATTAGTACCTCAGAGGGTCATCTCAAGGAATAAGTGGTAGAGCATGTATGAGACAGACACAGATTTGTAGGTATGCTTTGTGTGTGGTTTGGATCCTTGTTGCAAGATGTTTATACTCTCTAGGGTGGTGCATTCTACCCAACCAAGTGATCCTCCTGCCCAAAAAGTTCCGTAGCTCCAGCCTGTCACCACATTTGATGCAAATGGAGAATGAAGGACATTGAAAGCAGAGAAAACAGTTTGACCAAGGTTAGGTGGCAAGGAAGGAGAAAGCATACGTGGGAAGATGCGAGCAGTCAGGATTGGGCACAAGGTTCATATTGAGGTAGAGGGGCAGACAAGCTGAAAAGCCACCTGATGTGCGGCCATGCCAAGCCTTGAAGGTTGGTTGGATTCTCTCATCTCTCCCCTCGCACCTTATATAGGAGGTTGGTAAGCAAGGGAGAGCCACTGAAACTTTTCTTTTTAAGGGAACTCCATCATGAGAGCTGTGCCAGGGAGTCTCAAACCTTGACTGTATCAGAATCACCTGGGAGCTTGTTAAAAAATACATATACCTTGGGCCCCACCCAGACCTACTCAATCCTAATCTATAGGATGGGGTCAAGTCTTCTGTATTTTTAACAAGCTCCCTAGGCAATTCTAATGCACGCCAAAGTTTAGAAGCCACTGCTTTAGAAGGTTAATCTGGCAGCAGTGTACAAGATGGATTGGAGCTGAGAGAGCCTGGAGGTTCAGAGACCTGCTTGCAACAACAATCCCGGCAGGAGATAATGAGGTTGGGGGCTGTGGGAATGGAAAGGAAGAATCAGATATGGGAGGTATTTTTGAGAGGCAGTCAGCAAGGACTGGGTAACCAATTTGATGGGGAATGTGAGGGAGAAATGGGACTGAACAAATAATGTCAAGGTTTAGAGAAGCTGCTCTCCATGGCATGAAGGGAGAGGTAACAGAATCCCCTGGGGACCTTAGTCAAATTGCACACACCTGCTCCCCTTTCTGTGCTCATCCTCCACATCTTCCTCCTTCCCTGCAAGTTCCCTGAGATGTGTGCCAGGAGGGAGCACGTCAGCTCCTCGTGGGGAAGCCTGCGTGTGTAGTTTGAGGGGAAATCTTTTCCGGGTGACACTTCTGTTGTGAGCCACTAGTTTGGCATCTTTGAGCCTGTGAGCATAGTGGTGTGGTGAGATTAGGAGGAAGGAGGGGATTGAGCTGGAGCTGACCACAGGACATGGAATAACTTCTGGAGGCTGTGGAAATGTGAGTTCAGAGCTGGGGAGCAAGAGGTGGGCTGTGATCTAAATTCAAAAGGCCACTGCATGGAGGTCATGGTGAAGACAGATGAGACTGTGGAGAGAAGAGAGGAAAGGATCCAGAGTGAAGGTTGAGGAAGGCCTACAGTTAGGAGTCATACGCAGATGAAGGGTCAAAGAAGAGCAGGCTGCAGAGGTGGGAGGAGACTGCTCTACCTCGAGGTCAACGCATGAGGCAGCCGTCTAAGCAGGAGGGCAGAACTCTAGCTCCTCTGCCATCCTTCCACCAGCGTGATTTTGTGCAGGAAGCAGTCCGGTCTCCCGGGAGTATGTGGCACAGTCATGCAAAGGGGTTAACACTGTATAGGACCACACATTTGAAAAATTTCTTTACAAAATCCAGTGTCTTTTGAGCTGATGTACCAGAGACTGACAGGCTTTAACTTCTTAGACTATTCCCCCCAGGTTTCTGATCAACTCATAACCTTCTATACACATTTTTGGCCCAGCACAGCCAAATATAAGGTATTAAAAATCATTATAGTGCTTTGGGGTCCTTGCTCCCCCCAAAGATCCAGACATGCTGCCTGTATTTTGTGATGTCACACTGTGAAAATAGGATGTTGTGTTTTGGAGGCACCTCCAGGGTGCCCAGCAATTGACATGTCTTAAGTGAAAGAAAACAAATTGAGTGAGCAACAGTAGAAAAAAAGGACATTTGTATCAGCCCAGGAAATAAAGAATTACGCAGAGATGCTATTTATGCTGCTGTGAAGCTGTGACTCTTGATAGGGACAGCATAAAGGTTGTCCACTCCTGACATTGGCAAGACTCCAGGCTGACCAGAGCTGCTCCAGTGAAGTGGGGTCAGCTGTCTCAGAAGGTGCTCTGTGAAGCTGACGCTGAATCACAGTTTGCTGTAAAAAGGGCTTACACATGTAAAACCTTGTATTTTGTCTTAGAAGTACCCTGGAAACTATCACATTTTCTTAGTAGAGACACAGAGGCATCAAGTAATAAAGAAACGATTCCAAGGTTCCAGAGCTCCTGGGTAGTTGGGAAGGAGATTGAACCTACAGTTCTGGTTTGTGGGGTACAGAGAGAAAGGCTTGCATGCCAGAAGAGCCCATTAAAGAATCACTTGGTGATGGGCACGGGTTAGACTCCAGTCTGCCGCTTCTTAACTGTGTGACCTGGAGCCATCCATTTTACCTTTCTGAGCTTCAGTCTCCAATTGTAAAGGGCAGAAAATCATATTTACCTCCTGAGAGTAGTTTCAAGAATTAAGGATGAAGGCACCATTAAAGTGTTTGGCATGAAGTTGATCCCCCCAAATCGATGCCCGTTGCCATAATTACTGGGTTTTCCCCAGTCATCTGAACATTCATGTACTCCCCTGGATGCACCCGAAGAGACACTGCTGTTTTCCTTTGGCATCCCTAGTTTGGATTTTAAATACTTTTTTCCTCATTAAAATAATTTTATAGCTGGCAGGAGCTTAGGTGTAGTTGAAATAGTACTGTTAAGAAGGTCTGTCCTTCAAGGCATTTGTAAACTGAATGGGACTTTTTGAGTGGGCCTGGACACCAGGATTTTACAGGAAAGGTACCATAGCCCCCTTTTTTACAAGTGAACTTTTATTAAGCCACCAACTCTCAGAACTTGCAGAATTGCTGGAAAATTGCCTTGGGCAGGGTATGCAATCACAAAATAAAGATAACAGGGTGTGAGTCTTTCCAAAGCATGGGAAGAGCATGCTGTAACTTCTCACCATCCCTACCCTGGGCAAAGATGCAGCTAACCAGCTACACTGATACTTGGAATTAAGTCAGGAGACTTGGCCAGGGACCCCCGCCATACTACACCTTGGGCCCGACTGCCACTCTCAGTACAGGTTGCTAATTTAAATGCCATCCCCTGGCACTGCATATTGAAACAAACTGGAAAATAGCAGGGCCTTTCTTTCATCAGATCATCGATGTCTGTCTGGCGCCTGCCTGCCCGCTGTGGCCAAGAACCTGCCTTCCTGTGAGCATCCTCCAGTGAACAAATACCTCAAAGACTCCTGACCTCTGGGACTTGACGACTCCCGTCCATTTTTCTCTCATTCTCTCAGCCAAAGAAATTACTTAAGAATGGGTGAGGGATGGAGATCTCTCTCAGCTCCCTGTGGGGTCTTCTTTCCTGAACAAACTGAGCAGAGCCACAAAAGAATACATAAGGAAGGCTTGGCAGAATGTTTTGATACAAAATTCATTACAGGTTTGTTCATGTGCTGGGCAGTTTGGGTCCTCTTAAACCTCTGTAGACACTGCAGTCCTTTTGGTTCAAGTTTTGTGTTTAGAGAGAGGTTTTTGGAAGGAGATCAAAGATGTCAGATTGCTGGGCTGATTCTTAAAAGAACTGATTTGGGGAAAGGCTTAAAAACATTCATACCCAGGTTTGAAAACAAGAAGCAGCAATGAGTCCAGAAAGCTTGATGACATGGATAACAGTTGTATTTTTAAGAAAAAGAGAATTTGAATGTCTTCTGCACACCTTATCCCTCCCTAATCTCCACATCTTTCACATGTATTTTTCTTTTTTTGTAACACTGTCTAAGACTCAAGTGTAAAATCCATCATCCACCACCCGACAACACGTGGAGGTGACCGGAATTCATCGGGGTCATATCTAAGCATGATTTAAGAGATCCATTTGGGACTTTGTCTTCTTTCTTTTGTGTTTTTTCTTCCTTCTTTACAGTACACCATCAATAGAGATTTGTTGGCTTGTCGTCCAATTTCCTACATTTCCTGACTTCTCCCTTGTCTGGCCTTTATTATTGTCTATATCTCTCTGGCTTCCAGGTGATAAAAATGCTCACATTTTCGGCCGGGCACGGTGACTCACGCCTGTAATCCCAGCCGAGGCGGGTGGATCACGAGGTCAGGAAACCGAGACCATCCTGGCTAACATGGTGAAACCCCGTCTTGACTAAAAACACAAAAAATTAGCCGGACGTGGTGGCAGGCACCTGTAGTCCCAGCTACTTGGGAGGCTGAGGCAGGAGAATGGCATGAACCCGGGGGGCAGAGCTTGCAGTGAGCCAAGATGGTGCCACTGCACTCCAGCCTGGGCGACAGAGTGAGACTCCGTTTCCAAAAAAAAAAAAAAAAAAAAAAAAAAAAAAGCTCACATTTTCTTAGGAAATACTCAGTTGTATTCCCTTTGTTGTGAAGGCTCCTTTGTCCACTCCATCTCCTCCATTCAGGGGAGGTTTTCGGAGATAATGAGTGAACTCAGAGGGATAAGATGTGCCTTTTCCAATCAGGGTCGACTTCCAGTTTTTCAGGCTTGTTTTAGAGTGTGTGGTTCAGGCATAGAGAGCAGGGGTTATTTGGACACCCGGAGTTACTTGGCTATGCTACCCACTACCTTTTAATCTGAAGATACCTCATTGCATTGCTCTGCATATGTGCAGAGGAAATTTGGGACCCTGGTCACCTTTGGCATATCTTGATAGTTGTATGTGCCTGCTTGTTGTTGTTGTATATTGCTACAGCAATATGGCTCATCATCTTTCTACGTAAGAAGATACAGGGGAAAAGAAAACACTACCATAACCAAAACTACAGAAATGAGTTTCATAAGCATTTTCTGTAACTGCTGCATCTACCCAGATCCAATAGGAGTTGGAGTGCATTGGCATCATTAGAAACCAGGGCAAAAGTTCCTGCTGCAATATAAAATCTATAGATTATGCTTGGAATCAGTGAAAACCGTTGCCCTTTATGCCAGCTGCTTCCTGAAGGAGCCAAGAAAAGTGTATAGTTCAGGGGAAATGCAAATATAAGCTCCCTCCTACCTATAGCAGGAAATTAGAAACCTCTTTGGTTAGCACAAATGGATTATGATTTTTTTGCGAGAGAGAACAGGAGAGGGGAAAGATACTTGAGGTGGCATTGTATACCATAAAACTATATTTATGTGCTAAGACAAGCAATTGATGTTGTTCTATAAAATATAGTAAACACCTCCTCCCTGCCCTTTTGAATGTCAGTCAGAATTCAGAATCATGAAATTTTATAGTATTACTGGTTAGAAGGGCTTCCCACTGGGAGCAGATGCCATCTCTGTCTTCATAGACTCAGAGAAAGTCCTGACATGTTTCATGGCGTTCGTACGTGGAAGTCTGTGAAATGGAAAGGAAAACAGCTTTTTCTGTCAACCTGTCACTGATATAAGCTTTTACATTCCATCAGAATGACTAAACTTTAAAGCTGTTTTCTTCAGTGCTGAGTATCTCTCAGAACTCCCAAGTGTTATCAGATTGATAGAGTCCCAGCATATGATAGAAGACCAAAGCATTTTGTGGCATGATATTAAAAATTCATTCAAATACTCGATAAAGCGTGGTTGACAAAAGTGTGAAATGGAATAAGGTAGAGTGAATTTCTTCATGGTTTATTGCCCTTGATTTCTCTCCACAAAATAAATAGACAGAATGGACTAAAATCTCTTCTTTATGAAGGTGGGATCCTGGCAGCTGAAGGCCTGCTCATAAAAATCCTCTCTGTGCCACATACCCTTGCAGTGTTCAAAGTTGGAAGCAATGGAAATTTATTGCTGTTATACGTATTCATATTTCAGACTGAGTGAATATGTAGGGGATGCTTTTATGAGGTTGCTGAGACCCTATTAAGAATAGAGAAATAAAACACACTTGTTTTTCCCTTGAAGCTTGTTTTTTTTGGCGGGGGGTTCATGATTTTAGTGATTATAGTGGTATTGGCAATTCCTGGTGGTGGTGGTGGCCTGGTGGCAGTTCTCCCACAGAAGGTATTTAAAAGAAAACACTCTTTTCATGGTCTCCCTTTCCTGCCTGCCATCTTGTTTTGAAAGAGAAGCATAAAATAGCAAATCTTTAAAGCCACTGCAAGCCAAGCCTATGTTTTCATCTGTCTCCCTCCCTTGCCAGGCCTCCCTCTGCCTTTCTGACCTGCCACCCCCTTCCTTCCTTCTGTCCCTCCCTCCTCTCAGAGGACATGGGGAGTGAGAGGCTTCCCCCTGCTTCCCTGCAATGGTGGGACAGAATGCCTCATTGGTTTCAGATATTAACTTCTGTGCTGAAAACCCGGTTGGAGCTGGTGTGACAAATGGATTTTACCTGCTGCTGGAAAACACAGCCCTGTCCCACCCGCCTACACACACAAGCCCTTTTCCCCATCTCGCAGAGCCCAACCCAGGGAGCAGGGAACAGAGAGCTGCCCTGCGGCACCATCTGTTTCTGCCAGCATCTATGTTGGGCCCCGCCGGTTACATCTGTTGAGAAGAACAGTGTACTTGATGAGTTATTGGAAAGAAATGTTTAGTCTCCCCCATCATCTCTGTTGGCCATTATGAGGCTGCTGGGCTCACGTGGGTGTATCTATGTGTGCTGCCTCTCAGGCCTCATCTGTATCAATTGGAAATCAGTCACTGGGAGTTAGTTGCAGTCAGCAGGGACCCAAGGCATTTCCCAGTGACATCAATTCATCTTCTCTTGCAGAAATTCAGGAAACAATTAAAATTCTGATGCGTTCCAGGGAGGATTTCAAATAAATCAGCCGATAGCTGATATCTTGTAACTCTTGGTAGCAAAGCAAAATTAACAACCCAGCCGCATCTGTGTACAGTATGCTAAAATAAAGAAATTAACCATGCATCACCTCCAATAGAGGAAGCAGCTGGCCTGTTCTCAACCTTTCCATAAGTACCCAAAAGCTACTGATTTGTTAAGTTGTCATTCTCCTTATGGACATCAAGGACTTCCTGCATATGCCAAAAACTGAGCTGGCCAAATAATCGGTAAGTTATGGAAAATCCAGGCACTGATTAAACTCAGTTATAGCTCCCATGTTATGCAGAGGAAAGCTGACATTTTGAGGCGAACCCAGTCGATAACTGCTAAGGAGGTAATACAGGATGCAAGTAGTTTGGCAGCAGATTTAGTCGGAATTTTGTCAGAATTTGAGGATTTTAGAATCATAATCAGATAGCCAGTATTCTCTCTCTCCCCTCAAACCAAATGCATTGTGCAAGAACTTGTGTTAATTATCCCTGTTAATTACAGTGATACCACCTCAGTTTTTCCAGGCTCTTTTTTGCAGGTGTCTTTGCAGTAATTTTTTGTCTTACCACTTGCTGACCAATAGAACTCATCATTCTTCCTAGATTCTCTTGAAAAGTAGCATAACAAGAACTAGTCGGGAATAATGTTCCCTTGAAAAATAAAAATCTCAGCATCACACAAAAGTAAAAGCCATGTGCCTTATTGAAGTTCCAAGCCTATATTGTGTGTGTGTACATGCCTGTCACATAAAAATGTAATCGTTTATTAGTTTGAGTGGATTTTTTTTTCCTAGAAAGATGTGTAAAATTTTAAAGTAAAAAGAATATAGTGGGCCGGGGAGGTTGCCCATGCCTGTAATCCCAGCACTTTGGGAGGCTAAGGTAGGAGGATTGCTTGAGCCCACGAATTCAAGACCAACCTGGGCAACATAGTGAGACGTCGTCTTTACAGAAAAGTCAAAAAATGAGGTGGGAGGATCGCTTGAGCCCAGGATGTTGAGGCTGCAGTGAACTGTGATCTCGCCACTGCACTCCCACCTGGGTGACAGAGCAAGACCCTATGGCAAAAAAAAAAAAAAAAAAAAAAAGAATACAATGGCTGGAAAACAAAACAGACGTGGTGGTTCATAGGGTGGGCTCAGTGAGAATCACATTAGGATGAGAGTAAACTCTTAAGCAGAACCACAGTGGAGACATTCAAGAGTGGTAGAGAGTGAATGCCATTCCTCTCCCTGTAAGAGGGCACACTATGAGAAAGGTCAAAGAAATAAGGAATGGAGGAAGATAGGGAGGGCTAATCAGGGCAGAGAGAACAGGAAAGGGTCCACTTAACCCTTTAAAAACAGCAGCTGTTGTCACCCACCCAGTGCTTACAGCACCTGGTGCATTCTGGGTACTCAGCATACAATCCCTGATAATCATCACAATTTTGCCGACAAAGTACAGCTGTAAATTACTTCCCCCACCTCTCCCCAGTCAGCAGGGAGCTGCTTACTACTGATAATGAGTGAAAATACTCAGGTACTCTTATACCTAGAGATCATGGAGAGAAGTAGTTAGGAGCTGTGTACTATTGAGATAGGAAGCTCTTCCACACACCTTGCTGTGGGCTTCCTTTGCATGCTGCACCAGTTACATCAGGCATGCTTTGTGCTCTGCAGCCTTCCTATTTAAACATTTGCCCTCAAAAACTTCATGGCAAGCATAAGAATTAGCAGTTTTTCCAACCTACAGAGAATTACCTGCTGTCTCTAGAGGATTCTCAAAATATGCCGATAGCAATTTGAGGCATTATAAATCTATCCAGGTTGGTTCTGACCATGTTGTAGAAGTAATTTCAGCTGGCACATCACATGAAAGAACAGATTTGAAAACAGTGGTGTGCATGCCCCTGAAGGTTTCATCTTGGCTAATGGTCTCACCACCTTATGGCACTACTTTGGATTGTGACAACAGTACCAAAGAAAATGTCTATAGTCTGGAAAAGATTTATCACTAAGTATGACTGTATATCACTCTGTATGTACCCCCTTGTTATAAATCTCCAGGAAGACTGATCACTTGGTATATGTAAGCATGTAGGTACATGCATATACAAGTCAGGAGTGTGCTGGGTACTTGTCTAGTATCACTTGGTGTATTAGTATACGTGTGTGTGTGTGTGTGTTTATGTATGTATAATAACTCATAGCAAATGTGTGGACATAGATGAGAGTATAGGTTGGAGAAAGACCAGTTTGTGGACACTGTATATACAGAAATTCTCAAGATTTCTCATGTGGTGTGTGTACATGTGGGCTTGTACATGTGTGTAGGTGTACATTCCCACAATGTCTTCCATGAGTGATGTAGGGTATTATTGACTTGGGTAAGCAATCACTGCTTACATGAGGAGGCACGTCATCTTGATCAGCATTTAATGGGAGGGGAAAGTCTAATTCAGTAAAAACGAAACTGTTAAATCTTAACTGCCTTAGCCTTTCATTCTGAGCTGAGACATTATACTAAAATTTCTAAAGCAGACACATTGTTATTTTTTGCATATTATGCTAATAAAAATAGTGACTGGTGTGACTTAGTGGTTGGAGAAAAGGGGCTTAGGACTGTAAATATTGGCAGATTTTCCTTTCAGTACACCTTTATAAGTTATCCATTTAATCTTTTTTTTTTTTTTTTTTTTTTTTTTGGAGACAGAATCTCGCTCTGTCGCCCAGGCTGGAGTGCTGTGGCGCGATCTCAGCTCACTGCAAGCTCCGCCTCCTGGGTTTACGCCATTCTCCTGCCTCAGCCTCCCGAGTAGCTGGGACTACAGGTGCCTGCCACCTTGCCCGGCTAGTTTTTTTTTTTTTTTTTTTTTGTATTTTTTAGTAGAGACGGGGTTTCACCGTGTTAGCCAGGATGGTCTCGATCTTCTGACCTCATGATCCGCCCGTCTCGGCCTCCCAAAGTGCTGGGATAACAGGCTTGAGCCACCGCGCCTGGCCTATCCATTTAATCTTAAAGGAAATTCAAATGCTGATCCAACTGGGAAATCAAACTCCAGTGCAGGCAACTCAGGGACCTGTTCTCTGACTCATGCACTTGAACAGTGTTCACAGGGAGAACAGTTGAGTGCATTTAGAAGCTAGATCCACTTCAGGAAGTTAGCAGTAGGAAGCATTTCTTTTCCTGTTGACTGGGATGTAGGAGGGTGTTAGAACTTTTGCCCTCTACTTTTGCAAGCTTGTTTTAGGGAACTTTATAATTAGCTTTTGTGCATATTTTAATTATTTTTATTATTTTTACCGATCATCAGGTGGGATTAATTTTGACTGAGAGCAGCAGTATAGTGGTATTCTCCTAAAACAGGAAGAAGGGAGACGTGTACCTGTAAAAGAGTACTGCTGGATGATGTATTCCCCTGGCCTCTGAAAATGCACAGTGGTCAGGGCAACCTGCTCATTTCTATTGCATTATATGCACAAATCACCATTGAACCTCAAAAATATCCTAAAAGAGCAAGTCTCAAGGTAGGTAAATCCACAGCCACAATTACTACTAAATGAGAACTTTTAGTTTGCAAACAAACACCTAGAGAGTGGCAAAAAGTCAATGTTACTGCAGATACTAGAAGGGCACACCATGGGTAAAAACACAGTTTATCAAATACTGTGATACTAGGATGTGGAAGCTTGCCTGGTCACATTAAAAAAAAAAAAAAAAAAGTGTGTCATTTTAATCAGAGAAGTTTTAACATAACATACAGTAAACTTATAAAATTCATTATACCAAAAATAATATAGACACTAAATATAATTAGAGTCAGATATTTTCAGTGTTAATGGATGATTCCAATCCTCAATCAACAGTTATTGGGAACCTACATGTGCTCAAGTCCATAGAGAATATAGACTCTCTGAACAGATAACTATGACAACTTGGCAGGTACTAAACTGGGATATGAACGAGGTGGTTCTAGGAAACACAGAGGGCAAAACAGCCAACTCTACCAAGGATTGTTGATGAAGGAGATTAAACTCTTTCTTTTTTTTTTATTTTTATTTTTGTTTTTATTTATTTATTTATTTATTTATTTATTTATTGAGACAGAGTCTTGCTCTGTCACCCAGGTTACAGTACAGTGGCGTGATCTCAGCTCACTGCACCTCGGCCTTGTGGGTTCAAGGGATTCTTCTGCCTTAGCCTCCCAAGTAGCTGGGATTACAGGCACCCACTACCACATCCAGCTAATTTTTGTGTTTTTAATGGAGATGGGGTTTCACCATGTTGGCCAAGCTGGTCTTGAACTCCTGACCTCAAGTGATCCACCTGCCTGGGCCTCCCAAAGTGCTGGAATTAACAGGCATGAGCCACCATGCCCCACCAAACTCTTTCCTTTGATGTTTATATTCTTAAAGATAAATTTGGCCTTCTGTAAACTGTCACTTGGTGATCCTACCAGAAACCCTGGGAGCAGACCAGGGTGGAAGTTCTTATATAGTCTTATGTTCTTATTTTTAACTTCCAGGAAATTCCAGTTTGGGAAAGTAAAGAATGCTTGGATTGATACTAAGAGAATAAGTGAACTCCAGGTCTCAAATGTTTTTGAGAAAATCTTTATCAAGGATCTTTGTAGAGCAAGGAATCTCAGATGATTTATGCATCTGTAGAATAACACCCCCCCCCCTTTTTTTTCTGGAGATGGAGTCTTGCTCTGTTGCCCAGGCTGGAGTGCAGTGGGGCAATTTTGGCTCACTGCAAGCTCCGCCTCCTGGGTTCACACCGTTCTCCTGCCTCAGCCTCCTGAGTAGCTGGGACTACAGGTGCCCACCACGCCCGGCTAATTTTTTGTATTTTCAGCAGAGATGGGCTTTCACTGTGTTAGGCAGGATGATCTCGATCTCCTGACCTTGTGATCCACCCGCCTCAGCCTCCCAAAGTGCTAGAATTACAGGTGTGAGCCACCACGCCTAGCCGAGCCTAACACCACTTTTCAATAATGAAGCTGGTTAACCTAGCCAAAAGTTTTGGTGGACTTGACGCCTTACAGGTGGCCTTTATGAAGTGAGAACCTCTGACAGCTATTTCATGGTTTTAAATAGTGGGTGTTTGAAATCATTCTGGCAGCTCACCAAATGTTTCCTTTGCGTCTTGACTACTGGAAGAATCTTGACTACAGGTACAGATTTTATGTATACTTATTAAAATAATATAACTTGGCTGGGCGTGGTGGGTCACACCTGTAATCCCAGTACTTTGGGAGGCCGAGGTGGGTGGATCATGGGGTCAGGAGTTCAAGACCAGCCTGGCCAAGATAGTGAAACCCTGTCTCTACTAGAAATACAAAAATTAGCTGGGCATGCTGGCACATACCTGTAATCCCAGCTACTCTGGAGGCTAAGGCAGGAGAATCGCTTGAACCCAGGGGTCAGAGGTTGCAGTGAGCCGAGATTACACCACTGCACTCCAGCCTGCGTGACAGTGAGTGTCCATCTCAAAACATAATAATAAAAAATAATCATATTGTTTATGTCCCAGCCATCCCATGCCCTGTCTGGCACTGCTGCCAGCATTGGGGAATTGGGAGGAGATCTGAGGAGCAGCTCCCCTGTAGGCTCCTTTGTCTTCATTGATTGACATATCCAAGGAGTCCTGTTCCCAGCTGTGATTCCAATATGAGCAAAAGCACTTATCTTCAAACTGCCTTGTGTATTTAGGTTACCAGAATGTTCCAGAATTCTGAAATGACTGTCTCACCTATCTAAAATATAAGTTATTCTAGGCAAGTGACACCTGTGTCTTACTTATTCCTCTATCCTAAAACAGAGGAAGGATTCAGTAAATGATTCCCAAAGGGGTCTACATGAGAGCCAGAGGTGGTCTGAGCAATCCAGCCTGTGTAGGGACCTGGGTGAGAAGTCCTGGGGAGCCAGAAACTCTATGAAATAAACAAGTAGAGGGACCCAGAAAAGACAAAGGGGTGACAATGTTCCCTACTTTCCGTTTGACAAGGAACCTGGGTGTATTGCAGGTAATATCCCTGGGGGTTATCCTGAGAGACGACGCAGCAGCTTGTTGTTTTTGGTAGAAAGCTGCAGTGTCTTCTTATCTTCATGCCCCTTCCTCAGTCCTCCTTAGACTTACCTAAGCACAATTTCTTTTTTATTTTATTTATTTATTTTTTTTTGAGACAGGGTCTTACTTTGTCACCCAGGCTGGAGGGCAGTGGTGTGGTCTCAGCTTACTACAGCCTCTACCTCCCGGGCTCAAGTGATCTTCCCACTCAGCCTCAAGTAGCTGGGACTACAGGCATGTACCACCATGCCCAGCTAATTTTTGTGTTTTTTGTAGAGATGGGATTTCACCATGTTGCCCAGGGTGGTCTTGAACTCCTAGGCTCAAGTTATAATGCCCGCCTCGGCCTCCCAAAGCGCTGGGATTACAGGCATGAGCCACCATGCCTGGCCTCTTTTTAAACACTTTTTGCTTACACACTGCTTTTGGAGTAAAAAGAACATGGAGTCTTCAGTCATATCCTCCTGAATTTAATGCTCAGGAGCTGCGTAACATTTCTGAAATCTTCCCATGTTTAGTAATAAGAGAATAATTCTACCTACCTTGTAGGGTTAAAGGTTGAGTACAATAGCATAGAAGAATTCGCCCAGCACCTAGTAGGCTGTCAGCGCATATTACCTTTCCTTTCCCCAACGCTCCCTAAAGCTAAGTTCATTGGCCCATCGTGTAGAGTAACGACCACGGGCGGTGAATTACTTGTGATGCTCTTCCAAGGACTGAATGAGGAGAGACGTTTTAATCAAAGCACCAGCAAAGCTTCTGTAGCGATGAACATACAATTAGTGACCTCCTCCTATCAGGGATAATCAGCAGTGGGACTGGCAGAATTGGAGTTTTTTTACATGGGTGATGTGGGCACAGATATTCAGTCAGCTCTGTGTCCCTTAGAACTGGGAGGCAGGAGGTATTTGCAGCTTGGTCACAAGCTGGGTAGCCTGCATTCATCTGACAGGCCTCCAGAACACAATGTCAGGAGGGAGGTTTAGCACTGGGGAGACAATTATGAGACTCTCAAAGGTGGAAAAGAGGATTCTGCTCACTGCCCAGAAAGAGAGAATATGGCATAGAAAGGGGGTGGTAAAATATGTTGCCTGACACACACCAAAAAGGCCTGTCAGTTACTGAGGTCCCATCGCTGTCTCAGGCTTAGACTGCATGAGAGAATGCATTTAGGGGGAAAGATGTATAGCTTAGCCCCAGTGGCTACTGGGGTGAATCTCCAGGGCTCAAAGCACGAGTTACAGTTTGTCTTTAGTTTACTTAATAAGCTTCCTGGACCGTCTGATTTCTTTACAGCCTAGAACAGAGGTTAACAAGTCTCCCAGTGCAGTGGATCCAAAGTTAGTGGGCTTCAGTTTGGGAGCAAAGAGCTCCCCGTTTGGGACTCAGTTGATGTCATCATATTATGGTAGCATATTAACACAGAGTAAATGGTTTATTCCCCAGAGTACTCACCCATTCCCTCAGAGGTAAGTGTCAACTCCTTCAAGAGAGGTCTGCTCACCTGACCTCCCAATTCTCAAGAAGCCCCACCTCAGACATTCTCACAGCCTTTCTCTGGCCCTCATAGGTCTTTCTTTGTCCCATTCCCCGATGACAATGCCTTCATGACAAAGATGAAATGAAGGTTGGGGGCAGCCTAGGCTGTAGTCCTGGTGCTGCACCACTAGCTGTAGAGCCGTGGCCAAGTCATGTCCCTCTCTGATTTTTCCATTATGTCAACTGGAAAATATAGTCAGACTGCCTGCCCTGTGTGCCTCACAGCACAGTCTGAAGCATGAGCTGATGGAATACATGTGCAAGCATATTGCATAGTTTGAGGAAGTATTCCCATATACAGTGGTGATTTAAGTAGACTTATTAAGATTTTCATTTTTTCATGAAATTGAGACTAGACCATCTGAAGTCATTGAAACAGGAAAAACACACACAGTATTTTGAATTAGTTCTACCCATGCAGACAAAAAAAATAGTGTCCTGGTACATCCATTGTTTAGGATCCGGTCATCTGTAGTGTTTGTCTACCAAATGGCTACCGAAAGTGGCCTCCACTTGATAGGTTGTTACAAGATCACAGCAACCCCAACATCTCTGCCACTTTCTCTTTCTTTCTCTCTTCTGTTTTGGGTGGAGAGACATCTATATTGTGGCTGTCTCAAAGTTACAGGGAGAGCAAGTCAACAGTAACAGGGAAGAACAAGCCTTGTGTGGGTTGGACCAGACTATCTGTAAGGCTCTTGGGGCTTTTGTGTGCACACACACACAGACATTAACCAGTCCAGAAATGAATGTCATTGTCCTCACACAGTGCCGATGGCTGAGTTCTTACCTGATGTTCGCAGACCTCTCTGAAGCTTGACTTTGAAATCCTTTTTTCCTCAAACCCTACGTGTGTGAGAGAGAAGCCCTTTTTGCCACTTAAGAATGGTTCTGCGGTTACAGTGGCTCTGTGGAACTTTTGTCCCTGGCTGGCTCCTTCATATGTTATAGTAAGGTCTTAGTTTGTGCTGGCATGCAGGTGTCTTTTTTTCTCACTCAGACTTTCTCTTAGACGCTGTAATATAATCTACAATTTTTGGTACAGGAGCAAGTTTTTACAAAGAAAAATATATGTTGATTTGTCATTTTGCAGCCTGATTACATATAATTAAACCTTCAGTAGTATATGCCTTCAGTAGCATAACCACAACAACTCATCACACTTTGGAAATAAATTTGTTTCATATTTTATATTATCTGGAATCTCTTTGTCCTGTGTGTAACAGGCCCCCAGGAAACAGGAAGTCCCCCACTAGTGAGCACCCCTTATGTGAATGACTGCACACTCAGCCCATTTTGATGAGAACTGGCAGCTTGCTTTAGGTGGCTGTTTTGAATGGGCCTTGCCCAAGCTCAGTGCTCTCTCTCTCTCCTCTTGGTTTGTGGCACCCGGCCACAGTAGCAGGCATTGCTTGCTTGAAAAGAGGCTGTCCTTGGATTTTTCTGTCTCTTGGAACACAGAGCTTAATTCAGCTCCCTAACTCCAGGAAGAAG